>NC_139392.1:14805000-15430000 GCF_054392235.1 Sus scrofa | reverse complement strand
GAGGCCAGGGTTCAAACCTGCATCCTCACAGAGACTATGTCAGGTTCTTAACCCACTGAGCCACAATGGGAACTCCTCCTTTATTTTTTTTTTTTTTCTTTTTTAGCCGCCCCAAGGCATACAGAGTTCCCAGGCCAGGGATCAGATCTGAACCACAGTCAAGACCCAAGCCACAGCTGTAGCAACGCCTGATCCTTAACCCACTGAGCCGGGCCAAGGATCGAACCTGCATCTTAGTGCTCCCAAGATGCCACCCATCCTGTTGCACCACAGCAGGAACTCCTCCTTCTTTAACTTTCTTGATGAATCCAAACCAGTTCCCAGGAGTCTCACAACTGACAACCCATCTATTTTCTATCAACCACTGATGGGAAAGGAAAACGGGGGCTCAGGAATTCTCGGGGGTGGGGACAGACCAGCATTCCCTTCCTACTAGAGAGATGCTAGAACATGCTAAAGAGAACACAACAGCAGGAAAAGGAAGCGTGCTGTGGGGAGAGGCCCGTAACTGCCCTTCCTCTGAGAGGTGCGCCAGGGCCCAACCTCGACCCTGGAACCCAGCTCCAACGGCCGGAACTGAGGCCACTCCTGTGGACACCGTGCTCTCGGCAACATTTTCCACTCAGACAACACAGTATCGATTCATCACGGGGCCGGTGGCTCCCGGCTTCCTTCCAGGCCTGAGGAATGGGGGTCCTGGGCTGGGCTGACAGCTGAAAGGAGAAGCAAAGGCGGGGAGTTGCTGCGATGCCCTGCACACGCACATGCGAACACGCACACACGCGCGCACGCACGCGCACACACACACACACACACACACACGGGGTGGGGATGCGGAGGCAAGGAAGAGCTCTCAGGGAGCCTGCAGGGCTCTTCCCCGGGGGCCTGGGAGGACAGGAGACTCCAGAGAGGCCAAATGGGCCGGACTGGGGGGGGGGTTTCCCCACAGGGTGGCACATGGCCATGTTTGGAGTCTGGCCCTGGGAAATGACTGGTGAAGAGGGAGGCGCATCATTCCCTCCAAAGGAACCTGGTCCAGCCCCACCCCTTCCTCCTGCAGGTGCCTGTCCTGCAGGTGGGGCCCCTCCCCTTTCCACGTGGCCTGGGTCTGCAGCATTGGCCGAGCTCCTGCCCCTGTGCTTTGCTTCCCGCTCCCAGGGTCGACTCTGCCACTAGGCTGCGCCTCCAAGACTCTAATTGCAGCATCTTCGTATCCCAATTACACTGAAGAGGAGCCTTAGAAGCCCTGAGGAATTGCGCTTGCTGGACCAAGGAGGCAAAGAGAGCAAATGCAAAGTGAAATAATTCGGTGTGATCTCTGCAGAATGTCAACTCTTTCACAGGAACGTGTCACCTCCAACTCATCTTCACAATCGAGGGCTCCTTCTCCCTTCACCTTCGGATCTGCTGCTTTGCCTTCAGCCCATCCCAAACAGCCCTCCCCTTCAGGACCACTCGCAGGTGGTCCCTGGTGACAAAGCACACACAGGGCATCCACAGATGCAGGTGGAGGGACTCCATCACCCCCCAGACCCCTTGTCCCGGGGCCCACCCCTGCCCCCGTGCCACCTCTCCATCCTCATTTGCCTTGTTCCCCCGGCCCCTGCCCCACTCAGACCACAGACACTAATGAGCCGAGAAGAGCTGGAAAAGGCGGTGGGGACGCTGAGCGGTACATAAATTATTCAGCCGATCAGAGGCACCAGGAGGCACAAAGGGCTCAAGAGTCTGAATCACCAGGGCACACACGTGGCTCCCCAGACAGACTTGACACCAACATCCTTTGCAAAGAAAGGGCTTCTCTAAGCAGCGCTCATCAGCCGCTCCTGCAGCCAAGCAGTGAGTGGGGTCCCTCTTCTGCACTAGAGTGGAAAGAGGCTTCAGCTGTCACGGGCGCCCTCCCCCTCACTTTACGGATGTGAAAACACGGCCCAGAGAGGTGGGCTGAGGCTAGGGAGGTTGGAGGCCATTGTCACTAAGCAGAGGTGTTCCAGCCTGCACTCACACACGACGGAGAGCTAAAGGAAACCACGGGCCACATGGCAAGAGGCAAATGTCAATCCTTTTCCACCAGGTCCCACTCCTACTCAAGCCAGCTGGGCGTGGAGGCGGGGGAAGGGACAAGGGGACCCCATCGAGGCCTGAATCACAAACCATCAGATCATCGGACTTGATGTATTTGAAAGTCTGCTTCAAGGAGAGAGCGAAGCGGCACTTTCCTGCTGAAGACAGAGGTCAAAGATCAAGGGTTCACTGGGCCTCCCATGGCTGATGACCAGGCTTCTTGCTAGGACAGGGGGACAACCAGGAGTTCGCCTGGTTGTGGGGAAAAGAAAATTCATAGACCAAACAACCAAGAGAACACGTTCCATCGCTCCAACAGTAAGGACTGCTCTCTGCTGTGAAATCCAGATTCCACCTGAGGCCGTGCAGGAGCCCTGAGTCAGAGGGAAAGCAGCTGGTAAGAAGCAATCCTAGGAAACTTCCTGCAGAAGGAAAAAAACTGGAAGTATGGATACACAGAAAATCGGGGAGTTCCCATCCTGGCTTGGCAGTAACGAACCCGACTAGTATCCATGAGAACATGGGTTCGATCCCTGGCCTTGCTTAGTGGGTTAAGGATCCAGTGCTGCCATGAGCTGTGGTGTAGGTGGTAGATGTGGCTCAGATCCTAGACTGCTGTGGCTGTTATAATCAGCAGCTGCAGCTCCGATTCGACCCCTGCCCTGGGAAGCTCCATATGCCGCGGGTGCAGCCCTAAAAAGGAAAACAAACACGAGGACAGAGAGATGACCTTAGGTCCCCCTTTAGGTGCTGAGGTTCCAGGACTCTACCATGATAGACTCTATCCCCTGCCACCAATGCCAGCCAAATAAAAAGAAAAGACATCAGCAAACCATAAACCAAACCCACCCAGCCCTGCCCTGTTTCCAGAAGAAGGGGAGTGCGGGGCGCCTTGGGCCAATGCACAGCCCCCTGTGCTCCCTAACAGCTGGCTGAGCCTGGACCCCAGGCCCTTTACTGGCTTGAGTTTTCATTTGTCTTACCAACTTTTTTCTTTCCTTATATAAGATGCTCTACTTGGTGTTGGATATAAGAAAGGAAGAACTGAAAAACTAAGTGAAGGCAGGGACTGAGAAGCAGCAACCGAATCCTCTGAGCTCCTCTCTCTCTTGGAGGTCACTGTCCCCAGCCCAGCCCAGGCCAGGCACTGCGCCTGCCTCCCCATGGAGCGGTGGGACTGACCTGAAAACGCCACACTGGCATCATTTCTCCCTTGGCTTTCATAATGCTGCCACACCAGACTTCCCCTGGTTCCTTTATGACACCCCTGGCACGGTGGAGGAGCTCATTTTAACGAGGGGCCAGCACACAGCAGGGCTCTGCCATAACATCGCCTCTCCCCTGGGGCACGAGGGATGCTGCCTCCCACTTACAGAGCAAAACAACTTACTCTGCACGTGGTGGAAGCTGCCAACCTTGTTAATTATAAGAGAGGGACTCCCGGTAGGAATGCAGTGGGAGGCAGATGAAGTGGTTCCGACAGGGCTTGGGAGAGGGCCCCTGCCCGGGGCTCCGTATGAAGCAGGGAATGGAAATTCAGCCCATCTGCTCAGCAGAGTCTAGATGGAGGCCAATGGGAGACTTCCTCCGGAAGAGCCAGGAATCTGAAGGTAGGGAGTTTGCTCTCCCAAGAGGAAAAGGGAGAGCTGGGTTTCACCTTAGCCTGTATGCTCTACAACTGGGGCTAAAGAGCCTGGAAGACACCAAACAGGCAAGACACCATTTTTCTTTTTCTCTTTTTTTTTCTTGTCACATGGCTGCACCCGAGCATATGGAAGTTCCCAGTCTAGGGGTCCAATCAGAGCCACAGCCACAGCAACGCAGGATCTGAGCTGCACCTGTGACCTACACCCCAGCTCACAGCAACACTGGATCCTTTAACTCACTGAGTGAAGCCAGGGATTGAACCCGAGTCCTCATGGATACTAGTTGAGTTCTTAACCTGCTGAGCCACACCAGGAATTCCTTTTTTTCTTATTCTTTGTTCTCACAGCTGCTGTTCCCTCCTTCTAGGTGAGCATTCTTGCTTTGCTAAATTCCTGCAAAGCCCTCACCCAAGCGGTCTCTATAAAAGTGACAGGCTCAGAAGGCAAGATACACATCACCTCGCCTCCATGGAGCATTTTTTTGTTTTTGTTTTTTTGGGTTTTGTTTGTTTGTTTGTCCTTTTAGGGCCACATCCGAGGCATATGGAAGTACTCAGGCTAGGGGCCCAATCAGAGCTGTAGCTGCTGGCCCACACCACAGCCACAGCAACGAAGGATCTGAGCCCTGTCTGTGACCTACACCACAGCTCACAGCAACGCTGGATCCTAAACCCACTGAGCAAAGCCAGGAATGGAACCCTTGTTCTCATGGATACCAGTTGGGTTCAGAACCACTGAGCCACAGTGGGAACTTCATAGAACATTTTAATGAGAAGATGGAGCCTTCATTCACTTCAATGGGAGAAACGCGGGCAGGGCCACGAGTCCACTAAGTCCAGGCTCCTGGCCAGAGCACAGCTCGCCTCATCAAGCTGAGAAGGAACAGAAGCCCTCGTAGGGCCATTCGCCTGGGATAACACATCCCTGGATCCGTGGCACCAAGAAATTAACCTTTGCTTTAGAGAAAATGTTGCCTTCTCTGATCGCAGGGGAGGTGACTGTCCCCCTGGGGAGCTCAAGTGGTGAACATCGATCGCTTTTTGGGTCACTCACATCCGTGTCCTCTTCCTACACTGGCCTGACCTGCTCGGGGATGACCTCTCTCCTTCTGAGGGCAGTCCAGGTGGGAAGCTCAACCCAGGCACCTGTCCTTGCACCGGGAGGCCAAAGGGTGCCTGGAGAGGGCTGTCGTGCTCACCACCAGGTACTGCCAGCCAGCAGGGGCCACCGACCCAGCCCCGGCCTCTAAGACTCTCCACTCTTAGAAGGAGCATCAAGGACAGAAGAAAGAGGGCAGCAGGCAAGGTTCTCCAGTGGTTTCAGGGCGTTTCGCAGGCTTTCCATCCATTCTCTGAGCGCGCTAATTCCCTCTCCATCAATTCCGTCTTGGATTATGGTGGCCTGAACTGATTTCTAAGAACCTTACCCAATATAGTCCCAAAATAGAAATCTGACAGCTGAATGCCCAGGGAAGGCCCGAGAAGGCCGCTGGAAGAGAAAAACCATGGCAAGAGAAAGGGAAGAGAAATGTGGGTCACGTGGAGCCAGCACCGGAAGAACCACAGGATTCTGAAGCTGGGCCGGAGCTCAGAGCTCACTTTGCTCAGCATCTTCATTTTACACGGGTGAAAACAAAGAGGCCCAGGTAGACGCAGGGACCCGTCTGCAGCCCAGAGCAGCCTGCTGCCAGCCCCACTCGGCAGCAGCGCCGGCCCCATCCGCTGCCAGCCCCTTTCTAGGGCATGCCTTTTGGTTCTAAAACTGCCAACCAATGAGAGCAAAGGATGTCAAGCCCAAACACATTTTTTCTCCCGTCATTTTTCTCCAGTCAGCACATATGCTTCGTTGGCCTCAGCTCAATTTCCTCATCACTCTCCAGAACCTCCAAGAAAAATGATCCTAGGCTAAGTCACAGTCCAGTAGTGATGAAGTGGCTTTAAGTTCTCCCGGCATCTGGTTGCGATTCCCAACTCCAGATAATGACTCCACGTGCTCTCAGAGGCCGTCTCTCCCCCCCCACTGCCCCTCACACGCTCCACCCTCCAGCTCAGACTGTCACCAGTCCCCGCCCAGTGCCACCTCCCCCTCCATCTTCCAAAGTGGCCAACATCAGCTTGATGCCACCATGATTCAGAACGCCTCTCCAAGGTTTCCAAGCCCCACCCAATGGTCTGTGTAGGACATATGACAACGAAGATAAAAGTTCCATTTAGTTCAGGCTGGGAGGAGTTCCCGTGGCAGCTCAGGGGTAATGAACCCAACTAGCATCCATGAGGATGTGTGTTCGATCCCTGGCCTTGCTCAGTGGGTTAAGGATCCAGCATTGCCATGAGCTGTGGTGTAGGTCACAGATGTGACTCAGATCCTGCATTGCTGTGGCTGTGGTGAAGGCCGGCAGCTGCAGCTCCGATTCGACCCATAGCCTGGGAACTAGAAGTAGCAGCATCTGTATGTCTGTTCGGTATAGAATTTAGAAGCAGTTGGCACAAATTTGTTCTCCTTGCCTTGGTCTGCCTACAGCTGCTGTGAAGGCTCCCGGGTGGGCAGTGCCTTCTACACACACACACACACACACACACACACACTCACACACACACACACTCACACACAGACTGCCCCCTCTCCTGGTCACACATCCCAGGCAGACGGCACAGTGCCCTCAGAATCCACCTCCCCTCACAGGACTCCCCGGATCTGGGCCTTCCCCACCCTGGCTCCGATTTCCCAATCTTTGCGTTTCTGGGAAGACTGGAATCATTTGGCTATTTCCACACCCTCAACCCTTGAACGCAGTTGCTGCTAATTCCTTTTCTCAATAAGGTTCAGGGAACACATTTCAATATTTTTGATCCAAGATACAAATGTCTCTCCGATACAGGGGACCATCTGGGCTGCTAGCACTAGCTGGCTAGGGTGCGATCGACTCTTTTTTTAGGGTTCGTGAATCAGTTGCCAATAAGAGAGAAGAAAAAAAAACCCATGGAAGTCAGCTCCAAGACTCTGCTCTCCTTCCCTGCATCTTTCCCCAGCAGGAGAGCGATCTCCCATCGTCAAAACGGACCACGTGAACACAGAACCAGAAAGGATAGCTACAACTGATGTTCTGGAAATCTCAGCCCACGGTTCTGGATGCCTTGGGGGAGGGCAGTGGTGTCAGCTAACTGCCCAGCGCCCGGGCCCTCCCTCTGGGCTCAGTAATGGTGTGTGGCCCCAGCAGAGCTGTCCACACCAAAGGAAAGGGACTACGACAAAGCGGCAACAGAGAGGGCGAAGAAGGCAGGAGGGAGAGGGCGCTCAAGGCCGGGGACCCACCAGCAACCGTAGACTCCGGCCAGCCTGGAGCACCTGCCAGACTGTCAGAGGCAGAGCCCCCGGTGCCAGGCGGCTAGCCAGGGAGGGCAACAGTCTAAACGGGAAGCCCACAGTGGAAAAAGGATGTGAATGGAAAGCGGAGGAACGGAGAGAGGGTGGCACACCATGGACGCGCAGAGGCCTGGCCTGCAGTTTCTCCCTCGCTCGGAGGCGAGGCGTCCAGAGAAAGGAAATTCAGCCACAAACACGCCCAGGGCACACGTCCGCGGTTTTCACAGACACTGCAAAGGACCGCAGGTCAGAGTGCCATCTGGCCAGATGGCATCGCAGAAACCGGCTCCCCTCCTCCCCCGCAGTCCCATTTGCTGGTCCTACTCAAGAGCAGACCACTGGTGGCGGAGGGGGGCCTCAGCCGTGAGCCTCTGGGTGGTGAGATGCAGACACAAGTTGGGTATGTGTGTGCTTAACTGCTCCCACGAAGGCAGTCGACCCAAGCCGCGTGGACTGCAAATGGACACGCAGGGATCTCCCCGCCCACACCACCCTCACCCCAGAGAGGTGGAGAAAAGCGAATGCCAGCCTCCCCAGATGTATGGCCAGGAAAGTGGGGTACTTTTGTTGTGGTCCTAATTACACAGGCATGCACGTGTGTATGTGTATAAATTCTATTTTTACAAATCTAGTTTGCTTTTTGGGTTTTTTTTTTTTTTCCTTTTTCTAGGGCCACACCCACAGCATATGGAAGTTCCCAGGCTAGGGGTCGAATCGGAGCTACAGCTGCCAGCCTACACCACAGCCACAGCAATGCTGGATCCAAGCCGTGTCTTTGACCTGTACCACAGCTCACGGCAACGCCCGATCCCCAACCCACTGAGCAAGGTCAGGGATCAAACCTGCATCCTCATGGATATTAGTCGGATTGGTTTCCACTGCGCCACAACGGGAACTCCCTACTTGTCTTTTAGAACTACTTTCGTGACCCGAGGCAGCTTAGAGAAACTAGAAAATAAAGTCATTTTCCAAACTGTCTCCAATGAGCTGAAACCTGCCTCACTGCCAAGCCCCAGCCGTCCCCAGCTTAGGGGCAAACGTGAACCCAAGTCTTTGGTTCCTCTGCAGCCCAGGTAAGGTCCTGCCACCCCCACCCCTAGCAACCACCAAAGGAAGTGCTGGGCCTTTGGGCCTCCCATTGATTTGAGAGCTGAAATGCAAAGAAGTTTTTAATAAACAACAAAAAATTTTTGTTTTCACAGGAACCCATTGTTCTCAACATCAGGTGCATTTCTCAGTTCTCACACACCCAAAACATTCTCAGGTCTAAAATCTCAGAAAAACACTGCCGTATCTTCCTGATGAAATCGCTTGGAAGCAGCGACTGCGGTCATGGAGCAGCAGCAAAGCCCAAGAGTTGTTGCCGGGAAAACCTGTTTAATGGGCAGTTACAATTTCTGACAACGAGGACCCAATGCTGAGACTGGAAGAAAGATTCTGTAACTGTTTTATTCCAGAGTCATGTATCGAAACAGACCAGATTTTTAAGCAAATAAACCTGGGATATTTAGGACACTGCTGGTGCTCCATCTCAGAATAAGACAGAGAAATGCAATGAACAGGGGCCAGAAGATCAAGAAAGCTCAGAGAGTTGGGATGGCAAAGACCGAAGACCAAAAAGCATTCCCACTTGTAAAATCAAAGGAGCCACAGAAAAGAAAACACAGAATTACCATTTGATCTTGCATGTCCACTTTGGGGCACATACGCCAAAAAATGAAAAACAAGGTATCAAAAAGATATTTGCAAACCCATGTTCATGGCAGCACTGTTCACAGTAATAACCAAAAGGCGGAGCCACACATGAATGGACAAACGAACTCTGATGCACACATACATACAATGGGGTATCTTTCAACTAAAAATTAATGAGAGTGTTCCCGTCATGGCACAGCGGAAATGAATCCAACTAGGAACCATGAGGCTGTGGGTTCGATCCCTGGCCTCGATCAGTGGGTTAAGGATCTGGCATTGCCATAAGCTGTGGTGTAGGTCGCAGATGCGGCTCAGATCTGGTGTTGCTGTGGCTGTGGTGTAGGCCGGCACCTACAGCTCTGATTCGACCCTTAGCCTGGCAACCTCCATAGGCCACGGGTGCGGCCCTAAAAAGACAAAAAATAAAAATAAACAAATAAATATTAATGAGGAATTCCCGTTGCCAATCGCTGGATTCAGAACCTGACATAGTGTCCATGAGGATGCAGGTTCGACCCCTAGCCCTGCTCAGTGGGTTAAGGATCTGGTATTGCTACAAGCTGTGGTATAGGTCACAGATGTGGCTTGGATCTGGCACTGCTGTGGCTGTGGCACAGGCCGGCAGCTGCAACTCCAATTTGACTCCTAGCCCAGGAACTTCCACAGCTGCAAAAAGACAAAAAAAAAATGAACGAAATGCTGTCACATCTGCAACGCATACTGAGGACAGGAGCGAGACATAGAAAGATAAATCCTGTATGACTCCACTGGTACCAGGTACATAGAACAGTCAATTTCATAAAGACAGAAGGTAGAATGATTGTTGCGGGGGGCCGAGGGAAAGGAGGATTGAGGAATTACATACAGTCTCATGGGTATGGAGTTCCATTTTGGAATGACGACAAAGTTTTGGAGGTGGAGGGATGGATGGCGGTGGTGGTGGCGGTTGCACAGCAATGTGAACGTACTTCACGCCACTGAACCGCACCTTTAAAAACGGGTTAAAAATGGTCGCCTTGATGGCACGTGTGTTTTACCACAATAAAAAATCGTTACGACGTCGCCGTCATGGCTCAGCAATAACAAGCCCGACTAGGATCCTTGAGGGTTCCTGGCCTCGCTCAGTGGGTTAAGGATCCGGCGTGGGCGTGAGCTGTGGGGTAGGGCGCAGGTGCGGCTCGGATTTAAGTCGAAGAGGGTAAAAGGCTTTCCTCGTGGAAAGAGAGATGGCACACGCACATTTCCAGAGGGCAAAAGAGTCCCCCTGTGGAGGGGGCGCCGGGCGATGGAGGAGAGGGAGATGCACTGCGGCCGTAGGGAGACACCAGGCTGTGATGGGCCCCCAACACCCCCCTGATGTGGACGTGGGCCCACGAGACCTCCCGAGGTCCCATCCTTACTCTGCAATCCCCCTGCTCGGATCAACCAAGATTCAGAAGCCTTTCAGTGACTACGACACGGTGCACAGAAACGCTGGTGGCTCGATTACAGTCTATCAGCTTAATTTTGCTTTAGACATTTTTTGACTGTTTTGTATTTTGGCTGTATTTTAGCATATGTAAGACTGTCTCGAGTTGGCCTTTCTATGCCAAATTAAAACTATTTCCTCGCCTCATCCTTAAGTTCTATGAGGATTTACAGAGCCCCGTCTACACGGCAGGCATTGTTCCAGCCTCCAGAGAAACCATGGCAAGCCGAAAGGGCCCCAGCCCTCACAGAGCTTCCTCCTGTGCCAGGTGGGAGGCAATGGAGAATGAGGTGGGGGGGATGAGAGAGGAGGGGGGTAGGGGAAGTTGGAGGTACAAACGTCGCATCTAAAAGTGATAAACTATCTGCAGAAAACCATCATAATTCGCAAAGATATGTGCATCCCAATGTTCACGGCAGCGCTATTCACAACAGCCAAGACATGGAAGCAACCTACATGCCCGTCAACAGGGGAACAGATAAAGATGGACTTATATACAATGGAATATTACTCAGCCATAAAAAAGAACAAATCGTGCCATTTGCAGCAACATGGATGGACCCAGAAATTATCATGTTAAGTGAAGTTAGACACTGAGAGACCAGCATCATATGATATCACTTATAGATGGAATCTATAAAAAAGGATACAGATGAACTTATTTGCAGATCAAAAAGAGACTCACAGACTTTGAAAGCAAACTTATGGTTACCAAAGGGGACGGTGGGGGGAGATGGACTGGGAGTTTGGGACTGGCGTATGCACACTGAGGTATGCGGAATGACAGGCCAACTGGCACTTGCCGTATAGTGCAGGGAACTCTACCCAATATTCTGTGATGGTCCATTTGGGGAAAGAATCTGAAGAAGAAAAAAAAAAGAATCTGAAGAAAAATGTACGTGTGTATATGTATAACTGAATTGTTTTGTCGTACAGCAGAAATTATCACAACCATGTAAATGGACTATACTTCGATAAAACTTTTAAAAATGAGAAAAAAAAATAAAAGTGAGACATGAGCGGGGACGGGGTGCCTCACACAGAACAAAAAGTGGAGACCAGGAAAGGCCTGGCTGAGAGCTCAGCACCCTCAACTCAACAGGCCAACGCAGGACCCTCAGGGGACAAGCTATCGGCGACCCCGGCAGCGGTCATTTCACATAAACCCATTTTTTTGTTTTCAGATGGATAATTTGAGAAACTGAGAGGTTTACTCGGTGCCCCGTGGCTGAGTCTGTGACAGGCTGGAACTGGCTGAAAGGCTCAACCATAAAGACCCAGAGCAAAACCATAAAGACCCAGAGCAAAACCATAAAGACCCAGAGCAAAACCATAAAGACCCAGAGCAAAACCGAGCCTCGGTAAGCATCCTTTGTTACCATCTGTCCGGGCCAGTGAGAACTCCCCGGGAGCAAACGCTGCCATGAATCTCAAGAAATGTTATTGGGAATGAATTTTGTTTATATGTGTCAAAACTCAGTTGTTGTTTTTTAAAGGGACTGTATATATTTATATAGATATATAATGTAAGCCAAAAACCTGAAGTAACTGGGATGAATCTTTCATCTTTTCAAAGAATGGTTTCATCTGTGTTTATATAAACAAGACAGTCTGCAAACAGGCTCAACCAAGCTGGAGCCGAGTGGGCTTTTGCGAGTAAACAGTGTGCATTTTTTACTGGCTGGAAATAGACATCATTTCACATCTGAAACCCTTTAGAACACTTTTTTCCTTCTAAACATCCAGATGCAGTTTTTTTAAAAAACACACACCATACACAGTATTTGGAAGAAGAGCTGTCCAAATCTCTTCTCAATAATAGGAGTAGTAGTAATTTTCCATTGTTAATAGCTCTGTATTTTCAAAATTTTGAGTAACGAACCTGTATACTTTTATAAGCAGAAAAATTACTTCAAAAAGTGAAATAGAATTTCCTCTTTTAAAAAAGGATACATAGTATGTTTGGTGTCATCTTCTTGTTGTTATAACTTCAATCTGAAAATTCCAACTCCAAATATTTCAGTTATACAGAGATATCCTTTGGATAGGATCATTACTTGCTAATATCAAAGTTAAACAATCCAAACAGAGTGACTAGGGAGTTCCCTTCATGGCTCAGCGGTTAAAGAACCCAACTAGGATCCATGAGGATGCAGGTTTGATCCCTGGGCTCACTCAGTGGGGGAAGGATCCGGCATTGCCATGAGCCGTGGTGTAGGTTGCAGACATGGCTTGGATCTAGCATTGCTGTGTCTGTGGTATAGGCCGGTACCTGTAGCTCTGATTCGACCCCTAGCCTGGGAACTTCCATACACTTCAGGTGCCGCCCTAAAAATTTTTTTAAAAGGGGAGGGGCATAGGCATAAAAGTCTCAGACTCAGCTAAAATCTCAGCTCTAATACATGCCAGCTGCGCAACCTTGGGCAAGTTTCATAGCCTCTCTGATGCAATTTCTTCGTCTGTAAAATGTCAGTTTTGAGGACAAAGTTCTGCCTGGGCAGTTAAGGGGCCACGTGCCTGGAGGTAGGCAAAGCCACACACACACACACACACACACACACACCCTCAGTTTTATTCTGCATCTTCCAAATGTGATAAATGTACTCAAAGACAGTGGCTGATATAAAATAAATTGGTAATTTGAAATCTTTTCATTTGAAAACAAATGCAGATAAGTTTTTGGGAGTTCCCATTATGGCTCAGTGGTTAATGAATCTGACTAGCATCCATGAAGACACAGGTTTGATCCCTGGCCTTGGTAAGTGGGTTAAGGATCTGGCGATGCCTTGAGCTTGCAGACTCCACTCAGATCCTGCATTGCTGTGGCTGTGGTGTAGGCCGGCAGCGGTAGCTCCGATTCGATCCCTAACCTGGGAACCTCCATATTTGCAGGTGCAGCCCTAAAGAAACACACACGCACACAAAAACATAGATAAATTTTCAGAGTAAAAAACAAGACTTTGAAAAAAATGTTGTGCTGTGACTGGCCACCTCCATCCTTACTTCCAGACCTCCAGAGGGAAGAAGAAGAGGTGGGTGAACAATGGAAGTGCATCGTCTCTATAAAGGCCTAGGACTGGCCTTCTACAGCCACTCAAAAAACTACTTATTACCCCTAAGTAGGTATGTACAATTAGATAAGAAAAACGTGCCATCTTACAGGCAGGTCTCTTTAGCTGCTGTATTCTGTTAAATGCCCAATTCATTATTTGGGACGTCAACATATGCTAAACAATCAATATGACTCATCAGATCAAGAAATACGTAAGGAATATAAGAAGCTGAAAAGAAAGCAGAGTCCAACACAAACTAATCTTAATTGTAATTGACATAATTACCACCATATAACCAACACCCACACATACAATGTTTGCACAGAAATTGATGTGTCTCAGATTTCTCTTTTCAATGTTCAGGAGCCAAAGCAATGTGGTGGGGTTCTGGGTTCTTTGATTTGGAGAATGTGGGGGTGAGGGTGGGGGCAGGGGTGGGGGAGGGGGTGGCGGGGGAAGACTAGGAAAGGAAAAGGGGCAGAGACTTGGAAGTAATTACTGTAATTTGAATTCAAAGAACACAAATTCTTTTCATTATGAGAAACTGGAATCTTGCCAGGTCATGAATGAGGTCAGGGCCTGACCCAGACCCGGAATCGGGACCAAATTCAGCAACCCCTAGACCAGGGGGTGAGAGTTGGAAACCTGAAGGGAAGAGGCCAGCATGGGAACACAGCAATGCCTGATTTCCAGTCAAAGGTCTAGTAGTCAACCAGCTGCACAAACCACCCATGTAATTAACTTGCTCTTGAATTATTTATTATCTTCCCGAGTGAAAGAAAATTATCCTTTCTGGTTACCTACTTTGCTTCAGGGGCTAATTCAGAGAGCTCCAAGCCTGACAGTTTGATGGAGCTCTCTGGTACCTGCCACCCTCTGGCCAAAGCAAGAACATAAAGGAACAGCAACTGAAGTTATTTCTGAAAAAGAGGGGTAGTTAGCCTTCGAGAACGCCAACACCTCCCCAAACCCAAAGAAGCACAGAAGGCTCCTTTAGAACAGTTAGCAGAGGTTTGCTACAGGGTTCTGCACTCCTTTTTATTCTAAGTTAGGTAAAGTTTCATTTTCCCTTAACAACTGTCAACAACTTTTGAGGCTCAGTTCTCTGCGGTGAGACGGGCACCCCCAGGCAGAGCAAGAGAGCATGCACGACCCCATCGCTTCTCGCTCGCAGGATTTCTGATCGGCCCCGAAATTCCCCTGCCTGAATTGCTTCGCTCTCACCCCCAGATTCCTAAGTCAACTGACTCATGGCCTTACACCATCTTAGACAGAAGGAGAAGCCTGGAGATATTCCAGGTCAACCTGCTCACTCTTGAGATGCGGAAGGAAACCCAGAAAGCCTCTTTGCTAAGGTGGCATCGTTAGAGGTCTTCCTCCTCCCTGTCAGAGAGCCTCTTAACAGGAGCAGCTTAGTTTTATTTTAAGATAAACCCCTTTGTACAAAACACCTGCATCTCAGCCACCCAGCAATTTTCTTCCGGGTCTTCCTTCCCGGGTCAGCGCCCACTGTCTGCGCGCTCGCCGAGGCTCACAGGAACCGTCCGCCGGAATTCATCTCAGGACTGTTCCCTGCCACCCAGACTTGCTGGGCAGGACGAGGCAGCTAATGGTAGGAGACTGCACCGGATGCTCCTTCTAAAACGTCTGACCGTCACCATTTTCCCCGCTAACTCCCGGATGGTGAGGGCAGAGAGCATAACCTCAGAGGACCAAGTTCTGGGAGTTGAATCAACGTGCCCAGTGTGGCACCATCTTTAGGAGAGGACCAGACTTCCTCACTCCTTCTCTTCCTACTCCTATTCAGAAGCACTCCGTCCCCTAGTCCCTCACCACTCCTGCAGAATCAGGACTGCCTTACACCTCGTGTAGCCCCAGGAAGGGCGGCAGGCAGGCAAGCCTGTGCTCCATGGGGATGCTGGGGACCTGGCCAAAAGATGTGCAACCTGCAAAGTCTTTCAGGAGTTGGGTGGCTTGGACCCCAGAAGGGCCAAGGAGGAAACTCGCTCTCCTCCTCCCTCTTTGACTTTCCTCCTCAGCCTCATTCACGTCTTTTTCTGTCTCCTTCCTTCTCGATCTTCCCTTTTGCTCGCGGCCCGCCGCCGCCTTCCCCGTTGACCCCCACGCCTGGTTCTCCCTCCTCGCCTTCCTTCCCCCGCCGGGCCTCTCCCTACTTCCTCTTCCAAGGCGCTCCCGTCGCGTTTCCACTTTGTCTCCAATTGTGTCTAAACGCAACCCACCACAGATGCTGACATTTTAAATGTTTAGTTGTTATAGTTACTTGACTAATTGCCGGGCCGACGGCGGCGCTTTTCCTTCGCCTCCCGAGGGCAGAGAGGAGGCAGCACGGGAAGTGGAGGGTAGATGCAGCCGTAGGTGCTACCCCCCGGGGCCCGGGACACCCGCCAGGCCCCGGCAAGGGTGTGCTGCCGGGGGAACCGACGATCCCTCCGCTGCAGCCGGGAGCCAGGGCGCCCAAGGCGCACCCCGCCTCCGGATGCCGCGAACCGTCTCCCGCCCCGGGACAAGGGAGCGGCTAAGGGTCTAACCTCAGGGGCGCAACGGCCGTCCCCCACCCGCCCATACTCTCTATGTGGAGGAAGTCAGGAGTCATTTTAGAGAACCTGGGGAAAGAGGTGGCCAGGGGCGCGGTCGGAGCGGAAGAAAAGAGTTAGAAGCCGCTGCCGGTTACTCACGTGCCAGATGGCGAAGAAGATGAGCGCAGCGCACAGCACCAGCGAGAGCATATAGCAGAAAGCAGCGAAAGTGAAGGCCATGGCCCGCCGGCCGGGGGCCGCCAGCCCCCCAAGCCCACCAAACTCGAAGCAGCCCCTAGGAGGCCAATGTCCCCCTCAAGGGCCGGGCTCTCTCAAAAAGGGGGCAAAGAGGAGCCACGTCTGCACCCTCCCCTCGAGACCAGCGGCTAAGAGGAGGCACGCCAAGCGGAGAGAGCCTGGAGGGTCAGCGAATAGGGACAGGGCTCCCGTAGGCGCCGGTGACCCGGGACGCCAGCTCTTCCGTGAAGCCGGAGGCGGGGGCGGAGGGGGAGATGCGTTGAGCGTCGTTGGCGGGAACTGTCCTCAAATCGAAGAAGAGACCAAAACAGTAGAGAACGCCCGCAGATTAGTGCCAACCAGCGAGCTTCTCGAGACAACACCGGGAAGGATGCGAGGACTCCACGGAGGGCCGCGAGAGCAGCTCCCGATACCTCGGAATCTCCAGGAAGTGTCCCCTGCTTTCCGCCCCCAAGTCGCGCAGGAGGAATGAGAGGGCCGCTCAGGACCCTCCCGCGCCACCCGGGCGCCAATCGAGAGCGTCCAGCGAGGTGCCCGGGCGGACTCCGAGCGCTTCCCAAATTCCAGGGCCGGCAGCGGCTCTCTCCCAGGAGAACAGGTCTTTAGGTAGCCGGAAAGCGTCAGGTTCCCTTGGTCTTGCGCCCCAGACGCGGCTTCCAGCGCTGCCGAACGCTCCTAGGCGCGCCTGGCCCCGGCCCCGGCCCCAGCTGCCCGGGCCCAGGGGCCTGGGTAACCCAAGTTCCCCGGAAACTGGGGGTTGGACCGGGCCGGCACGGGCTCCTGCCCAGTGGGCCTGCTCCCGCCCGGGCGGCTGTCGTGGATCTCAGGCCAAGATCTGCTCGCCGCGAAGCTCGCTCCACCTGCTGCTGCTGCTGCCGCCTGGGCCCCTGCGAGAACTGAAGCGGCGCTGCCGGGGATCCCCTCCCTCCCGGCGCCCCACCCTCGGCTCCGGCTCCGCCGAGCACGCCCTCCCCGGCAGGCGGAGACTGCGGCGGCAGGGGCTGGGGAAAGGTGGGCGGCCAGGCGCCGTCAGGCGCTCGGTCGCCGCCGCGGCTGCGGTGGTGCGCGCCGGCCTCTCCGAGGAAACTTGAGGCCGGCAGCACAGGCGGGGCAGGCGGGCGGCGCGGAGCCGGGGCGGGGTAGGGAGGCGCAGGGACTCTTTAAACACGTGCGTCTGGAGGAGGTGGGAAGCTGCGGAAGGGTATGTGTGTGCCTCGCACCTAAAGGCGGCAGCCGCCCCTCCCCGATCTCGCCGTTTCGCGGGAGTGGGAAATGGGGGGGCTAGGAGGCTGGTCTTGTGTTAGTCGGGGATACAGGACAAGCCCTTGGACCCCAGGGTGAGTTTGCCCAAACTGTGGATTTCTCAATGCTCGGGCTGCGTTATCAGCACTGCTCCCCTGCCTGCAGAATCTCTCGCGTCCTCCACTCTCCCCCGCCGCCGTCTGACCTTGGGATTGGGAGAACTAGACTGCGGGCTGTTGTGGGCTGGAGAGGCAGCGGCAGTGGCATGTGTATTGGTGTTGGTCTAGAGGAAGCGTCAGGAGCATGTATGTGCTTTTGGAGTCAGACCCTTTTGTAGCTGCAAGTTTCTTAACCTCTTGAAATCTCGATTTCCTTATCTGAGTAAGGGTCAGCATGTAATTGCCTCCTTGCTCTGCAATACTTGCACCGCCAAGTGCAAGATGAAAATGTGGGGCTTTTTGTTTGAAAACGTATGTATTAAGAATTCCAAGATGACAATAGGAAAGCATTAAACCAAAAGGGAGGCCCTTCTGAATATAGGACTCTGGGCCGCTATAGAGGTTGCACACCTATGAATCCAGCTGTGCTCTGGGTTACAGTTTTTGAAGCTTTCTCTTTTACTTAAGTATGTCTCCAAATATAATTTCTCATTCAAGAAAATTTGGAAATACAGAGATGAAAAAAATGAAACCAACACCGTAATTTGCCATTCTCAGACACCACCAACATAAAAGTGGAATATTTCGTTCTGGCTCTATGTCAGTTCTTTTAATTGTTGTAATTTTATCGCATAAATTTTTGTAACACCAAAACAATACCATAATCTCAAAGGAAAATTTGGTAATTCAAATCTTTTGAGTCCCTTTAGGGGTTATCTACTGTCATTTGTTTCTCTTGGTTCTTACTTAGGGGGTTCCAGCACTTTGTCTATCTAGTAATTTTTGATTATATGTCAGACATTGTTTTGAAAGGTTCCTTGCAGGAATTTGAGGCCTAAAATGGTGCTAATCTTTCTCCAAAGAGGATTTTCTACTTCTTTTACCAAGTATCTGGGGGAAATGAACACTCTAGACTTACCCTAATCTAATTTCAGGGATTGAGATTTCATGGGCTAACCCACTGGCTGTGGTCTGTGTGGGGGCTCTTTTGTTTTGTTTTGTTTTGGGAGGGGGTTGCTTTTTTTTTTTTTTTTTTTTTTTTTTAAGCACTGCACCCATGGCACATGGAAGTTCCCAGGCTAGGAGTCAATTTGGAGCTGCAGCTGCCAGCTTACACCACAGCCACAGCAATGCCAGATCTGAGCCTCATCTGTGACCTACACCACTGCCCTCAGCAACTTTGGATACCTAAGCCACTGAGCAAGGCCAGGAAAAGAACCTGCATCCTCAGGGATGCTAGTCAGATTTGTTTCTGCTGAGCCATGACAGGAACTCCATCATTCAACTTTTTAAACTGTGTCCAGTGAGAGGATGGGTCCGAATTATCTAGCCTCGCATTGCCAGAATCAGGAGTCCCTATGTCAAAAGAAAACTTCACTATCCTACTACCACTCTGACTTTCAAGTCTCCAACCATGTCACACCCTCTCTTTTTCTTGCCCTTTCACCACACCTGCTTTATCCTGTTTTCTCAGTTATACAGTCATATCTTCATTACGATGATTGCAGTGGTAGAATTTTGGACAGTAAGAACTTCGGGCAGTTGCTGTTTATTCAACAACTGTTATTTAGTACCTATGTGTTGTGGGCATTGTTAGGGATCCACAAGGTTCCTAGTCTGATTGCTGAGGTAATAAATAACTCTTTCCCAAGGCAGTGTCTTAAACAAACAAAACAAAACAAAACAAAAGTGCAAGTGACACAAAACAGGAAGGCAAGGAATAAAATGATCAGGAGTGATGTTGAATTAGCAACTAAAGTATTCTGCACCCAGTTCCAATGTGCAGGGTTTTCCAGCATCACCAAGCAACCCTCAGACACCAACTGGGTGACCTACGATTCAACTCAATTCTGACATTATCTCCCTGGAAAGAGCCTCAGATTCCACAAGTTAAGGGCCCCATCTCACAAGTCAGCCCTCCACTTCAGATGCCAATCACAAGACCAGGTTGTTACCCATGCTTCTGCTGACTCCTTCCTTGGGTCTGATTCATTTGCTAGAGCAGTTCACAGGACTGAGGAATCCAGTTTACCTGCTAGATTACCAATTCATTGCAAAGAATATTAGAGGATATGCACGAATAGCCAAATCAACAGAGACACAGGGCAAGGTCTAGAAGAATCCCAAACACAGGAGCATTTGTCCCTGTGGAGTTCGGGGTGCATCACGCACACGGATGGGTTCTGGTTCAGCAACCTGGGAGCTTCCCAGCCAAGCTATGCCAGAATCCCAGAAAGCTTTGCCCATCCTTCACTATAAACCCAGTTCACCAAATTCTTACCCAGCCACCATCCAAATGCTCCCTTACCACCCCCCCAGAAAGAGGTTATACCCAGCTAATCCAGCTCCCCAGGACTATCTCCATTTCTCTCTCTTTGATGGGTTTAATTATTGGAATGTCCTGAAAATTTGCCTTGGAAGTTCCCAGGCAAGGGATCGAATCGAAGCTGCAGTTGTCAGCCTATACCACAGCCACGGCAACACCAGATCTGAGCTGCATCTGTGACCCACGCCACAGCTTGTGGCAATGCCAGATCTTTAACCCACTGAGAAAGGCCACGGATCGAACCTGAATCCTCACAGAGACAACTTCCGGTCCTTAACGCACTGAGCCACAATGGGAACTCCAGAATTGGGATTTTTTTAATGGCTATTTATTATAAAATTTCCAAACATATAGAACAGTAGGGGAAAAGAGCATAGTGAATATTAAACTATCTACCACCCAGATTCAACATCCATTAACATTTTTCTGTATGTGCTTCCTGTTGTCCCAAAATTATATTTTATAGCTCATTTGTTCAAACCAGGATCTAAAGATTTCCCATTGCATAATTTATCCACCAATACTTTTCCTTAAGTTCGCTGCCTGCCACTGACAGCTCTGTGCTGGGCACAGTGACTTTGTTGCGCTATATGCCCTTGTATATTAAGTTGGCTTGAATAGCTTAGGAGTATGTTTTCTTGATGTACTTGGCACATGTACACATGTGTGGAGTTGTGCGCTATGAATCGCGGACTCCTGAATCCTGGATAAATCACTTCTTCGTTTTCTTTAAAATAACTTACATATAACTGGAGCCCCTTTCTTGCTTGCAGGACTAGCAGGAAATTCACTATCAGCCTTCAGTGGGATTCCCTATGAAGTTGGGCAAAGCTTCTGGAGGGCTTATATAGCACCAGAGTACCAGCTTTGATCATCAGTGCAACTGGTTCCTGCTAAGACATCCCAACCAGACTGGTCCTTAGTCTTTTCACCTCTGGCCCATGTGCCTGGCTCCAGCCTCCCTGGGTACCACACTGCCACGTCTCTGAGGTGCCTTCTCCATGAGTCTCTGGCATGAAGCAGTGAATGGTCCATCTCTTCTCCAGACCCCCAACTTCAGCCTCTTTGTGGGAAGTTGCTTCCTGCTTCCCTCTTACTATTAGAAAAGCCATCCTCGGAGTCCCCGATGTGGCACAATGGGATTAGCAGTGTCTCTAGAGCCCTGGGACGCAGGTTCGATCCCCAGCCCCACACAGTGGGTTAAGGATCTGGCATTGCCACAGCTGTGGAGTGGGCTGAAACTGCGGCTCAGATTTAATCCCTGGCCCGGGAACTCCAAATGCCATGGGGCGGCCAAAAAAGAAAAAAAAAAAAAAAAAAAAAGCCATTCTCTCCCTTCTCTCGTCTCTCCTCCTCAGGGACCTCTTCAGAAAGAACCTTCGATTTCAAAGATTTTCGGCTTCCCGCCTTGCTGCTTATTCAGCTAATATTCCTTAGTGTAACTGCAGGGACTGGGAAACTCTTGAAAGAATTCTGTTCCGATTGGTAAGTAGTATAACAGTTACTGTAGCAACCAGTAAAATTAATAATAATTAAAAATTCTAAATTAAACCCATTCATGCAGGCCAATTGATGCTACACCTGCAGAATTTAGCAATTTTTCATTTTAATGTATCTTGTAAAGTGAGAGTAAATATTTTGAAAAACAGGAGTTCCCATCATGGCACAGTGGAAACAAATCTGACTAGGAACCATGAGGTTGCAGGTTCAATCTTGGCCTTGCGCAGTGGGTTGAGGATCTGGTGTTGCCGTGAGCTGTGGCTGTATCTGTGGTATAGGTCGGAGATGCTGCCCAGATCTGGTGTTGCTGTAGCTGTAGCAGAGGCTTGCAGCTGCAGCTCCAATTCGACCCCTAGCCTGGGTGCAGCCGTAAAGAAAAAAATAGAAATATGATATACCACTTGAAGCAAAACAAATCATAAATTCTAAGAAAGCTAGGAGTTCCATCGTGGCACAGTGAAAACGAATCCAACTAGGAACCATGAGGTTGCCGGTTCGATCCCTGGCCTTGCTTAGTGGTTTAATAATCTGGCGTTGCTATGGCTGTGGTGAAGGCCGGCAGCTGCAGCTCTGATTCAACCCCTAGCCTGAGAACCTCCGTATACCACAGGTACGGCCAAAAAAAAAAAAAAAATTCTCAGAAACCTATTCACATATCTATTAATTTACATAAAGTGAGTGATGACAAAAGAACCATAATGAATTTTTAGGTTGTTCCTACTTATTAAATGGTGCAACTTTGACAAATGATATTGGCAAAGCTCCATGGATTGAAATTAATAAAAATCAGTCTGACATTAAATACATGTTACATGAGGACAGAGAGGCCAAGCCAGCCCCCAGCTCTCCCCATACATGTGGAGAGGCCATCTTGGCTCTTCCAACCCCAAACCCATGGGTTAATGCACATGGAGCAGAGACAGCACCAGCTGAGCCCTCCCCAGAGCTGAGTCATGAGCAGATAAAGGGTGGCTACTGTTTTAAGCAAATACATTTGGGGACTGTTGGTTTTTTTGTTTTTTGATCTTGGGGTTGTTTTGTTTTTGTTTTTTTTTTGTTTGTTTGTTTGTTTTAGGGCCACACCTGCATGGGGACTGTTTATTATGCAGTGATAGGTAACTGCCAAAGTTTTTTACTCATCAAATGGCCTTTTTAATTTGGTGTCCACCGTGGATAGAGCTCACGGCTTCTGCAGCGGGGAAATGTATAATGAGGCTAATACACAGCTTGGGTAAGATACGCCTCCTGATCCTATACCTCCATTTGCTCAAAGTCCCATGTCAGTCAGGCCCTCTTCCACACTAGCGGGGGCACGAAGGCTCTGGGGTCTGGGCCAGGCTTGGGCTCCAGAGGTCACTTGTCCTCAGGCTGCAGAGTACTCACCACCCTGTTTGTTTGGATGGGTTCGTTGTTGTTAAAACATAAGATCTAGGGAGTTCCCATCGTGGTGCAGAGGTTAACGAATCCGACGAGGAACCATGAGGTTGCGGGTTCGGTCCCTGCGCTTGCTCAGTGGGTTAACGATCCGGCGTTGCCGTGAGCTGTGGTGTAGGTCGCAGACACGGCTCGGATCCAGCGTTGCTGTGGCTCTGGCGTAGGCTGGCGGCTACAGCTCCGATTAGACCCCTAGCCAGGGAACCTCCATATGCTGCGGGAGCGGCCCAAAGAAATAACAAAAAAAAAAAAAAAGCCAAAAAAAAAAAAAAAAAAAAACATAAGATCTAACATTTTGACCATTTTTATGGGTTTAGGACTGTGACAGTGAGTACATTCACATGGTTGTACAACCATCACTGCTGTCCCTCTCCAGACAATGTTTTATTTTCCTAAATGGAAACTCCACTCTCCCCCCCAAGCAATAACTCCCCATTGTCCCCCCGCCCAGCCCCTGGCAATCACCATTCTACTGCCTCTCTCTTTGAATTTGCTAGTCTACATGTTTCATATCCGTGGAATATCACAGTCTTATAATTCACTTCTTTACATGTTGAATGTCTGTCTCCCCCTATAAACTTGGAGGATCTTGAAATTGAAACTTTTTATTCTTCTTCTTTGTTTTTTTTGGTTTTTGGTTTTTGGGTTTTTTTTGGGGGGGGGTTGTCATTTAAAAGTTTTCAAAGTATTTTTAAATATTTTACCAATATGCTCACTCAGTTCCTAATTATTTTTGTTTGTTTTTATTCTTTTTTTTAATATTATTATTCTTCGAATCACCTTTACCCCTCCCAGTTGTCTGGCATATAACAGATGTCCAGTAAGTGTTCAAGAAACCTGTGTGTGTGTGTGTGTCTGGGTGTGTGTTTGTGTGTGCGTGTGTGCGCGCATGCATGTGGATGGATAGACGGATGGATGGATGCATTATCAGTCTGGCTGGTACTTGACTTAGACAAGTCCGCCCCACCGATGATGAGCAGCAGACAAAGGGACCGTCTCTACCTCTTCCTTATCTACCCAAGAGCACTTACCACTCTGCAGACCCAGTAAACGTGACACAATCCATGCCTGTAAGAAGCTCAGAATCTAACAGAGGTGCACAGAACCATCTATGACTTTAATAAGAACCTCTTGTGACACAGCAGGTTAAAGATCCGACAACAATCTCATCACAGTGGCTTGGGCCACTGCTGTGGTGTGGGGTGTGGGTTCCATCCCTGGCCTGGGAACTTCCGCATACCACGGATGCAGCTAAAAAAAGAAGAAGAACCTCAATAGAGGAGGGCAAATGCGCATGGAGGCACCTAGGACAAGGCTTCAGACACAGGGCATGTTCAACGGAAGTATTTTTAATGGAACTGAATCAGAGGACAAACTAGTGGGGAAGCTCTGAGCCTAAATTCTCACTTCCAAGCTCTGTGACTTTAGATGAAATTACTTCATCTCTCCACACCCTGCAGATGTGTTCCAGTTCCAACACGAACACCAGGTATGAGCCAGCTTGGCCTGTGCAGACAGGACCCCGCGGACACAAGAGCCACATTTTCACCAAGGAATAGTGGGGAGAGGGACAGAGGTGACCAGGGAGGGACGGCCCATTTCAGAGAGTCCTTGGGTTGGGGGGGGCAGAGACGTGGGCTGCAGCTTCCCTTCGTATGTTCTAAACTCATGGAAATGTCATCTTCCTGCCAGCGCTGCTTTCTGTGGAAATGGAGTGATTTTGCTATTCTTAGCACTGGGAAACCGGCACTGTAAACAGATCGCAAACAATGAGCCTTTGTCAGAAACACCCCGTTTCCTTCTGGGCCCTGACTCCTGCCACACCTGGTGATGTGATGTATCATCTCTTTTAACAATTTGGCATAAGAGGCAGCTGTCAAGGGGGGGATTGTCTGAAATTGCAGAGGCTTCCAGGAGTTGGTAAATGGTGGGTGCTGGAGGCCTTTTAGCCCCTCGGAGCTCAGCCTCGGCTGCCTCCGTAGACAGAGCAGGGGACAGGATCGACAGGATGATGGGGCTGCCCTGGCTTTTCTTCCGTTTGCTGATTTACATGGGAAACTTGAGAGCTGGGGCGTTTCTGCAGGTGGGAGCCGTCTTCCCGCTTCCCTGTGCTCTGAGCCGGCCTGCCCGTCCAGTAACAACTCCAGGCATCCTGCACAACGTCCACGGCTGCTAAGTTTAGCCCCACAGCTAATGAGTCTGTACCTCACCAGATTAATGGCGGATCTAATTTTACGGAGTCTGAGCATTACTGTCATGATTTCTTCTCCTTGCCTCAGGGCTCTGAGACACCAGTCCCTTGTCCCCTCGTCCTGGAGGGTTTCTACCCTTCGGCTCTACTGCTATTTCAGGTCTTTTTTTTTTTGGCACCCCAAGGTATATGTATTTTCGGGGCTACAGATCAGATCTGAACCACAGTTGGGACCCACGCTGCACCTGCAGCAATGCAGGACCCTTTCACCCATTGTGCCAGCTGCAATCAAAGCTGCGTCCTGGTGCTGCAGAGACGCTGCAGATCCCATTGCACCACAGTGGGAACTCCTTTTCAGTTTTAAAAAGCTGTAAGTCACTTAAGTATTCCATTTTCTCAGTTCATGTAAAGGATGCCTGAAACTGTTATAGAGATCAGAGTGTCTGTATACACACATGCGTGCGCGCGCACACACACTCGCACTCATACACGAGACACACCCACACTTGTAATGAAGGACACTCTTTCACATTTGGACAAAACAAGTCCTTGAAGCCTCATCTGAACGAGCACCAGATGTCATGATGACCCCACTAGATACAGCGGCAGCCGCTTCTGTGTTCCCTGACGGTGTTGCTAAATAGTGATTATTAATCATCAATATGGCTGCGTACTGGCTGCCAGATCCAGAACAGGCACTTGCCACGCGCTCTCCTTTCATTCCCACGTGCTGTGATGTGGGTATTATCATCCCCATTTGAATAATGAAAACAACAGAGACACAGAGAGGTTAGGCACTTGCCTAACGTCACACAGTAAACAGCAGGGTCCGCTAGGTTCCGTGTCCAACTCTGTGCCTCACAGATGGAGGCCAAGGGATGCTGGCTTCCTGGAGAGAGACTGAAGAAACCTGACAGCTAAGCCTATGAGAGTAAAAGTCGGTTGTTTCACATTTTAGTTCCGGGGGGTCTATAAAATCAGAAGATCACCGGCTGGGACCGTGCTGACCTTTGTGTCCTGGTGTACAGGGCAGAGAGCAAATGCCCAGATAGTTGGGGCTGATTAGTCTGTGGTCACTCCTGCTCCTTGGAAACGGGCCTCCAAGAAACCCATCTCCCCTCTTTGGACCAAGCTTCTCCTGTATCCCATCTTTAAGGCCCAGAGTTATAGAGAAGTTAGGTAGCTCTGCCACCAACACACAGCTGATGGATGGAGGGGACAGGATTCAAACCCAAGCAATCTGGCCACAGAGCAGGTTCCCAAACCCCATAGTTTACAAAGAGCCTGGACTAACTGCCCTGGAGAAGCACAGGTCACACATGACTTCACAGTTCAGAGAGGGCAGTGGCTGGGTGAGAGGGGAGACTTTATGGAAGAGGTGACCCTTCGGCCACACCTGGAAGAGCAGGTGGGATTTAGGGATGGTACGCGATGCCAATGCAGGTGTTATTTTGCGGATCACAGTACAGATTCGCCTGGCTGTGAGTTTATTAATCGGAGAATCAGACGGGAAGCATAATTAGAAAAGTCAGTTTGGTGGCCTTCAAAGCCAACTTGGATTAAATAAAAACCAGTTCCAGAGATGTTAGAGTCTGCCTTTTTCAATTGCTTCCACATCATGTTTCTGTACACGCGACTCTGGGGAACAGGTGTTTCTGCAGCAAGACCCCTAGCAATCTTACAGGAAAATGTGATGCACAAATGAGGCCCCAGGAGTCCCGCCAGGCTCCAGACAAAGCTGTCACAAATTCAGCCAGGAACTCCTCCCCCACTACACACACACCAACCTGGAAGAGGAGAGCCAGAGCCGCAGAAAGGAAGGCTGCAGCACCTGTACCCCTCACACTCAAGATGAAGTCGGAGACAGTTACAGCAAGAGGGGAGGAAGTCACAGGGCTACAAGAACCCCAAAGAACCGATAACCCTAACATCTTTCTTTCAGTCCGTAGTGGAATTTGGGCTTCATTTATTTTTCCATTTTTTAAACAAACATTTATTCATGGTCTACCACTTGCTGAGTGTTGTGTTGGCTTTTTTTTTTTTTTTTTCCTTTTGGCTGCACCGGCTGCATGCAAAAGTTCCAGGGCCAGAGATTGAACCCACGCCACAGCAGTGATCTGAGCCACAGCAGTGACAACTCTGGATCCTTAACCATTAGGCTACCAGGGAACTCCTGTATTGGCGTGTTAAAGTGAATATGCTGCTATGCTGGTTAATTCTCAAACCTCCAAGAAAACCGTCAGGTCCCACTGGCGAGCCCCCATTTGTGAGTTTTCAGAAAGCACCCGCCCCCCAGCCCCTAGGACCCCACTCTCCCCTCTTGGTCCCACAGTGAGGTGTGGAGGAGAGTGCTGAAGATACTCGAAGAACACCCAGAGGAGCTCTGTCGCCCAGGACTGGGCAGCTGTGTGTGTATTCTGGGTTAAAAATCTTTACTGGTGCTTGAAACCTGAGTTTGGGGCAGAAATAAAAGCTACAGAGCAGCCATCAGAGATGTATCCAGATGTCAAAAAAAAAAAAAAAAATCCATGCAAAAAGCAGCCCTGGAGTTCCCACTGTGGTGCAGTGGGTTAAGAATCTGCCTGCATGGAATTCCCATTGTGGCTCAGCAGAAACAAACCCAACTAGTATCCACGAGGTTTCAGGTTCAATCCCTGACCTCACTCAGTGGGTTAAGAATCTCGCGCTGCCATGGGCTGTGCTGTAGGTCACAACACAGGTCAGATCCCACGTTGCTGTGGCTGTGGCATAGGCTGGCAGCTGCAGCTCTAATTCAACCCCTACCCTAGGAACTTCCATATGCCACAAATGTGGCCCTAAAAAGCAAAAAAAAAAAGAACCTGACTGCAATGGCTGGGTCACTGCAGAGGGGTGGGCTGGATCACTGGCCGGGCACAGTGGGTTAAAGGATCTGGCACTTGTGGTATAGGTTGTGGCTGGGATTCATTCCTTGGCCTGGGTACTTCCATATGCTGCAGGTGTGGCCATTTAAAAAAAAAAAAAAAAGTGCAGCCCTGGTCAGACCCTCTGAGAGTCAGCTTCGAAAAGGGGCTGCAGCCTGCAGCTCACCCAAACAGGACAAAATCTGTTTTGCCTGCGCATAGAAAGAAACGTAACTTATTTTTCATTTAACCCCAGATACTCCATCTCATCTAAGGAGACTAAACCATTAGTTTGATTATGTAGACTTCGAATCACAATGACCTATTGTACCTTCAAGAGGCCCTTGAACAAGAAATGAGCAGAGAGATGCTTGGAATTTGGTGGCCTTCTCTGGCAGCACCTGTACTTCTGTCCCTGAGGCTTATTCAGCTGCGCTGAGGTCCAGCAAAGGTGAGGCAAAAGCAGACCCAAACATAGAGAAGGAAAGTTCGGTACCCTCGGGTATTTTCAAGTTTTCTGAACAGCAGTGATCGTGCTCACTCAGCCACTTTCATCGCCAGAGCTCAGCCTCTTTAATCAATTCTCACGGAGATCTGGAAAACTGATAGATAAAATGATTCCCTGCAAAATGGCTCAAAAAAAAAAAAAAAAAAAAAAAAAAGTGGGTCAAGGAGAAGCTAGTGGCTTAGCCCAAGGCTTAATGCTAAATCAGCTTCAGAACGGAGAACACAAGTTCTTAGGGTCGGCCTTTACTCTTGCAGTAGGTTCCATAGCCTGAGATGCTGGCCAGCAAAAGCCAAAAAAAAATTTTTTTTTTTTTTAACTTCTAGAATCAGCACCATCAAGTCAGAGCTAAGAAATAAGTAAGTGTTGCCTAGTGCTGCCAGCAAAATGAAGAAAGTGCAAAAATCTAGTGAATTACTCAGGACATGTTGGCAGATACCGTGGCTTGTCAAATTCCTGGTTGTTTGTAAGGTTATTTACATCTGAATTAATTTACACTGTGGAAGTGTTAATACTTTTCTTTTCTTTCTTTTTTTCTTTTTTTTTTTTTTTTTTTTTTGGTCTTTTTAGGGCTACACCTGAAGCATATGGAAACTCCCAGGCTAGGGGTGTCAAATCGGAGCTGCCACTGCCAGCCTACACCACAGCAATACAAGATCTGAGCTGCATCTGTGACCTACACCGCAGCTCTCGGCAACACCAGATCCTGAACCCACTGAGTGAGGCCAGGGATGGAACCCCCATCCTCGTGGATGATAGTCAGGCTCCTTACCCCTAAGCCACAACAGGAACTCCTAAAGACTTTTTAAGTAGCAGCAGAGATCCTACCAGGAGCTACGATGTTTCTGAAAAATTCCTCCCCTTCATCCCGAACTTATTCACAGGAGTAGGCGACCCCGCCATAGAGCCATGACCCTGTGCTTGGAGCCATCCTAAATGGAAATTCACACTCAGACATCGTGGCTCCAGCCACAGCCAGCTTCCTGGCCCCTCCTGGGCCCTGAGCCGGCTCCCTGCAACTTCACAGTGGGCAGTTCTGAGGCAAAGGCTCTAAGAAAATCTGGACATTCATTAAAACTTGAGGAAAAAAACAAATGGGTCAGGGTGGCCAAGAGGTTAAAACTTCAAGTTGTTAAGACAAGTAAGTTCTGAGCATCTAATGTATAGCATGGTGACTATAGTTACAATTCTGTATCGTGTATATGAAATTTGCTCAGAGAATAGATCTTAAAAGTTCTCATCAGGAGTTCCCGTCAAGTTCCTGTTGTGGCGCAGTGGTTAACGAATCCGACTAGGAACCATGAGGTTGCGGGTTCGATCCCTGGCCTTGCTCAGTGGGTTAAGGATCCGGCATTGCCGTGAGCTGTGGTGTAGGTTGCAGATGTGGCTCGGATCCTGCGTTGCTGTGGCTCTGGTGTAGGCCAGCGGCCACAGCTCCGATTGGACCCCTAGCCTGGGAACCTCCATATGCCATGGGAGCAGCCCAAGAAATGGCAAAAAGACAAAAAAAAAAAAGTTCTCATCACAAGAAAATAAATGTATCACTATGTGTGGAGATTGAGGCTAACTAGACTTGTTGTGGTGATCTTTTCACAATATATACAGAGATCAAATCATTATGGTAGACACCTAAAACTAACACAATGTTATATATCAACTATGTCTCTGTAAAACTGGAAAAATAACTTAAAACTAAAATGTGACAAAAATATTTTGAGGAAAAATAAAAGAAAATATGACAGACGTTCCCTGGTGGCTCGGTGGGCTAAGTGGTATCGTTACTACTGTGGCTCAGATTTGATCCCTGACCCAGGAACTTTTGTATGCCATGGGTATAGCCAAAAAAAGAAAAGAAAAGAACGGAGTTCCCGTCGTGGCGCAGTGGTTAACGAATCCGACTAGGAACCATGAGGTTGCGGGTTCGGTCCCTGCCCTTGCTCAGTGGGTTAAGGATCCGGCGTTGCCGTGAGCTGTGGTGTAGGTTGCAGACACGGCTCGGATCCCAAGTTGCTGTGGCTCTGGCGTAGGCCGGTGGCTACAGCTCCGATTCAACCCCTAGCCTGGGAACCTCCATATGCCGCGGGAGCAGCCCAAGAGATAGCAACAACAACAACAAAAAGACAAAAAAAAAAAAAAAAAAAAAAGAAAAGAAAAGATGACAATAATATTAATATTATTAATTTTGTCATTCAGGCAACAAATATTTAATGAGAGCAGTGTTTCATGGTCAGTGTTACCCTGTGTCATGATTATCCCATTAGGTCTTGGGGACTCAGATATCCAAGCTGTATCACCTCCAGAGTTCCCTTATGGGGCAGTGGCTTAAGGATCTGGCATTGTCACTGCAGCGGCTCTGGCTGCTGCTGTGCAGCAAGTTTGATCCCTGGCCCGGGAACTTCCACATGCTGTGGGGACAGCCAAACAAAGAAACAAACAAAGATGTATCACGTCCTGTCTACACACAAAAAGTTCGCAGTTCCGTGGAGGAAACAAATGTTGGGAGAAAAACACAGCAGAATGAGGTAAACATTTCTTGGTGGCGAGGATCGAGGTTGACATTTACTCGCTAAAACTCAGATACGCAGAAACTAGAAACATATTTGCTAGAACTGTCCTTATCTTGTGCTCAATCCCCAGTGACAACACATGTACACAAATCCTAACTTTTCCAATAAAAAGATAACTCCGCCTCTTCCAAGTCAGAAACATTTCTCTCAGGTAAATATTCACTCACATACCAAGTTCAAATTCCCTATCAGGTCTCTTCCTCTTTCCTGGAGCTCTGGCCACACACCCCCTTTTATCGAGATGGCCACAGGGGACTTCCCACTGTGGCTCGGCAGATTACAAACCCAACTAGTATCCATGAGGATGCGGGTTCGATCCCTGGTCTCGCTCAGTGGGTTATGGATCCGGCGTTGCTGTGAGCTGTGGTGTAGGTTGAAGATGTGGCTTGAATACCGAGTTGTTGTGGCTGTGGTTGTAGACCAGCAGCTGCAGCTCCAATTCGACCCCTAGCCTGGGAACTTCCATATGCCACAGGTATGGCCCCCAAAAGACAAAAGAAAAAGGAAAAAAAAAAAAGGCTAGTAGGATTTTGGTCAAGAGAAATGGGAAGGAAAGGCATTACAAGCAGAGGGCAAAAGAAAAGGCACACAAGAGAACCACACCTTCAGAAACGGGAAGGAGTCTGGCAGGACTGGCGGGTGGTGGCAGGTGAAGCGGGAAAGTTGAGCCAAGGCAAATACTAAAGGACTTGAGAGAGATGCCAGAGTGGAGATTCTGGTGGGAAAGAAATGGAGGGGTGAGGTGGGCTGAAAGCAGAGGGTGCTTCCAGAATTATTCATATGAATTGTTGACTGAAAAAAAAAAATGCCCAACATGAGAGCCAGAAATCATTTTACTTGTGCCTCTTAGAAAACTCAGGAACTGCGCCAAGGCGGGGGGCGGGGGGGCTGGGGGGGCCGTCTCTATGTGATTTTAGTAAAGGGGGGTTACACCTTGGTGGAAGGTAGCTGCTAGTCACAAGGACCAAATGTCTCCATTAATGATTTTCGTGTTTTCTCGATTTGAGAAGATGCAAGAAATTGGATTTATAAAATCTTCTAAAAACATTTCTCTGAAGGCCTGTTCTGCTAGTTTGTCCCAGAGTGCAGGGTACCTCACTCCTGATTGCCACCCTGAACTCCTTTCTGGGGGTGCTGAAGGCCAGCGATTGCAGTGGCCAGTGGCTTCATTTTATAGAACCAGCTGCGAGCAACAACTTTGAGTGGGCAGAAGGAATGCTTTGTTGGTGCATAACAGGTTACTGGAAAAGCCAGCATACTTGGGGCTTCTTCCCTGACCCTGAGACCGATGTCAGCAGATGTAGCTGTGTCCTCCTCGGTCCTAATTATGTCCCTTGGGCCCAGCATCATCAACTTGATGCTGGGTCAACCCACACTGGCATTTCTGAGATTCCCATGTTCTTACCTTACACTAAGGCTGAGGAAAAAGCCACCCCATCACCTCGGCCACAAACTAGGAATATTCCAAGGAAACAAATTAAACGATCATAGCATGCTTCCTTTTTTTCGAAGGGGTCAAGGCAGATCCAAATGCCAAATCATGGAGCCAACTATATGCATATATGTCTCAAATGACAAATCCGTTTGTTCATCACATTCAAGTTTTGCAATCCTGATGACTGCAACGTGAGTATTTTCACCAGTCTCTGTGCCATGACAGAAAGGATCGGCTTCCCAGAAAGCGAGGGTCTACAGCAACACTTTTTCCTCTGCCTTTTCATGAAGCATTGTGTGCACTGACAAAAAGGATTTGTGACCCAATCAGTTTTGTTTTGTTTTGTTTTGTTCCCTAGCCCCCGAACAAGACTTAAACTCTGTTTGTTCAAGAACAGGATGTGCCTTACTGTCTTAAACACCATCAGGCAGAACCACATCGCTGAGTCGCCCTTACTCTGAGGATGTGCGAGGACCAATAATCGTGCAGTGTTTGTGGGCATTGTGAGCCTCGGTAGAGCAGAAACTTGACACATTTTCTTCCTAACGTTTTTGGCTTTGTAGATTAGAACTCTCTTTTAAAGGAGAGAACTGGACCAAAAGGAAGCTGGAAATTATAATAAAGGTGCTTTTGAAACATTAAGAATGATGGTTATGTCAACAGTAGCCGTGGGCAAAAATATCCTTTTAAACCGTTGCCCACAGAGATCTCCAAGAGCTATATATTCTGTGAATTATTTCCCAAGAAAGTGGTATAGAGAGGTTAATGCAGCCTCAAGTGATTTGGAAAGTCTAGTACATTCTAGTTTGTAAGATCCATAAACAATGATGTCAACGAAAAAAATTCATCAGTGTATCTAAGAAATGGACATTTTTATAGGAGCCAAATTGAGGATGATAACACCAGAACAGCCTCTCAGAAACCTCTGAGATACATATGGAATTTCCCAGGCTAGGGGTTGAATCAGAGCTACAGCTGCCGGCCTACCCCACAGCCAGAGCAACCCCAGATCTGAACTGCGTCTGCGACCTACACCACAGCTCATGGCAACACCAGATCCTTAACCCACGGAGCGAGACCAGGGGTCGAGTCCGCAACCTCATGGTTCCTAGTCGGATTCTTTTCTGCTGTGCCACGACAGGAATGCCAAGCAATGTTTTAAGGAGTTGTCTTGTTGATGCTAGGAGAATGCTGCTTTTTATGATGAAGCAAGGATTTCTGCCAATGGGTAGGTTTGGTTGTTGCGGTCAACCAAAAAAAATTGCACCACCTAAAGGTTATGGATGATGTTTTTTTTGGTGGACTAAACTGAGGCCTTAGGCCTGGGACAGAGCATCTTGGGAGCTCTGGAGACCAGTCCGAAGAGGCAAGTAGGGGAGCCAGGATATATAAGAGTTTTTGTAACAAAGACCAGGTAGTTAGAACATCAAAAGATTACTGTTGATTGAAGAGAGCCAGATTATCTCAAATTAAGGAATTTCACGCTCTTCTGTGTATAGGAAGATGCAAGAATCTAGGCTCATTGAAATCATTCCTTTGACATGTAGCTCAGCTGTCTAGTCAGTGTCCTGTGCTTTCTCATCCTGAGTCGCCTCGGGGTGCACTGGGGGAGCTGGCCGTGGTGGGGGGCCTGCAGCAGCCATTGGCATTCGGTTTCCATCCTGAGTTCCCTCAGGGCTCACTGTCGGGGAGGCGGTAATGTAGTGATTTGATGGCTGCAAATCCTTTGCTTACTGCGATGATAGGCAACAATTTTCCCCTCACAAGCCTGTTGACTTTAAAAAATGCAGCAAACCTGAAAGTTGAGAATTCAGTTTTGGGTTTTTTTTGTCTTTTTTTTTTTTTTTTTTTTTTTTGCTTTTTAGGGCCACACCCACAGCATGTAGAGGTTCCCAGGCTAGGGGTCTAATTGCAGCTGTTGCTGCTGGCCCACACCACAGCCACAGCAATGCCAGATCCAATCCGCGTCTGCAACCTACACCAGAGCTCACGGCAACACTGGAACCTTAACCCACTGAGCAAGGCCAGGGATCGAACCCACAACCTCATGGTTCCTAGTCGGATTCGTTAACCACTGAGCCACGACGGGAACTCTGAGAGTTCAGTTTTATTTAGAGCAGAATTAGGACTTAAGCCCGGGAGACAGCATCTCAGGGAGCCCTGAGAAACCCCTCCGGGGAGACGACGGGGGAGCCAGGATATACAGGCAGGTAGCAGGAACAAAAGGTTGCAGAAGGCCGGATTTCTCAAGCGAAGGAATTCAGCTCATTTCTGGGGAAGATGCAAAGGTGGGGGTTTACTGGAATGGCTCCTTTGAGATGCACCTCCGCTAGCAGGACAGGGGTCCCGTGTTTTCACAGCCCTCAGGGCTCCCGGCTCACTGTGCCATCCTCTGTTCTGTCCCTTCTCTACAGCCCAGGGACCGCCCCAAAGAGGCCCATGTATAGGATATGGGGTGGGGGGGCAGCCGGGCACACATTTTACAAAGTTTGCTGCTGTCTCCTGCCGGTTACTGCTAGTTAGAAGGAGCAGACATCACCATGGAGGAGGATCTTAGTGCTTTTCTAGACATGCAGAGAGGCAAGAATTGGGCACAAAAAATCTTCTCCTAAAAATATCTATCTTCAGATGAAGACCTGCCCTTCCAGTTTCCCAGAGCACAGAGCGCCTCACTCCTGGTGGTGTTCACGCTGAGCTCGGCTCAGGGGGCGCAGCGGGTCAGCAGCTCTGGTGGCTCATGATGCAATCCAGGTAGAGGCAGATGGCACGTGCCAAACTCCAGTTCACACAAACTTAAACCACGATCACAAGACTGGTTTAAACGTTTTGCAAGAAAAATCCTTTGCACTGTGCCTCCTCCTATGTACACACTCAGTCAACGACTCCTAGAACACACACACACACACACACACACACACACACACACACACACACACACACACAGTATACTGAGAGGCGCCCCCAAGCGTTGCAAAGTCTTTGCTGGGGAAGGTTACCAGTTTGGCAGCCTGCCTCTTGTTACTGAGAAAAACTGCTGCTGAATTGAAGAAACTGGACTTTTCATTTCTAAATCTGTGCACACAGCCTTGGGGCATCTGTTAGGTGAGACTGAGGAGGACTGGGAGGTGGAGGAATGTCTGTGCAGGACGTATTTAGTCCTAAACTACCCCACCCGCCCCGTCTAGAACTGAGGCTGTTGAGGGTTCTCTCAGCCAGAGACCTGTGAAGGAGCAAACTGAGCTGTATCCATCCATATATTACCATACCTTTGTATCAGCTGTAATTATTCCTCCTGACAGACAGGGGCATCCTGGTGCCAAATAGAGCAGGTTAACGCCACCCAGGTGCAGGGGCCAGGCAGCAGGCAGGGTGCAGTGAGGCCGCTCAGCCATCTGGTGCTTAGAAGGAAACACCTGAGACTCACACCTGCACCCCCAGCCCCAAAGCAAACCACTTGGTGATGCCAAGTCACCATGGGTCCATGCTGTGACTTCTCATTCTCTTCCAATTAGCCCTTGACATTCATGGGGACCTGATCTCACCAGGATAAAAATGCTGGGTTGTCAGTGACCGAGGTGGAGAGTAGGAGGCAGAGAAAGTTAGTAGTGTGATGTGTCTTGAGGTCTCAACAAGCCCAGGTGACCGACAGCTTTACCTCTTCCATCCAGACATGGTCCTGATGGGAATAACAACGGATTCTTTTCTAAAAATGGTTATTGTTTATGGTTAAGGCTAAATTGTTCTCTTATTTCTGTCATCTTAGAAAACAAGGGATATGTTCAAACTCTAGTGTCTTTTTTTTTTTTTTTGGTTCTTTTTTTTTTTTCCCCCACTGTACAGCATGGGGATCAAGTTATCCTTACATGTATACATTTTTTCCCCACCCTTTTTTCTGTTGCAACATGAGTATCTAGACATAATTCTCAATGCTACTCAGCAGGATCTCCTTGTAAATCTATTCTAAGTTGTGTCTGATAAGCCCAAGCTCCCAATCCCTCCCACTCCCTCCCTCTCCCATCAGGCAGCCACAAGTCTATTTTCCAAGTCCATGGTTTTCTTTTCTGTGGAGATGTTCATTTGTGCTGGATATTAGATTCCAGTTATAAGTGATATCATACGGTATTTGTCTTTGTCTTTCTGACTCATTTCACTCAGTATGAGATTCTCTGGTTCCATCCATGTTGCTGCAAATGGCATTATGTCATTCTTTTTTATGGCTGAGTAGTATTCCATTGCAAACTCTAGTGTCTTCTACTTTTTTGTGCCACCTGTGCCCTGCACGTAGCAGGCATTTATAAAATTTATCAATGCTAGATGATGGATAATTAGTACCAGAGCCTGCTCGTTTAGAAAAAGAACTTTCCAAAAGAATGTATATATATGTATGACTGGGTCAGTTTGCTATACAGCAGAAATTGAAAGGACATTGTAGAAGTTCCCCTTGTGGCGCAGGGGAAACAAATCCAACTAGTATCTATGAGGATGTGGGTTCCAACCCTGGCCTCACTCAGTGGGTCAGGGATCTGGCGTTGCCATGAGCTGTGCTATAGGCCATAGACGCAGCTCTAATCCCGCATTGCTATGGTTGTGGTGTAGGCCAGCAGCTACAGCTCCCATTTGACCCCTATAGCCTGGTAACCTCCATATGCCGTGGGTGCGGCCCTAGAAAGAAAAAAAAAAAAAAAAGGATATTGTAAATCAACTATACTTTAATAAAAAAAAAATTTTTTTAAGAAAGAGAACTTTTAAGAAACCAAAATCTGGAAGCACAGGCATGGAGCGCCCCACATAGGGCACAGCTCAACATGTGACTGCTCAGGGGAGCCCAGTCTATCAAATCAAAGAGAAACATGGCTCACATCACATGGACCCTTTCAGTGTGGGGACCTGTTCCTCCCTAGGGTCCTGCCTGCAGATCCCCTTGGGAAAAAAAAATATATCTTCACCTTAGAGGTTTTGTTTGAGAGTCTGTCCTCTCTTTGGGAAGATATATGAAGACACCACTCAGCAGAAGAGACATGGAGGGACCATATGGCTGGTAAATGAGAGGCTATTCTCAATCCAGGGCCAACAGGAACGCGGGAAGCCTGAGCGCAAATTTAGATTGAAACCTGGTACCCAACAGTATAAAGTTAGAAACTCCCTTGAACCATCTGGCTCTTTTAAATAAATACCTGTCTGTCCAATCCTAGAATGGAAAGGAACTTCAGAGTCTAGCTTTCTTCCCAGACACAGCATCTGGCTCATCAGCAGAGCCCAGCAGCCATGGGAGATGCTTCATATGGACCAGCTAACTGAACCTGCAGCAGTGGCTGCCAGTCTGAAGGATCTTAAAGTGCTCTGGAATCTTTCTGATTCCACCCCCCATTCACACTTCTCTTCCCTCCTCCTACTTCTTTTTTTCATTATCCAATCTGAGGCTGGAACACACAGACACACATGCACACACATATGCACACGCATGCACCATGCAACCCTATCTAAATGTTTCAATAGACCATGTCCTTCTGCCAATCCTTCCCCAAAGGTCTTCCCTTCGCATAGACATGTGCCTTTCTGCTTTCCATCATGTCTCTCTCCCCTTCTTGACAGTGGCCCCTAAGAATCAATGTTTCACTTCCCTGTGTGAAGTCACCATTCCTAAGTACGAAACATGGTGTCACCCAGTCAAATCAATGCGTATCCCAGACCCTCCTCCCCCATCTCCATCACATGGCCTTAAGGTCTTCCCCAACCATACACAGGCTTGCCCCCTGCTCACACTACCTTGACCTTTGACCTTGCCTAGAAATGGCCTAACCTGACCAGTTTCCGTCTACTGAAGCTTCAGCCCTTGGAAACAGAAATGAAGACAGAGTCTGGAGCGGGAGGGCTGGCAGTAAAGGCCACAGGAAAAGAGAGACAAGTAGGACCTCCCTTACCTGCTTCCCACTTCTCCCCACTCAGGAGCCCCCTTAAAGAGTAAATGAGGGCGTTCCTGTCGGGCCTCAGCGGTGACGAACCTGACTAGGATCCATGAGGATGCGGGTTCGATCCCTGACCTCGCTCAGCGGGTTAAGGATCCGGCGTTGCCGTGAGCTGTGGTGTAGGTCAAAGATGCGGCTGGGACCTGGCATTGCTGTGGCCGTGGTGTGGGCCGGCAGCTGCAGCCCCAATTGGACCCCTAGCCTGGGAACCTCCATATGCCGCGGGTGCAGCCCTAAAAAGAAAGAAAAGAGTAAATGTAAATGAGATAATGATGTACAAATATACTCAGTAAGCTGTTACACTCAATTCAAATGGAACCTAACGTTGCTATTCATTGTTCATCACAAAAAAATCCCGTAATTCACACAGAACTGACATCCTCAATGGTTCCGCCACTGAGCTGCACCTCCGCCACACAATGATTTAGTCTCAGTCTTAGTCACTCAGTCTTAACCCCTCTCCCGCCGTCTTCTCTCCACATTGCCAGGCGGAGTTTCCACCCACTCTTGTTTCCCAGAGTCCTCCAGTCCGCTCTCCTCATTCACTCTCTTTTGCCCTGAACTCAGCCCAGTCTCTTGTCACCTGGAACTGAAGTAGGACTCTCTCTTACCCTAGGATCCACCCACCCTGTCAGTTCAGACCCTCCAAGACACAGAGGCCAAGAGAGGATCAGACGCAAGATGCTGACTGGAGGGCGGGGTGAGGCTGGGCAGACACATGTGCAGGATAAAGAGCGAGGGAGCCGCAGGAGAGCCTTGGGCCGCAGTGCAGGCCCACCCTGTGAGAGGAGGAGGAAGATGGGGTGGGAGGAGCCTCTGACCACCGTGCAGTCCTGAGAAAATCTCAGCTGACCAATGGGTAGTCTCCAAGCCAAGGACCTCATTAAAGGAACCCCACATGGGACAGAAATGAGGCTTTAGCACCCTCTCTGCACTCAGGCACTGACAGGAGACAGCCCAAGAGAAGCATGGCTTCCGCATAAATATCAGAGTAATGGGAGAAAGATAGTTTTTCCAGGAAAGGTACTGGGCCGGTTGGATCCACATAAGGCGAAAAACTGAACCTTCCTCTCACACCAGTCATAAACGTTAGTGCCACGTAGACTGGATCTAAAGATGAAAGGAAAAAAAAAAAAGACTCAAAACTATGAAAGACCAAAAAAATGGTTAAACTTTTAAAACATAATACAAGAAAATGCATTTATGACCAAGAAAGGAAGCCTGAAAAATACACAGGGCTTGCCCGGCAGTGAATCTCGAGCCTGTGCCTTACAGAAGCTGGGACTCTCAGCCAACACCCACCCTGCTCCACTTCCTCTCCAGCATCAGGACCAGACACCTGAAGGCCACATTTCCCAGCCTCCCTCGCCAGCTGGTTCTGCCAGTGGGAGGCACTGGGAGGAGGCTGGAAAATAGGGGAAAGGGAGAAGCCATCCTTTTCCCCTGATTCTGGCAGCAGCATCAGCAACAGGGGCGGTGACAACAGTGACAGAAGCAATAACGGCAGTGGCAGCAGCAGCAGTGGCAGGAACCGGTGAGGGCTCTTGGACTCCTGGCAGCCGGTTCCAGAGCGGCAGTCGCAGCCGTGGGCTCCAGTAACACCGTGTTCTCCCTGGCACCCAACCTTAGAGGTGGAGCGCTGCCTCAGATTGCCAGCTCGGCCTCCCCCTTTTTGCTCTCCCCTGTTCCAAGACCTTTGTCGCCAATTTCCTAGGTTAAATTCTCTCTGCTTAAAAAACAAAGAGTAGTTTTTGCCTCTCCAGGTAAATTAATGCTCAGCTCCTAAAACAGCCCCCAGAGACTGACTCCAAGACGGGACTCTGGATCGGTTACCTGAGCTGACCTGGCTTAAATCAGTGACCACCTTAATGCCAGAAGAAATGGGATACTGGTCTCCACGGTATGCAGTGGCAAACGTTACTTAAGTTGTCACCCTGGCTGCTTGGGATGAAGCACTGATGGGAGGCAAGCCTTGAGGAGACCAACTGGTGGCTGTAATTGACCATTTTGGTGGGAATAATACATATAAACGCTCTGGATGGGCTGGCTGCATCTGAACACCTGGTGAGGTTGCAGGAAAAAAAAAAAAAGACAAGCTCAGGGCTTTACCATCTCAGCTAGCAAGGTTAAAGAACCATAAAGCTTCTATAATACCAAAAGAGAATCTTCTGGAGTTCCCATTGTAGCTTGCAGGGTAAGGGCCCTACATTGCCTCCGTGAGGATGTAGGTTCGATCCCCGAGCTCGTTCAGTGGGTTAAGGATCTGGCGTTGCCCCAAGTGGCAGCATAGATCACAGATGCGGCCTGGATCACGTGTTACTGTAGCTGTGGCGAAGGCCTGCAGCTGCAGCTCCCATTCAACTCCAGCCCAAGAACTTCCATATGCTGCAGGTGGAGCCATTAAAAAGAAAGAGATAGAGAGAATCTCTTGCCTCTTATAGCCATGGAGCCAATCTAGCTAAGACATCAGAGCTCAGATTTGACCCTGTAGGTTGCAGAACTACAATGAACAGATCCCCTGGGTCTCTTACATGACCAATGAGTCTACGGTCGGTCAACCAATCGAGTTACTGTTCTAGGTCACGGGTACAGAGATGAACAAGACCAACAGCGCTTTTACCCGCAGAGAAATCCATGTAAAGATCTGGAGGAAAGGCATTCTAGGCAGAGGGAACAGCAAGTGCCAGGCCCTGAAAAGGAGCCAGCTTGGTGTGGATGAGGGGCAGGAAAAAAGGCCATTGCGGCTGCAGTGCAGTGACTGTGGAGAAAAGCAGCAGGAGATGGGGCTGGAGAGGCAGCAGGGGTCAGGTCTGGAGAAGCCACAGTGAAGACTTAGTTTACTCTGGTTTAACAAAAGCCAGTTGGAAGTGCCAAGCAGGTAGAATACGGCAAAACAATGCTGACGCCAACCACCCAGGGTCAGCACAGACCCCATGGCCCCTGAGAAGACTGGCATTAATTCAGATGCAAGCTGCAAGTTCAGGGGTCCTGAGGCCACCCACAGATCTGAACAACTGGCTGAAAATTCAGGGGGTCCTATGACTCCCTCAAATTCAACAATTCACTAGAACAACTCACAGAACTCAGGAAAGCACTATACTTAGAGTTTTATTATAGAAGATGCAAATCAGGGGAGTTCCCGTTATGGCTCAGTGGTAACAAAGCCAACTAGTATCCAGGAGGGCAACGGTTCGATCCCTGGCCTTGCTCAGTGGGTAAGGTGTAGGTCACAGACATGGATTGGATCCTGAGTTGCTGTGGCTGTGGTGTAGGCCAACAGCTGCAGCCCCAATTCAATTCCCAGCCTGGGAACTTCCATGTGCCGTGGGTGCTGCCCTAAAAAACAAACAAACAAACAAAAGAAGCAAATCAGGACTAGCCAAATGAAGAGCCCCACAGGGCATGGTTTGGGAGCTTCCCCAATGCAGGGCTTCCATGCTTCTCCCCAGGGAACCTGGATGTGTCACCCTCCCAGCACACACGTGTGTTCACCAATCCCAGATGCTCACCTAAGCCTCGGTGTCCAGAGCTTTGGGGTCCAGATGACTCCCATCCCGAGCCATCTCATTAGCATAAACGATCAAGACCCACTGTGCACAACAGCATTCCTAATGCTTGGGAAATTCTAAGCGTTTTAAAGAGTTTTTAGAAGCTCCACGTCAGGAACCTGGGACAAAGACCAAAGACACTATTATGTAACAGCAAGAGAGGGTCATAATCTGAGTTAAATTTTAGGAAGATCATGGCGGCCGCTATATTGCCCCATAAGAGTGATGCATGAATCCTGTTCTAACCAGATGGGCTCTGGGCAGACACCTTGGCTGTCTCTGGCTGCCTCGTTTCCCTTGGTCCCTGTCCATTGTCCAAACCTGGTTCTCTAACCTCTCAATTCCAGGAGCTGCATGATATCCTCGAAGTAAACGTTTTGTGCCCAAGTCAACCAGAGTTGGTTTCTGTTGTTTTCTACCAAGAACCCTAAGAGTGCCTACCCTCTCTTTCCACCATTAGGCTTCCATGGAAGAGACGGTGGTTGACCCGTAGTTTCTGAGCTTACATGTTCCAGATCCAGACCCTCAGACTGGTTTTCAGTTCTTTTTTTTTTTTTTTTTTTTTTTTTTTTTTAATTTAGGGCTGCACCTGCGGCATATGGAAGTTTCCAGGTGAGGAGTCAAATCAGAGCTTCAGCTGCCGCCTACACCACAGCCACAGCAACATAGGATCCAAGCCAAGTCTGTGACCTACACCCCAGCTCACAGAAACACTGGATCCTTAACCCATGGAATGGGGCCAGATATCAAATCCACAACCTCGTGGATACTAGTCAGGTTCGTTTCCGCTAAGCCATAACAGGAACGCCCTGATTTTCAGTTCTACTTCCAAATTCCTAGGAAAGCGAATCTGTCCATTTGGGGTCAAATATACTCTCTTAGTCCAGTCAAGGCTATAGCTGGGAAGACAGGGTCATGTAATACAAACATCACTGATGGGGTCTCATGTGCCTAAAATGATTGTAAGTAGAACAGATCCCCCCCCCAAACATTATTTCCAACATACAGGTGGGATGTACACTTGATCTTAGCCAAAAGGCCGAGAAGCGATACACAGGTGGGATTTAGATAGCTAGGGGAGAAAAAGGATGTACAAGAAGGAAAACACGAGCTGATTATGCACAGAAGCTGCAACGGTTGTGGCATTTTGTAAGAACAGGAAGGACTCTGGCCGAATCAGAGTAGAGGGATCTGATAGGAAGTGGAGGAGGCGTGAGCTGGGCTAGGAAGGGTGAGGCCCGGTTATGAAGAACCCAGACACTCGGCAGAAAAGTTTCCACCTGTGAAGAAAATGAGCAACCACTGAATTTTTCTCGGCTGGAGAAAAGTCTGATCAAAGTATTACCTACACAGTGGTGGCAAGTTGGACTGGAGGTGATGGTGACGGAGAATGACAGGGAGATGCCGTTCTTTGAAAACAGGTTATGCAGAGTTCTCTGGTGGTCTAGTGGTTAAGGACCTGGCATTGTCACTGCTGTGGCCTGGGGGCCATCCCTAGCACAGGAACGTCCGCATGCCAGAGGCACGGCCAAAAAAAACCCAGAATATAGTAGTTTACTCTGTATGGGAAATGAAAGAGAAATAAATCACGATTATAAAATCCCAGGTGGTTAACACGAGAGAGCAGTAAATCTCAAAGTTACAAACAACCAATGTCTGAATGCTCCATAAAAAAGAAGAGCCAGTGGCACACAGTGTCCTTTCTGAGCTCGTATCTGTGATGGTCCCTGCCTTTCAGGAGGCAGCAGCATGGCCCATTGCCATTCCTGATGGCAGGGAACCATCACATGTAATGAACACCTCTTTTCCTCTTTAAGGTGTGTGTGGGGGGGGGGTAAGAAATCTTACATTTTTGCTGACTCAGCTCAATTTACCAAGAGGGGAAATTTATTTTTCCTGGGCACACATACCCGTCTTAAGAGCCTCTTTTCCCTCTTTCCTCTCATGTAATTTCTATTCAATTACCTCTGGAAAATGTCTCTCCCTTTTGTCCCCTTTTTCTTTCATTTGTAAGTCAAAAAACAAAAAAAAAATAAAATAAAAATGACCCTAATCAGGAATGATAGGTTTAAAACAGGGCCAGTGACACATCCATATGAGAAAAAAGGGAAGCCCGACATTTAGAAATAAAATGTAATGTCACAAAGAACCAGGAGCAGAGTTCCCATAATGGCTCAGTGGTTAATGAATTCGACTAGGAACCATGAGGTTGCGGGTTTGATCCCTGGACTCGCTCAGTGGGTTAAGGATCCTGCATTGCCGTGAGCTGTGGTGTAGATCGAAGACGTGGCTCGGATCCCGAGTTGCTGTGACTGTGGTGCAGGCCAGTGGCTACAGCTCCAATTAGACCCCTAGCCTGGGACCCTCCAGATGCTGTGGGTACAGCCCTATAAAAGACAGAAAGACAAAAAAAAAAAAAAAAAAAAAAAGGACCAGGAGCATCAAGTTAAAAAACCTGGGAAAGAGCCCAAATTTCCCTTCAGGCTTTCCACTACAGTACCAATCTGTATTTTCATCCTCCCCTAATGAAATCTATTTTCCCACAGGCATTATCATTTAGTAAAAATGCAAACCTTTCTTAATGAATGTCAGGGATGAGAGATTAAATTACTTACAAAAATGCTGATATTGCAGTGCAAATATTTTTTACTAATTTACCTTGCAAATAAACAATACGGCATCAGTATTCTAAGCTTAAATGGTTTTAGTGAGCCAGCCTGGCTGCCTAGTGAAATTTATAAGGGCATTTTAGGAGCAAATGCATGATAGCTTCAAACAAACAGACTTTCAAGTTGATTTCTAGAAATCTAGATTTTGAAAGTTGAACAGTGCAATACTCAACACAAGATTCCCAGGGGAAATGTGAAGTTATATAATTATTTTAAGTATAGCAATGGAGAAGTTCAACATGCATGTTCAATGCCTGTGACTTCTTAGCATTTGATGTTTGGTAAGCAGCCAGTTCTTTATTTGTTGTTCTTAAGCTGTCGTAATGAATTCAGCTAGCTCACAGAGTGGAAGAAAAGATGAGCTGGAGGTATGAGTTTTGCTGCATGAGTTTTCTAAATATATTTATTGATGCTCCTTAAATTATCCTCAGAGCCGGGTGTCTCTCAACTTAGCAACTTCCCTCTTGGCTGAGCGCCCTCACGATCTCACTTGCATTGTCCGGATCCGCCAGATGCAGCTGCATTTATTTACATTTTTTAAATGAATGAAACGCTTCACTTGTTGACATATGGGAGAGTCTAAAACTGTCCCATCTCAAGGCATCCTTACAACTACCTCTGCATGAGTGGCAGTTGAATTAGCCCCACTTTGTAGCAGAGTTGATTTTCAAGAGACATGTTTACGTCAAAATGAAGGGTTTCCAAAGCCTTATTATCGGGTGACACAGAAGAAACTATTTTGGTTGTGTTTCGAGTTCCCAACTGAAATTTCAAGTTGAGGCCATGAGACACAAGCCACAGGAACAACATGAAATGGGAGTACAGCTGCGTTTCCCTGTCTGACGTCCCAGAGGCTACTGCTTTGGGAACTAAACCATCTTTTTGGCACTTTTAGCGCTACTGAAGGAAGATCCGGAATTCTGAAGCTATGATACATACTTCAAGACCAGCCTCTCAATGACCCATATGGTAGGATCTGAATAGCAGTCATCCACTGGCCACCAGTTATTAAGAATCCACTGTCTGGTCACTTGTGATGGAACATGATGGAGGATAATGTGAGAGGAAGAATATATATATGTCACTGGGTGACTTTGCTGCACAGCAGAAATGGCTGAACATTGTAAATCAACTATAATTTAAAAATTTAAAAAAAAAAAAAGGAATCCTCTGTGTCAGGGCCTGTGGGATGGAGTCATGGGGACACAGAAGTGGATAAAATTCAGTGGCTACTCTTGAGAAGCATACAATCTGGAGGGAAAGCAACTAGCTACAGCCGAGGGCAACAGGAAAAGAAGTACCCTGGCAGACACGTAAGCAAGTCAGGAACGATTAATCCCAACCACATGGCTCAAGGAGGGTTGGATTCGAATGGAAGCGAGGAAGATTCTACAGAGAGTTTAAGTAGAACACAGAGGTTTGAATGGCAAATTCAGGGAGGGCGAGGAGTGCCGTGTGACACGTGTGGGGCTGAGAGAGGCACAGTGGGTGACGAAGCAGGAGCGGGGAAGGCTGCCAGCAACCAGCCCGGCCCATCAGCCTCTGTCTGTGCCCCATCCGGCCCCCACGCCTTCCTAGGAGCCTCGCTCTCTTCCCTGCTTCGCCCTCCTTTGCAGCCCAGAGAGGCTGACCTCCCTAGGCTGCATCCACAGGGCTCATCCTCCAGCTTCTGGCTCGGTGACGTTAACACCAACCAGAGGTGGGAGAAGAGTAAGAGCCGGTATTTATCCCCAGGCTCCCTCCCTGACATGCTGATCCTACTAGGCAGACACTTCCTGCAGCCACGGCTACTGCTCTCCCTGCCTCTGGTGACTGTCCCTTCCTCCTCCTTCGGACTAAGGACCAGCCCCCCTCTATTGCGAACCCCAGTTGGTAGAAGTCTTCCCCCACCACCTGTTAGTTCCCTAACCCCCGTCTGCATCTCTGTGTGGCCTCCTTTCGCTAACTCTCCTCCCTTGCCACACTGGAGGGTGACCTGCCAGACAAGGTCCCTTGACAGAACATGCAGTGCTCAGCACCTCCCACACAGCCCTCAATGCCACCAACAACTGCAAATACCTCAGTAACTGGCTACGTTAACCCAACAGGATACAAGGACACAAGGAGATGAAGCTGAAGACAGATAAACACTGGCAAAGGGAATGACGCATGTGTTTCCTAGGGCTGACATAACAAGTACCACGAACTGGGTGGCTTAAATCAAAAGAAATTTTAATTTACTTTTTAAATTTTTTTTTTCCTTTTGTTTTTGGCCACACCCGTGGCATATGGAAGTTCCTGTCCCAGGGATCGAACCGAGCATCAGCGGCAACCCCAGCTGCCGCGGAGACAAAGCTGGATCCTTAACCCACTGCGCCACGGTGGGAATTCCCTAATTCATTTTTTGAAGTTTTTTATTACAGTTGATTCACCATGTTCTGTCCATGTCTGCTGTACAGCAAAGTGACCCAGTCATACATATATATACATTCTTTTTTTCATATTATCTTTTGTGAGAAATTTATTCTCTCACTGTGCTGGCAGCTGGAAGTCCAAAATCAAGTTATCAGCAGGGAACTTCCTGCTGTGGCGCAACAGGAACTGCGGTGTCTCTGGAGCTCTGGGACACAGGTTTGAGCCCCGACCTGGCACAGTGGGTTAAGGATCTGGCGGTGCCACAACTGCGGCTCGGGTCTGATCCCTGGCCCAGGAACTGCATGTGCGGTGGGTGGCCAAAAGAAAAAAAGAAATGTCAGCAGGGCCACGATCCCTCTAAAGGAAGGGGAGAGTCCTTCCTTGCCTCTTGCAGCTTCTGGAATCGTTGACAGTCCTTGGTCTTCCAGTCTCTGCATCTGTTACCACATGACCTTCGCCCTGTGTGTCCCCACCTTCACACGGTCTCCTTTTCTAGTCCCTGTCCACGTTTCCCTGCGGTCATATCAAATTTTGGCCTATCGTCAGGGCCTCGTCTTAACTTCACTGCATCTGTGAAGACCCGACTTCCAAATAAAGTCCCCTTCTGAGGTTGTGGGGGGTCAGGATTTCAATGTCTCTTTTTAGGGAACACAAAAGTTAACCCCCTGACACATGGGTTAATGCTAGGTGTCTGTGAATACCTCGTGTTTCTAAAGAGGCTGAACCTACAAAGCACAGGGCCTACAGCCGATTACTACCTGCCAGGCCAGCACCTGTGCCTGCCTTGAGGGGGATTTAAAAAGAAACCAGCCTCCTGGATTTGTTCATGGCAGATTCAATTCCACCAGCCCCTCTAATGAAGCTGTGAAAAGGTGAGACATGGAACGGGTCGTGTTTGTGAAAGACATGAGGAAGCTCAGGAGGGAAACGCTGCCTGGGTGATGATATATAATCATGGAGGCTATATTTAGACTCTTTCATTATAGAAAATAATACCACGTTCACGCTGGTCTTAACACTAGCTTTTTCCAGGTTTGCCTTCCTGAGTCCATTACTGCTACTTTCAAAGACTTTAACTCAAGAAAAATGATCTCTGTTCTTGCCATTGGGGAGGCCACAGACCTGCCACTTGGGTATTCCAAGCTGGCAACTGGTATTTTTAACAGTCATTTTTTATTGAATCCCAGGGGACAGAAATCTGGTGACATCTTTAGGTAGACCGACAATCTAAAAATTTTTTTTTTTTTTTTTTTTTTTTTTTTGTCTTTTTAGAGCCACATCTGCAGCGTATGGAAGTTCCCAGGCTAGGGGTCGAATCAGAGCTACAACTGTCAGCCTACACCACAGCCACAGCAACGCAGGATCCCAGCTGCGTCTGTGAGCTACACCACAGTCACAGCAACGTTGGAACCTTAACCCACTAAGCGAGGCCAGGGATCGAACCTGCCTCCTCATGGATGCTAGTTGGATTCGTTTCCGCTGGGCCACAATGGGAACTCCCAAGATCTAAAATTCTTAAATCTCAAACTGTAAACTGTAACTCTCCACTACCTCGCCCTATGAAACCAACTCAGCATTTCAGTTAACAAGCTTCACCCTAGATAAAGCATTATCCAAACTCTCCCAGCCGGCATTTAAGATCTACAGTGCTTGGCATAGAGTCACTATTTAGTAAGCGCCTATTAAACTGATGGATAAGGTAGTGTGTCTACAACTGGAGTACCCTATGCTTTCCCTATTCCCACCGTCCTGATATCTGCAAATCAACAGGATAGGCAGAGGGAAGTGGAAGCTGCCTTAAGCTCTGAACCACCAATTCCATGCCTAGAAAGGCTGCCCTATCTGGCTAGCCAGAGGAGAGTTGGTTTTTTTTTTTTTTTTTTTTGGCTTTTTAGGGCCACAGATGCGGCTTATGGAAATTCCCAGGCTACGTGTTGAATTGGAGCTGTAGCTGCTGGCCTACGCCACAGCCACAGCAACGCAGGATCTGAGCTGAGTCTGCGACCTACACCACAGCTCATGGCAACACCAGATCCAAAATCCACTTAGTGGGGCCAGGGATCAAACCCAAATCCTCATGGATACTAGTCGGCTTTGTTTCTGCTGAGCTACGATAGGAATCCCGAGAGAGTTAATTTTGAGCCCAAGAGGTAAAGGAAGAGGAGAATGGAAACACGGAAAGAATATTGGGCTGACAGTAAGAAATGCAGGGTTAAAAACCCCAGTTCTCCCTCTTATTAGATGTGGTTTTGAAAGCATCTCCTCTTCTGAGCCTCACTCTCCTCATTTGCCAAGCATGGCTAACCCCCGCTTCATAGGCTTGCTGTATTAAATGAGATACTGCTTATGCAAATGTCTCATAAACTCTAAAATTTATATGTGTTCTTTAATAATATTGATAACAATTAATTCTGAATAATTATATCTGAACAGCCAGATGCAATGTGAGACTTGATTTATGGGACTTAATTTATTCCATTTCATTAAATAACTGGACAGTCCCTCAAGAATAGAGGCACATAGGAACTTTGAAAACGAAATACAATGACATGTAAATAATTATTTATAAAAATCACATTTTGCATCGTATTCTCTAGGCCCCTCCAGCCTTCCTCCTGGAAACTGTACACTCTGGAAAACTGCAGAGTACGTGTTTGGCCGAAGAGAGAGAGAGAAAGGAAGGAAGGAAGGGGAGGGAGAAAGGAGGAAAGAAAATAATCTTCCCTCTCTGCCTCCCTAACTCCTTCCCCGCCTGGTTCCCTCTGTCCTCTTCCGCCATCTGTCTCCCCAGGAGCATCTGGGTTTTACCTTGGAGGGGCAGCATAAGTCACTGAGGTTCTGGGTGAATCTGGAGGAGGCTCCAGGTTCCTTTGATGGTTCAGAGTGGCTCATCTCCAAGACAGCCTGTTCTTCTGGCTAACCCTGACCACTCTGAGAGCATGCTCGCCTCTCATCAAAATCCCTGGTCTGGCAGAATTCCCATTGTAGCTCAGTGGTAAGGAACCTGACGAGTACCTATGAGGACTCAGGTTCATTCCCTGGCCCCACTCAGTAGGTTATATGATCCAGCGTTGCCATGAGCTGTGGTGTAAGTTGCAGACACAGCTCAGATCCTGAATTGCTGTGGCTGTGGTGTGGGCCAGAGGCTACAGCTCTGATTTGACCCCTGGCCTGGTAACTTCCATATGCCACAAGTGTGGCCCTAAAAAGACAAAAACAAAAAAAAACAAAAAAAAACCTGGTCTGAGAAGATGGAATAATACAACTGCACATCCCCCCACTGCCCCTACCTGAGTTCATTTCTTTTTTTTTTTTTTTTTTTTTTTTGTCTTTTTGCCTTTTCTAGGGCCACTCCCTCGGCATATGGAGATTCCCAGGCTAGGGGTCCAATCGGAGCTGTAGCCACCAGCCTACGCCAGAGCCACAGCAACTCGGGATCCGAGCCACGTCTGCAACCTACACCACAGCTCACGGCAACGCTGGACCCTTAACCCACTGAGCAAGGCCAGGGATCAAACCCACAACCTCATGGTTTCTAGGTGGATTCATTAACCACTGTGCCATGACAGGAACTCCTGAATTCATTTCTTCTGCCACATTATCTTTTGCATACAGACCTTCTAGCAAAGATGCTGATAAGTAAACGTACCAGCAGATTGACACAGAGCCATGTATCAAGTGGAAACACTCAGTTTCTCTGTGCCAGTGAACGAGTGGATCCCAGCGTAACACAAAGAACAAAGCTGAACAGTTGCTCTGAAGGACAACAAGCTGGCAACCAGTATTCATGAGGCCTCTGACGAATCAGACTCCCCCTCCTTCCCACCCCAGGTGGGAACCACGAGAGCTGCTGGAGATGCTTCTGGAAGACGTACCTGGCAGCTTCCAACCTGTCCCTCCAGCCTGTCCCCCCAAACGACACGCACGCCATGAAATAAGTGACATCGGTGTCTGTCTTCCTCGGCACCTGGGCGAAGGCTCTCAGGAAAAGAGAGATCCTCAAAATTCCCACACTTAATTCCCAATCCTCCCGTTAGCTTCCTGGATGACCATAAACAGGCTGGAGAGACTCTAAAATGGGGGTATTTGTGACATGACCACATGTGACATCATCAAACACGTTATTATCATGCATAGGCCTCAATTCATTATATTTGTTTTCTTTTTATGGCCACACCCGTGGCATATGGAGGGTCCCAGGCTAGGGGTCGAATCAGAGCTGCGCCTGCTGGCCTACACCGCAGCCACAGCAACGCCAGATCCGAGCTGCCTCTATAACCTACATCAAAGCTTGCAACGATGCTGGATCTGAGCTGTGTCTATGATCTAAGCCACAGCTTGTGGCAACACTGGATCCTTAACCCACTGAGCAAGGCCAGGGATCCAAACCCACATTCTCACAGACACTATGTTGGGTTCTTAACCCGCTGAGCCACAATGGACTCATTACATTTTAAAATACATTTCATTACTTTTTAAAAACAATTTTGTCTTCATATTACTAATCAAAAAATATATAGTCATGGAGAAAAGTAGTACGAAATCATGATAAAGCATTTGGAAATACAAAAGAAGAAAACCCAAATCACTTATGATTTCATGACCTAATGGAAACCGCTATTAGTTCTTGGCATTTCCTATTAATTTGTGTGTGTGTGTGTTAAGTATGCAGGTATAGATATAGATAAATGTGTGTGTGTGTGTATATATATATATATGTCTGTGTATATATACATACCTATAATTTCATACATACAAACTGTGTATTTTAACCTGCTTTATTGCTTAACAGTCTATCAAGGTTATAGTCTTTTTAGAAATCACTTTGCATGAACTTTCTGTATAATATTCCATCAGATGCTTTCCATAAAATCATGTCGTGCTATAAATACAGAGTGGAGTTACTGGCAACAAAATGTTCATCAGACAGAACCTGCCGTCAGCACCTGTTGTACCCATACCAGCCCTTATTTGACTCAGTATTTATCAGCACCAGCCCCTGTTTTAGGGTTTGCTGCCTTAGCAACAACCATCAGGCAAAGTTCACAATTTTATTCCACAGCCATTTCGCTGCTGCTTTTGTGAAATGAAGAAAGCCAAGTGTCCTATGGTAAGAAACAGTACTTTCTGTCAGGAGCAAAAAAAAAAAAAAATCTTAGGGGCTCATGTGATTCTTCCAACAGATGAGTGGGAAATAGAAGCCACTGTTTGCCAAGTCAGATGGCCCCAGGATTGGCAGCCGACTCAAGGAGCACCGCCCCCGCCCCCAGCTCTGCCTCCTCTAGTGGGCAGATGTGTGCTGGAGTCATCGTCATGCCCTGCCCCGCCCCTACCCCCGGCACCTACCTCCCCCACGTACACATGGCGAGCCCTCAGACGCATCAAGCTTCTCTGAGCATCTACGTCTGCTCTATGCTGTGTCAGAGGCTGAGGAGGAGTTGTGACTTCAAAGTTGGTGGGATGATAAGATACGAACCTTCCTAATAGAAAAGGCAGGAGAGGTAACTGTAGGTCGTGAATCTGCTGTGCCCCCACCCTGCTCTATGACCTAGGGTATCCCGGGGTGTCAGACACGGGCCCATCCACTGAAGCGGAGAGTGAAGGGGACACCTGAGTGCCCTCCAGGCCGCTGGCAATACCTGAGTGGCAGCACGGACCTCAGGCAGACCCTTCCAGGGGAGTAGGCAGGGTTTGTGTACTTAGCAGTGTGCTAGTGATGGGCTGTAGGTCAAGTTCTCTCAGGACTTGGAAGCCAAGCCAAAGAAACAATGGAACATCTTCAGCTAGGTCTTCCCTTTGCTGTGTTGATGCCCGAAAGATCGGGGTTTCAGGGAAAGCCGCTGACACCCTTTGATAAGGAAAGCTGCAGGCACCAAGCGTAGCCGAGCACACGGAGGTGTTTATGCATTGCCCGTAGCTCATCGTGACTACAGGATTCTCGGCTGCATTTCAGAAATCCAACCATGGTCTCAGATGAAATGTGAGATATTTGTGGCTCCCACCATGAAAAGGTACAGGAGCGTCACTGTCATCAGAGCCTGGATAAGGACATCAAACTTGACCTCTCTCCATTTCCTGCCCTGTTTTCATCTGGACTGGCTACATTTAGGCAGACACATCCCATGTAATGCAGGAGAGCCCCCAACCGCTAACAATTTCACATCCTACCCCCTTCACACCAGCGCAGAGGGTGCTTCTCTCTCCCAGGAGAGTCTCAGAAGATCAGAAATTGAATCTCATGGCTTGGGCCCCTGGTTTATCTCTGAAGCAACCACTGTGGCCAAGAGAAAGGGGTGAACCACACACCGGTGGGCTAGGAAGAGGAAACATCTTCAAAAGAAAATCAAGGTGCTATTATCATAGGAAGAGGAAATTGATACTGGAAGGCAAAAATAACAAAAGTATAGGAGTTCCCATTGTGGCTCAGTGGGTTAAGAACTCGATTAGTATCCACGAGGATGCAGGTTCCATCCCTGGCCTTCCTCAGTGGATTCAGAATAGCCGTGAATATAGGTCACAGACATGGCTTGGATCTGGCATTGCTGTGGCTGTGGCTGTGGCTGTGGTCGGCAGCTGCTGTTCGGATTGGACCCCTAGCCTGGGAACTTCCATATGCCACAGGTGTGGCTGTAAAAGAAAAAAAAAGAAAAGAAACAAAAGAAACAAAATAACAAAGAAGAGGAGAATCCATCCCTATCCTCTCCTTATCTCTACACAACCTTCTTTCCATCTCTGTAATTTCTACAATCTATAGTCTACATAATATAATCTATATCCCTAACATAATATAGCCAAGCCACATACATCCAAAAATTAAATCACTCTCTCCCCCAACCCAAAGGACATCCTGTTCACGTACCCAGCTCCAAGACCAGGGTCCCTGGGTCATGTGGGCTCCTCGCAAGGTCTGGATATGGCATCTCAGGGTCTGACATCCTTCAGACCACATGATAGACGTAAACACTCCCAACAAGTACAGCAGGGCTCCTGCAGACGAGAGTGAAGGCAACAGAGTCACACAGTAGAATGGCCCGTCTGGAAATGAGGAGGGGAAATGGCATATGTCGCCGTCGGCAGGTCCTCCTCCCCTACTGGGTGCTGCTGGCCAAGCACAGCGAGGACTCCCGGGCCAGCAGTGCATCGGGTCCTTGACCAGCCTGTCTGACAACGAGGCTGTGCCCTCTGAGAGGGTCCCCTCTGCCCGCTGCCCCCCATTCCCATCTGAGCAGCGACACCGGGCCCCCTTTCAGTCTGGGCAGGGTGGGAAAGCGGGGCTTGCCTCCAGGCTAAGCAGTCACAAGCCCTGTTAGCCATGCTGAGAACTCTCTGGCAGAGTAACTCCCTCAGAAGCTCACGACTCGGTACTCTTTCAGTCAATTTGCATTGGGTCATTTCATGGGCTATTAACCAAAGCAAGAGACACTGTCCTTAATCTAGACACTGGCTTGGGAGCTGTTTCTTAGCACCAGCCTGAGGGTTCTATCCTCCTTCTCAACGTGATGGCCTCCGCTGTGTCCTCTGCATCAGTGAAATTCAAAACTGCCCTGAAGTGGGAAAGCTCAGTGAATCTGCCTCTTGCCCCGCAGTCCAAGGGATAATTATGATTTTAATGAATCATTGATTTGTACCTTGACAACTGTCTCTCTTCTCCCATAGTCTATGATTAGAAGACGTTTTTATTTTTTATTTTTTGCTTTTTTTAGGTCCACACCTGTGGCATATGGAAGTTCCCAGGCTAGGGGCTGAATCAGAGCTGCAGCTGCCAGCCTACATCACAGCCACAGCAAGGCGGGATCCTTAACCCACTGAGCAAGGCCAGGGATCAAACATGCATCCTCATGGATACTAGCAGGGTTTGTTTCCACTGCACCACAATGAGAACTCCAGAAGACTTTTATAAAATCTTATTGACATAGAGAGAAGTACTGAAACCGCATAGGGATTATCACAAAGTAAGTACCCCAGGGTCAAGAAATAGGACAATGTTAGGACCCTCAGAAACCCCTCGCGTACCCTCCCAATCAGACTCCCTCCCTGCCTTCCAAGGTCACTATTCACCTGATTTCCAACACCATATATTATTATTATTATTATTTATTTATTTATTGTCTTTTTGCCATTTCTTGGGCCGCTCCTGCGGCATATGGAGGTTCCCAGGCTAGGGGTCTAATCGGAGCTGTAGCCACCAGCCTACACCAGAGCCACAGCAACTCGGGATCCGAGCCACGTCTGCAACCTACACCACAGCTCACGGCAACGCCAGACCCTTAACCCACTGAGCAAGGGCAGGGATCGAACCTGCAACCTCATGGTTCCTAGTCGGATTCGTTAACCACTGCACCACGACGGGAACTCCAACACCATATATTATTATTATCAGTCTTTTTAGGGCCATGTGCGACACATGGAAGTTCCCAGCCTAGGGGCTGAATCAGAGCTGCAGATGCCGGTCTACACCACAGCCATAGCAAGGTCAGATCTGAGCCGCATCTGCAACCTACACCACAGCTCACAGCAACACAGGATCCTTCACCCACTGAGCAAAGCCAGGGATGGAAACCTTGTCCTCATGGATACAAGTTGGGTTCATTACGGCTGAGCCACAATGGGAACTCCAACAATACCATACATTATTTTTGCCTGTTTTTTTGGCTTTTTTGGGTTTTTTTGGCTGCACCTGTAGAAGTTCCCAGACCAGGGGTCTGACTTGTACTGCAGCAGTGACCTGAGCTGCTACAGTGACAATGCTGGATCCTTAACCTGTTGCGCCGTAAGGGAACTCCCTATTTTTGCCTGTTTTTGAAGCTTACCTAAGTGGAACCTATAAGATGTGCTCTTTTATGTCGTTTCTTCACTCACAATTATATCCTCAACCTTCAGTGCCTCTGCTGAATGTAGCAATAGTTCACACAGAGAGCTCACTGGTGGTCCTGGCCACCCCTGAGCCCACTCTCAGTTTTTGCTTCTGCACATAGTATTATGAGGATGTGATGCACGGAGCTGCTGCAGCCATCTTGTGAACCATGAGGGGAAGGCCAAGAGAATAAGCAGAGATGCCAACTTAGAGCCCTGGTGTCATGGAGCTACTCAACCAGCTCCAGAACTATCACACCCAGGCTTGTTACATACACATGTTAGAAGCCAGGTTTTCTGTTCCTTACAGCTATATATACCCTAACCCTTCCATGACTAACTACCACAAACACTCATAAGCCTCTCTTCATGCAGCAGTGGCACACACAGAACAAGCAGGCATTCTGTCAACTGTCTGTTGTTTTTTGTTTGGTTTTGTCTTTTTTTTTTTTTTTTTTTTTTTTTTTTTAAGGGTCAAACCCGCAGCATACAGAAGTTCTCAGGCTAGGAGTCGAATTGGGGCTGTAGCTGCCAGCCTACCCCACAGCCACAGCAACACAGGATCCAAGCCACATTTCTGACCCATACCACAGCTCACAGAAACGCCAGATCCTTAATCCACTGAGCAAGTCCAGGGATTGAACCTGTGTCCTTATGGATACTAGTCAGGTTCGTTACTGCTGAGCCACAAAGGGAATTCTTCAACTGTCCATTGTTGAGTTAAAACTCTCTGTATTTGAGTTCCCTGGCGGCTTAGCAGGTTAAGGATATAGCATTGTCACTAGTGACGTGGGTTAGATCCCTGGCCAGGGAAGTTCCACATGTCACGGGTGTGGCCCAAAAAAACCCACAAAAAAAACAAAAACAAAACAAACAAACAAACACACTTCTCTGTATTATCAGCAACCCATAGTATACAAAGAGGACCAAGAAAGGAACACAAGCCAGAGATGCTCCTTCTGTCCCTGATTCTCTATCATTCTGTCCCCTTCCTTTGAATGAGGTTGAACCCTATGAAATTCATGATATTCACCCCTTACTGACCTACAAAAAAGGCATTTCATACATTTCAACCTAATTTCTTAATCAGGACAGAGGCCCTTTTATCCGCTTTTACAAAAGGCTGTCTCATGTTAACAAGTGTAGAAGCAGAGAAATTGCTTCCTTCACTTCCTTTGAGCAACATTCAGGAAAAAATAATAGTAAACAGGGCTAGAGAAGATGCCACAAAGGTACAGCTGTTGTCGAGTCCCCCTGGGGTTCCCAGACTTGGTCTCTGGATGCCCTAGACTAGCCCTATCCACTAGAACTTTCCACAATATGGAAACATTCTATTCTGCACTGTCCAATCCAGTGGTCACTAGCCACATGCAGCTGCTTGAGTCACACGAGCACATAAAATGTGGTCCAGTGTGACTGGGAGACTGAATGTTAGTTGCGATTAATTTGAATTCATTTCCATTTCAGTGGCTGCATGCCGGCTAGTGGCACCCATAGCGGGCCGTACAGCTCGCTCTAGATTTTAAATGACTGTCTCCATGGCCTCGTTTCCATGGCGGAAACTGACCTTGGTCCTGCTGCATCAGTTCTAGTAAAAAGTTAAGGCTAATGGTAAATACGACCTACATGGCAACTGCAGAAAAAGCCATAACCAGCCTGAGTCCTGAGCTGGATGAAGAAGGCCCAGGGTGTCCCTCCAGGGGGCTGCCGCTGGCTGCTGAGCGGGGTGCAAGGCACAAAGGCTGGAAGACCAGCAAGTGTTTTTCGTTCACTTCCCTCCACAGATCATCTCTGGGGAAACTTCAGGCACTAATACTGTCTCTTTGGTTTGGGTCTTTAGCTAAGATGAGGAGGAACGGTGGTGATGGTTCATTGGGTTTGTCCGCAAGTTTCTCAGCCTCAGCTGGGGTAAAACCAGACCTGTCATCAGAAATCAAAGTGTGTGAATGTGCTCCTCCTTCCCAGCACAGAGCTCTGCTTGCTCCAGCAGGGGGTCTGAGACAGGGCGGACAGCACTTCCTATGCCTCCATTCATCTTAGTTTAATGTATTACCTGCCTCTACGGGCGGAGCACTGTCATAAGCCCGGAAAAGACAGAGATGAGCAGAACAAAGTCCCTTTATGCGTGACAGTGAACTTTCAAGTGGCTCATTCTAAGAAGGCTTTTTGAAAATAATACCTGGAACGATCCTACCGTCTCAACACAGATTCCTGAACAAGGTACCCTGGTAGTTTTCTATTGAAAACTAGGTTCTGGAATTCTCGTTGTGGCTCAACAGGTTAAGAACCTGACAGAGTGTCTGTAAGGATGGGGGTTTGATCCCTGGCCCAGCTCGGTGGGTTAAGGATCCAGCGTTGCTGCTCTGAGCTGTGGTATAGGTCACAGATGCAGCTTGGATCCCGCGTTGCTGTGGCTGTGATGGAGGCCAGCAGTTGGAGCTCTGATTCGACCCCAAGCCTCAGAACTTCCATATGCCTTGGGTGCAGCCCTAAAAATTAAAAAAAAAAAAAAAAAAAATTTAAAAAGGAATTTTCTAGCCAGGATTAGCCCATGGATTATGTTGTCTGAAATCATGGTTCCTGCAGCAAGGGCCCAGCGGTCGAGTGCCAGAAAAAGAGCGAGACAATTTGATGGGAGTGAACTGTGGGGCTGCAGGAAGAGCTGGATCCCCCAGACCCCTGGTGAGAGGCTTTCTCAGATGGGGCGTCAGTTCCCGGCTGGGCTCGGCCCCCATATAAAGGTGCTAATGGGCCTCGTAACCTTCCTTGGGCCTCTTTACAGCACAGCTTTCATATTGACACCTGATCTTCATTCCGGACCTGCCTCAAACCCATGACATCCAGGGAGGAACAGGGCTCTGAATTTGATGGCTTTTCTTCCGGGCAAGAACCCTTGGTTATTAAGCACTTTTTTCCCCCATCTTAAATCCTGCACTGGGTCTCCTCGATTTTTTGTGATTCATCCTGCCTTCCTGGGTCTGCCTCCCAGTTCTTTTTGCAGGACAGGGGTAAAGAGTGGCCCACTTCCTATCAAAGAAGAAAGATGCCTCATGGAGGGGCATACACTCAGAATCAAAGACCCTGAAGAAACGCATTAGAGAAAGTTAATGGGTCCTTATTAACTGCATCGTTCTCCTGCCCTGAGAGGTATAGGCTACACCTAGGGAAGTTTAATAATAAGAGTCATAACAAGTACCAGTAGCATTGCCGTCGTCGTCATTATCATAATCAGTAATAACGCTAATACTAATAACAAGGCTGCTTTGCTTTCTGGGCATAAACCGAGGTCCACAAAGTGAATCATCAGCTTTAGCAAATGGGCACTTCTTGGAGTTTTGAAGGGTTTCACTGAAGAGGGTGTGGGACACGGGGATGTTATTTACAGGTATATGATATGCATTAGCGCTATAAAGTCTTCTGGGGTCCTTGCCGGTATCACCAATTCCAGAGTCAGCAAGTCCCACAATGATACTCGCAGCACTAACGGCCACTTATTAAGTGTTTACACTATTCGAAGGCTGAGCTACAGGGTTACAAACTTTATCTTATTTCATGTGCAAGACAACCCAACAGGGGGAGGTAGTATTATTAACTCCCATTATAAAGGATGAAACTGGGGCTGAAAGGGTTAAAGTAACTTCCCAAGGCCACACACCTGTCGGTGACAGTGAGCAATTCCAAGCCTGTCTTGCATCCCCAGCGTTTCGCACTCAATAAATGTTTATTGGAGTAATAATGCCTCCAAAAGTGCTTAGAAAGCTGTAGAGCATCGTAAAGTACAAATGCACGGGATTCCTGAAGCACCCTAGCCTGTGGCCACCTTTGGTGAGGCCGACTCTGCGGCCCATCCTCCCGGAGGGCCTGTGGCTCCCGTCCAAGATGCAGAAGCGGTGGTGCGCTGGTGGTATAGTGGTGAGCACAGCTGCCTTCCAAGATGCATAAACGTCCAAACATTACAAATGAACACCCTCTCCAGTTACAAATGACAACAGGGAAGCGTCACCCTGCTGACTTCCTAGACGACAGCGCCAGGTCTAGGCCATATTCCTTAGCCACTTCCAAACAGACCCACCGTCCCCAGGGCCCCGCAGACTCACAAGGTCCTCCTGGCTTGCCAGTGATGACATGCCAGTATCTCTCCTCGGATTTGCTCAGAAAGAGAAAAAAGAACACATTTCTCCTCGGAGAGAAATGCCCTAGAAGCAGAGGTACCAAAAGTCCATCCACCAAGTTACATCAACCCTCATGAGGCTGCCATCAGCCCTGCACCCGCCTGACAAAGAACGCTGCGCAGAGTGTAGGCTCAGGCATCCTGGTTTACTTGACAGCAGCTAAATACGTTTCCAGCCTGTCCTGTCTGCACACTTCACAGGCTAGTGCCCTGAGAATAAGGCTCCCGCTGAGGTCAGCACCACCCCACTCTCCACAGCAACTCAGGTCTCAGGGTCTGCAGGGGCCACCCCCACCCACCAGCCTCCATGAGGTCAGGAGAGCTGAGAGCTTCAGGGGGAGACCCAAGAGCCTGAGACAAACACACAAAACTCCAGATACATCCCACAGTGAGACCATTCTGATTTGCCCACCACAACACACAGGGTGTCCCATCTCCAGGATCCAGGGGAAATTCTGCCCCACCACACTCTAAGAATAGCTCCTCACCTCCTGGTCCCTGAAACAAAAGCTGGGCTGGGGGAATGGGTGGAGCCATCTGGCTTTATACCTCTGTCCTCCTAAAACACCCCGAGGGGGCCCAGAAAGGCCTCAAAAGGAGACAGTGTGTCATGACAGTGCTGCCTGGGGACGAGGCAGTGACAGCAGAGGGTAAGAAGATGAGCAGCAAAGTGAGCTGGCTGCCCCATCAGCTCAGCGCTGTTATATCCAGTGGGCGCCAAAGTGCCCATCCGGTCCTGTCCTGCAGGCCTGTGCCTGAGTCCAGGCACCTGGAGAAGGCTCTAGAGAACCCCCTCCCAGAAGGTCTGGGGTGTCTGGGGTGTACAGAGGGTTTGCACAGGCCCAACCTAAAAGCCGAAAGCCCATGACTCCTCACGGCAGCACTGCAGAGATCTGAGAATTTGCCAGTTGTGGTCCGTGGCTTGAGCTGGGCTCTGGAAATACAAGGATGAAGAGGATGCCTCAGAGTTCACAGTCTTGTGGAAAAACCACAACTGAGGCCAAAGAGCAAGGTTTGTCGTTGAATATGAACTGAGGCTGCACCCGAAAGGGCTTTCTGTGCCAAGTCGAAGTGCCTGGATTTTTATGCCTACATCTGTGATCTCTAGATTTTGTGGGTTGCAAAAGATGATCCAGAGGGTGAAGGAAGAAAATATTAAATTTTCCATACAATAGAGACAGACAGAGTGGAGTACCAGGGCGTGGGGGAGGAGGGAGCGGGAGTGACTGCTTAATGAGCACTAGGGTTCCTTTTGGGGGCGATGGAAGTGGCCTGGAACCAGACAGAGCAGGTGGTTGCACAACATTCTGAATATACTAAAAGCCACCAAATTGTACACTTTACTATTATTTCTTTGGCCATGCCCCCAGCGTGTGGAGGTGCCAGGGCCAGGGATAGAACCCAAGCCATGGCAGCAACCCGAGACACTGCAGTGATGATGTCAGATCCCTAACTCACTGCATCACAGGAGAACTCCTGAACTATATACTTTAGCTTTTCATTTTTATTTACTTTTCCTTTTTTTTTTTTTTTTTTGCTTTTTAGGGCTGTACACACAGCATATGGAAGTTCCCCGGATAGGTCAAATTAGAGCTACAGCTGTCAGCCTAGCAATGTGGGATCCGAGCCGTGTCTGCGACCTACACCACAGCTCATGGCAACGCTGGATCCTTAACCCACTCAGCGAGACCAGGGATCCAACCGGCAACCTCATGGTTCCTGATCGGATTCGTTTCTGCTGCAACCACGATGGGAACGCCCCGAGTTGTACACTTTAAACGGTCCGTTTTGTTATGTGAATTTCGCTTCAATAAAATAAAATGGTTGAAAAATTTTAAATGTTTTCCATGCATTTATTTTTAGGCAATTAAAAACGAAAACAAGATGTGTTGATATTCACGACAAGCAACGATTTTCACGGCTTCCTGTGGTGCACGCACCAGAGGTGACCACACATCCCCAAGGGTCTTGAGGGATCCCGGGGCCTGTGGACCGTCATTGACAGTGTCATATGTTTTCTGGATTCTTTTTCAGCACACCGAGACCTACTCCAGACGAGTCCCGGTCAGTGGAATTACAGAGGAGTCTGGTTTTTAACTAAACTAACCATCTGGAAGTTCTCGTTGTGTCTCAGCAGGTTGCAAACCCAACTAGTATCCGTGAAGACTCAGGTTCAATCCCTGGCCTCACTCAGTGGGTTAATGATCTGGCGTTGCCATGAGCTGTGGTGTAGGTCACAGACACGGCTCAGATCCGGAGTGGCTGTGGCTGTGGTGTAGGCCGGCAGCTGCAGCTCTGATTCAACCACTAGCCTGGGAATTTCTATATGCCACAGGTGCAGCCCTAAAAAGCAGAACAAACAAACAAAACTAACCATCCCCAAAAGGGGCAAGAAGCTTACATTTTTTTCTAAAAGAAAACATGGATTGAAGTCATGACGCAAGACCAAGAATAATGAACACCAAGAAAAAGGCCACCCTGCCACATCGTCAGCCACATTACAAGGGGAAACAACCACAATATATAATCAGATCGCCCACATCAGCCAGAAAGTGTGAGGTTTTTTTGTTTTTTGGGTTTTTTTTTTTTTCCTTTTTAGGGGTGCACCCATGGCATATGGAGGTTACCAGGCTAGGGGTCGAATCAGAGCTGCAGATGCCAGCCTACCCCACAGCCACAGCCAATCTGGATCTGAGCCGTGTCTGCGACCTACACCACAGCTCACAGCAACGCCAGATCCTTAACCCACTGAGCAAGGCCAGGGATCGAACCCACAACCTCATGGTTCCTAGTGGGATTCATTAACCACTGAGCCACAATGGGAACTCCCAAGAAAGTTTTTTAATTACCCAAAAGATGATTTGATGTGTAGCTTTACACTTACTATTGGTAATGAACCTAATCTTAAGCGTAAATGGTGTTGGAGATATTAGTGAATGACAGTAGTGAAACTGTCTCAATTAACAAGACATTTTAAAATACTGTTTCCATTGCCTTTAATACATCTTTTCTGAATCTTTCTGCATAATATATTGGTACTGTAATGCAATATAAAATTATAAGTAAATGAGTATACATCTAGTCAACACGTTTCACTGCCAACAATGGGCGTTCAAAATGTCTTGGAAGCCACTGCTCTAAAAGATGCAACCCAGAGCTAGCCTAGGCCCCCATGGAGACCCCCCGTACGTTTTGAGGACATCTTTGGTTTTTCATGCTCAGCAACAGAAGGAAAATTGTTAAGAAGGGAAGCTAGGCACTGCCATCTTCATAACTTTGTCAAAGACCATCCCAAAGCATAAGGACCTACTGCTTTCTTTCTGCCGTGGGCATGTGCCAGAGAGGAAACAGACCCAGCTGAATTCAGCTCTGAAGCTCACAGAGATTTGCAGCAATTCACACCAATTCCATGCATGCAAAATAAAGGAGGTATGCTAGGTGTTTTACTTTAAAGTTTTTTGTTTTTTGTTTTTGTCATTTTAGGGCTGCACTCATAGCATATGGAGGTTCCCAGGCTGCGGATCTAATTGGAGCTATAGCTGCCGGCCTACACCACAGCCACAGCAACGCCAGATCCAAGCCACATCTGTGACCTACACAACAGCTCACGGCAACACCAGATCCTTAACCCACTGAACAAGGCCAGGGTTCGAACCTGTGTCCTCATGGATGCTAGTCGGGTTCATTAACCGCTGAGCCATGACGGGAACTCCTTTAATATTAATTCTTTGTCTTAATATGTATTTGAGGAATAAATATGTGTGTATATTTGTATATATATGTTTACACACGTGTGTGTACATATGTTTACGCATATATATGCGTGTATGTATATATAAGTGTGTATATACATATTCCTTCCCCCACCCCCATGACCTACAGAAGCTTGATGTGGGATCTCAGTTCCTAGACCAGAGATTGAGCCCAGGCCACAGCAGTGAAAGTGCCGAATCCTAACCACTGGACCACCAGGGAACTCCCAAGGAATATTAATTTCCCATTTATGGCTGTGGTTTTCTTTTGAAATCAACTCACGTAAGTTTTATATGAATGAATATTAAAATACTAAGCAAGGAGTTCCCTAGTGGCACATCGGGTTAAGTTTCCAGCATTGTCACAGCAGTGGCTCAGGTCACTGCTATAGCATGGGTTCAATCCTTGGCTTGGGAACTTCCACATGCCACTAGCATAGCCAATTTTTTTTTTTTTGGTCTTTTTGTCTTTTTGCCTTTTCTAGGGCTGCACCCGCGGCATATGGAGGTTCCCAGGCTACGGGTCTAATGGGAGCTGTAGCCGCCAGCCTACGCCAGAGTCACAGCAACGCAGGATCCAAGCCAAGTCTGCAACCTACACCACAGTTCACGGCAACACCAGATCCTTAACCCATTGAGCAAGGCCAGGGATCGAACCCACAACCTCAGGGTTCCTAGTCGGATTCGTTAACCACTGTGCCACGACGGGAACTCCCCAAATTTTTTTAAAATAAAAAATACTAAGCAAATAATTTATCCAGAGTGCAGATTCATATGTCAGAAATTGGAGAGGTGGGATATAAATTAGTTTAAGATTAGGAAATGCTGGACTAGATAACCTCTACCCAGTGCCCAGGTATGAAACACTGATTATTCTTACCTCACACAGATAAGCTCGAATATTGTGACGCTCTTACACAAATAATAGGGCTTAAACAAGTAGGTTTCAGTTCAGCTTTTGCCTCATGTCTTAGTCTGTTCTGGCTGCTGCAACAAAAATACCACAGACTGGGTGGTTTAACAACAAACATTAGGAGTTCACGTCGTGGCCCAGCAGTTAGCAAACCCGACTAGCATCCATGAGGACGAGGGTTCAATCCCTGGCCTCGCTCAGTGGGTTAAGGATCCAGCATTGCCATGAGCTGTGGTGTAGGTCACAGACATGGCTTGGATCCTGTGTTGCTGTGGCTCTGGCGTACGCTGACAGCTGGAGCTCCTATTCGACCCCTAGCCTGGGAACCTCCATATGCCGCGGGTGTGGCCCTAAAAAGACAAAAAGACAAACAACAAACATTAATTGCCCATGGTTCTGGAGGCTGGCAAGTCCAAGATCAAGGCACTGGCAGACCCAGTGTCTAGTGAGGGCTTCCAGGTTCTTCTGGCTGAGTCCTCATATGATGGAAGGGGCTGGAACTTCTTTTGCTTTTGTCTTTTTAGGGCCACACCCAGAGTATATGGAGGTCCCCAGGCTAGGGGTTGAATCAGAGCTGCAGCTGCCAGCCTACACCACAGCCATAGCAACACCAGATCTGAGCCATGTCTGCAACCTACACCACAGCTCACAGCAATGCTGGATCCTTAACCCACTGAGCAAGGCCAGGGATTGAACCTGTATCCTCATGGATACTAGTCGGGTTCGTTAACCACTGAGCCTCGATGGAACTCCTGGAGCTTCTTTTTATACAGGCACAAATTCCATTCACTAGGGAATTCCATTCCATTCACTAATCACCTCCCAAAGGCTCCGCCTCTTCTTAGCATCACATTAGGGGTAACATGTAAACATATAAATTTAGGGGGACGCACACATCCAGTCCATAGCACTTGGAAACAAGGAACTCTGGCTCGTGATTTAAGATGAATAAATGCAAATCAAAGGATGATGAAGGACCTGGCTCTTTGTGATGACAGCTTCTGTGGGTTGGAGGCAGGGCCCTTGATCTCTGAGCCCAAGACCCCCACGGGACCCTCCTGGGAATTCCTCCTATCTCGGGCAGCTTTTTGTTTCTTCTTCCAGAAAAGGGGAGGGGATGCTTTGTCCTTTTAACAAAGAACATTCCCTGCTGTTCTGCTGTGGAATCTAACTCTGGCTAAAATGAAATGACCAAGTCCCAGGAAAGAGAAGGCAAAGAGACATAAAACGCGAGCTGGAGGCCCTGCCCAGGCGCCATCTCCCCGCAGAAGTGTGCGGGTTTGGTGCCCCCTGCTGTCCCCTTCCTGCCTGTGCCTGAGTCCTTTGGTCTCTATGTCCTGTGTCTGTTTCCCATGTTCTGCCAGAGACGACACCCCAACAGTGATTGAGGATCCCTACAAAATGAGCGTGCCTGAGGGCACAGTCCTGCAAAGACGCACCTGAAATATCAACAGTGTAAAATGCACAAGTGTTAAGAAAATCAAGGGCAGTGAGGCAGCATCTCCTAGTCCCTTGCCATCGAATTGAATTGTGTGTGATTTTTTTTTTTTTTTTTTAGGGCTGCACTCATAGCATATGGAAGTTCCCAGCTAGGGGTCGAATTGGAGCTGCAGCTGCCGGCCACAGCCACAGCAAGGCCCGATCTGACCTGCATCTGCGACCTACACCACAGCTCACAGCAATGCCAGATCCTTAACCCACTGAGCAAGGACAGGGATCAAACCTGTGTCTTCATGGATACTAGTCAGATTCATTTCCACTGAGCCACAACGGGAACTCTGCACTGTGTGGGATTTGAGATGACAGCAGAACCTGATGTGTCCTCAGCTAGTCTACCTCAGTGTCACCTGGGTGTCCTGAGAACACAGCTACTGTTGCACCAGCCCCTACATGTCTCTCTGAACCAAGGCTGGGAGCAGGGCATTTCAAGCATTTCTTCAAGAAACAATGAATAAACTTCTACACTGAGCTAGGAGGCTATGAAAATAATACAAAGGGTGTTTAACACAGGCTAGGGGCAGGGGCTCTGCTCTCAAAGATTGTTTGTTTGTTTTGTCTTTTTGCCTTTTCTAGGGCCGCTCCCATGGCATGTGGAGTTCCCAGGCTAGGGATCTAATCAGAGCTGTAGCCACCAGCCTATACCAGAGCCACATCAACACAGGATCCGAGCCACATCTGCAAACTACACCACAGCTCACGGCAACACTGGATCCTTAACCCACTGAGCAAGGCCAAGGATCGAACCCACAACCTCAAGGTTCCTCATCGGATTCTGTTAACCACTGCGACACGACAGGAACTCCTAAGATTTATTTATTTATTTATTTATTTATTTATTTATTTATTTATTGCTTTTTAGGGCCACACCCACAGCATATGGAAGTTCCCAGGCGGGGCGAATCAGAGCTGTAGCTGCTGGCCTACGCCACAGCTCACCGCAATGCTGGATCTTAACCCTCTGAGTGAGGTCAGGGATCGAACCTGCATCTCATGATGCTAATCGGGTTTGTAAACCACTGAGCCATGAAGGGAACTCCTCACAGGTTTTCTATCTAGGAAAAAAACAAGAGGCTCAGCAGAAACAAAACCAACTAGTATCCATGAGGATTCAGGTTCGATCCCTGGCCTCGCTCAGCGGGTTAAGGATCTGGCCTTGCCTCGAGCTGTGGGGTAGGTCTCAGACGAGGCTTGGATCCTGCGTGGCTGTGGCTGTGGTGTAGGAAGGCAGGTGTAGCTCCGATTGGACCCCTAGCCTGGAAACTTTCATATGCCACACCTGTGGTCATTAAAAAGGAAAAAAGAAAAAACAAGAGATGAAAGCATAAACGGCTAAATAAGATTAGTCACGGCTTCTGGCCAGCCCTTTTACCCTCATCCCCATGTTTACAATGCTGTGAACGAATCATTGCCAGGTTACAGATGGGAAAACTGAGGCTCAAAAAGGCCAAAGGACACCAGGCAGAAGTGGTAGAGGCAGGTCTCCGTCTCTGGTCTGCCAGAGTCCACCCTCCCCGCCCTGTGCTCACATCCTCCACGGCCTGGTGCTGTCAGACACCAGGGAACACTCCACCCACCCACCCTCGCTGGGGCACACAGGGCGCGTATCCATGGCTGGGTCATCTCAGGGCTTCGAGGAAGGTCAAGGGGTGAGATGAGGAAGATGTAAATGTTTTATTTCTTTTATTTCGAGCACAAACAAGCTTTAAAACCCACCTATAACTCACAGGGTGTCGTTAGATTAAAATATTTTTAGGCGTTTCCACTGTGGCCCATTGGGTCTTAACCCACTTAACTCTCGTCACTGCCGAGGGGAGGGTTTGATCCCTTGCCCGGTGCAGTGGGTTAAAGGATCTGGCGTTCAATCCCTGGCCTGGGAACATCCATATGCTACAGGTGCAGCCATAAAATATATATGTATCTTTTAATGCTAATAAAAATTGTTGATTATAAAAAATGTCAATATTTATTCCCTTGGTTGGTGGGGACATAACTGTTCACGATATCTGTACAGCTCTATATAATCCTCCTAAGTGATTTTTTTTTTTCTTGTTTGTTTTAGGGCCGCACGCAAGGCATATGGAGGTTCCCAGGTTAGGGCTCGAAATGGAGCTGCAGCTGCCAGCCTACGCCACAGCCAAAGCAATGCATGATGCAAGCCACAACTCTGACCTACACCACAGTTCAAGGCAACACCGGATCCTTAACCCACTGAGCAACACCAGGGATCAAACCCTTATCCTCACAGACACTAAGTTGGTATCTTAACCCACTGAGCCACAATGGGAACTCCCTAAACGTTTTTAAAGAAGAAGGAAAGAAACTGGAAGGGAAAAAATATCCCAAGGATCTGAATATGAAATCATGAAACCAGTCTACCTATTTAGCAAGCACATCCAAGCTTGACTGAGAAACCGCAGGTTCAAGCCTAGTGGAGAAATTTCAGCTGTTTACACAGCAGCTTTCACCTGGGGACCTCTGAGCGCTTCACAAACACTGAAACTGAGCAGGGCCTGTGGGCTCCTGGGCACAAAAGCCTTTCTGTGTCCCCCATTTCTTGTTCTTTGGAAATGGGCCTCATTCAGCCTCCATGGCCTTCCCTGAGTTCCTCGGGACAGGTTCAGACAATTGCTGATCAGGGAAGGGAGGGGATGCAGAGATGAGGAGGGAACAGTCGGAAACGATAGTACGGCCTTGGGGCAGGGTCCTGGTTCCCTCTCAAGGCATACACATAATGATGCAGGCATCTTAAACACCTAAGAGAAAAGTTATATTCCTTATGCTTGTTGCAAAAGGAATACTTTGAAACTGAACAGCTTAGAGTCCTTCCTTGGCTTTCTGCCTGGCTTAAATGCACCCCAAACACTATCACCTGTGAGCTCAAGATTAGACACCTGAGCCCAATTGCCTGTGGGTTAAAGATTATTAGCACATGGTTTTCAGGGACAGGCCTGATTTGTTCTAATCTGATCAATAAGTCCTTTTCGAAAGTCCTGTTATTCTAGACAATAACCCAGGAGACCGCCATCAGGATCAGGCCGAGCTCTCCTGACTCCAGCTTTGATGGCTAAGATTCCCCCAAAGAAAGAAGAATGCACGTTTGTCCCCATCCTGAGTCCTATCTGAAAACCTGTTTTTCTCCTTTTTACTATAAAACTCCTCTTAATTCTTTTCAATTGAGGGCACAGTCTCTAGGGCATGAGCCTGCTGTGACCCTCCTTTGCCTGGCAAAGCAATAAAGCTATTTTTCTCTCCTTTACCCAAAACTGTCTCTGCGTTTCAATTCAGCACCGGCAGACAGAGGCCAAATTCCAGGAACTACACGAATAATTGCACTTCCAGTCACCCCCTAAAAGATGGAGGGGTACTTTACGGGGTGTTCACGAGAGCTGGGGGGAGGGGAAGTGCCTTGTGTAACATCACACCATGAGTCGCACACTGCGGGGGGCCTAGAGGTTAGGAACTTGAAAGCAGCCCTCTAGCGTCACCACCTCAGGGACGATGGTGACCCTTCCTGGGACAGGGTCACCATGGACGGACGTGCTGCGCCTTTAAGGAGCAGCCTTACCGAGGTCAGCCGCCCTTCCTTCCCATCAAGCCTCATCTGAAAATATCCTTCCACACATAAATAGAGATCTTTGTCGGGGACAACCCAAACCACATCCTCTGGCTTTTCTTCTGCGTGTCCAGCCAGGCTTTTTTAAGCGCTGGGCCTGGGGCGGGGTGGCCCGCTTACCTCCTTTCCGGTTTCCCCTTCTCCGGGCAGACGGGCCGTGGCAGGACGGCGTCAGGCCTCCACCGCCAGAACCAGCATGGAGACCACTGGCCAGTATAGATGCTGCACCAGAATCCCCTCTGGAGCCACAGGCAACATCTCTGACTGTGAATCCGAGAGCCCATCTCCTCTGCCGGGTTCCTCTTACTTGCCTGCCTGAGTCCCACAGCACCAAAGGCAAGGGATCAGCCAGGACACTAAGAAGGGTCGACTCAACTGCCTCACTTCTTCGCCTCCGATCCAGCCTCGGCGGCTCCAAGCTGCTGATTGCAATAGTCCGTTTTGTTTGGTTGGTTGGTTTTTAGGGCTGTACCTGCAGCTTATGGAAGTTCCCAGGCTAGGGGTCTAATCAGAGCTGCAGCTGCCTGCCTACACCACAGCCACAGCCACGCCAGATCCAAGCTGCGTCTGTGATCTACATTGCAGCTCATGGCACTGCCGGATCCTTAACCCACTGAGTAGGACCGTGGATCAAACTGGCATCTTCATGGATACAATGGGAACTCTTGACTGCAACAGTTTTTTGTTTGTTGTTTGTTTGTTTGTCTTTTTGCCTTTTCTAGGGCCGCTCCCTCAGCATATGGAGGTTCCCAGGCTAGGGGTTTAATCGGAGCCGTAGCCACCAGCCTACACCAGAGCCACAGCACCGTGGGATCCGAGCCCTGTCTGCGACCTACACCACAGCTCACGGCAACGCCGGATCCTTAACCCACTGAGCAAGGCCAGGGATCGAACCCGCAACCTCATGGTTCCTAGTCGGATTCTTTAACCACTGTGCCACGACGGGAACTCCTGCAATAGTTTTAAAACATAAATCCGATGTCAGGTCCCCACGGAAAACTCGATGCCTTTCCACCAGCTGAAGATGGAACCTAGGGCCCTTTGCATGGGGCGTGCAGCACCCGGCTCCCACTGAGCCCTGCAGCCTCCCCTGCCTCTGCTCCCCCCTCCCAGAAGCAGAGGAGAAATTCCTCATGGAGCATCCATAGGTCAGTCAAGAGGGAGGAGTTCAAGGTTCAGACATCAAGTTAAGCAAGGCAGGATGAAGAGGGCAGGCAAGCAGCAAAGCCAAGAGGGTTCCAAACCGAGGACACCAGCATCTTCTCAAGTCCCCTTCCCCCACCCCCGGGGAGGGGGGTGGCCAGGGCTTCTCAAGTTTGCCCCAGGAGACTCTGGGGCAGTCCACTGAAGCTCTGAGGATGCAGCGAGGCCCCAAGATGCCCCTCAGGCCCGGACACCCCCCTAGAGGGCCTGACTTAGGCGCTGCTATGACTTCAGCACTGAGACTCCTGGCCTGGTGAGGCAGAGAGGCGCCCAGAGCCTGAGCACCTGCCTCATGACTTGGACACCTCACTCTCACAGCTTTGGATTCACCTTGTGGCCAAGAGGGAGCCATGGAGCCTCTCCCTCAGGGAACATCGTGATCAGATGGGGGGCTGCAGGAAAACCACTCTGGCAGCTGGTTGGGGGCAGGGAGACGACTTGGGGATGCTGATGGGAGTCTGGGGGGGAGATGGCAAGAGCCTCAACTGTGTCGGGGTGCAGGAGTCAGGGAGAAGGGTGCTGGGTTTCCAGGGCAGGGCAATAATACATGAAGTGGGGGGAGCCAAGAAGAATACTCACCGCCAGTAAACCACCAGTGATGGCAGTTCTACTCACCGCAAGGTTGGCCCAGCAGTGGACACCAAGGGCTACCTTTTCCTTTTAGTACCTGACACATCTTACCTCCAGTTTTTGCTCAGATGCCTACTTCTACTACAAAATTGTTAAGTTACTTTATGATAAAAAAAAATCTTATTTTAATCTTTTTTTTTTTTTTTTTCCTTTTTATGGCTGCACCTACAGCATATGGAAGTTCCTGGGCTAGGGGTAGAATTGGAGCTGCAGGTGCCGGCCTGCGCCACAGCTACAGCAACGCCAAATCCAAGCTACATCTTTAACATACACACACTGATCAAGGCCAGGGGTCAAACCTGCCTCCTCACAGAGACAGCACTGGATCCTTAACCCACTGAGCCACAGTGGGAACTCCTCATTTTATTTATCTTTGAATTCCGAGGGTCTAACCCTACCTCACATATAACAAGTGTTGAATAAATAAAATCAATAAGGCCTCAATGACATGCAAGAATATATTAGAGATACAAAATTAGTGAGAGAAGCTAGAAAGTAAAGTCTTTTTTTTTTTTTTTTTTTTTTTTGTCTTTTTAGCACCGCACCCAAGACATATGGAGGTTCCCAGGCTAGGGGTCAAATTGGAGCTGCAGCTTTGGGCCTACACCACAGCCACAGGGACACCAGAGCCAGATCCAAGCTGAGTCTGTGACCTACACCACGGCTCATGGCAACGCCACTGTGCAAGGCTCATGGCAACGCCACTGTGCAAGGCCAGAGATCGAACCTGCAACCTCATGGTTCCTAGTCGGATTCATTTCTGCTGCGCCAGGACAGGAACTCCAGAGTTAAGCTGTATTTTAAAAGAGGATGAATCAAAGGGGTAGTTGTACCGATTTAATACTGTAAGTCATGGTGAGTCACTGAAGTTTTATGAGGAGGGTAATTTGATCAGAGCTATGCTTAGGAAAACTAAACTGGCCAAGATGTGGTTAATAGATGAGGGCAGGGTGGAAATCAGTCAGAAAGCTAAAGCAATATTTTAACAGTAAGAGCTCCTGCCAAGAATGTCACTTATGGTCCATGTCCCCATTCCACAGAGTGCAAGCTGAGTCACTGACCATTAAATCGAAAATCACATCCCAGGGATTCCAATTCAGACAGACACAAATACAGTGAAAAATCCAACTGTGCTAGTTTGAATATTTGCCTTCGCTGGGAAAGCCTGCTCCTTCAAATGCCAAGAGCCCTTACAACTCTCCCCAGGTCGGAGCCTGTGCCACCTTGGGAGCTTGAAGAGGCCCACATCTGGCTTTCATGACCACTGTCTAAAAAGAAACACAGCTACAGAATTAGAGAGAAAAGCCTGTGTTTGAGGGTAAATAGGGAAAGATATGTTTGATCTTAAACCATCTAGATTCTTTTTTTTCTTTTTGCCTTTTAGGGCCACACTCATGGCATATGGACGTTCCCAGACTAGGGGTTGAATAGGAGCTGTGGCTGCCAGCCCACACCAGAGCCACAGCAACGCCAGATTCTTAACCTTCTGAGCGAGGCCAGGGATTGAACCGCATCCTCGTGGATACTAGTCGGGGTCATTTCTGATGCGCCAGAATGGGAACTCCTACAGGTATTATTATTATTTTCCTCATTTACTGATGAGAAAACTGAGACACAAAGATGGTACTTAGCCTGTCCAGGGTCACAATGCTATTAAGTGACAGAGTCAAGATTTGAACCCAATCTATCTGGGCCCAATTCTGTATTTTTATTTAGTTGCTTATTTTTGGCTGCTCCCATGGCATACATAATTCCCCGGGGCCAGGGATCAAACCCAAGCCACAGCATGACAACACTGGATCCTTAACCCATTAGGCCACCAGGGAACTCCCTGAATTCTGTGTCTTAACACTAACACTTGGCCTTGTATATGCCTCTTGTCTGGATTGCTACCACAATTCTTTACTTGATTTATTCTGTCTGGTGTGTCCCTTGTTTTATGAATAAGAGTATTTCTCACGCAGAGATCGAATATGTTGAGAATTAAAATGTGATCATTTTCTCCCTAGTCCAATGACGGACATAGTCTCATTGCTTAATACATGTAAAATTTCCAGTATAGAAAAGGGTCTAGGAGTTCCCGTTGCGGCACAGCTGAAACAAATCTGACTAGTATCCATGAGGATGCTGGTTCAATCCCTGGCCTTGCTCAGTGGATTAAGGATCTGGAGTTGCTGTGAGCTGTGGTATAGGTTCGAAGACTCGGCTTGGATCCAGCGTTGCTATGGCTGAGGCGTAGGCCAGCAGCTGTAGTTCCAGTTAGACCCCTAGCCTGCGAAACCTCCATATGCCTCGGGTGCAGCCCTAGAAAAGACAAAACAAAAAAAGAGGAGTTCCCATTGTGGCGCAGTGGAAACGAATCTGACTAGGAACCATGAGGTTTCGGGTTCAATCCCTAGCCTTGCTCAGTGGGTTAAGGATCCGGCGTTGCTGCGAGCTGTGGTGCAGTTTGCAGACGCGGCTCGAATCTGTCGTTGCTGTGGCTCTGATGAAGGCCAGAGGCTACAGCTCTGATTAGACCCCTAGCCTGGGAACTTCCATATGCCGTGGGTGCAGCCCTAAAAAGACAAACAAAAAAAAAAAAGAAAGAAAGAAAGAAAAGAAAGGAGTTCCCGTCATGGCGCAGTGGTTAACGAATCCGACTAGGAACCATGAGGTTGCAGGTTCGGTCCCTGCCCTTGCTCAGTGGGTTAACGATCCGGCGTTGCCGTGAGCTGTGGTGTAGGTTGCAGACGCGGCTCGGATCCCGCGTTGCTGTGGCTCTGGCGTAAGCTGGTGGCTACAGCTCCGATTCGACCCCTAGCCTGGGAACCTCCATATGCCGCGGGAGCGGCCCAAGAAATAGCAAAAAGCCAAAAAAAAAAAAAAGAGAGAGAGAAAGAAAAGAAAAAAAAAGTGTCTAATGTAAAAACGACTAATTCCATTTCCTAAGGATGGCTGCTGGACACGGCGACTTGCTGGCATCCCTTCCCATCTCACATTGTTCCCCCAAAAGGGCTAAATCAGGTCTACGGAGTTCCCGTCGTGGTGCAGTGGTTAACGAATCCGACTAGGAACCATGAGGTTGCGGGTTCGGTCCCTGCGCTTGCTCAGTGGGTTAACGATCCGGCGTTGCCGTGAGCTGTGGTGTAGGTTGCAGACGCGGCTTGGATCCTGCGTTGCTGAGGCTCTGGCGTAGGCCGGTGGCTACAGCTCCGATTCGACCCCTAGCCTGGGAACCTCCATATGCCGCGGGAGCGGCCCAAGAAATAGCAAAAAAGACAAAAAAAAAAAAAAAAAAAAAAATCAGGTCTAACTTCAAGTAAGGCCTTGGAGATAGAGATGAGGCAAACCCCATCCCCCCACATCTCCGTCATCCCCTCATCTTACGCAAATGTCCCCAGGAGTAACACGCAGACTGAACTCGGTCCACTGAGCGCAAAGGCCATGACTGCCCGCAGATCCATCGCTACTGGAGCCAGGAGGAGGGGAGGGGGTGTTACCGAGCAGAGCCCTGAAGCCTGGCAGAGCAGAGGCCAAGCCTGAGGGGGGAGGGAGCAAAGACAGCAAAGACGGAATGTGCACGCCCCGAACTTTGCCTGAAGTGTTTCACATTGCACTGTTCTTGGACAAAGAGGCTTGGCTGCGTGCGGGGCGCCTGTGTGTGTAGGGAACAGAGACGCAGCCCCATCCTGGTGACTCACACCGACACCACTTCACCGCTGAGTGTTTGGTTGTCCTTCACACCCAGCTGCCTTTGTCACAAAGGAATTTCATTCCCAAGAGATTTACTAGTCTCCAAAGATCCATTCCTAAAGGATCTTTATAAGTCAAAATCCTATGAACTAAGATTCCTAAAAATAAGGAAACTTCCCTAGACCTTGGGCAGCAAATCTTTCTGACCAGGGATGGGAAAGAGAGTGTGTTTTCAAAGTGGCAAACAAGATTAAGCCTAATTTAAGCCAACCACTTCAAGAGAAACAACCACACGTTTAGTGCAAAAGGCCCCACAGGGATCAAAGTACTACTTTCAGTTAAAGCTTTGACCCGACCAAAGTACTTTGCACCTGCAGGTTTTTTGTCACCAATTGACAGTTCAATTTTGTTCAACACCAAAAGTTGATATGGTGTCGGTATAACCAGTAAATGTAATTAAAGTTTAGAATCTGTTCCGCAAAGACAATGTGCCTAAAGACTCAAACAATAAAAATAAAATTAAGGAGTTCCAGTAGTGGCTCAGTGGGTTAAGAACCCGACTAGTAGCCATGAGGATGCGGGTTTGATCCCTGGCCTTGCTCAGTGAGTTGCGGATCCTAAGTTGCTGTGAGTTGCAGCTTAGGTCAAAGATGTGGCTCAGATCTGGGGTTGTTGTGGCCGTGGTGTGGGCCGGCGGCTACAGCTCTGATTTGACCCCTAGATTGGGGACCTCCAAATGTCATGAGGGCGGCCCTAAAAAGACGAAAGGGAGGGAGGGAGAGAGAGAGAGAGAGGGAAGGAAGGAAGGAAGAAAGGAAGGAAGGAAGAAAGGAAGGAAGGAAGGAAGGAAGGAAGGAAGGAAGGAAGAAAGGGAAAGAAAGAAAGAAAGAAAGAAAGAAAGAAAGAAAGAAAGAAAGAAAGAAAGAAAGAAAGAAAGAGAAAGAAAGAAAGAAAGAAAGAAAGAAAAAAGAAAAGTCTCAAAGAAAGCAGGTCACTTGGGTAAGGTCACTCTTTTTGAACCAAACCAGGTTCTGTGGCCCGTAGCCCTGGGTGCCCCTCCCCCACCCAGGACCGACACCCAGCCCCTCTCCTCATTCAGGGACCAGGTGTCAAATGGGGCTCCTCTTCAAGAAAGGGGCGCCCTCTGCCTTCCCAGGACCGAGGATATCAGGGTGCGCCCCCCCCCCCCCGCCCCGGCTCTGCGCGCGTTTGCGGCGCTGGGCCGGGCCTGTTATTTCCCAGGGGTTGGCACTCCCGCCGCGGCCTCTGCCAGGAGCCGGGTGGGTATCCCTGTCTATCTCCTCTGCCACAGCTGCGTTTTCAAAGGGGACCGTCTCCGGCTCGCCGCTCCCCGTGGGAGGACCCGGCTCCAACGCCACTTACTAAACACCAGGCACCCGTGTGCGCTGCAGCTCGGCGGCGCGAGGATAAGATTAGGAGGGAGGGCCCGCCCCGGGCGGTGGGTGGCACCGAGGAGGTGCCGCCGGGCGGGGGCTGGATAGCCTCGGGCTCAGGCAGGGCCGCCGCCGGTGCCGCTCCGGGGGCTGGGAGGCCCGGGCTGCCGATTTCAGCAGCAGCGGGCTGGGGGGCGCAGGGCGGCGTCGCCTTCCCCTGGCGGGGGACCTGGGGCTTTGCCCGGCAAGGAAGTGCGGGCTGGAGGGAGGAAATGAAAAGGGGGAGCGAGACAGAGACAAAGAGAATGAAGAAAAGCCAGAGAGGAAAAGCCCAGAATGATGGGCCAAGAGACTCACAGGAGAAAGAAAGGAATTGCGCGGTCCTGGCTTTCAAACACGTGTGACCCCCGTCCCTATCTCCGGCTCTGCTTAACAAACAGGCACTTTCACTACAGAAAATCAAGTTTTACACAGAACTTAGTACGTGGTGGACTAAATAGTGTACTTGCCTTTAATACAGAACACACACCACCTTTTTGGGAGTGTCCATTACGGCTCAGCGGCTTACAAAACCGACTAGTATCCATGAGGATGAGAGTCTCGTTCAGTGGGTTAAGGATCCTGAGTTGCCACAAGCTGCGGTGTATGTCGCAGATGCGGCCTGGATCCTGAGTTGCTGCAGTGCAGGCCAGCAGCCGTAGCTCCGATTCCACTCCTAGCCTGGGAACTTCCATATGCTAAATAATTAAATAAATAAATAATTACCGGGAGTTCCCTTCCTGGCTCAGCAGTTAACGAATCTGACTAAGATCCATGAGGATGCGGGTTTGATCCCTGGCCTTGCTCAGTGGGTTAAGGATCCCGTGTTGCCTTGAGCTGTGGTGTAGGGCAGCAGCTGTGTAGCTCTGATTCGACCCCTAGTCTGGGAACTTCCCTATGCTGAGGGCACGGCCTTAAAAAGCGCATAAATAAATAAGTAAATACCACCCTCTCCCATATCCTCCTCCCCAAAAAGTGACTTCATCCTTGCAGAGGTCTCCCAGGTTTCCCAGGATTTTCCCCCCCTCCTCCCCGGCCAGCCTCCCCAAAGCGTGTGCTTTAGAACTGCTGCTCTTCCTCCTCCTCCCCACCCCCAGGCTGGGACCTGCCTTCCTTCCTCCTCCCCTCTGCCTCCACAGCTCCTCCTCCCCCAACGTGGCTCCTAGCCCACTCTCCCCATCGGCTCCCACATTTTCATCATCCATTTCACCCTTCCCTCCACCTTGTCTGTCTCTCTGGCTCTATTCCTCGCCATTCATATGGTTTTTAAATCCTCTGCTTCCTTTCAGTGGTTAGAGAAGGGATAAAAGCTTTCCTTTATGTTTGCCAGGGTTTAAACTGCTTTTGAAAACACCCGGTGGTAACGACTCTGCAAAGGGGACCGTCTTTTTCAACTGATTGTTTATGTAGCGCTTCACAGGGAATACAGGCAGGGGGTGCTCAGTAATTACCAGACTCCATCCACCGGGCCCACATCCTGGCCCTCCCCTAACTCTTCTCAGTGGAAGAATCCACCTGCCCAGGGCTGGCTCGTGCAAGGTCGCCTCTGCCAGAGCAAAGGCTTTGTCCTCTGCTCTCCCAGGCTGGTAGCCTCTGGAAGCAGGCCAAGTGGGCTTAGCGGTGAAGGAAGGAGTGAGCCTCCAGATCAGAGGCTTCAACCCCTGCTGCACTGCTGCCTCCTTTCAGGAGACTTGGGTTTTCCGCTTCAATGGACACCCCCTTCTCCTCCCCCGTGTCATCCGGGGACGGGGAGTTCTTACCAGGAGAGCCCTCCACTGACCAGCTGCTTTCTCATAGGTCGTTTCTGGCTTATTGTATCTTAGCAGACATGCACTTGGGTTTCTCATTTCCATTTCATGGAGCCAGTAAAATGGCTTGATTCCCTCGGGTTGTGGGGACTGCACGGAGACAGAGCCTCGGGCAGGACGCCACACTCCGCGGTGCTCTGGGCTCTGCCCACAAGCGCCAACCTGAAGGAAGACTCTCTTGGGGCGAACCGTCCTGAACAAGGCCCAGAGGTCCTTCCACTGGCCCGCTCCCCGCCCCACATTCCTCCACACCATCCGTCCAGTTTCCTTCGCCACCTCTACCTGCTCCACTCAGAGGCACCTTCACCTGCCAGGTCCTGTATAAACATGATAAAGGCTTAAGAACATGAACTTTGGGTAAGAAGAATCTAGGTTCAAGTCTCTATACTACTGTCTCCTGACTGTGTTGCCAAGACTAAATGAGACGACATGAAATGATGTAGGAAGCGTACTGAACAAGGTGCCTTTCACGCAGAGATCGCCCAAGAAATGATATTATTGTTACTCATGGCCATTCAATGCCACAGTGAACAAACTATGAATCCCCCTACCTCAAGGGTCTTTCTGTTCAACGGAGGAGTTAGACAAATGAACAGGTGGATATAACGCTGTGAAACAGAAAGACACACACACACATACACGCACATATGTATGTATGTATATCTGCTCCTGGTTTCTACTAATATTTGGTCTTTGACCCCTGTTTCTGACATAGAGCTTCTAAAACCCTTGAATTTCTTGAGTGACAGGAGTGTCTAACCCAGAGCTCCTAAATACCCCTGGACCTTCCTAGGAGCATCTTTTGTTCTAATGAGGTGAATCTTGGTGGACTTCTGGATGGGAGCTGGCCACCAAAAAGACTAAGCCCAGATAAGAAGCTGGGAACTTTCAGCCCCGCCCTCATTCTCTGGGAGGGGAAAGGGACAGGAAGATGAGCTAACAATTAATCATGCCTATGTGATGAACCTCCAGAAAAATCCCTAAAGTAGAGAGTTCTGAGAGCTTCCAGGCTGGTAAACACAACCTTATGTGCCAGGAGGGGGGTGTACCCCAACTCCACACGGACAGAAGCTCCTGTGCTCAGGACCCTTCTGGAACTTGCCCTATGTATCTATACATAGGGTGGTTCTTATTTATCCTTTATTATATCTTTATAATAAACTGGTAAATGCAAGTGTTTTATTGAATTCTGTGAGCCATTTTAGCAAATTATCAAACTTAAAGAGGGAGTCATAGGAACCCCAATCTAAGACCAGTTGGTCAGAAGTGTCAGTGACAGTCCAGGACTTAAATTAGCATCTAAGTGAGACAGTCTTGTGGGACTGAGCTCTTCATTTGTGGGTTCCAGAAGATGGTGTCAGAACTGTATAATACCTGAAGAATTGGTCAGTGTGGGCAAAAAAAAAAAAAAAAAAACACATCTGGTGTCAGAAGTACTGAGTGTGAGAGTATAGGGAAATACAGCACATTTTCCCCAGACAAATGCAACGTAGAATTAATATATGCAATTGTATGTGAGGAGGGAGAAGGGGGATAGAAGAAGGATTAATCTTACCAGGAAAACTGAAGAGATACAGCAGCAGAGGTAGCACTTGAGCAAGGCTTTGAAGCATGTGTAGTAGGACTCTGGTCAACAGAAGCAAATGGTACATTCCAGGAAGCAGCAGTGAGGGCGGGGTCTGGTTGGGGGTAGGCATGGAAATGTGAAGTTGCAGGGTATATGGTGTGAAAAACGCTGAATGCTTCCTTAGGTTCTAGACCCCCTTCCTTCTTTCCAATTGTCCCAATATCCATTCAGGTGTCCATTCAATTATGGGGGAAACTTTTAGTGTAAGGAGAAACCTTGTAGTGGTACATCCCCTTGGCCACAGGGATTGGTGCAAGGGTAAACAGATGACATAAACAAGTCTAATCAAGATGAAGATGGGTTAGGAATGCTGAGGCAAAGACATTCTATCTTTAGAGACATGAACAAAGAAGCACGAAGCCCAAGAGTTGCTGGCAATCATCTTGGAACCATGAGAGTCAGATAGAAAGAAATTGGGTCCTTGGGGAAATTGTTGAGCTGCTGGATCAAGCCGTGCCTGAAGCTCAAACCGATAATGGCTTTTTTTCCCCTTAAGTCAGGATCAAATAAATCCCTATATTGTATAAGCCAATTTGAGGCAAGTTTTTCATTTCTCGATATTCAAGAGATGATCTGAAATCATGTATAGCAGGAATTGGGGGGGGGGCTACATGGAGGGATGTAAAAGACATTGAAACTTGAAAAGTATTAGAGGGTTAAATCCTGAGAGGTTTTCCTTGAGCCATGGTAAGGTACTGGAAGTAGGCAGAGAAGAGACCCACTGAAAACTGTTGCAAAGGGGAGGTGGCACAGTAGACTCTGTATAAGGAAATTAACTCTGATGGCAGGATGAATGATAGACTGCAGGGAAGAGAGATTAGAAGCAAGAAAATGTGATTAGTAATGAGTCTGGGAGAAGGACATTTTATCAAGGATCCCCAGATGTCAACATTGCTGGGAGTGGAGAGGGGAGGCAAGCACAGATACTCCTGTGACAACCCCTCTTATCAGCACCAAAGGCCTTTCCTTTGCCCTTAGGGGCACATGGTATACAGTGGAGAGTCCACATCCTAATACTGCAATATCTCCAAAGGCTAACCAGTTGTCTAAAAAGTTTCAAGTAACAGGAATTTTTATTTTTATTTTAAATTTTTTTTTAATTTTTTCTTTTTATGGCCATACCTAAGTTCCCAGGCTAGGGATCAAATCAGAGCAGCAGCTGCTGGCCTACACCACAGCCACAGCAATGCTAGATTCGAGCTGTATCTGTGACCTATGCCACAGCTTGTGGCAACACCAGATCCTTAACCGAGTGAGGCCAGGGATTGAACCCCCATCTTCAGGGACACTGTGTCAGATTCTGAACTCACTGAGCCACAATGGGAACTCCCTCAAGGAACAGGAGTTCAAACAATAACAACAAAATTTTTTTAAGGGCCGTACCTACGGCATATGGAAGTTCCCAGGCTAGGGGTCTAATCGGAGCTGAACGTGCCAGCCTACACCACAGCCACAGCAATGCCGGATCTGAGCCACATCTGCAACCTACACCACAGCTCAGGGCAAAAAAAATTTTTTAATTTAAATCAAAGTTCGTTTTAATTTACTTAAATGTTTAAACCAACAATACTTTTAAAGGGTGGGGGAAAAATACATCCCCAAACAACAAGCTGTAACAAAGTGTCTCAATTCCCAAAGGTTTGTGAATCACTGATGGAGATCATGGGGCTCCCAGCTCCCCTTTCTGGAGGGAGCATCCATCACCACATGGCTTCTCAGGCACCTGGGCAGCTGCCAGTGAACTAGCGCCTTCTAGAGCCTGTGCACAGTGAGGGGCCTCCAGCGCTCACGTGGCGCCAGTCCTTATACCCACGAGAAGATATAAACCTCTCCCGCAGCAACATCAGCATCTTCATTTTCTCTTACTGCACCCCGAGAGCCCGCCTTCCCAGCTGCCCTTGCCACTTCGCTGTTCTGATGCTGCCTTGGGCTGAGCATGCCAGGGTCGAGATGGTTCCCCTCCACGTCGCCCCCTGCCTTGTCGCTTCCTCCCTGGTGCCGTACCAGCGCCTGATAACCTTGCCACCGCTCCCATCCTGACTCATTTTCCAGTCTTTCCCACAGGCAGACTGCCACCTGCATTCCAAACCCACTGCTGAATTTACATAATTCCAATCGCTTTCATGGCCAGCTTCCTGTTTTTGTAAACTCCTGTACCATTTTTTTCAGCCCTCGGCCAACCCTGTCCCGCTGCATCCTAAGAGGCTTCCACCCCGTGCTTTCCCTTCTGGTTTCAGAAATAGAACCGCCCAGTGGTTTCCAATCCGGAGAGTTTCAGACGAGCTTTTGCCTTCACTGGTTACTGGCTTCCTCTTAACAGAAAGAAGTTTCGAGCTGAGTCAGAGAAGAGAGCCGGGCCCAGCGGTGGTGATTCATTAATGTTGCTAATGACAGCCCTGCCACCGCCACCACCGACCACCATCAAAGCTGCTTCTGCTGAGGCCGCCATGGTCTCCATGTTAGTCTAACCCTCGGAGCCCAAGAAATTGAAGCTGTTTTCCTGCTTTTCTCTTCCAGATGGCATATTGGTAGCAGCAGTCAGCACAGGCCAAGCAAGGTTGGCCTTAGCACTGGGAGACCAGATGGGCCCTGAATCGGGGTGATCTCAGGGAAGCCCAGGAAAGCACCTCGGCTTCAAAATAACTTCGCACTTCCCCCACCCTCCCTTTCCTCTGGGCCTGACGGTTCCTCCCGCTGAGCTTTATTGGGTCTCCCTTTAAGATACAAATGCGGCTTAAACAGGTCACTCACACCCAAATATGATTAATGCAATGAGCTCACTTTGGAAAACACTGATCACTTGAGAAAAGCAGATGGGAGCTACACAGTGACAGTAACGATAACTCAAAGACCGCCAGGCCAGGAAAGTGACACAGATGTCAACTCCTTCTCGGTTTTGCCCAGGCCTGGGCTTGGCAGCAGGATCAACAGCTGGGAAGTCACTCTAGTTTGGAGATTTCTCCTGATTCCAAGATGGTCTCAAAGAGCCTCAACAGAGAGCAATCCACACAGAAACTGCTTTATAAATGCACGACTAAAATAAGCTACGCAGTTACTGTAACGATAAAGCTGTCACTGTCACAACCAAGCTCTCAGGTCTTCTCACAGCCAAGTCTATGGCATGCATTGTCCTGTCTAATCTTTATAGCCCCCTAGGAAGTATAGCTTTTCTCCTGATTCTAGAGGCAGAGGGTGGGCGTGACTCCACAAGGAAATCTGACCCAGGTTTTCAGGCTCAAAGGATCATAATACATCACAGTACAATGGGTTAGTTCCTAGATTTATTAAAAATTTAGATATCATTCACATAATATAAAATTCACCATTTTCAAGTGTACAGTTGGATGGGGTTTTGTAGATTCAGTTATCTGACCGCCGCTAACTCATTCCATGAGCCAGCAGCACCTGAATGGGCAGATGAGAAGGTCTGTCCCCAGGCTGATTGGGCCAATCAGCCCCTCCTCCTCCAGTGGATGGTACTGGACAGATGCCAAAAGACACAAGAAAGGAGGCAAGAGCAGAAGCCTCAAGGAAGCAGAAGTTCTGAGGTCCTGAGAAGGAGGGAAGGGCGTTGCTTAGTAACCACTGTGTTGGTCCAGGAGCTGAGAGATGAACACGCTCCTGCAGCCGAAAGGACAGGGGCTGACTCCGGAAGTACATGAGATCTCCAGTAGTTCTCCACTCCCCAGATCACCTCGGCTCCACATGAAAAGAGCACGCCCTACGGCTTGGGTGGTATCTCTTTCCCCAGGAGATCTCATAAATGTCTTCAACTTGACTAAATGTAAACACAAACTCTCCATTTTCCTTCTCAAAGTCTGCCCCCTTCCCCTCCCCCTCCCACTCCATCTTTGTCCCACAAACTCCAAACTGGCCTTTTTTTATCTCCTTTGACTCACTCTGTTCCTCTTGCACCAGAGAGTCTGCACCGGATGCAGCTCCCCTGGCCGTGCTGTTCCCCTCATCACTTCCCTCAGCCCTGCTCCTCCCCAGTGCCCAAAGGCTCTTCAGCTAGAAAGCCCGCTTCTCTTGGGAGCTCAGCTCAGTGTCACTGCCACAGGGGGGACTCCTGGGGCAGCAGGGCTTCTTCTGAGGTCTCGTGGCTGCTCCACGCCAGCTTCTTGGTAATAGTACATGCAGAGTATGAGCACTTCATTAGTGTCTATGTCCTGCTGGACTAGGACTCCGCCGGGACAGAGACCCTGCCTATTGGCTTCACCCTTGTACCCTAGCGCCTAGCACAAAGCCTGACACCTAGCAGGGCAATATGTATGTGATGAACAAATGAATTCAGGAGTTCCTGTTGTGGCTCAGCAGGTTACAAACCAGACTAGTATCCGTGAAGATGAGGGTTCGAAGGAAAGCGTTTCCAATGGCCTCTATTTTTCATTCTTTCCTAGGCGATGCATCATGATTTATTTTAGCTCGATGACAGTGATCCCTGCTAAGAGGAGAATGTAACACAGTAAATGCAGAGTGAGAGGAGGGTCTCATATCCGAGGCCGTGGTTTCAGTGTATCATTCCAGAGCCTCTTGACGCAGGCCTCTTCTCCCTAACCTTGATCAATTAGGACAAAAAGGGGAGGCTCCTTTATATAATTACCACTAATTTTTAAAGTTTGCCTTTAGCTTTCAGGCAGAACCATGGCCAGACATCTACATACGATTAACAATGATTTATTTTGATACTTCAGTAAAACATGGGAGAAAACAACTGATAAAGACCCTTTCTCCACTTTGAGAAGAATATACAGGAGTATGTGTTCCTCTCAGAACTTAGAGAGTGTAAGATCAAAAGAATTACATGTATGTACGTGTGTGTGTGTAGGAGACAGAAGGAGAGATAGAGAGACAGAAACAGAGAAAGACAGACAGAGAAAGCAGGACTCTTGTTGGAGTTCCTGTCATGGCTCTTGGGAAACGAATCTGACTAGCATCCATGAGGATGCAGGTTCGATCCCTGGCCTCGCTCAGTGGGTTATGGATCTGGCGTTGTCATGAGCTGTTGTGTTGGTCATAGATGCAACTCGGATCCTCCGTTACTGTGGCTGTGGTGTAGGGCAGTGGCTACAGCTCTGATTCGACCCCTAGCCTGGGAACCTCCATATGCCTTGGGTACAGCCCTAAAAAGATAAGAAAGAAAGAAAGAGGGGGGGGGGGGAGCAAGGGAGGGAGCTGCATCCGGTGCAGACTCTCTGGTGCAAGAGGAACAGAGTGAGTCAAAGGAGATAAAAAAAGGGAGGAAGGAAGGAAGGAAGGAAGGAAGAAAGGAAGGAAAGGAAAGGAAAGGAAAGGAAGAGGGACTCTTATTCCTCTGTGTGTGTGAAAGCTTGAAGCAGTGCCCTCAGTCTGTTTAAAAACTGTCCACTTACAGTCTGTGATTCTGAGAACCAGCCAGTTCCCAAACAAACTCGGCAAACACCCCAACAGAGATGAAGTGCCCTGATATGCTCACTGAAAGTATTACTGTGGATGTAAGGACCTGATTTTGGGCACAAAGCCCAAAGCTAGATGCCTGGAACCATAAATTTAGTAAATCCCCTTAAAATGAGCTGCTGGAAATGTCTTGTTTCTGTTATAAAATGTAATTCACCCATAAAGATATAAGCAGAAATTAGATTTTGGTATGTTTGCAGGAGTCTCTGAGTCCAGGAAGTGGCATTTATGAGATTGGTTATGGATCTGTCTGTGACTTTAGTCAGTATTTTCGTCTCTCTGGTGCCTCCTTAGTCAGTCGATTGGAGATAATACTCTTTGTTGTCCGTTTCACAGCCCTGCTACATCTGTCACTGTCATGGTAGCTGCCATTTATTGAGTTACTACTATGCACCAGGCCCTGTGATAAGCACCCCACTCGCATTATTTCTAATCCTAACAATTATCCTGAAGGTGAGTGTTATTCAATTTACAGATGATGATACTGAATCTCAGGGAGGTTTAGCAACTTTGAGTCGCACCAACTAGTAAATAGTAGTGTCAGGATTCTATCAGACACCTTGCGCTACATTATGCTAGTTTGCTTTTATTCATTAAGTATAACTGATATGTAAAGAACGTTCTAGGTATATATAAACCCGGCGGGGCAGGAGGAGGAGAACACTTAGGCCCTGTATTCAAGGAGTGTAAACCCAGATGAAAGATGAGATATGGCCTAAATCAATCAGAGACAATAAACAGAGCTCAGAGCAAGAAATACAGGCTTCAATAAAGGACTACGCATAAAACACAGAGTGAGAGAGTATTTGAGATATTCAGGGTATCCTCTGGAAATCACTGAAGACTCTTAGTTTTCATGTTGCATGCATGCTTACTTGTATAAAAACCAAGAGTCCTACACACCACACAAAACAAAAAATAGGTTGTATAAACCCTACCACGTGTTCTCTGATGTATCTTGAAAATGTCTCCAATGTTTGCAAATTAGAAGCATTAGAAAAATACAGTTTCTAAATCAGTGATACCTCACTTTTAGAAAGAAAACCTTTTTTTTTTTTTTTTAAGAAAAATACAATCTCATGAGTTAACGAGTGTTGATTGGTATATGGGAATACCCATGGTACCAGTCTCTCTGGGTTTTTTTATAGGCTTAAAGTTATCCATAATTGAACTTTTAAAACAAAGAAAGGAGGGAAGGAGACAGAAAAAAAGAAGAAAAGAGAAAGAAGAAAAATGGTAGTCTTCTTGAGATGGAAGAAGAGTGATGCCTGAAAAGCAGAAATTTCGGTAAAATTAATGACTTAGGAAGGAACGTCTTTCCCCCAGTTCATCAACAGGTGTAGGATTCCAAGAGGAGAAAACTCAGGGAAGAAAGTGAAAGAGACTCCTGTTAAAACCTCAAAGTATTCTTATAAGCAATGAGGGGCTCTATAAATGACCAAGAAAAGCCAGTATCTTGGAATATACACTCGAGTGGCCCAATGTGGAGGAGCTGAGAGTGGCTACACAAGGAACTCATGAAACAAGGGCTGGTTTGCAACAGAGAACTGTTGCCAATGAACGCAACTCATCTAAGACCAAAGTTCAAAAATATGAATAAGATATACTACTATATGTGTATACATCAAAAATTTATATATACTGATGCCTCAGCGAATCAGTCTCTCTAAGCACTTACCAGAGCTTCCATACAGTTGTTTATTTTGCCCTAGTTAATCTTGCTGTTCGCTGCTACCGACATGAAATGGCCAGCTGTGGCTGTTATGGTTGTTCTTTCATTCAAATCTAATTTGTAAACCAGTGATTCTCAAACTTTTTCAGGTTAAGACACATTACCATTGTTTATTTGATTTTATGAAACTTGTTCCTTTTTTCTCCCCAAAGGAAAATGCTTTCTGACTTTTTTTTTTTTTTTTTTTTGTCTTTTTGCCTTTTCTGGGGCCACTCCCACGGCATATGGAGGTTCCCAGGCTAGGGGTCCAATTGGAGCTGTAGCCGCCGGCCTGTACCACAGCCACAACAACACAGGATCTGAGCCGCATCTGTGACCTACGCCACAGCTCACGGCAACGCCGGATCCTTAACCCACTAAGCAAGGCCACGGATTGAATCCAAAACCTCATGGTTCCTAGTCAGATTCATTAACCACTGCACCACGATGGGAACTTCTGACATATTTTTAATAAAACTAAGCAAAAATAGGAGTTCCTGTCATGGCTCTGCGGTTAACGAACCCAACTAGGATCCATGAGGATGTGGGTTCGATCCCTGGCCTTGCTCAATGGGTTAAGGATCCTGCGTTGCTGTGAGCTATAGTGAAGATCACAGACAGAGCTCCAGTCCTGAGTTGCTGTGGCTGTGACCTAGGCCAGCAGCTGTATCTCCAATTTGACCCCTACCCTGGGAACCTCCATATGCCTCAGGTGCAGCCCTAAAAAGCAAAATTAATAAATTATTTAATTAATTAATTTAATAAACTAAGCAAAAATAATAGTCCTGATAATTCTTTAAAATTTTTTAGTATTAATAGACTGGCAGCTACGGTTCTGATTTGACCCCTAATCTGGGAACTGCCATGTGCCATGGGTGTGTCCCTAAAAAAAAAAGAGAGAGACAAAAACAAAAAATGAATTGAAGACTTAAATTGGCAAGGATGTGGAGGAACTGAAACTCCCCTACGCTGTTGGCAGGAATGTAAAATGGTGCAACCACTTCATAAAACAGTTTGGCAGCTATTAAAAAGTTAAGCATAGCATAGAAGATTTTCATGGTAGTGACACTATTCTGAATAATACCATAATGGTGGATACATGTCATTACATATTTGTCAAAACCCATAGAATGTACAACACCAAGAATGAACCCTAATGTAAACTACGGTTGAGTGATAATGATGTGTCAGTGCAGGTTCACAGATCATAAATGCACCAGTCTGGTGTGGGATGCGGATAATGGGGGAGGGTGTGCAGGTGCATAGGCAGGAGGTTGAAGAGAAATCTCTCAATGTTGCTGTGAACCTAAAACAGCTCTGCAAAATAAAATCTACTTTTTATAAAAGGAATGAAGTTCCAATACATGCTCCAATATGGATGAACCTTGAAAACATCATGCTAAGTGAAAGAAGCCAATGACATGGGACCACACACTGTATGATTCCACTGACATGAAATGTCCAGAAGAGACAAATACAGAGAGACAAAAAGTAGATTATTAGTGGCCAAGAGCTGCCAGGGGAGACTGGGAAGAGGAAGTGGGGACCAACTATTAATGGACTCAGGGATTTGATTTTATTTTACTTAACTCTTACTTTACATTCTATTCTATTCTATTTATTTTATTTTATTGGCTGTGCCTTCTGGCACATGGAAGTTCCCAAGCCAGGGATCGAACCCAAGCCACAGCAGTGACCTGAGCCACAGCAGTGAACATGCTGGATCCTTGACTCACTGAGCCATCAGGGAAGTCCAATGTAGGGTTTCTTTGGGGTTGAATGCTTTAATAGATTGTGGTGATGGTTGAATATACTAAAAAACTACTGAATTGTACATTTTATAAGGGCAAATTTTGTGGTATGATAATTTTAATAAATGAATTAAAATTAAATATAATAAATATATTTAAAAACTAAAAAAAAATTTGAGAGAAGAAATAATATATAAGATCATTTTGGAAGGCACATACGTGTGAAGAAGTATCTATTCAGAAAGAAACAACATATGTCCACAGACTCATTAAATTCCTTTTAGTTGTAATCTCGAGTTGGAGGCAGGAAAAGAAAAGTAGGTATACCTGAATGTGCATATTTTTCTACAGAATATTGGTATGGTTATCTCCCCTTGGAAGAGAGGAACATGAAAGTCCTACTGGCTATGAAAACATCTCTTCACAATGTATAATGAATCAAAGCTAAGTCTATATTAAACATCTTTTGTTTACCATATACAATGAATTGAGAGTAAGTTGTAAATGTAATAAGAATATCGAGGTGTTCCCATCATGGCTCAGTGGTTAACGAATCCGACTAGGAACCGTGAGGTTTCAGGTTCAATCCCTGACCTTGCTCAGTGGGTTAAGGATCTGGCATTGCCATGAGCTTTGGTGTAGGTCGCAGACGCGGCCCAGATCTGGCATTGCTGTGGCTGTGGTGTAGGCCAGCAGCTATAGCTCCGATTAGACCCCTAGCCTGGGAACCTCCATATGCTGAGGATGTGCCCCTAGAAAAGACAAAAAAAAAAAAAAAAAAAAAGACAAGAATATCTAATTAGGGAGTTCCTGCTGTGGTGCAGTGGGTTAAAAAACCGACTGCAGCAGCTCAGGTTGCTGCAGTGGTGTGGGTCTGATTCCTGGCCCACTGCAGTGGGTTAAGGATCTGGTATTGCTCCAGCTGTGGCGTAGGTCGCAGCTTCGGCTAGGATTCAATTCCTGGCCCAGAAACTTCCATAGGCCATGGGTATGGCCATAAAGTTAAAAAAAAAAAAAAAATCTGATTAGGAAAAAAAAAGTTACGCATACTCCTACCATGTGGTCGAGCCATTCTTCTCCTTTACATATACCCAAGAGCAATACAAAGACCTGTACACAAATGTTCACAGGAGCTTGAACAGCCAAAACAGAAACGATGCAAACATCTATCAACAGGTGGATGTATAAACAAATTGTGGTACAGCCATACAACTGAATATGATTCAGCAGTAAAAAGGAATGAATTAATACATGCTGCGAGATAGATTCATCTAAAAAGAATTACATGAGTGAAAGAAGACAGAGAAAAAAATAGTATCTGCCATATGATTCCATTTATATGAAACTTTAGAAAATGCAAACTAATCTATAGTAACAGAAAGCAGTTCGGTGGCTGCCAGGGGAGGCGTGATGGATACAAAGACAACTTGGGGGGTGATGAAAATGTTCGTTCTGTTGATCACATTGACAGTGTCACAGATGTAAACATATGACAAAACTTATCAAACTCTCCACTTTAAATATGTGGAGTTTATTGTATGTCACTTATACCTTGATAAAGCTGGTTTTTGTTTTGTTTGTTTTGTTTTGTCTTCTTTATTTTAGGGCTGCACCCTCGGCATATGGAGGTTCCCAGGCTAGGGGTTGAATCAGAGCTGTAGCTGCTGGCCTACACCACTGTGCCACAGCAACGCCAAATCTGAGCTGAGCCTGCAACCTACACCACAGCCCCCGGCAACACTGGATCCTTCACCCACTGAGTGAGGCCAGAGATCGAACCTGCATCATCATGGATGCTAGTCAGATTGGTTTCTGCTGAGCCACGATGGGAACTCCTGTTTTTGTTTTTTAAGTTGACCCCAAGGAGTTCCTGCTGTGGCTCAGTGGTAACGCACCCAACTAGTATCCATGAGGACTCGGGTTCTATCCCTGGCCTCGCTCAGTGGGTTAAGGATCCGGCGTTGCCGTGGGCTGTGGTGCAGGTCACAGATTCGACTCCGATCCTGAGTTGTTATGGCTGTGTAGTAGGCCGGCAGCTACAGCTCGGATGTTGAATGGGACCTTCCATGCGCTGGGGATGTGGAACTAAGAAGACAAAAAAAAAAAAAAAGAGAGAGAGACGACTCCGAGATCAAGATGTGGGTCATCTGACACCAAGTTTACCTCCCCAGTGTGCAGGGGAACTGAACCAAGGGCCTCAGCTCTGCTTTCTCTGAGCTCAGGACCAGGGCTTCTTACAAGCTCCAAATGAGCATTTTACAAATGCAATGAAAGCGGCCTGGTTTTCCCCTCTGCATCCTTACTGCCCTTCCTCATGGCTCACCATCATATTTAAACCAAAGCGAAGAGGCACCAATGTATGCTTTTGAAATTCCAGCTCTACCCCACCCTCACTGTGAGAAAGACGATCAATAATTCTTAGAACGACAGCACAACCAGATCTATTTTATTGTGTGCACAGAGTCCTACCAGAAGGAACGCCCCACCAGAGATTCAAGTTGTGTTATTTCTGTTCTTTATTAAGAACAATTGGTGTTCCCCCTGTGGTGCAGTGAGGTAACGATGCTTGTCTCTGGCATTGCCGGTTCTATCGCCAGCCCAGGGCAATGGGTTAAGGATCTGGTGTTGCTGCGGCTGGGGCATAGGTCTAAGCTTTAGCTCAGATTTGATCCCTGGCCTGGGAACTTCCAAATGCCACAGCTGCAGAAGAAAAAGGGAAAAAATTATTTTTTTTAAAAAGGGGGTGTTCCCACTGTGGCACAATGGGATCAACTTGGGAGCGCTGGAACGCAGGTTCAAACCCCAGCTGAGCACAGTGGGTTAAGGATCTGGTGTTGCCACAGCTGCAGCTTAGGCTGCAACTTTGGCTTGGATCTAAGCCCTGGCCTGGGAACTCCATATGCTGTGGGGCGCCCCCAAAAAAAGAAAAAAAAAAGAAGAAGAAGAAAGAACTACTTGCCCCTGGGCCGTAGCATAGATGAGATCAAGAAAGCACTTGGATATCATTGCGGATCGCAGCATCTGTTACCATCAGGTGTAATAGAAAGCCCAGCTGTTTACATATGTGGGTTTATTCTCTCACTTTACTGAGGACCAGAAGAAAGCAGTCAAACTGTTTTGGCAGCCCCGTGGAGCCATCAGGGTCTCAGCCGCCTTCTCTCTCCTCAGGTAAGAGGTCTCCATCCTCAAGGTCACGTGGTATCTGCTGGGGACCTTTGATCTGAGCAGCAGGAGGGAAGAAGGGGGAAAGGAGCAGTAGCCTGAGTGACCCGGAAGGCAAAAGCTGTGCTCCCCGGAAGAAGAAGAACAAGGTCAGCAGGAGATCCGCTAAGCATGGGGAGTCAGATAGATGCTGGTCACCAGAACGAAGCCTGGGAAGGCACTCGTGCTGTCCTGCTCCTAAAAGAGTTCATCACTGGAGCAGAAACATGTCCTCTGGGCTTAAGGACCAATCATTGAATGTGATGCTAAGATTTTCTTTCCCTGGAGAGCCTGTGTTCTGGTCCCACTCTTCAGGGACTGCCTTACAAGTGCAGGCAGGACCTGCCTCCTCTCTGCAGACCGAACCTGGGTGACTCCCCTGGGGCTCTGCCCCTGAAAGCCTCACATCTTCCTCTTAAGTCGCTCAGCCACTGGACGTTTCTGGGCTACTGGCCGGGAAGTCGCTCAGCCACTGGGTGTTTCTGGGCTGCCGGCTGTGAATGGGCACATTCAAGCAAGACGAGTGTTTGCTGCCCACGAGCACATACTTGGAAAGTGGTTCTGAGCCACATGTTCATAGAATAAGCATGTTACCTTTAGGGGGAGCAGTGGGAACGCAGTGGGAGGTCTGCTCTGCAGAGGAAGGAAACATTGGTATCACACAGTGAGAGGCACAGAGGAGCCAGTCAGAAGGTGGCCGCTTTCAACAGATCGGACTCTCCTGCCAGCCAGTCCCAGGCTGCATCTGTCCCAGGCCCCAGCTCTCTGATGTTGGAACCCAGGGAGCTCCTGCCTCACGCACACTGAGTGGCTAAGTGGCCTCACCACACCTTGTGAAACTTGGCTCTGAGCGCCTCACATCTGTGAGGCATCGGAAGCCTGAATGAGTGGTTGGCTCTCCAACAGAAGCCCCTCTGCTGAACATGACCTTGAGAAGCCAGCAGCCCAACCCTGACTGGAGTGCTGCTTCCCCCACTACTGTGACCAGCAAGGGAGCTGGGGAATGGTCCTGGCTTCGCTGCTCCCCAGGACCAGCTGCTACGCAGTTGCTGGGCTCCTCCACCACCATCAGTGAATAAGACCAGAGGGAGTGCAGCTGTACCCCCCTCCCTCAAAACACAGGGTAGCCCTACAGGTCCCTGGACAGAAAACCAGGAGAGGGTAGGAGTCACGGTGTGGGGGGGGAGGTGTTTATCCTGGACTTCTGAGCCTCCTGCTCAAGTGGGGTGCTTCAGCCACAATTAAGGTAATACATCCTCATTGTTTAAAATCGATTTCAGGAGTTCCCATCTTGGTACAGTGGAAACGAATCCGACTAGGAACCATGAGGCTGTAGGTTCGATCCCTGCCCTTGCTCAGTGGGTTAAGGATCCGGCATTGCCATGAGCTGTGGTGTAGGTCGAAGATGAGGCTCGGGTCTGGCATTGCTGTGGCTGTGGCGTAGGCCAGCGGCAATAGCTCTGATTGGACCCCTAGCCTGGGAACCTCCATATGCTGTGGGTGCGGCCCTAAAAAGACAAAAAAATAAAAATAGAAATAAATAAAAAATAAAATAAAATTGATTTCAGCGTGAACTAGAAGGTGCAAAGGAAAATAAGTCCCCCTCCCCCAACACCCAGCTTCACTCCCTCAGGACTACAACATGCATTTTCAGGTACATCTTTATAGAAATTTTCTCTCGAAGTGTATTCTGTTGATTGCCTTTGCAAGAGTTTTATTTATAAATAACTCAATAATAATAATAATAAGTAATGAAAAGTAATAATAATAACTAATGTACAAAGCACATCTTATTTATGTTGAAATTAAAACTGGAAAAACTCAAACAACTAGAAGTGATAAAAGTGGATGTTCAATCCTCCCCAGATGCAGTCTTTGAAGTGACCACCAGGTGTCAGAGTTATCAATAGTATTCCCCAAATTACAACTGGAAAGTTACAAGAAGGGAAAAGTGCCTGCTAGAATGAGATGGATTCCCAGTAAATAGGATTACTGGGCCCTTTGGCCCAATATCTTGTCTACTTAGGGTTGGTTGGCAAGGGAGTAAAGGAAACTGTGGAAAAAATATATATATTACCTTCTCTGACCATGGATTATTCCCATTCTGTAGGGATCCCTTTGATCTTTAGAGAAACTCCTAAAACACTGTTGAATGTCACATGGGAAATGTAAAAATGGGCAGAGTCGGGCCTCCTACGGCTATGAGGCAACTTTTGGAAGGCGGTGCCATCTCTCCTCTTCTCAATCAGGAAGCCAGAGGAAGGGTGAAAACAAGAGGAAGACAGGTACCCAAGGAGGGTTCCGCTGTAGCCATCCTTGTGTCAAGAGGGGAGAATCCAGTTCTGTATGAGGCGCTGCTCCTGCCTGACCTTGAACATCATGGTCCTTAGTCGTTTCCGATCTGACCTCCTCACATTACTTCCTCTACCAGGTCTCATGGGCTGTTGTCTAGAGCTGCTGGCCTGGAAAACATCCACCCTTCGTGCCTGAGGACAGAGGGTGGAGCCTCTGCCATCACAATTTTCAGGCTGTCACCCAGGGGTAGTTACGCTGCTCTGCCTCCAGGGGCCCAACCGCCCTGCTGGCACAACCCAGAGGGCTCTAGTGGAGTCAATTCACTGTGGAGGACTCCAGGCGATGCCCATGGCACCAACCCAGCTGAAAGGGGGGAATCAAAGCAGTTCCAGCACAGCCTTGTGAGAGGAGGAGACGATGACCAAGGCTCCTCTCCCTGGGGAGGGCACAGGTGAAGACTGTCAACAAGGAAGGAATATCCCTGCCACGTGTCCCAATTGGCACTTGTCTAGGCTGTTCCCTGGACCACATCCCATTTCTGGCCAGGGGTCCCGGGAAGGGTTTAGACCCACTACATAATGGGGCTTTTCGTGGGTGGAACTTCACTGTGAGTGATGATGCCAAGCTTGCGGAAGGGTTAGGAGGTGGTACGGAGAGGGGAGAAGGCAAGAAGGGGTTGACACTTCCTGGACAATGTCACTGATACTTCAACATTTCTCAAGACTTGTGATTTCCATGAATTTGGACAGGCAGATTAAGGTGACTTTTTATGTGATTTGAATGACATCATCTGCTAATTTGGTACATCCTATATAGGCCGCATGAAGCAACAGTAATTATTTAAGTCAGTATACACCTTAAATGCTATATACATAATTTAAAAGGATACACCTGTGGTGCCATACACATAATAAAAATGCCAGCTATTATTCAAACATGGGTAGTGTTCATATTGAAATATGACCACGCATGATGTTTGAAGTTTCAAACAGCATATACAAGCCAAATGCTTCATTTAAAAATAAAAAGAGATAAAGCAATGTTTATATTGGGAGCCACGTTAATTTACTGTGACTGGCATATGAACTGCTGCTTTGATGTGGCCAGCACTGGTATGGCAATTGAAGGGCTTGAGGGCTGGTTTTTTGTTTTGTTTTGTTTTTTTTCCATTATCTTTCATATGGAACAGGAAGAATCTCTCATAACGCTAACCATAGTCTGACTGTTTCAAAGGCAATACCCTCCACACTAAGCCAAGAGACCATGGAGCTCCATCCTAACCCACTCCGCGCTTCTCTACCTCAAGGAGAACTCAGTTATTGTTCTGTGACTCCTGGCTAATTCTGGACCCACTAGAGCCCCATAAATCAAAAAGCCTTCCCTATCCCTGAAAAGTCTGGCTATCCAACACTTGTTCTACCGCATAAGCCACTCAACTGAGAAGGGTTTCACAAGTCCAGGACAGACTTGGCGGGTCAAAGTGTATTTTGAGATCCCCAGGCTTCTAGGTCTCCTCTGGAACCAGAACAACAATGGGAGGGTCCCCTAGGAAAGGAGAGGACTCAGGCCCCCCACCTCCCCGTCACACACGCCTGCTGGCCGCCCGCCCCCTCCAGCGTAATCACGCTGCGGGCAGGTGAGTCAGAGAGGAGGTGGGCGGCGGTGTTTGGCTTTGCCATGTGCACGGTATCCTGATGCCAGTGACTCCTCCCTCTACCTAAGCCTTCTTCCAAGCCCTGCACCCGGCCAGGCAAAAGGCCTGATTCAGAATCTCTTCTCCTCACCAGCACCCGAGTCTGTTTCCCTTCGATAAAGCGAGTGAGGAAATTGTTGATGTGAACACACAAAAATAGAAGACTTCCTGAATCAGACATGAGTGTGGGGGCAGCGTGAGGCCGAGCTGAGAGCTCAGGCTCGCTGACCGTAATTATCCCTCCCATAGGGCAGCCTTCCTTACCTGGGGCCAAGCAGCTTCTGAGGCCGTGACAAATAGCTGTGCCTGTCGAAACTCCAGAGGACACATTCCTCACCCGGCCTCCCAACCCAAGCTTCGGACCGACAGGTACCAGGAAAGTAAACAGGCTAAACCCATAGCAACAAGAGAGAACTGGTTCTCCTGCTCTCTAGATGGTTCATGACACTTCAATTAAGTTCAACACAATAGAGCTGAATTATTTTTAACCTTCATGGAGCCTCCTGGCTTCAAAGGGGAAATATTCACGGGTAGGGCTGAAGGATGGCTAGAAGCAGAGACCCGAAAAAAAACGCACAAGTACAAATGAGCCATGTATTCAAGGAACCATTTAAGTATGGGACATTTGGTGTGTTGCTTATTTGTCATTGATTTCTCAGAATAACGTAGCACTTTTCCTTCACGCAGTTTCACTGTCACTTGGGCAAATGGCAGAGGGACCCTGAGTCCTGATTTTTCCCCGATAGTTTTGCTGCCATGATAACCAGATCACAGTTGAACAGTTCAAGATCATTCTGCCTAAAGTCAACACGAAGAGTTCCTTCTCTTTTATTTTTGGCATGAAGGGCATCATAGTTTATTTTCTTTTAAGATTTTTATTTTTTCTATTATAGTTGATTAATAATAGTTTATTTAAAAAAAAAAAAAAACACTGGTCATAATGACCAGCATACACATTGTAATGGCTTTTCTCTTGGGTATTAACACTGCAGTATTTTTGTACACTGAAATGTTTCAACAGGACCAAGAATGTTAGAGATAGATCTTAGATGAAAATGAACAATATGAAGAGTTCTTTTTTTTTTTTTTTTTGACTGCCTCACTGCATAGGGAGTTCTTGGGCCAGGGATCAAATCTGAGCCGCAGTTGTAACCTATGTCACAGCTGCAGCAATGCCAGGTCCTTTAACCTAGTGTGCCTGGTCAGGGATCAAACCTGTGTCCCAGCGCTCCAGAGATGCCACCATACCCATTGCGCCACAGTGGGATTCCTGACGAGTTCTTAATGCACAATCTTTTGGACAACTTGGCTCCGTGTCTAAACAAATCTCACTTTTAATAGCTCCACTATGGGGCAAAGGGAGAGAAAGGTCCCATTTCTTCTTTTTATTTATTTATTTATTTTTTCTCTTTAGGCCTGCATGTGTGGCATACGGAATTTCCCAGGCTAGGGGTTAAATTGGAGCTGTGGCTGTGGCCAGATCCAAGCCTCATCTCATGGCTACTAGTCGGGTTCATTACCACTGAGCCACAACAGAAACTCTGGAGTCCAGATTCTTATGTTTAATCTCCCAATTTTTAAATATGGACTATTAGCTTTAAAAAAGTCATCATGTCACCACTTTGCTACCTCCTTTCAATAACTAAAGGCAGTATGACTGGGAACAGGAGAACCACCATGGAAGTCACCCAAGGCTGTTAGACTTAGCTCTGAGAGCAACCCCCTGTCTGCCCCGGACAAGACGCCTCACCGTCCTAGGCTGCCGTTACCTTGTCTGGAAAGGTGAGAGATCCAAAATTCCTTTCAGTCCAAACTATTACACTATATGTTTGTTTGTTTGTCTTTTTAGGGCCACACCTGCGGCATATGGAGATTCCCAGGCTAGGGGTCCAATCAGAGCTGCAGCTACCGGCCTACACCACAGCTCACGGCAACACCGGATCCTTAACCCAGTGAGCAAGGCCAGGGATCGAACCTGCATCCTCATGGATGCCAGTCAGATTCATTTCTGCGGAGCCATGACGGAAAATCCTACTATATGGTTAAATAAGTTTTCTAGATAGTCAATTTCCCCAAGAACAACCAGAAACACAGTTTTTAAAAAAACCCATAAGAAATAGATTATTGTGCCACAGCAGGGTCTATTACGCTGTCTAGAAGTGGCACTGGTGTGGCCAAGCCACTTGGTTAATAAAACCACAAGATTGTGAACACTTTGACCAGCCCAGGTCTCTGCTGCAATAGCTACTGCCCCCCACCATGGGCAAGATAAAAACTACTTATCACAAGACACCAGCAAACTCCTAGAAGAGAACAGAGGCAAAACATTCTCTGACATCAACCTTACAGATGTGTTCTCAGGTCATTCTCTCAAGGCAATAGAAATAAAAGCAAAAATAAGCCAATGGGACCCAATCAAACTGGCAAGCTTTTGCATAGCAAAGGAAATCATCAAAAACAAAAACAAAAAGGACAACTTACAGAATGGGAGAAAATAGTTTCAAATGATGCAACTGACAAGGACTTAATCTCTAAAATACACAAACAAGTTATACAACTCAACAGCAAAAAGCCAACAACCCAATGGAAAAATGGGCAAGAAGACCTGAATAGACATTTCTCCAAAGAAGATATACAGATGGCCAATAAGCACATGAAAAAATGCTCGACATCACTGATTATTAGAAAAATGCAAATCAAAACTATTATGAGATACCACCTCGCACCTGTCAGAATGGCCATCATTAATAAGTCCACTAATTACAAATGCTGGAGAGGGTGTAGAGAAAAGGGAACCTTCCTGCACTGCTGGTGGGAATGTAAACTGGTACAACCACTATGGAAAACAGAATGGAGGTGTCTTAGAAAACTACATATAGAACTACCATATGATCCAGCAATCCCACTCTTGGGCATATATCAGGACAAAACTTTCCCTGAAAAAGACACATGCACACGCATGTTCATTGCAGCACTATTCACAATAGCCAAGACATGGAAACAACCTAAATGTCCACTGACAGATGAATGGATTAAGAAGGTGTGATATATATACACAATGGAATACTGCTCAGACATAAAAAGAACAAAATAATGCCATTTGCCATCTGCAGCAACATGGATGGAACTAAAGACTCTCATACTAAGTGAAGTAAGTCAGAAAAAGAAAGACAAATACCATATGATATCACTTACATTTGGAATCTAATATATGGTACACACGAAACTTTCCTCAGAAAAAAAAGACATGGACTTGGAGAACTGACTTGTGGTTGCCAAGGGGGAGGGGGACGGAGTGGGATGGACTGGGAATTTGAGGTTAATAGATGCAAACTATTGCTTTTGGAGCAGATAAGCAATGAGATCCTGCTGTATAACACTGGGAGCTATATCCAGTCACTTATGATGGAGCAAGATAATGTGAGAAAAAAGAATGTATACATGTATGTGTGACTGGGTCACCTTGCCGTACAGCAGAAAATTGATAGAACACTGTAAACCAGCTATAATGGAAAAAATAAAATTCATTATTTAAAAAAAAAAAAAACTGCTTATCTCCAGTACCCCATGAGTGTGGTAGGGAGTGCCTCTGTGAAACAGAATTCTCTTAGGTCTTTTGGACCCAAACCTAGGGTTTCAAGGGAACATTTTGAGGCAGAAATCAAAGTTGGCCGGCAGGCCACACTGAACCACAACTCTGGCTTTTCAAGCTCATGCTCAGCTTACCTGCGATGAGAGCTGAAGTTGCCACATCAGGGCCTTGTGTGTGAGCCAGCCGTACTTGGAAGATCTCGTTGCATAACCCTCGGCCGTGGTCCATGTGTGTACATGAGCACATGTTCACCCTGCACAAAAGCACACAGATCTTCAGAGGCAGCACCCAATTTTTTTCAGCACAGGAAGGGAATGAAAAAATCCTAAGCTGGAAAATAATGAGAGATGGGTAAATTAAAGGCCTGTTCCCACTATAAAGGTTAAAAAATAGGCACAGTTCAGAGCAAATCAAAGCATTCACTTTTTTGTGGTTATATTAACTGCGTGGCTTGGGCAAACCGAAGGCCCAAAGAATAGAAAGACAAGTGGATTATAGCGATCAGCTCCTTCACACAGGCCATCTTGACACAGACAGCTTGGCTCCAAGCAAAGTAGGAGGGGTTTCAGCACCTACATTCCTAAGTGCATCAGTCGTGAACAACAGGGCCTTTTCATTTCGCTTTTAAGTAGCTGCCAAGAAGTATCGCCTGTGTTTTAAAGAATGAATTCCCTTGGACTCCCAAACCAGTTCTGACCTATCTCTTCAGTTCTGTCTGCTAAAGACCCTTTCTTTCTTTCTTTTTTTTTTTTTTTATTGTGGCTAAAATGAATTTTATTTTGTTATTATTTTTATAATGATTTTTATTTTTTCCATTATAGTGGGTTTAGAGTATTTTGTCAATTTTCTACTCTATAGCAAAGTGACCTGGTCACACATACACAGAGACACTTTCTTCACCTGTGCCCTGCGGCTGCCCTGGCTTTAGGCGACCAGTGTTTATTCTAAGTCAGCTGGTTCTCATCCTAAGGCCCTTAAATTATCTCTTCCCGTTCCCTGGGATGCTCTTTACCCTGATCTTCGCAAGGAAGGGCATGCAGACCCCGGCCTCCGGCTGCCTCTCAGAGGGGCCCTCTCCTGCCGTAACATAAGGTACCTCCCTATGCCTTCCGCGTCACCAGACCCTACTTTAATTCTCTGTCTACACTTCACACCACCGGACTGATTTCCTGTTCATCTCTTGCTTTACTGCCTGTCTTCTCTTGCCGGGATGTAAGCTCCACGGAGGTAAGGAGCTTGTGTCTTTTCACCGCCTGTTTCCAGGAGCTGGAACAGTGCTTTGCCTATAGTGACGGCTCAATAATGTTAGTTGAAAGAGCGATGGATGGTTGGATGAATGGAGGAAGCTAGCCAGCAAACACCTGTGAGGCATCTTTGGTGCACTGGGAACAGATGAAGAATAAAGCCTCCTTCAAGGACTCCACAGTCTGCCAGGGAAGGGAGACGTTTAATATGGCGCAATATGGCACGACAGAGCGTACCCCGCCTTCGACCCATGGGGAGAGCGAGGACAATCTCTAAGGAAAGTGAAGAGTTGGCCAAAGAGCAAAGGCAAGAAGAAGGGTGGCAGGGAAGACACCCTGTTGAGAAACATCACAACAGAGGCATCAAATCTGAAAACCGACTGTGGGTTCCAGAAACCCCATGTAGTTTGGTGCCACTGGTGACAAAATGAGGGAGATGGGGCATGGAAAGAGATTCCTGGGCCAGTTTTTTGTTTGTTTGTTTCCTTTTTATGGCCACACCTATGGCATATTGACATTCCCAAGCTAGTGGTTGAATTAGAGCTGCACCTGCAGGCCCATGCCACAGCCACAGCCACAGCCACAGCCACAGCAACGCTGGATCTGAGCTGCATCTGCGACCTACACCACTGCTCACAGCAATGCAGGATCCTTAACCAACTGAGTGGGACCAGGGATCAAACCTGCATCCTCACAGAGACTAGGTCAGGTCCTTAACCCGCTGAGCTACAATGGGAACTCCCCTGGGCCAGTTCTTAAGGAGCCTCATAGGCCAGCCTCTGGATGCTAGATTTTAACCCTCTGGACAATGGAAGCCATTGTGATGTTTTTAAGTACAGAAGTGCCATGATGGCTTTATGCTTTATAATGTTGATGACAGTGAAGGCAACCGATCAAGAGAAAAGAACAAAGCATTCAGGAGGTTATTGTCCAACCCAGGTGAGCAAACTGCCAGTGATCCCAACTGCGACCAGCAGTGGAGAAGGAAAGGAGGAGACAGACGAGAAGGCTCTTAAAAGGGTAGAATCACTAGAGCTCAGTGACCCACGAAATATGGGAGATGAGAGAAAGAACAGGGTTAAAGAAAATCCCAGGTTGTGGTTTGTGTCCTCGGAATTAAAGGTTCTTCTGCCTTAGGCCTGGGAAGCCCTAAATTCATTCTGTTGGTGATGCATTCTGTTGTGTGGCTGAATCTGAGTCTGCTCACTTACAGGAGCTCATGGACACTTGCCCACGTGGCTCTCTATGGCCCGAGCACACGGGTTGGCTCAACTTCTTAGCAAATAAGTGTGTAGAGAAGTCCCTCTGATGTGTATCCATCAAACCTACATGTCCAGTTCACAAAGAGACCAGGTTATTATTTCAACACATGGCCGTTTTTGGAGGCACATACTGATCCATCACCACAGAAGCATGACTATTGGTCTAAATATAGATGCGCCTGTCACCTCAGAGAAAGAACAGACCAGGAGTCATGATTCCATTTACTCCAAGGAAATTTTAAGGTGATTAAATTGAAAAACAAATCGACGTCATGTTCCTGAAGTCTGTAGATCAGATCTAAAGATCCAATTATGATTACCTCACCTGTTTCACTTCTCTTGACTCTCATTGCTTATTCATCCCCCAGGCCCCTCTAAAGCAGCCCTCACCCACACCCCAAGACACTGTTTTCAGTTCTCACGGGATATCCCACAGGTGCTGAAAAGCAAAGAGGGACGGCTCTCTGCCCAGACACCCTGCGGGGATCCTCAGCTTATTCCTTTCTCCTACCCTAGCCCCCATCTGTCGATGCCAGTGAGAGGCTAGATGATGTGGAGAGACAGGGCGCTGGTGCCTACCAGCTTGATGTTGAATGCTGGCTTTACCATTTATAAGCTGTGTGATCTGAGGCATGTTAACGAGCCTCTCTGTGCCTCAGTTTCCACTCTTGTAAAACAAGTATAATACTATCTAATTTACCTTGTGGGGTAGTTGTGATAATTAAGTGAATTCAAGCACTCTATATATGTAAGCTATTATTCCTACCACTGGCACTGGGGAAGCCTCCAATAGGTCCTGCTATAACATGCCAAAGCTCCAGGAGTTCTGTATTAAGGTAAGGGACAATGCCCTCTTGTTGTGACAGACTATCAAAGGGTCACAAAGCACCATGACACATTCCTGGTGTTTCCTTCTTTTCTTTTGTTGTTGTTGTTGTTGTTGCTTTTTAGGGCCACATCCGTGGCATATGGAGGTTCCCAGGCTAGTAGTCTAATTGGAGCTACAGCTGCCGGCCTAGGCCACAGTCGCAGCAATGCCAGATCTGAGCCACATCTTTGACCTACACCACAGCTCACGGCAACGCTGGATCCTCAACCCACAGAGCAAGGTCAGGGATGGAACCCGAAACCTCATGGTTCCTAGTCGGATTTGTTTCTGCTGCTGCACCATGATGGGAACGCCTGCTCGGTGTTTCCTGAAATTGCCGGTAAGAGTTCTTTCCATTCGTCACTTGCAGCCCTCCCTCTTCACACCAAAGGACTGAGACCTGAGTCCATAGACATCCAGGCTGGAGGACACATGGGTGATGGCCATCGCATGGTCTCGCTCCCTTGGGGTGGAGCTTTGGCTTCAGGGTGGCTCCCACTCCCCAGGAGAATCCTTTGTTCATCACCCAAACAGACTTCAGGAGCCACTCTCATCTCCAAAGGAAGTGTTTAAACCTAATCCTTTAAAAGAATTAGGGAGTTCCCGTTGTAGCTCAGCAGATTATGAATCCATGAGGTCTTGGGTTCGATCCCTGGCCTCTCCCAGTGGGTTAAGGATCCAGCATTGCCATGAGCTGTGGTGTAGGTTGAGATGTGGCTCAAATCTGGTGTTGCCAAGGCTGTGGTGTATTCCGCAACTGCAGCTCCGATTCGACCCCTAATCTGGGAACTTCCATATGGCCACAGATGCAGCCATAAAAAGACAAATAAATAAATAAAAGAATCAAAGACCAGCTGTATAGTTAAATTATTTGTAAGTAGAACAAATATGAATTGTAAAAACATGCTAAATTCAAGACTAAAGAATAGTTCTGATGTGGACTTTTAATTGATCTTTGATGATAAAGTACCTGTCAATAGCCTTATCATTAGAACAGGGAGAAGAAAATCAAATTTTAAACATGATACTATTTATATTAGAATCAAAAAATCCAATACATGGAATTGCAGTGAGATCCCAGAAATAAACCTACACATATATGGACAATTAATTTACAACAAAGTAGCTAAGAACATACAATGGGGAAAGGACAATCTCTTCAATTAATGGACAGCCACATGCAAAAGTATGAATTGAGACCACTACCTTACACCATACACAAAAATTAACTCAAAATCGACTAAGTGCTTGAATGTAGGGCCTGAAACCATAAAACTCCTAGATGAGAACACAGGCAGTGTGCTCTCTGACATCGGTCTTAGCAACATTTATTTGGACCTGTCTCCTTGAACAAGGGCAACAAAGCAAAAATAGACAGACTGGACCTAATCAAATTACAAACCTCTGAATAGCAAAGAAAACCATTAAAAAAATGAAAAGGCATCCTACTGTATAGGAGAAGATATTTACAAACAATATGTCCAACAAGGGGTTAAAATCTGAACTATATAAAGAATTCACACAACTCAGTAGCCAAAAAAAAAAAAGTGATTAAAAATGAGTGGAGTTCCCGTCATGGCTCAGCAGTTAACCAACCCACCCGACTAGCATCCATGAGGACTCGCATTTGATCCTCAGCCTTGCTCAGTGGGTTGGGGATCCAGCGTTGCCATGGGCTGTGGCATAGGTCACAGATGCGGCTTGGATCTGGCATTGCTGTGGCTCTGGTGCAGGCTGGTGGCTGCAGCTCTTAATTCAATCCCTTTCCTGGAAGCTTCCATATGCCACAGGTGCAGCCCCAAAAAGACAAAAAGACAATTTAAAAAAAATGGGGGGGAGTTCCCATTGCAGTGCATTGGAAACGAATCCAACTAGTAACCAGGAAGTTGCAGGTTGGATCCCTGGCCTCTCCCAGTGGGTTAAGGATCCAGCGTTGTTGGGAGCTGTGGTGTAGGTGGCAGACTCAGCTAGGATCCTGCATTTTGGTGGCTGTGGCTGTGGTGTAGGCCAGCAGCTGGAGCTCTGATTAAATCCCTGTCCTGGGAACCTCCATATGCCATGGATGTGGCCCTAAGAAGCAAAAAAATAAATATAAAAATTAAAAAATAAAAATGGGCCGACAACCTGAATAGACATTTCTCCAAAGAAGACAAACAGATGGCCACGAGGTACATGAAGAGATACTCAGCATCACCAATCATTAGGGAAATGCAAATCAAAACCCCAATGAGATAATCACTTCATACTTGTCAGAATGGCTGTTATCTAAAAGACAGCAAATAACAGGTGTTGGTGAGGATGTGGAGAAAAGGGAACTCGTGTACACTGTCGGTAGGAATGTAAACTGGTACAGCCACTATGGAAAACAGTATGGAGGTTCCTCAAAATATTAAGAATAGAAGTACAATACAATCCAGCAATTCCACTTCGGGGTACACCAATTCAAAAAGATACATGCTATCAATGATCATAGCAGCATTGCTTATAATAGCCAAGATATGAAAGTGATCTAAGTGTTCATCAACAGACAAACAGATGAAGAAGACGTGTATATGTGTGTGTGTGTTATGTATGTGAACGCACTGGAATACTACTCTGCCATAAAAAAGAATGAAATTTTGCCATTCATAACAACATGGATGGACCCAGAGCATATTATTCTTAGTAAAATAGGTCAGAGAAAGACAAATACTGTATGTTATCACTTATACTTGGAATCTAAAAAATAAAACAACTAGTGAATAAAACAAAAAAGAATCAGACTCACAGATATAGAGAACAAACTAGTGGTTACCAGTGGGCAGAGGGAAGGGGGAGGGGCAAGATGGGTAAAGAATTAAGAGGTACGGACTACCATGTATAAAATAAATAGCCACAATGGTACATTGTACCACATGTAGAATACAGACAATATTTTATAATACTTATAAATGGAGGATAATCTGTAAAAATTTTGTATTACTATGTTATACACCTAAAACTAATACGGTATTAAAAATCAACTATACCTCAATTCTTTAAAAATGACATATACACATATATGTTCACTGCAGCATTATTTACAAGAACCAAGATGTGGAAACAACCCGTGTCCATCAATGGATGAATGGATTAAGGAGAGATATATATAAAAATTATATATTATATATTATCTTATATAATTATATATATATGAAATGGAATACTACCCAGGTATAACAAAAGAATGGGATCTTGTCACTTGTGACAAATGGATAGACCTAGAGAGTATTATGCTAAGTGAAATAAGTCAGAAGGAAAAAAACAAATACTCTATGATTTCACTTATATGTAGAATCTAAACAAAACAAAAAACCCCACAAATGAACAAATAAAACACTTTGAAACAAACTCATAGACACAGAGAACAGACAGGTGGTTACTAAAGGGGAGGTTGGCTGGGGCGTGGGTGAAAGTAGTGAAGATTGTCAATTGTATGGTGACATGTGGTAATTGGACTTTTGGGGGACTCTCTTTGTAGTACATACAGATGTGAAATTTTGATATTATACACCTGAAACTTACATAACTTCTTAAAAACCTGATGCAGGAGTTCCCGTCGTGGCTCAGTGGTTAATGAATCCAATGAGGAACCATGAGGTTTCAGGTTCGATCCCTGGTCTCGCTCAGTGGGTTAAGGACCCGGCGTTGCCGTGAGCTGTGGTGTAGGTTGAAGATGCAGCTCAGAGCCCTGCGTTGCTGTGGCTCTGGCGTAGGCCAGTGGCTAGAGCTTTGATTCAACCCTTAGCCTGGGAACCTCCATATGCCGTGGGTGCAGCCCTAGAAAAAGCAAAAAGACAAAAACAAAAAACTGATACAGAGGAATAAATCTAATAACGGATATGCAAGATCCACCCAGAAAATCAAGAAAAAAATCAAAGAAGGCCCATTTAAGTGGAGAAATATGCCATATTCCCAGACACAAATATTCAATACGACAAAGATAATTGTTCTCCTACAGATTGTATTCAATTCTAGTAAAAATTTCAGCAATTTTTTGGTGTAAACTGACAAGATGATTCTGTTTTTCTATGAAATGCAAAGGGCGCAATCATAGCCAAGACAGTCAATAGGAGTTCCTGTTGTGGCTCAGTGGATGAAGAACCCAACTTAATGCCCATGAGGATGTGGGTTTGCTCCCTGGCCTCACTCAGTGGGTTAAGGTTCTGGCATTGCTGCAAGCTGCGGTGCAGGTCACAGATGTGGCTCAGATCCTGTGTGGTTGTGGTATAGGCCGGCAGCTGCAGCTCCATTTCTACCCCTAACCCAGGAACTTACATATGCCACAAGTGTGTCCGTAAAAAGAAAAAAAGAAAAAGAAAAACACTTGATAGATTTACACTACCAGATGGCAAAACTTATTATGAAATTACAGCAATTAAGTCAGCATGGTATTAGCACACATTTTTGCCAACGAAAGCTTAAAAATACACATATAGACCAATAGAACAAAGAGAGTTTCGAAACAGACCCACACGTGTCCAGTCCTCTAATTTATGATAATGAGACCACTGCAGGTCAGAGGGAAAGGATCATCTTTTCGAAACGGTGCTGGATCATCTGGCTGTCCACATGGAAAAACAAATTAACGTTGCGTCCCATCTCATACCCATCACAAAGCTAAGTTCTAGAGGGAGTGTAGACATCACTGGGAAAAGCGAAACATTGAAACGTCCAGGGGATAACTGAGGAGAACAGCATCACGCCCTTGAGGACAGGGAACGGCTTCTAAAGTAGGACACGAAAAGCACAAACCATAAAGGGAACAACTGATGAATTGGATTTCATTAAGAACTTCTGCTCATTAGGACACCATTAAGAGAGTGAGGGCAAATCACACAGTGGGAAAAGATGTCTGCCGTCCATATATTCAACAAAGGACCTGTATTCAGAATATATGCAGAATGCCACCACTCGAGTGGAAAAAGGAAACACAGTTTTAAAGGGGAGGGAAGCAAAAGACTTTAAAAGGTACTTCATAAAAGAGAATATCCAAATGGCTCAAACGTACATATATTAAATATATATATTTATATTAAATATACATTATATATACATATATATTAAAAGGACTTAATAACATGTGTCATCAGAGAAATGCAAACTAAAACAACAACAAGATACCACTTGGGCCCCAGTGCAGTTCTATTTCATGACATGGGTGGTGGTTTCATAGGAAAAACTTCACTGAGTCCTACACGTAAGGATTTGTGCATTCCTCTCTCTATAGCATACTTTAATAAAAGTGTTTCCCTAAAAAAAGATGTAAGATTTTTTTGCGGGGTGGGGGGAGCTGGCGCTCCAGGCATGTGGAAGTTCCCCGGCCAGGGATCAAACTTGGCTACAGAAGCAACCCAAGGGCAGCAATGACACTGGATCCTTAACCTGCTGCTAAGCCACCAGGGAACGCCAAAAAGTGTAAGATTTTAGAAATGTGCGGACCTTGTTCGGATCTCACTTTGCACAAGTCAACTGTCCAAAAAGAATCTGTGAGATAGTAGGGGGAATTTGAACCCTAACTGCGTATTTGACAATAATTATTCGTTTCTCTAGGTGATGATGATGGCACTGTGGTAACGTTTTGAAAAGAGTTCTTACCTTTTAGAGATACATGCTGATGTGTAAATACATACACTATAAATAAAATAATATCCTGGATTTGCTTCAAACTAGTCAGAAGGGGAAGGATGGCTAGAATAAGAATAAACGAGTTGGCTGCTGTAGCTGGACGGTGGGCACATGGAAATCACTGTACCAGTCTCCCTACTTTCGTGTATGTTTAAAATCTTGCTTAATAACACTTTTTAAATCTTTATTTAAAAATATATATATTTTTTTACATCTGCACCTGCAACATATGGAAGTTCCCATGCCAGGGATTGGATCCAAGCAGCAGCTGCGACTTACACCACAGCGATGGCAACTCTGGATGCTTTTAACCCACTGCACCAGGTCAGAGATTGATCCTGTGCCTCCACAGCAACTTGAGCTGTTGCAGTCAGATCCTGAACCCACTGCGCCACAGCGGGACCTCCTAGAATCTTTTTTTAAAGCTGTGACACAGCCAAGGTTTTATGCATGGGGCTATCTATGACTCCTCTCTTCTATCCCTCCCCAACCTAATCAAATCATATTACGCAGTGACGATGGAAACCAGAAACATTGAGCCCTTAGACTATAGGGACCTCAAGAAGTTATCTCAGGCAGTCCCTCGTTATCAAGCATATTATCTGAAACAGAGGAGAACCCACACCACATCTGCACACTGACCGGCATAGGAGACAGTGTGCCTGCTCTCAGAGAAGCAATTAAAAAAGAAACTTTCCTAGGGACCTGGACATGGCCGAGCAATCACTTACCCATACTCTTCGGGCACACGCCAGTGTAAGGTCTCTAGGCAGCCTGGCTGCCATCCCTAAAAGGGGAGAGTCTCAACAGAAGCTCCTGACGCCTCCCTGAGCAAGCCCTTCCTGTCCCACCCCTGGCTACCAAGCGTATGCTGTCTGGCCTCATCTCAGTCCGTTATCTGTCTTCCTTTGCCAGCTGACCTGTCTGGAACTGTTGATGGAGTAAAGCAATCAAGTACGAACTCCTGTATCAATCAAGGCTGGCTCTTTCTTATACCAGGATCCCAGACTAGCATAGGCTCACACGGTTTAGAAACCTTCACTACACAGATACAAGCAGTTGCAAAAACAACCTGGCTGAAGCCTCCTGACTTAATGTGCCTCCCAAGAAGCCCTCAGGGTGTGGAGTTTTCTCAATTCAAAAGAAAATTACATTCATTCATTCCTTTGGGCCCTTATTCATCATCTTAAGGTGATGTCAGCTAAATGGATAGACAATTCTCCAGGACACATGGTTTAGGGTGCTCCCTCTTCTAGGCAAAATGCCGCATTTCGACGAAGCTTTCTTGGAAAAATGAACTGCATCTTTGATCAAGAGCTTTCAGGCACCCCCCCCGGTAGCTGGTTTTTTGGGGTAGGTTTTTTTTTTTTTTTTTTTTTTTTTGCTTTTTAGGGCCATACCTTTGGCATATGGAAGTTCCCAGGCTAGGGGTCTAATCAGAACTACAGCTGCCAGCTACAGCCATAACCACAGTCACAGCAACGCCAGATCTGAGCCTCATCTGCGACCCACACCACAGCTCACAGCAGCACTGAATCCTTAACCCACTGAGCGAGGCCAGGGATCGAACCCAAGTCCTCACAGATCCTAGTTGGGTTCATTAGCACTGAGCCATGACGGGAACTCCTAGCTCTTAATATTTCTTGATTATCACAGAAGCCCTGCCATGCACACGTGCCATCACAGGAAAGAAAGGATAAGAATGGAAAGAGTGGGCACTAGGAGACAATGAAAAGAGCAGCGTTGAAACTCTGTGGCTAAGGCTTACAAACACTATTTCCATCAATTTCCCTAATACTTGTCAATAATTTAGAGATGGAAAAAAATATTATGGGATAAAGGGTCAGAGGTATAAAAGGAAATTGAACATCTTTATATTTCAGAGATATATATAGAAAGGCTTCTCTTAGGTGAAGATACAAACTAGTATCCACTAGTATTAAAGGAACCAGAAAGTTCTAAAACCCTGTCAATCCTGATTTAGCCAAGGATGGCGCCACAAGGCACAAAAAGAAGCTAAGAGCTACTGTTTTGCAATTTTGTTGTTAATGACTGGCATCTGTGATCCTATTCAGCATTTTTAAAAATTTAGGTTATTATAATGTGTCACATTTGCCTATAATTTGGTATTATTTAGTAAAGAGGGCAATTTTATTTATTTTTATTTTTGGTCTTTTTTTTTTTTTTTTTTTGGTCTTTTTTCTTGTCTTTTTAGGGCCGCGGCCGCTACATATAGAGGTTCCCAGGCTAGGGGTCCAATCGGAACTGTAGCCGACAGCCTGTGCCACAGCTCACGGCAACGCTGGATCCTTAACCCACTGAGCAAGGCCAGGGATCGAACCTGAGTCCTCATGGATGCTAGTCAGGTTCGCTAACTGCTGTGCCATGAGAGGAACTCCCGAAAGAGCACAATTTTAAAATAAAATTAATTGAAGAAGTGCAGAGATTTTTTTCAAAAGTTTTTGTTTTTTTAGAATTTTATGAATAATCACCTACTACAGCCTTTAAATTTTTTATTTTATTGTTTGGCCACGCCCATGGCATGTAGAAGTTCCTGGGCCAGGGAATGAACCCACACTACAGGAGCAACCCAAGCCACTGCAGTGACATGGCTGGATCCTTAGCCCACTGTGCCATAAGAGAACACCCATTTTTAATTTTTAAAAGTCTAGTTATGAGACCATTACTTCTATATGGGCTGTGTTTATCTAATCAGAAAACATATTATCTTATAATAATTAGAGTTTGTTAACAATCATAATTATGCTTTCCTATTGACTACTATTTAGGATTATCATAGCGCCATAGGGATGAACAGCATATGTGAACCTGAGAAGAAGGAAGACTGCCCAAAGGACCTGCTGTCCAAGGACTCTAGGGACTATTAATTATTTATCTACTTTTCAATAGGAATGTCTTTTTGCCCTTTATTCCCCAGATGAATTTAACCAAATGAGATATGAGGGTGTCTATGTGCAGAGCGAGCAGTCTGAGAACACAGGAGGTGCAGGTGAGGGAAAGAAGGAGATGTTTAAAAAGCAAGTAGAGGAGTTCCGTGAGGCTCAGCAGGTTAAGGATCCGGTGTTATCAGTGCCGCGGCTCAGGTCGCTGCTGTGGCACGGGTTTGATCCCTGGCCCCGGAACTTCTGTGAGCCATAGATGTGCCTAACAAATAAATAAAAATAAAAAGTAAATATATTTAATGTCATAAACTATACACAACACTGCTTTACCTGGCATGTTTTTATCATGATGAAATTTTCATGAATATTTTGATAGTTTTTGAGGGTACATTTTTTTGGGGGGGGCTCTTTAGCAGCATGATGTGGGATCTCAGTTCTTGGACCAGGAATTGAACCCCAGGCTGCAGCAGTGAAAGGGCTGAATCCTAACCACTAGACCATGAGAGAACTCTCTTGAGTGTATGTTACAAACATAACACTTTTTTTTTTGTTTTTTTAAGGCTGTACCCACATCATATGGAGGTTCCCAGGCAAAGGGTCAAATCAGAGCTGCAACTGCTGGCCTACACCACAGCCACAGCAACACGGGATCCAAGCCACATCTGTGACCTACACCACAGCTCACGGCAACACTGGATCCTTAATCCACAGAACAAGGCCAGGGATCAACCCAAAACCTCATGGTTCCTAGTCGGGTTCTTTTTTTTTTTTTGTCTTTTTGCTATTTCTTGGGCCGCTCCTGCGGCACATGGAGGTTCCCAGGCTAGGGGTCTAATCGGAGCTGTGGCCGCCAGCCTACGCCAGAGCCACAGCAACGCAGGATCCCAGCCGTGTCTGCAACCTACACCACAGCTCACGGCAATGCCGGATCGTTAACCCACTGAGCAAGGGCAGGGACCGAACCTGCAACCTCCTGGTTCCTAGTCGGATTTGTTAACCACTGCGCCACGACGGGAACTCCCCTAGTCGGGTTCTTAACCTGCTGAATCACAATGGAAATTTCAAAAACAAGACACTTATTAACACAAAAAAGCAAAATCCAAATAACTCCTATTGACACAAAAAAAATAAAAGGAGTTCCCTGGTAGTACAGGGGATTAAGGGCCTGGCATTGTCACTGCTGTGGCTCTGGTTTCTGCTATGATGAGGGTTCAACCCTGGCTCAGGAACTTCCCCATGTTGCAGGTATGGACAAAAAGAAAAAACAAAACAAAACAAAATACCTTACATGCAGTGAAAACTGTAAACACTGCAGAAAAGTACCAAATAGAAAAAATAAGAACCTCCCTCCTCACCATCCCAGTCCTTCTACCCAAAATAAACCACTGTTTTATGCTTTTCTATCCTACCAGAAAAACTAACGAATGCATATATACTCATGTATTTACCAAAATGAATCACATATGCACTTTGTTTTGTTACAGGCATTTTTTTTACTTAATATGTCCCGATACTATTTCTACATCATGGTGACCACATTCTCTTTGCACCTACGAGCAATGCCTCAGTGAGTATCTTTGCACACACACTGAATATCTTTGGACACACATCTTAGTGTATTACATGCATTTTGTTACAGTCAGTGCAGCAAGAACAAGCTCCTCCGAGCGGTCTATTCCAGCTGTGTGGTGAGAAAAGAACAATCTGGAGAAAAGGATGGTATTCAGCTGAGAGAAAGGTGAATACTTCTGAGGATAAGGCTCCTGTCCCTGCACTTAGATCCATCGGGTGTGACAGCCCTCCCCCACTTACAGGAGGACACTGGATGCTTGTGGCATGAGCGGAATGTTTGTCGAAGGGGGAGAATAAGCAAGCGCTGGGGAGACACGCTTGGAACAGGGGGTAAAATTGCCAGGTTACTGTGCTCTGCACTCTATTATACAGGTATTAAAAACTCCCCGCTCGTGGAAGACCAATATGAAACACAATAACTAGCTGTCTGCCTGGCTAGAGGTGCACAGAAACACAGCTGAGTGGCAGAGCCAGGGTTAAAATGTGACTAGAGTCCACAGCTCAGAAATATTAATAATTCTAAAATCATTTTATATCTTTGCACTTAATTTTCTCAAATCCTCTTTGAAATGATGGAGGATTAAGGTTATATTTCGAAACCTTTCAAGATAGTCTTTTTCCAAATATCTGTTCTATTTGACATCTCATTTGACTCACAGATCAGTTCTCTGAGGCAGGCAGGCTGGTGCCTTGATCCTCACTTCATTCATGAAACGCCTGCAGGGCAGCAAAGTTAAATGATTCGCCCAAGGTCAATCAGTTGATTAAGAGTTCTGACTCCAAGAACAGTGCTCTTTCCTGAACTCCCCCAAGCCCACCCAAGTGCAGCAAGGCCAGCTTGCCAATTTGAGAACCCCAAACAAAGCAATGAAGCTAGAGATGTAAATAGAAATATGCCTCTCTCAGGGATACCTGAGATGCTGAAAACTACCTCTTTTAATAGAAATGTAATAAACTGAATAATATTGCTGCTGCTAAGTACCAGATTGAAACACCAAAATTAAAACCTCAACAGAAGAATAAGAGTCCCTTCTAGTTTTTTTGTTGGTGTTGCTGTTTTTCTTTTTTTAAAAAGGGACTGCGCCATATTGAAGTTCCCAGCTAGGGGTCGAATTGGAGCTGCAGCTGCTGGCCTACACCACAGCCACAGCCACAGCAACGCAGGACCCAAGCCGAGTCCGCAACCTACACCACAGCTCATGGCAACGCCAGATCCTTAACCCACTGAGCCAGGCCAGAGATTGAACCCACATCCTCATGGATACTAGCTGGGTTCATAACCCCCTGAGCCACAGTGGGAACTCCCCTTTCTAGCTTTTTCTTTTCCTCTAAGTCTTTTGTGAAAATTTGGTTTTATTATTATTATTGTCTTTTTGTCCTTTTTAGGGCTGCATCCTCAGCACATGGAGGTTCCCAGGCTAAGAGTCTAATCAGAGCTACAGCTGCCGGCCTACACCACAGCCACAGCAATGCCAGATGCTCAACCCACTAAGCCAGTCCAGGGATCAAACCTGCAACCTCACTGTTCCTAATCAGCCTCGTTTCCACTATGCCACGACGGGAACTCCTTATGTTTTATTATAAACATCCATACCATCTCAGCTTTTCAAATCAAGCAGCTTTTGCACTTTCACACCCAAGACACTGCCCTGGAGAGAAGCAGCGATTTGTCATTTAGATATCCAACACCCGTGTCTTCAGTTGCCTTTTTGACAGTCAGGACTGTCCTAGATGACTGCTCTGCAAACTTCTTTGAGAAAGGCCTACAGAAGAAATATATTTCACTTTGTAAAAGCACAGATATGTATCTGTTATTGAAACAAAATTTTCACAAAATAGTAATGACCTTTCCTGGGGTGATTGACTTGACTATCTTCCATGCTTTTCTAGTTTTCTGTTTTATTTCTGTAAATTGTAATCATGACCAATACACTGATTTCATGACTTGCAGACTGCAGTCAGGACCCACAGTCTGAAAAATACTGGCTCAGATGAACAACTCACTGATCCTACATCGAATAATTTATATATGGGTTAGGAGGCACACATGTACATAACCCACAAACATCTTGTAGTTGGAAAGTTCTCAGATGTCAATTAGTTCAACTGTCATTCATCAAAGCCTTTGCCTGAATATCTTTAGCACAAGGAGTTCCCATTGTGGCTCAGGGGTTAGTGAACCCAACTTGTATCCAGGAGGATGCCATTTCAATCCCTGGCCTCGCTCGGTGGGTTAAGGATCCGGCATTGCCATGAGCTGTGGTGTAGGTCACAGATGTGGCTTGGATCCCGAGTTGCTGTGGCTGTGGTATAGGCCAGCAGCTGTAGCTCCAATTAGACCCCTAGCCTGGGAACCTCCATATGCCATGGGTGCAGCTCTAAAAAGCAAAAAAAAAAAAAAAAAACCCTCTAGGACAATAAGCTGCCACTTATTTGGAAACTAGCACAGTGTTGGCCATATAAAGACCTGTTAAAATAGCACAGAAATGAAGTTAAATGAGTCAAATACCTAAATATACGTTCAATTTTCCCCCTAAAAGACAGCTTAAACCTTTATTCATAAATCCATCTCAGTCTTTTCCAGGAGGAGGAGGAAAAGGGGAAGGTAAATCAGGGAGACGGCAGTCTAGAAAAGTCTCCTGTCTGTTGACTCGGAGAAGGGGTCTCGGCAAGTTAAAAATTACATGACAAGCGGCCATCAAAACTGGAAGCCTGGATAAATTATACTCACAAGGACAGTGAGGAGGTTGGTAGTCAGGAAAGGCTCCCCTGAGGAGGTGAAAAATGAGCCAAGTCTTGAATCAGAAGGGCAGAGACAAGGTTGGGGGTGCGATCAGACTCGGAAGAAATGAGCCCAGCAAATGTGGGGGACAGCAGTGAAGACTTCATAAAGGGCACAGAAGAGAGAAACTCAGAAAGACTGAGGTCAGTCTGTGGGGGGCAAGATAAACTGGATTGTATCCCGCAGGTGACTTGAATATTACTGAAGGTTTCTGAGTGTGAACAAAGTAGGATTTCAGAATTTTTCACCTGCACAAGGACTTGAAAGCTGGCTCTTAAAAACACCCAGAGTTCGGGAGTTCCTGCTGTGGTGCAGTGGGTGAAGGATCCAGCATTGCTGCAGCTGTGGCACAGACTGCAGCTCCTGCTCAGATGAGATCCCTGGCCCAGGAACTTCCAAATGCCATGGGGGCGGCTGGAAAAGAAAAAACACCTAGAGTTCAGACAACAGGGTCTCCAGCTGCATTTTAGCTTAGAGAAAAACGTGTGTGTTCACGGACTTCAATAATTCAGAATTCGGAGTTCCCGTCGTGGCGCAGTGGTTAACGAATCTGACTAGGAACCATGAGGTTGCGGGTTCGGTCCCTGCCCTTGCTCAGTGGGTTAACGATCCGGCGTTGCCGTGAGCTGTGATGTAGGTTGCAGACGCGGCTCGGATCCTGCGTTGCTGTGGCTCTGGCGTAGGCCGGTGGCTACAGCTCCGATTCAACCCCTAGCCTGGGAACCTCCATATGCTGCGGGAGCGGCCCAAGAAATAGCAACAACAACAACAACAAAAGACAAAAGACAAAAAAAAAAAAAAAAAAAAAAAAAAAAAAAAAAAAAAAAAAAAAAAAAAAATAATTCAGAATTCTGTAAGAGCAGTCTCCGTCTCATAAAATCTAGAAAAGCTGGGATATGCGTATTGAATTTAGACACGAACTTAGGCCAGTTTCTTTTTTCCTCCCGTCCTTTCCTTTTGTTCATGAAGTGTGAGGCTCGTCTGTGGCTACCACTAAGTAATTGTTTCCTTTATGAAAGCTCTAGACTTTATTCAGAAGCTTGTCCTCAATGCTGCTATGGGCCTCATAAATTACTATAAACGGCTTTGCAAAATTTAATTTGTATAAAGAACAACGACACTCAATAATAAGGCTGTCTAAAGTTAATATACAAATAGGGAGCTCTGAAGTGTTAACTATCTAGTAATTCAGGCTCTGCTGGATACAGTGGCAGTGCCCTATGAACCTTAGCTAGAGCTCAGGTCTGTCTCAGGTGAATAAAAACATCGCATGTGAGTCACCTCACGATTACACTGCCACCTGGAAGCATATTTAAGAGATGAGACTAAAAGCTGAATCTCTGTCGGATCTTGCATTGGTTCTCCTCTCCCTTCCTCCAGTCTGAAGATCAATAGAGCTCAGGATTCTTTAATAGTTTCTCATAACATTCTTTAATAGTTTCTCATAAGCATTATTTTTTTAATTGTTTTGCAAAATTTGAAAAGTAACCAAAGGCCTCAAAGTTCCCTTGAGCTATGAATATTGTAAATTTCAGAGCTGTAAGATGTTTTAGTTGAGTCTGTTTTTTCTATAGGAAAACTACTTCAGAGAAAGACTTTTTAAAATTCTGAGAATATGTATACATATCAAGTGCCTATGCCAACAACCACCTGCATATAAATACCTAGATAATGTAGACTCTTCACCAATAATCAAGATTCAGCCCAGCTCTTTGCCGCTGCATTTCTACATCCAGAGAAATGGGTAAGTGACAGGGACACTGAAGCCTCCTATTTCACCTAAACATTTCGAGCCTGCATCTCAAGCCCCCTTAAGATGCCTGCTTTGGACGCAACTGCTTGGTCTCTATTACTGCTGCCTAAACCGGGCAGTGACTCAAGAGGCAACTGGAAAGGAGAAGGAGGTGCTGGGCACGAGCTAAAAACGAGTGCAAGGCCCTCGGCACAGTCCCTCCCCGCCTCTCTACACCCACAGCCGTTTTGTGACTCCTGGTCTCCATCACACACAGCTTTTATCCATTTTTCCACCTTCCCGGGGTGGAGCACAGAGTCTCGTAGGCTCGTCATCTCAAACCTCCCGAGACGGCCCGGGCGCAAGCATTTGGGCCGTGGAAATTCCAGTTTTCCACACCGAAATGAAGAGCTGGCCAGTCCTGGTTACCATTAAGTGAGTCGACAGGGGCTGCCGCAGCCCTGTGCCTGGAAGTTCTCGTGACAAAACCGCACCACCTGCTCGCCCCCGGTCTTCGGCCGGGGATGGAGAATCTGCAGTCCCTCCGCACACCTGACGTTTCTAGGTCACTCCGGGGCACACACGCACACTCTCGCACACGCGGCCCAGCTGTGCACGCCCGGCCTCGGACGGCGGTTACCAACTTACTCCCGGCCCGGGCAGCCCCGCCAGGGCGCCGGGGGCAAGGCCTGGCAGGCCAGGCCAGGCCCGGGCCCCGGGGCAGGGCGGGTCGGGGTCCGGGTCGGGGTCGGCCCCCGCCGGCCCGCCGGCCTCCCTCCCCTCCCGCCCCGCCGGCCCCCGGCGCACGTGCCGGGTGACAGGCCCCCTATAGGTTCCATACCTGCCACCGGAAGTGAGTGAGGAGGGCAGTATAGGCATTTCCTGTGACGCGAGCGCCTGGACTCCATTAGGCAGCAGCTGGGGGAAGAATCAACACACCAGGGAGCAGAGCGGAGCGGACCCGAGGACAGAGGCGGCAGCTGCCTCCGCTGCCGCCCGCCGCCGCCGCCGCCACCGCCGGGGCTCAGCCCAGCGGCGGGCCCCGCGCCCCCGCAGCCGCCCCGCGGCGCCCCCCGGCCCGACCCCCGGGCCGCGCACCCCGAGCTGCCTCCGGGAGGGGGGGGGGAAAGGGCCCGGATCCTCCTTCTCCCCCTCCTCCTCCCCCTCCTCTCACCCCTTACCCTGACCCCCTCCCCGCCTCCCCGGCCCCCCCTCACCCCGACCCTCTCCCCGGCCCCCGCCTCCCCTCCCCCTCCTCGCCCCACCGGCTTCCCACCACGGCCTCTCTCGGCGAGGAAACTCTGGCCTCCGCTTCCTCCTCCTCCGACTCGGACACCGGCGGAGCCTCCCCGCCCCCGCGGAAGAAACCCCGAGCCTCGGCGGCGGAGGGAGCAGGAGAGCCCGGGGCCTCGGCAGGCAGAGCAGGCCTCTCCCCTCCGTCCTCGTCGTCCTCGTCCTCGTCGTCGTCGTCCTCCTCCTCCTCCTCCTCCGTGGTGGTAGTGGTGGGACTCCCCCCGGCTGCTGCCCCTTCCGCCGCCGCTGCCGTCGCCCACCGGAGTAGCGGCCACAGCCTGGTCAGCGGCAGCATCATGCAGGCCAACGGGGCAGGAGGAGGAGGAGGAGGCGGCGGCGGCGGCGGCGGAGGAGGGGGCGGCGGGGGCCAGGGACAGACCCAGGAACTCGCCTGCCTGTCGGCCCAGAACGGGGAATCGTCCCCCTCGTCGTCGTCGTCCGCGGGGGACCTGGCCCACGCCAATGGGCTCCTGCCTTCCGCCCCCTCCGCCGCCAGCAACAATAGCAACAGCCTGAATGTCAATAACGGGGTCCCCGGCGGGGCCGCCGCCGCAGCCTCCGCCACCGTCGCAGCTGCCGCTGCCACCACCACCGCCGCCTCTTCGCTGGCCACCCCAGAACTGGGCAGCAGCCTCAAGAAGAAGAAGCGGCTCTCCCAGTCAGATGAGGATGTCATTAGGCTAATAGGACAGCACTTGAATGGCTTAGGGCTCAAGTAAGTATCCCTTACAGGCCGCCGGTGTGGACGGACCGAGGGACGGAAGCTGGCGGGGAGGGGGTGCTGGAAAGAGCTCAGGCAACGGGAGAATTACTGCTGGGCACGCAGGGCCCAGGACACAGGAGGACGCAGCTCAGACGGGCTGACCGGGGAGGAGGAGCCGACCTGAAGGGAAATAAGAGAAAATCAATCAGCCTGACAAATTGCGAGAGGAGACAGGCAGTTGGGGGTTGGGGGGCGTAGAAACCCAAAGATTCACCCCTCCCTGCACACCTTCAGCGCTTAATTGTCTGTCAATAAAGACAGATGCGGGAGTGTGTCTCTGTATGTGTTGGGGGAGGGGTGGATTAGAGCTGGTGGAAATAATGAACCTTGGAGGATTTGTTTTTCAAGTATATCTCAGAGGCATCTTTGTGGGACACCTCCCCACCCCCAACCGTGACAGACTACCCAGGCCAACTACCAATCAGGAAAGACAATCACTTACAAGTGTTTATGGGAACTGAGGGGCTGGGATAATTTGGAAGGAGACTGCTGAATAAATCTGATGGGAATAATGAAGAAAGATACCATGTTGATGTCATTTAAAGGCCCGTGTGTGTGTGTGTGTGTGTGTGTATACGTGGGTACACAGGAGGCCTACCGCGAACTTGTCTGAGATCCCAGTGTGTGACCAAGAAGGTGATTGCCTCTAAAAAAGGGACATCAGAGCTGGTGAATCATTTATTTTCAAATACAGTTGAAATGGCCTTGTGTCCCTAAGTAGGGTGAAAGTAGACGACCTTGGCCCAGAACCCCCTTTCTGTATACACACAAAGAAACCAAGATGAGTGGAAGGTAGGATTGGTGGGAGTGCGGTGGAGCTGGATGGAGGACGAAACCAGACAGAATGAGGCTGGGGAACAACGTGCATCAGTCAGTTTCCAGCTTCAAAGCATAGATTAAAATAAGCTCTCAGGCTCCCCTATGTGTATTTTTGGATTTATAGATTTGTTCTGGGGAGAGGAGAAAGAGCACTTTTTTAAAGTGACATAAGTATTTTGATTCTCAGGCAGATTATTGCGCTCGCTGCTTTTGCTGAAAAATAAGTGGAGCTGAATAAGAAAGCATTGAAACATAAACAGATATGTAAGACTGACAAAGATTCTTAGATCTCAAAATATCCGATGGAAGAAACCACATTTGGTGAATCCTTTAAGTTCTGAAGGAAACACATCGGAGGAAGATTTCGCTTTGTTCCCTAAGGAGAAGGATTAGTATGAAAACAGATTTTTGTAAATGCTAACTGAACACATTACTGAGACAAGAAGCAAGCTGACAGCAGCAGGAGGAAATAACTCGTGACTGTTTGGAACCTACACCATAGTAAATTTGCTATTTTTAGTATAGAGAGAAAGGGAATGATTTTTGATGCTGGATTTATTTTAATTTTAACGATTGACCTATTAGAATTTCTTTGCAAACCTAATCTCTGAATGTAAGGCTCTTACCGAACACAGGTCATCTCCATCACCTTGTGTGGAAACTAAATTTTTATCGTAATGTAGTATGTAGATCCTGGTTTTTCATTTTTTTTTTTTTTAAACCGGTTGGTTACAGCACATTTTAAGAAATTTTATACTTCATTAAAGGCATTAAATGTTAAAAGTAGGAAGAATTTATTTTGATTCTGGTTTCGAGAAGGTTTTTGACTTGATTAGATGTGAACATAGATGGCAGTTTGAAAAATCAAGTTTGTTTAGCCAAGCACATCAAAAGTATTTATTTTTTTCTTCACTGAGAGATTAGCTTGGTTAGGTTAAGAACTTTTGCAACTGTTTTCATGGACAGTAGTTTGTTTGGAAGAGTAAACCCTAAAGTTGGTCAGGTCTTTTTTACACTGTATCTCTCCTGCAGCCAGACTGTTGATCTCCTCATGCAAGAGTCAGGATGTCGTTTAGAACATCCTTCTGCTACCAAATTCCGAAATCATGTCATGGAAGGAGACTGGGATAAGGTAAAGTAGGGCATATAGAGCTGTGTAACTGCTGCTAAAATTATATATTTGTTGTGCATTTTGTGACATTTCTGTTTTTCTCTTATACCAATTTTTGCAGGCAGAAAATGACCTGAATGAACTAAAGCCTTTAGTGCATTCTCCTCATGCTATTGTGGTAAGAGGCGCACTTGAAATCTCTCAAACGTTGTTGGGAATAATTGTGGTAAATACACTTTTGTTCTTAGTTTCACATTTATGCTTATTTTAGTAGGTTATTGATAACTCTAGGCTTCTGCCTCTTATAAAAGATAAGGCCTTAACTTTCATATAATTAAATTTGTAAACTAGGATGAGTATTGATGTTTCAAAGTTTCAGTTTTATATTTTTAAAATCATGTTTAGTAAATGTGCCATTTGAACCTAGTTTATAAATTAAGCTTCTACCGAATTATATTGGAAGATCTTTATGCTTTCAGTGCTATTAACATTTTATATTTATAGAATCAGGGATAAATCATACTTTCATATTTAAAATACTGAATGGCACCGATAAAGAAAATTATTTGGGTGTATGTATATCCATATAGCCTTAAGTAGCTGACACATTAATTCTTTTTTTTAATCTTTGGGAATTATAGTTAATTCAAACCAGTTCCATTGGTGTGCTCACCATTTTCCATTCTTGCATTCCAGTTGTGTGAATTGACAGTGTCAAAGATTGTAGAAAATATATCACTGGTAGAGGGTTTGTATGCAAATTTGACCACTGGGCCCTGCTTACTGGCCTTATTTCCCGACAAGATCAGTTTAGTAGTTTAACCTGTTAGCTCGTTCATAAATCTTAATGAATCCTTTATATTAATAGGCTTTAATTCTTCAGTAGATGTTGGTGAGGGAGAGGAGGGGATAAGTTTTTTTTAAGTCCTTGTGATTGGAAACCGTGAAGAATCAGCTGCTGGCTGTTGGCTATTTAACTTCTAGCTGATTCATTTGTTGTCAAAAGCAGTTTCCTGTCTGGTGGGGGAGGGAAAGAAAGCAAATAGGAAGTGAAGTAGGGAAACCAGCTGTTTGTTAAATATTAGTAAATGAGTGTTACATTTTGATTTTTTTAAATTGGGTGAAACATTAATCTTTTTACTTTTGTCTCTAAATCTCATAGAGCCTCCTTTTTCTGTTTTGGGTTTTGTTTTGTTTTTTTTAATCTTAATTATACAAGAGTTTTCAAATTCTTAATATAATTTTGTACAAAAATATAATCCTAGAGAATGAACTTCAGGTGAACTAAGGGGAGCAGCCAATATGAACAAATTCATTTAAATTGATAATTTAGTGTTTCATGGGCTTTTTACAGTATGTACTTAAAATACTAAAACTTTGAACTTACTGTTGAATCTGCTGCCTGATAATAAATTAACTCATGGAATAATTCTGTGGTACATTTTGAAAATGAAAAAACAGAAGTCTAAATAAATATCTACATTCAAAAGGATTGCAAATTTTCTAGTAACTAAACCTCAGTCAATATGGTTGGGATTTAAAAAAAAAAAAATGCCAAAAACAAGCCCTAAGTCTATTTTAATTGGGCAGTTTTTCATAAATTGTTCAGCTCTGAGAGAATGAAAGGTGACTCTTAATATTAAGAAAATTAAAGACCAAAAATAAGAATTGGGGTTCTTTTCCCATTGGACAAGCTAGCACTGCTTGTACGGTGACCATAAAAAACTTGTCCAGGGATTATTTTAAAATAAGCGTGTGATTTCTTGGAGGATCATTTTCCTTTTTTAAGCTTCATGCGAATTATACCTGTAATTTACTAGTAAAAATTATTAATAGGCTCACTTTTTTTCCTTAATGGTTTACAGTAATTTGAGACTTCTGTATTGGATTTAGATTATAACTGTCTCATTAGAAATCTTCAGTAGAAGCAACGTGTAAACGGAAGAAAGGTAGTTGTAGATAATAAGGAGAAATCCTTTCTTTTTACAGCCTGTTCAGTCTATAGGACATTCTAGGATCTAATAAGAGATGAAGATTAAATCTCTGGCTGAGCCTCCCACCATCAAACTGTTTAGGTATTTATACAAAGAAAGGGGTTCCAACTTTATTTCACTTTAAACCTTAATGAATCAATTGCTTTTAAAGATTTGGGTCAGCATTTTTGCACCTAATTGTGTTTAGATTTACTCCTCTCCCCCACTCCATCTCCAGAAGATAATCTAATGTAAGCATAAATTTGTAATAATAGCTTAGGAGACAGGTATTTGGAGTTTTTTTTTTTTAACGTAATTATTTGAATTGTATGCCCAGACACATTTGATAACTTAGTCTAGACCAAAATTGTATTTACTTTTTAAAAACCTGAAGGTTTTTATTGATCTAAGATTCTCTCCCATCTCCCATGTTTTTAAATGGTTTCTAGTCCAACGATACTAGGAATAGCAGAATTTATTCTGGAGTTTCTGGAAGCTGAGCCTATAAGTCAACATATTTTAGTTTGGGTTCAAATATGCCTAGCCATGTCTGGGGAATTTGGGTGGGTATTTGAGATTAATAACACAGAAAACTTATATGTCTAAAAATGTTTGAGTCTTATTTTAATATAATAGAAATATGCTTACCAAATTGTTCAAATATTAACTTATAGAAAAACTTGCTAGTATATTTTAAAGTCAGATAGGAGTTTTGAAAGCCATGGTTTAAATATAATTCATTTCCTCTTCCCTCTGAGTCATGATTTAATTGCTATAACTTGGTTATAACCTTATTCCAGAGTTAGTCAGAACCACTACTAAGCTAGGAGGTTGCCCTTGATAACCAGACTTCCTGAGGATAACTTCTGAGTTTCAGAACTTCACATTGAGTTCAATGTAGTTAAACAGGAGGAAGTGATAAAACAATCCAAATATTGGGTAGGATGCTGGGGGTGAGGGGGGCAATAGCATGATTTAACACGTGAACTGTCTGAAGGTATCCCAGTCACTTATCAATTTCAAGTTTTTATTAGACAGTAAAAAAGAGAATTACTGCCAGGCCCAAAGATGCTGAAAAATTACCAGAGACCAGGAATAATCTCTTAGTAGAGCTCTAATTAGGAGTTGGGGAAAGATACAAAGGAGAGTTTATTTTCTCAACCTGTTTTTTTTTTTTTTTCCTTCTTCATTTAAGAAGCTTGTGGTCTTTTTAAAAACTTCAGTTTTGCCTGATTCTTTAAATTTTGTAGTCAGTAATTAATATCATTTGTGAAATATGTTCATTTTCTTGAAATTGTATTTTACATTTTTGTGCTTCAAGTTTTGGAAAGTAAAGTATAGTTTTATTTTTTCATCTTTAGCATATGGTTCAAATACTTAAATTGCTTTTTAGGAGAATAAACATTTTCTTTCTCAACGAAATCTCTAGCTGTTCTTGGCCAGCAGCGTATTAGTTGCCAAGCACACTACCAGGAATTGATATCTGTTTGAGGATATTCTTTGTCTTAATCTGGGCAGAATGACTCATGGAGAAATGTTCTTGCTGCTTTCATAGCATTCCCTGCATGGACAGAAAGACATGTTTACATTGGCTTCTCTCAAAAGTTCGAGTCTGCCTTCCTCTTCTCTCCTGCCCTGACTCTGCTCCATAGAGAGAGTAACGTGTTCTAGTCGGATCTTGATGGGAAAATAAGGGGGAACTAGCATTTGGAGCACTGTCCCTACACACATTGGAATGGGGAAGGGGATGATGTGCATAGGACCTAATGATTGACACCCAAAAAATAAAGACTTGCCCTGAATTAAAGCACACAAAAATTTCCCCCAAATTCCCACTTGGCTAAGAAATCCAGTGAAGAAATTTAATACACATGCTGCCAATAGCATGTAAATGAAGAAATTCCGCAACTAAATGATATGCAAGTTGGCATCAAAAACGCTAGGTAAAATGAAACGGCTTAGCAGTATTTGATAAATGGAAATCTGTGAACTTCATTGTATAAAGAGCTGAAGTTTTTTTCAGATGGTAAAATGGTGAGAATATCCATAATAACTTTAAATTATAAAATCCTTTGATTTTAGATGTTTTATTTAGACTTTCGTGGGGTTTTTGTCACCTGATGGACTTCAGAGTATTTTTTTTTTTTTATTTGACATCTAGAGGTTAACATTAGGTTACATGTATAGCAGCATGTATCCAGGGCATCATGGTAGCCTATTTCTGAAACATTCATTAGTTAATCTGTGCATAAGATTTGATAAGAGTTATGGGAGCTTATCTGATAATCTGAAGTTTTTCTAGAGTTGTAGGAGTTTATCTCATAATTTGAAGTTTTTTCTCTTGTTCCTTGGCTATAGATTTAAGATTAGATTATTACCGAATTTAAGCAGTATAATCTTATAAAAGGTGTATTTTAATGCCTGCTTAACTTATATGGGAGTGTTAATGTGTTTATTTTCGAAAGAGACCATTTTTATAAGCCTGTAGATTATGCCTTCCTTCTGAATACTCCCTAATAGAAAGTCTTGTAGAGCAATTCATTATGCTTTCCATTTTGTAAGTAAATGATATTTTTTCTACACCGTTTTTTGTCAGTATATTTTTAATATTTTTAAAGGAAGCATCCTACTGAAGAAGAAAAGGTTGTCATTTGGGGTTTTCTTTTAAATGGATTTGAGATCTTTACCTCTATATTCCTGGGATCTCTAAGTGTGACTAACATTTTCTACCTACTAACTTTTCTACCTGCATCAGTTGCCTGGCTTAATATTAGGCCACAGGTAGCAGATGTGATAAATAAACCCCTCTAAGCAGTGGTCCTTAATAAGGATTAGGGTTTGAAAGAATTTCCAAATTTAATATTTGTAAAACTCTTTTGTCTAGCAAAAAGCTTCTAAAAGTATGATGATCACTTTCAAATTAAAAGTAAGGTATTAGATGAAAGGAACATCGGAGTTCCCATTGTGGCTCAGCAGGACCTGATGCTGTCTATGTGAGGATGCAGGTTCGATCCCTGGCCTTGCTCAGTGGGTGAAGGAGCCAGTGTTGCCTTAAGCTTAGGTCGCAGATATGGCTCGGATCTGGCGTGGCTGTGGCTGTGGCTGTGGCTGTGGCTGTGGCTGGCAGCTACAGCTCTGATTCAACCCCTGGCCTGGGAACTTCCATATGCCACAAGCGGGGCCGTAAAAAGGAAAAAAACACACACACACACACAAAAGAAAAAAATACATAAAAATATTTATAAATAAAAAGATTAACCCTAAACATACTTCAGAAAAAACTAAATGTGAAATTGCTTCACAGTAGGCTGGCAGTGGTTTCTACTTTGGAAAGAAAAACCTGCTAATAATTGTGCTTCATAGTGAAATGCATCAATGATCAGATTGTTACCAATACACAAAGATCTTTGAGTTCAGCTTTCTGTTGTAAGCATCCTTTTATTGTCACCTAGAAAGAATGAGTACATGTCTACCTTAGAGGAACTCAGTGCTTTGCACACCAACCCTAGTCCAGCTGCTGGATATCTCTTTCTTATAAGCCAAAATCTGACACTTTGTAACTTTGACCCAGGGCTCCAGTTCTCCTTTCTGGTCTACTTAGTCCTTCTTTCACATTGTAGCTTTCAAATAATTCCTCCATTAACTGGTTTTTCATCTTTTAAAAACTTGTTGCATGAAACCCCCAACGCCTGTCATAAAAGTCACACTTTTTAGAAAGCAAATTTAGAATACTGGGAATAGTTATAAATTTTCACACAAGAGGTAAAATTCTAGGTTAGTGTTTTGAGGGAAGAATTAATTTTTTCCTGTGTTGATGCTTTGGTCAGTAATAATCTTATCTAATTTGAAGTTATTTGTTCAAAGGAGAGTTTTGTTAAAATGTGAAAATGAGCAATAGGGTCCCATTTAATCTGCTGTGACCCTATTCAACCAGAATATTTTGAGTCATTTTAAAGCTTTATAAAAATTATTTTCAAAGGGCATAGTAGAATGCTTTCTACTGTTCTGTTTAGGCACAAACATTTTCTGAAACTTCCATCAACTTTTTTCCCCTGACTGCTGCTTTCTGTCATGTCAGAGGATGAAGTTTTTGCTGCTGCAGCAGAAGTACCTGGAATACCTGGAGGATGGCAAGGTCCTGGAGGCACTTCAGGTTCTACGCTGTGAATTGACACCGCTGAAATACAATACAGAGCGCATTCATGTTCTTAGTGGGTAAGCAATCTCAGCTCTTAGACTCCAGGTTGATGAAGGAGGTATTTTTATCAAGGTCACCATTCCAAAGTTACATTTCTTTTAGCATTCTCCCAAGATCTGAGTATTGCTAAATTCTTGGGTAATATTTGTTTGGATAAATTCACTAATGTGTGTACAAACTATTTTTGTCGTCCTAGGAAGCATTCTATATTAGGATACAGAGAGATTTAAATGCGTGAAAGGGAAAAGAAACATGTATTGACAGTGAAGTGTCATTTCATAATCTTTAAAAGCCCTGTGGCCTAATCATCTATAAAAACAATACGCAATGAAGTCTCTTTTCTTTCTTTTTTTTAAATGTTATTTAATGTATTTATTTGTCTTTTTGGGGCCACACTTGACATATGGAGGTTCCCAGGCTAGGGGTCCAATAGGAGCTGTAGCCACCAGCCTACACCACAGCCATAGCAACATCAGATTCGAGCCCTGTCTGTGACCCACACCACAGCTCACCGCAGCTCCAGGTCCTTAACCCACTGAGTGAGGCCTCATCCTCATGGATACTAGTCAGATTCGTTTCCGCTGAGCCACAATGGGAACTCCAGCAATGAAGTTTCTAGAATTGATGCATGCATACATTATGTTTTAATACGTGCTTGTCATATACCTGGTCCTTGTTAAGTGTTTTATATACACAATCTCATTTTATCCTTTAAGTGTTAGCGTGCCCAGAGCCTTGGTTCTGAACCCCCATCTTATCTCTGTCCACACACATTTCCTAGGTAATCGCATTCTGTACCACGCCTTCATATACCGTCTGTATGCCAGTGGCTCTTAAGTTTACCCTCTCATCTGAACTCCCACTGCATATATCTAATAGTCTACTCCACAGTCTCCATTTGGATGTCTAATGGGTATCTCAGAGTTATATATTCAGAGCAAAAATTCCTGATTCCCATTGTCGGTCTACCCACCAAGCTCCCCACCACAAACCTGTTGCTGCTCTAGTTGTCCTCATCTCAGTAAATGGTAAGACCTTCTCCCCAGTTCTTCCAACAACAACAAACTTAAGCCTCATCCTTGCATTTTTATTTTTTGACATGTATTACTCACATAAGGAAATGGCCCAGAGATGACAAGATGTAGACTTGACATCAGAACCCAGGGTTTCTTCCTCTCATTCCAAGGTCCTTTGAGCTATATACCACATACTTCCCATAAACAGACATTTATATGAAACCTTAAGGTATAAATGTGTATTTTTCAGAAGGAAACAGAAGCACTCACAGGTAACTTTCCCAAAATTTTAAAAACAATTTTTTATAAAATTGATAATTTTACTCCCAAAAACGTTATTTTAGAAACCAAATTTTTTTCAGGTCCAACTTTTTTTATGGGATTTTGTGAGTCTAATTACTCATACTACTAAAAAGTAAGTTCTCATCAGCTAAGGTACTATTTATCTAGTAAATAGCGAGGGAATAAGTAGTTTTGCTGTTGGATAAGAGGCTATTAAATTATTTAGGTACTAAATGCAGTATGCAGTTAAGAAAAGGAGGAGAGGGAGTTCCCGTTGCGACCCAGCAGGTTAAGAACCCGACTAGTATCCATGAGAATGTAGGCTTGACCCCTGGCCTCGCTCAGTGGGTTAAGGATCCAGCATTGCCATAAGCTGTGGCATAGGTCACAGATGTGGCTTGGATCTGGCGTTGCTGCAGCTGTGGTGTAGGCTCCGATTTGACCCCTAGCGTAGGAATTTCCATATGCCGCAGGTATGGCTCTCCCTAAAAAGACCAAAATAGGGAGGAGGTGATGCTCAAGATACTTCTGTTATCATTTATTAAACTCTACCTGTATTCCAGGTAGTAGACCAAGGACTTCATATACTCGATCTTATTTAATCCTCACTACCCTACTTAATACCCTGTCTACACATGAGAAGAGCAGATTGGTCTGAGGCCAGAGTACCAGACGAAATAGAGTTATTGCCGGGTCTTGTCTCCATGTTTGAATAGTGCCTTCACTTGTTTTACTTGAAAGCCTGTTCTTCGACAAGAGCCTGAACCAGCTTAAGGTCACTCTTCCAGCAGGGGGCCCTCATGTATTCTCCAGAATCCATGAATTAGCATTTCTGCCTCCTTCAGCACATATAGTGAGAACAGTTCCCAAATGTTCGGCTTTGGGATCTCAGTACCTTTCACAAGATGACACAAGGATTATTATCCAGTTATACCATTTTTTATGGCATCTGTGATAAACTGTGAAAGTATGTTGTTTTTGTTAAATTAACTTAGTATAAATATCTTTGAAGGGTTTTTTGGGGGTTTTGTTTTTTGAGTTTTGTTTTACTCTTGAGCTATTAAATCAACATAGTGGTTAAGAGCAAGTGCTATAGCTGTAGTGCCTGGGTTCATTTTCCTACTTTGCCTCTCAACCGTAAGCCAGCTCCTTAAGCTTTGTGTGCCTTGGTTTCCTCATTTATAAAAATAGAATAATAGTGTTTACTTCACACAGAATTCTAACGAACATTAAGTCAGGTAATATATGTTGAGTGCTTAGTTAAGAACAGAGCTTGGGGAGTTCCCGTCGTGGGACAGTGGTTAACAAATCTGACTAGGAACCATGAGGTTGCGGGTTCGGTCCCTGCCCTTGCTCAGTTGGTTAACGATCCGGCGTTGCCATGAGCTGTGGTGTGGGTTGCAGACGCGGCTCGGATCCCGCGTTGCTGTGGCTCTGGCGTAGGCCTGTAGCTATAGCTCCGATTAGACCCCTAGCCTGGGAACCTCCGTATGCCTCAGGAGCGGCTCAAGAAAGGGCAAAAAGACAAAAAAAAAAAAAAAAAAAAAAAGGAACAGAGCTTGGCATGCAATAAAAGCTACAGATGTGTGATGATACATAAAAATATGTATAAAAATATATTCCATTAATAAATTGCATAACGATAATATTATCTATTATGCTATTACTGTTATATTGCATTTTAGTAATTATATCCAGGTGCCAGGTTGTATTAATGAATTGGGTCCACTGTAGAAATTTCTTCTTGGTATTATTTCTTAGTAAGAACTAGATATCCAGGAGTTCCCGTTGTGGCGCAGTGGAAACAAATCCTATGAGTATCCATGAGGATGCAGGTTCGATCCCTGGCCTCACTCAGTGGATTGGGGATCCGGTATGGCTGTGGTGCAGGGTGGCAGCTGTATCTCTGATTCAATCCCCTAGCCTGGGAACTTCCATATTCCACGGGTGCAGCTCTAAAAAGCAAACAAACAAACAAAAAAAACCAGATATCCAAAGTATAATCAGTATTTTTCAATTAACATTTAATCCAAAGAAAAAGGTTTGATATTTGGTGCTTTCTCTTTCGTATTTTTAGGTATCTGATGTGTAGCCATGCAGAAGACCTACGTGCAAAAGCAGAATGGGAAGGCAAAGGAACAGCTTCCCGATCCAAACTGTTGGACAAACTTCAGAGTAAGAGAATTAATTTTTGGTGTTGCTATGTTTTCTCTTAGAAATATTAATTAGGAAGACTTGTGTCTAGACATACTCTTATTGAATGTTGGTTATATAGAAGGAGTTTGGGGGTGGTGGTCCATTAAGAGACCTTTTGAACCGGAGGCTTCACATTTCACCATGGAGTCTAAGCTATCTTCAGGAGAGAGTGAGAGGATGCTGGTCCCAGAGCAGTTCTCCTTTCATTTCCTTTATGCAATGATGTACCCCTTAAGATTTTGTTTGGGGGAAAAGCTGTGGTTAGAGAAAAAAAAATATGTAAACCACAGCTTTAAGCCACAAGTGTTTTAGAGAGAGGCAGACCTCATTTTATTGCACTTCACTTTATTTCCCTTTCAAATGCACAGATACTGCTTTTTGCTTTTTTTTTTTTGTCTTTTTAGGGCCACACCTACAGCGTAAGGAGGTTCCCACACCAGGGGTCCAGTTGGAGCTGTAGCCACCGGCCTACACCAGAGCCATAGCAATGCCAGATCCGAGCCATGTCTGCAACCTACACCACAGCCCACAGCAGTGCCGGATCCTCAACCCACCAGGTGCAGTCAGGGATTGAACCCGCATCCTCATGGATGCTAGTTGGGTTCTTTAACCGCTGAGCCATGACAGGAACTCCACAGAGACTGCATTTTTTGCAAATTGAAGGTTTGTGGCAACCCTGAGTTATCAATGATGATTCGCATTTTTTAGCAATAAAGTGTTTTTTAATTAAGGCTTGTGCATTATTTTAGGCATAATGCTATTATACACTTAATCACTACAGTGTAGTATGAACACAACGTTTATATGCACTTTCTTGTGGTGGTCTGGAACCAAGATCACGATGTCTCTGATCTGTGCCTGTTTTTTGTTGGTTTCAGTGGTGAGACCGAGATTTCTTTAGGTAAATTGCTTTACTCTCCCTCCAGATATTTTATATAACTTTCAAATTAGAGTAGGGGTTTTCTTTTTGCCACATGTTTGTAATAAAAGACCCTCTTTCCCTCTCTGGTTAAGCCTTATTATTCTGTATTTTCATGTTGAGGTGGGAGTGGAGATCCTAAGAATCAGAAAACCGTTTGGTTCAGGAGGTACTAGGCATTGAAGATTGGAATCCGTAATCAAAACACCAGCTATTCCCTGAATTTTAATAGTATCCTTGATGTTAGAAGCGATTTGATGGCACTTGGAACTTGTTTTAACATTTTGGCTTGCTTTTTGTTAAGTGGAGATTTTTCTTATACTTGTAGTGATGCTTAGTCTCCCTCTGGGACACAATTATCTTTAGACTTTCTTTTCATCATCACTGCCTTTTTATTTTTTGTTGCGTTTGTGTCCTTGGGTTTTTGTTGTTTTTTAGGAAATCCACATAAAATTAAATCTCTCCTACCCAAACATATTTCATTCCAGTGGCAACATAGCTGTGGACAAATATTCTAAAAAGCTTCCATGTTGTTATCACATCACCCAGAACTGCTCTCTTTAAAAGGGACACGGTAGTTGTAGTGTAGGGGCAAGTGCAGCAGCAGATGAGCCATTTGTCTTAAATGAAGTATACTGTTTTGGTTTTTTAATTTTTTTTTTTATTTCTCTTTTTTAAAATACCTTCTATTAAAGCCTATTTACCACCATCAGTGATGCTTCCCCCACGGCGTTTACAGACTCTCCTGCGGCAGGCGGTGGAACTACAAAGGGATCGGTGCCTATATCACAATACCAAACTTGATAATAATCTAGATTCTGTGTCTCTGCTTATAGATCATGTTTGTAGTAGGTAAGAGGAAAACTTCTTATATTCTAAAGTAGGCTAACATTTTACAGACTCACTTATGAATTTTATTTAAATGTTTTTTTGTTTTTTATCCTGTCACTGTAAAAACAATTCATGTTTGCTTTAGCTTTCACAAGTACAGCTAGAACTACTGGAGTTAACAATTAAGAGAAATTTGTATATGTTCGTATAGGAAACCATACCTTAAACTGAAGCTGGAAAGCCTATTTTTCCTTTTCTTGTCTGTGGGTTTGTTTGGTCATTTTCCATACCTGGCCATTTTTTTAAGGATTTGTAAGTGATCCAAGTGTTTACTGTCCTTGGATGCCAGAGATGACTTAATGATTTTTTTTTTTCCTGGATATTATGGCTGTCTTAACTAGGGCTCAAGTTATTTTCTGCCCATAAAGATCACGGAAATACTTTTTTCATAAGGGAGGGTTCTGCTTTTTAGTTAAAGGTGACCTTTAAACTAAAAATGCTTAGAATAACAGGTATTATTATTATTATTATTAAAACTTTCTGGTTTGTGTTTTGTTGTCATACCTACCCATCTGCATAATTTAATTTGTAAGAATTCAGGCTTCACTTTTGTTAGGAGTATTTTGAGTAAAAACGTCCATACTGTCTTGATGATTTCCAAAATTTTAGCAGAGCTTTAGTTTTTAAGATCCTGAAAAACAAATTGTGAAATCTTTTAAACTCCAGGAAGAAAATTATTTGGGTCTGGTGAACCAAACATAACAGCTGCTGTGCACATGCTCAGTTTCTTTTGTCAAAGATCATCGAAGAACTGCTGAAAGTAAAATGAATAGGAAGAACAAAAGTGTATAAGTGTGAGGAAAAACGAGGAGCTTCTGAATAACCATAGAGATTATGTACATGTACACCTATGCTCTCTGATTTAAGATAATCTTTTAGTTGTGCATAAACTACTTTAATAGGTAATTGAATTCTCACTTCACCCTCCCCCATTGCAATTTTAAAAAATGGTAATAATGTTTGAACTACTGGCCATCCGTAAGTCACTTAAGTCTTATTTATCTTAAACTTTTTTTTTTAAAGTTATAAAAGAAAGTAATTAGAGATCCTTTTCTTTGATCCCTTTTTATGTTAACATTGTTCTTAGACTGACTTATGACAGTTTTTTGTTTGTTTGTTTGCTTGTTTTGTCTTTTTGCTATTTCTTTGGGCCGCTCCCGCGGCATATGGAGGTTCCCAGGCTAGGTGTCTAACCAGAGCTATAGCAGCCGGCCTACGCCAGAGCCACAGCAACGCGGGATCCGAGCCGCGTCTGCAACCTGCACCACAGCTCACGGCAACGCCGGATCGTTAACCCACTGAGCAAGGGCAGGGACCGAACCCGCAACCTCATGGTTCCTAGTCGGATTCGTTAACCACTGCGCCACGACGGGAACTCCAACTTATGACAGTTTTTAAGTCTTTTCATTTAAGTTGAATAGAGGTAGAAGGAGATAATAGATTAAAAGATCAATGTCAGATTAAGGATCTGACATTGTCACTGCTGTGGCATGGGTTCGATCCCTAGTCTAGGAACTTCCGCATGCCGAGAAGGTGAGGCCAGAAAAGGGGCGGCGGGTATATGGTTTCATATTTTATAGCCCCATTAGCACATTTGAGATCAGTGTTAAAGCAGTCGTGAAACCAAATTTTTTTTTTTTTTTTTTTTTTTGGTTCAGTGATGTATTGAAAGATATTTATGGTAGTCTTTATGGTTTGTGAGGTATCAGTAAGTTCAAAGCTTACCTTCCCATTCGGAAACTGAAAAGTATGAGAACATGATCTTAAGTGCTTTAATTTTTAAGTGCTTTAATTTCTATACCAATACCTGTGAAAGTAAATGATGGACAATATTTAGTCTGGCTTTTTCTGTGCACCTATAAACCTGCATAGAAAGCACTCCGCAATTTTACGTAGAAATAAAAGAGTTCTTGCTTCTCAGAAATAACCATTGACAATTAGAAAGGATTCCTTATAATCTTCTAGAAACAGAACTTTGATTCTGTGCTCTTTCTAGTTAGCAGTACCCTCCACCTACCCTCCACCTCTGCTGGAGAGCCAGTTTCTTAAAATAATTGCCCACTATACATTCACACTCTCCCCTTCCTCACTGCTGCATCACCCTGTGGATTCTCTCTAGCGTTAGGGTTTGTGCAGCCAGCACAGCTTCCGAACTGCTGATGTTGGTGAAGAACATCTTTATTCAATGCAGGGGCTACTTTTCAGCTTATATATTGGCGTTTCTATAGCTTTTGACTACTTTGCCTTGAAACTTGTCCTTTGACTTCCAAACTTTAGGTTTTCCTCCTGGCTACTCAGGCCCCTCCTCTTTCCCTGTCCCTTTAATTTTGTGTTCCAGGACTATGTTTCTTTCTCACCCTACTCTTCTTGTTTAGGTTTACTTCCATGATCCTAATGACTCCTAGATCTGGGCTAGAGCTATAGAACTGTCTCCTGAGCCTTAGACCTCGATACAACAATGTGAATATTGCTCAAGCACCATAAATGTAACATCTTCCCTCTCTTCTTACCTATCCCTGCAAAGTCTGCTTTTCCCTTTGTTTTTTGCGGGTTTGGTTTTTTTTTTTGTTTTTTTGTTTTTTTTTTTTTTGCTTTTCTTTTTAGGGCCACACCCGAGGGATATGGAAGTTTCCGGGCTAGGGTTCTAATTGGAGCTCCAGCTGCCGGCCTACACAACATGGGATCTAAGCCACTTCTGTGACCTACACCACAGCTCACGTCAATGACAGATCCTTAACCCACTGAGCGAGGTCAGGAATCCAAACTGCATCCTCATGGATGCTAGTCAGATTCGTTTCTGCTGAGCCACGATGGGAACTCCTGCTTTTCCCTTTGAATTCCCTCTCAATAGAAGACTACCATCTGCCCAGTTTCTACAAGGAGTCAGCCTTGAGTTTTCACTTGAGGGGTAGATTTTAAAGACACTAAGTGGGGGGTGTCAAGCATATATATCATCTTTAGAGTGGTTATATATATTGTGTGCCCTTTATTGCTGAACCGAGAAAATATACCCTCAATTTGATGTAATTGCTAGTGTTCTCCACTTGTTTGAAGGTCTTCAGGTAATCATTTTTGAATAGCTATTGCACTCCAGGAATTTTAGATTTATTTCTCATCCTTAGAAGAACCCTAAGAACCTTGTTAGGTGTGTCTTCATCTCATTTTATAGATGAGAGTACTGAGACTCAGAGGGGTTAAATGAAAGACCCTAAAACTTCTGACCCAAACTTGCCTGACTGCAGTGCCTATTCTTTTTGTTATGCAAAGATGCTTTTATATAAATGAAGGTATATTGTTCCTTCTAGAACAACCTGATGCCAGCCCCCTTATACAGACAAACCTGAATCCCTGATTGTTAATTTTTATTTCTATGAGTTGACTTAATCAGACCAAAAATCCTGTCATGGATGCATACTTTGTCTTTAATCTTGAGAAGTGGGGAGAAAAATAATAAATTATAAATTGAGGCAGACTTTAGATTACTGATTTCCCCTAAGATTGCCTTGCTAATGTTATTTCTTTCTCAGCATAACCAAATATAAACTTCAAGATTTAATTTTATTTTATACTTAAATATGTATATTATACTTAAATATACTTGAGAATATCTTAAATATTTAATATATTTAAGGTTTTTTGTGGATTTTTTTTTTTTTTTTTTTTTTTTGTCTTTTTTGCTTTTTCTAGGGCCGCTCCCACGGCATATGGAGATTCCCAGGCTAGGGGTCTAGTTGGAGCTGTAGCCACCGGCCTACACTAGAGCCACAGCAACACAGGATCTGAGCCGAGTCTGCAACCTACACCACAGCTCACAGCAACACCGGATCCTTAACCCACTGAGCAAGGCCAGGGACCGAACCCGCAACCTCATGGTTCCTAGTCAGATTCGTTAACCACTGAGCCACGACGGGAACTCCTGTTTAAGGTATTCTTAAGTATTTAAGATATCTTAAGATTTACAAATGCACTTGTATCTTATTTGGAAAGTTTTTGATCTTCAAAGAAGTTTCATCAGTTGTCTAACCATTTTCCTTATTTATTACTTTTAATCTATTTTAAAAGAATAACTGTTTGTGAACTTATTTGTTTTAGGAGGCAGTTCCCGTGTTATACTCAGCAGATACTTACGGAGCATTGTAATGAAGTCTGGTTCTGTAAATTCTCTAATGATGGCACTAAACTAGCAACAGGATCAAAAGATACAACAGTTATCATATGGCAAGTTGATCCGGTATGTACTCCAGTATGAGTGTTTAGATTGCAAAAAGAGGTAATTTTTAATCTGATTGATGGAGTATAAATTTTTTAAGTGTGCATATTTAAATAGCATTCTTTTACAAGAGCATTTTTTGTCATCTTTGTCATGTCTTATCTCTTTCTCCATTGTTTAGTTAATATATATAAATACCAAAAATTGTTGACTGTTATGTGTTAAGTGATTGTACTGTACTAAGTCTGTGTGTGCATTTTCTAGTTTTATCTGAATACCTCTGTGACGTACTAAATACCTCCTGTTTTCAGATGAGGAAACCAAGATAAAAGTTAAATGCCCAGGTTCTCACAGCTTGGAAATGGCAGAGTTAGACCTAAACCCTGGGATATTTTTATTTCAGACCTACCACTCTTTTGCGGGGGCAGGGGGTGGGGTGGGAACCTCACCCAAGGCATATGGAGGTTCCCAGGATAGGGGTTGAATCGGAGCTGTAGCCACGGGCCTACACCACAGCTCACAGCAGTACTGGATCTGAGCCATGTCTGCATCCTACACCACAGCTCATAGCAGTGCTGAATCCTTAACCCACTAAGCGAGGCCAGGGATCAAACTTGTGTCCTTATGGATCCTAGTCAGATTAGTTTCCCCTGAACCACTATAGGAACTCCCAGACCTAGCACTCTTAATATCTCTGCCAGTTTGTTATGTTTGTTAATACTTGATTTACAGTTCAATAACAGTGTCCATTCAGGAGTTCCTATTGGTGACTCAGCAGGTTAAGGACCTGACGTTGTCTCTGTGAGGATGTAGGTTTGATCCCTGACCTCATTCAGTGGGTTAAAGATCTGGCATTGCCACAAGTTGCAGCATAGGTCGCAGATGTGGCTTGGATCCAGTGTGGCTGGGACTGTGGCATAGACTGCAGCTGCAGCTCCGATTTGGCCCCTAGCCACAGATATGGCCATAAAAAACAAAAAAATTTAAAGATTAATAAAAATTGGAGTTCCTGTCATGGCTCAGTGGTTAACGAATCCGACTAGGAACGATGAGGTTGTGGGTCTGATCCCTGGCCTTGCTCAGTGGGTTAAGGATCCGGTGTTGCCGTGAGCTGTGGTGTAGGTCACAGACGCAGCTCGGATCCCGAGTTGCTGTGGCTCTGGCATAGGACGGTGGCTACAGCTCCAATTAGATCCCTAGCCTGGGAACCTCCATATGTCAAGGGAGCAGCCCTAGAAAAGGCAAAAGACCAAAAAAAAAAAAAAAAAGGAATAATAAAAATAAAAATGTCTAGTCTGTCACTCATTAGAAAAGACTCATTAACTATTTTGCCTTCTGGGAGTTCCTGTTGTGGCCCAGCAGAAACGAATCCAACTAGGAACCATGAAGTTTCAGATTCAATCCCTGGCCTCACTCAGTGGGTTAAGGATTTGGTGTTGCCATGAGCTGTGGTGTAGGTTGCAGACTAGCTTGGTTCTGGCGTTGCTGTGACTGTGGTGTAGGCCAGCAGCTGTAGCTCTGATAGCCTGGGAACCTCCATATGCCACCAGTGCAGCCCTAAAAAAGACAAAAGACAAAATTTAGAATTAGGATATGATACTAGCTCACACTAAAGTTTTTGGATTTGGGGGTTGGGGTTGGTTTTTGCTTTGTTTTTGTTGGGTTTGTTTTGTTTTGTTTTTTGTTTTGACTGTACCCACAGTATATGGAAGTTCCCAAGCCACGGATTGAATTGACTTGTGCCACAGCTGCAGCAATGCTGGATCTTTAACCCACTGCACCAGTCTGGGGATTGATGAACCCATGCCTTAGCAGCTACCCAAGCTGCCACAGATTCTGAACCCACTGTACCACAGTAGGAACTCCCACAATAAAGTTTTGAACTGCCATGTTGAAAAATAGAGAAAAGGAGCCATAGAAGGAAGTATCTTAGAATCTCAAGTTCCTGCTGTGGTGCAGTGGATTAAGAATCCAACTGCAACGTCTCAGGTCACGGCAGAGGTTCAGGTTCAATTCCTAGCCCGGCACAGCGGGTTGCCACAGCTGTAGCTTGGATGCAGTCCCTGGCCTGGTAACTTCCATATGCAGGAGGGGCAGCCATTAAAGAGAGAGACTTAAATTGAGAGCATGTATTAATTCTTGTGTACCTGCAGTATGCTGTGAATGATGGAAAGTAAATAAGATCTACTCTTTGCCTTAAAGCAGGCATTTTTTTCTCTTTCTTTAGTATCATATCATCCTCTGGCAGTCTGACAACCCTGTGGACCCTTCCTCAGAATAATGTTTTTAAATGCATAAACCAAAACATACAGGAAGCTGAAATATGTATTATATGTTAATTGCAAAGGAAACCCAATTATATTGAAATATGGTTGTCAAAGTAGTACACAGCAGATATGGTATAGTGGGAGTTCCTGTTGTGTCTCAGTGGGTTAACAGCTCAGCTAGTATCCATGAGAATGTAGCTTTGATCCCCTACCTCACTCACTGGGATCCGGCATTGCCGCAAGCTGTGTTACAGCTCTGATCCCATGTTGCTGTGGCTGTGGTGCAGGCTCTCAGCAGCAGTTCCAGTTGACTCCTAGCCTGGGAACTTCCATATGCCACAGGTGCAGTCCTAAAAAGACCAAAAGCCAAACAAACAGATAAAGTATAGTAACATGTTACTGTTTTATTAACATATTAAGTAATAAATTCTAGCAGCAGAGCGGATGACTACAAGAATTTTGAAGTAGTGACAAATAATACTGTAATAAGTATACATATGTGAAAATGTTTGAGATTTCTATTATTAAGTTATCTAATACTATCTACTGTAATACCTGATACTGCCTTGTTTACTGCCTACATTCAACATTGAAGGGAATACTGAATTTCAGCTTGTGGTTAATGAAAATAAAGATGTGCATTTTTCAATTCAACGACCACTGCTCCTGTCCTTGGATGACTCTTTAGGTCTCAGGTTAAGAACCCCTGTGAAAAGAATGCACAGTTTAGAAAGGGAAATTGTATTATGAAGGCACAGTGGAGCTTCGCATGTAGGAGTCTCTCCTTTGAGCCTTGCTATGTGTAACAGGTGGTGATGGGAAAAGGGCATTTTAGGAAGAGACGGACCTTCCCTTGCCTTCTTCCCTCCCTCGAGTAAGAGAATAGGATGAGTAAGGCGAAGCGTGAGAAATAAGACTAGAAAAATAGGAGTTGTCTTTTCATTTGAGGCATTGTATTTTAATTCAGTACTTGTTTGAAAGATATCTGAAAAGAAACAATTATACCAAAAGTATTTATTTTATTTTTTTGCCTTTTAGGGCCGAACCGGTGGCATATGGAGGTTCCCAGGCTATTGGAGCTACAGCTGCCAGCCTATACCACAGCGACAGCCACGCAGGATCCGAGCTGCATCTTCAACCTACACCACAGCTCACGGCAACGCCAGATCGTTAGCCCAGTGAGCAAGGTCAGGGATCAAACCCACAACCTCATGGTTCCTAATCTGATTCATCTCTGCTGCGCCACGACGGGAACTCCCCCCCAAAATTATTTTTTCGTTACATTTTTTTCTTCTAGCAGCAGTGTTTAAGTCCCTTTTGTTTAGCAAGTATTTATTGAGCACCTGCTGTGTGCCAAGCCTTTTGATAAAGAGCAGTCAGACTGGGCTCCTGATAAAAATTATCCTATACTGGTGCTACAGGAGCTCAAAGAGGAGATCCTATTGGAAATGGAAAGCAAGGGACAGTTAGACAAATAAGTCATGAATGAAGAAGTAGTAAATGTTTAGGTTAAACTAGTTATGACTGGCCCTTGGCTCTGATAACATGACTGGGTTTGGGGGCAGCTTGGAGAAAGAGATTTTGAGATCTTGTAGACTAGGAAATGAGGCAATGAAGTAAGTAACAATCAGGTCAGGGAGAGTGAATTCCCACTGTGTCACAGTGGGTTAATGATCTGCCTTGTGTATTCAGTCCCCAGCCTGGCATAGTGGGTTAAAGATCTGGCCTTTCTGCAGCTGTGGAGTAGGTTGCAGCTGCGGCTCAGATTCAGTCCCTGGCCTGAGAACTTGCGTATGCCGCAGGAGTGAGGGCAAAAAAGGAAAACAAAAGGCAACCAGGTCAAGAAGGATTTTTTTTTTTTTTCTTAATAAACTTTGCTAAGGAGTTTATTTAGACTTTTATGCCAGTGTTTCCCAGAGTGTTTTTGTGAGAATACTGGTTATGCAAAATGTTAATAGGTGTTACATGTAAGGGGCTTTTATGGCCAGTTTAGCTTGGGAAATGCAGAGTAGTGCTTATATTCAAATCTGAGATATAGTGGGTTTTAGAATTTGGTATAATAGTATTATATCAGTTAGAAAAACTTGTTGGTGATCTTTTGAATGTGCATTTTGTGTGTGTGTTTTTAATGGATAGAGAAAAGAATATATGGAGTACTTTAAGATTTGAATTGATGTAATTCCAGTGCCTAGTTTCCTTTAACAGGTGTTCTTACTGCTCCCCCCCAAATTTTACCCATTCCCTTGCCCAAAATCCAGGCAAGTTAAGTGGGTTCCATGAATGTTGTATTGCCACCTGGAATAGGTTACTGTAGAGACGCTGTATGAAGATAAAATATTATCATTTATTTCAACTTCCGCAGGGTTGTATCTTACTTATTATTGTGCATGAAACAGTTTTTGAGTGAAGTACTTCTATAGTAGTTTGTCATTAGTTTAGAAGCAAATCTTTGTGTAGATCTACAGCACCACTGTGAATGAAAGTTTGTCCCTAGAAGATCTTGAGCTTATTAAACTATGCAAGCGACTTTGACCTAATCACATACTGTGATCTAATACCCTGTGCCTACTATCATCCTCCCAAAGAAGAATCCAAAGTTACTGCACCAGAAACTATTCGATTTTGCCAACAAAGTCCCATTCTAGTTGTAGCAGGCTAGTTCCAGACCCGTCTCTAATCACTTGTGGGTTATCACGAAAGGAATTTCCCTCAGCCTGAAAAGTGGTCTTTGTTAAGTCTTTGGTCAGATTCCTGCTTTCTCTAATCACTGTCCACATCCATCTTTATCCCCTAAAACAGACATTTGGAGGTTGTCTTTGAACATTTCTTGTCTAATTCTGTTGTGTCAGTTTTATGTCCCACGTGTATTTTGATTTGACCTCTTTCGGTCGTAACCATGTTAGTTTAGGGCCTCATTTCTTGTCTTAACTCTATGGCCGTTGTGCTGGCTCATATCTCTGACTCTTTGTTCTGATTCATCTTCCACACTGCTGTATAAATTCTCTTCCTAAAACAAAGTATATTAGGTATTCCCAACTGAAAACTTGTAAGTGGCTGTTCAATTACAGGATAAGATCTAACCCTTTAGCCTAAAATAAAGATGTCAGTTTTTCCAGTCTTGTCTTCATGTTTGCACTGTTACGTATAGTTCATCCTGTATAGCTTTACAGTCAGGCGGCCCAAGTTCAAATCCCCACTGTGCTGTAAACAAGGGCAAGTTTCTAACCTTTCTGAACCTGCATTTCCTTCCCTGTAATATGGGGAAGAAGAATAATACTTAACCATTTAGCTTTATAATGATTAAGCAAGATACTCTTTGTGAATAATGCTGATATTGATTAGCACAAAGTAGGTGCTAGCTCTGCTGGTGGGAATGTAAAAAGATTCAAACACTTGGAAAACAGTTTGGCAGCTCCTCAGAATGTTAGCCATAGAATTAGCATATGACCCAGCAGTTCTACTCCTGTGTATATGCCCAACAGAAATAAAGACAGGTCGACACAGAACTTACAAATAGATGTAGAAACATTATTCATAATAGCCAAAAAGTGGAAACAATCAAATATTCATCAGGTGATGAGATGGGCACACAGAATATAGTGTAGCCATAAAATGCAATATTTTTCGACAATTAAAAGGAATAAAGTACAGATACATTCCAAAATATGAATATGGATGAACCCTAAAAACATGCTAAGTGAAAGAAGCCAGTTACAAAAGACTTAGATGTTGTATGATTCCATTTATATTGAACGGTCCAGAATAGGCAAATCCGTAGGGAAAGCAGTGGTTGCCAGTGTTAGAGGGAGGATGAGTGGGAACGACTGCTAGTGAGTATGGGGTTTCTTTTTGCAGTGACAAAAATGTTCTCAGGTTAAATAGTAGTCTAAATCTGAAAAGACACTGAATCATATTTTTAAAAGGGTGAATTTTTATTACGGTATGTTGTCTCATGAAAACTGTTTTGGTGGGGCAGGGGGTTAGCTTTTATTATGCCCGTTTTCACTTTGCTCGAAAGCCTCATAAAACAGTGACTTTAGGAATGGGAGTTAAATTGTCTGTTTTCCCTCCTAGGATACACACCTGCTAAAACTGCTCAAAACATTAGAAGGACATGCTTATGGTGTTTCTTACATTGCATGGAGTCCTGATGACAACTATCTTGTTGCTTGTGGCCCAGATGACTGCTCTGAGCTTTGGCTTTGGAATGTACAAGTGAGCAAATTTCATCTTTGGTTTAGTCTTTAAGTAATGCATACTCATACTGCACATATTTTTATAATATTCTTTATAGGACAGAATAATTCACCCTCAATTTCCATGATGTAAACTTATAAAAGACAGTTTGTCAAATGGGACCCAGGTGTCCAGATTTATAAATTTAAATATTATGTTAAACATAATAGCATTTTTGAAAGAAGGATCGTTAGGTGTTTTTAGGAATGTTGTACTTTGTAATTTGTATTATTTACTATGGTTGTTGTACCTGAAAAATTTTTTACATTTCTTACAGTTTTATATTGTTTTATAGTTGTGTACAATTATATATAAAACTTACTACCTTTCAAAGTGTGGAAACATACTATACCAAATTTTCCATTCTGATGGAAGTTGTACCATCTCGTTACCTATGTTTAATATTCCAGTCTTGTTTAGTAAATTTAAATGTATTTATTATTAAGAGCTTTATTATGGTCAGTACTTATTACTAAGAGCTTTGTTACGGTTTCTAAATGAAAACTTGAACACTTTATCTAAGGTCCCATTTTAGAAAAACTTGGCATTAAGTTCATTATCTGTTTTGGAAACCTTATAGTTATGATTTGAAATTATTTTTTAAACTTTTGTAAGCTGGTTAGAAGGTGTTTTTGGTTTTTCAGTTTCTAGGCAGAGGAATAGTTCAGGCTGTGGTTTTGGGTATAAAAGTGTAACCTGATGGCATAGGGCTTTGCGTTTGGGGACCTGTAACCTAAGTAAGTTGATTTTTACTGAGAGAGTGAAGATAAAGCTCCATAGAAATAACTCAAAACAATAAAAGATGGTACAGAGGACACATGAATACTAAAAGATGATGTGCTATAAATTTAAGTCCACTACTGTCATAGTAAGGTTTTCTCACTGCTCAACCATTTATCTTTCAACCCAGCTTTTTAGTAAGAAAATTTCCAAACACTAAGAAAGGTTGAAGGATGAGTACAATGAGGACCTGTATGCCCACCATCCTAGATTAAATTTATCTTATTAACATTTTGTTACATTTTGTGTGTATATACTGTACATACTTGCATACAAACATACATACTTACAAATATATCCATACCCTAAACATTTGGAAGTAAATTAAGATGGTATTTTAACCCTATGATCAAATGCCATTATCTTATCTAAAAACATTAACTATAATTCTCTAATATCTAATGTTTATTTCATAATTTAAAAATCCCAGTTGTTCCCAAAAATGTCTTTATGCCATTTTTATCAAACCAGTGTTGAATCAGTGTTGTATTTGTGATTGGATTTGGGGGTGGCAAAGCACAGAATAGATTAGATGGCTTTCTCTCAATTAAACAGGTTTGAAGTGAATCTGACTAAAAGACAATAATTCTTTCTCCATTGAAGTTTTTTTTCCCCTCAAAGGGAAGAGAGGTAGGTAGTCATAATCCTGTAATAAAGACTCAATTTATTTATAGTGCCTGTGTAGTCTTCCTTTGAGTCAGTTTTGCATTTCTGGACAGTTAAACTATGTTCTAGCTTAACTTTTTCTGTGCATTACTTTATAGACTTGTTCTAAAAGGGTGGTCTTTTTAAGTCAGTTTTCAAACTGGTCCTTTATATTTTTAGGTAAATTCCTAATTACAGGTTTCCCCCACTATCTGAAAGTAGAGCATTCCTGTGGAATCTTTCATAAGCTGAAATGGCATGAAGTGAAGAAGCAGTTACCTTAGGACACATCTTGCTAGTGGATGTACAGAGTAAATCCAGATAAAGCACACATGCTTCCATAGTTGAGAGCGCGGCAGCTTAATGCTGAGATGCTGAGTGTAGTTCCTGGGAAGGAGCTTGGTGACGCCGCTCTCGCTCTTCAGGGTGTGTGCCGCCTGTGTAACAGCACCCATTGAGAGAAACCTGCACGCCGTTTTCCCTTTTCACAGATTTTTGGATTTCTTTTGGTTAGCAAAAACAGGGACTAATGTAAGTCATTTGTAAAAGCAAAGTGAAATAGAGCAAGCAAACTTTCAAAAAGTGGGGGAACACCTGTAATAGCCTCCTATACTCACTGTCCTGAGCATAACAGAGGAGGAGACCATCTCTGCCTTCAGAACCTAGTGTATTAACATACTTGCGAATGGAAAATGCTGACGATATAACTATTGGATGTGTATTTGTGCTTCTAAACTTTTATTTTTTAATTGTTTTATCAAGCAACAAAAAAGATAATGACTTGATTGCAATTAACAGTAGGGGGGAAGGATTTAAGATTGCCAATTTTTTTTTCCAGTGTAAGGAAGACATCTGGTTTTCTGTTTTTGTGCCCTCTGACTTTATTACTCGGCCCCATTTCCTGATCATACACTTTTTTTTTTTTTTTTTTTACTTTTGATTACCCATTTCTCACAGGAAAATTAGGCCCATGTACTTTTTATTATACCAAGGGCAGCTATTATCTCTCAGATCCTGTTTCTAATCCATGAACAAAATGGAATCAAGACTAGATTTAAATGGTATGTGTCTACCTTCTAAGTTGGATAACTTAGAAAAAAATAACAGGAGAATATCTGAGGGTTGTAACCAACTAAATAGTCTCGCCTAGTTAGGAAGGCTTTAAAATGACTATGCTAAATAGTACAAAAGTGCTTTAATCTTTTCTCTCTTCCCATCTTCCCTACTACTTCAACATCTTGAATATGAAATTCAACGTAATTTAGACTGCCTATATACTCTTGGCCTAGATTAAAGGCATAGTTTTTCTACCCATTAATCATGTTTTTAAGGAGTTGCTAATTGCATGAACTGCAATTTTATAATAAATTTATAAAGAACTATGAACTGAGGAGAAGTAAAAAATCAGAAGGAATAGGTATGTAGTGTTGGGGTTTTTCTAGTCATCTTAGAAAAAAAATCATGTTTAAATTTATGAATATAATTGATTTTTAAGATGAGAGGTTGTTGGAGTTTACCTCATATCTGTTCTTTGGATCACCTATGCCAGGCATTGTTTGACTCCTGTTTTTTGTTTTGTTTTTTGTTTTTTTAAGTCCTTAGTTTCTTTCCTGAGTGCTATAGACTCTCTTTGTAAGTCCAGTTTATTTCTCTGATTAAGAATACTAAACTAACTAGATATCCCAGTTACTATTCTTTTTTTTTTTTTTTTTTTCTTTACACATTCCCTTTAGAAGAGTATCTTGAAGATCTCATCCACAGTTTTATTTCCTTGTAGACGGGAGAGCTGAGGACAAAAATGAGCCAGTCTCATGAAGATAGTTTAACAAGTGTGGCTTGGAATCCAGATGGGAAACGCTTTGTGACCGGAGGTCAGCGTGGGCAGTTCTATCAGTGTGTGAGTATTTAGTGCCATCTTTCAAATTTTTGCTTGTTTAGAAGCAAATTTAGTGTCTTTTTCTTGAAAAATAAAAAATTCACTTGTGACTCGATATCTTTTATAAAATATGCTATATAAAGACCTTCTTTGGCATCTTTCTAGATAAGCACTGACCAATCGAATTTTCTGTGGGTTGTTTGTTTTAAACCATTTCAAGGCTTATATAGAATATAGACTTTGGGTTTAGTAAAACATTAAAAAATTGTCTTACTACAGATTTTTTTATAAACAAGTTTCTAATGTATAGGGACAGAAAGATTTAGTATTTAATTTCTTTTGAGATCTTCAGACCTTTGGATGTTTTATATCCCCCCCAAAAAAAGAATTGCTAAATTTCATGAATTTTATTAAATATTTGAGGAATAAAAGTGACTACCAGAGAACTTTCCAGTCTTTATTTCAGGTATCTTCTGATCACTACCTACCCTGTTAATCTTGGAGTGTTGAGATAATAAAAATATATAATAAAATAAAAAGTCTCAGGCAAGGTAGACTGTGATACAGATACAGTGTCATTACTCTCTATCTGGAGTCCATATCTCATTGTACTACCTATCATGGTTACAGTAGGCACTTCTAGATTTACTTTTTAAAACTAAGGTAAACCCCATCAAATCATTCAGTGAAGCTGAAGGTCATTTATCATAAAGATTTTTATGTAGCCATTACAGATCATCTCTCTCTTCCATTAAGCTGGCTGAGACTTATGAAATCTAGTGTCATGTTATCTCAGCATGGTTGTAAGCCATTTAGTTCTTTTTTCCCCCCAGTTGTCCCAACACTATTTATTGATATCCATGATTTTCAACATTATGTTAGTTTCAGGTGTACAGTATAATGATTCAATATTTGTATGTATTACAAAAGGATCGCTACAAGTCTCATTTACGTCTATTACCGGACATAGTTACAAAGTTTTTTTCTTGTGAGGATTTTTAAGACTGACTCTCAACAGTTTTCACATATGCAGTTCACTGTTAATAACTGTAGTCACATTGACACATTACATTATATATTTTGCATTTAAGCTGTTCTTAATTCCCAGGGTTCAAGCTGACCGTGTATGTTTCTGCTGATTTTTCAGAATTCAGGATTTGGTAGTTCTTTAATCTGTAAAATGGGAGTGAGAATACCCCTCAGGGCTTTGACTCTTCAATAAGATAATGATCTCAAGAGCTTTGTTTTATAGACCATAACAAATTTGATGTTTTTTTTAAAAATGTCATAACAGATTCCTAAGTTCTATAAAACTATAATTAACATTTTAGTGATTTTTGCTAAATCACAACTGTGTATATTATAGGATAAATCTCAGTATAATGAAATTTAAAGGAGTATTTTAATTCTTTTCCTAAAGTAATGAGACTCTAGAATTAAGGATTCTTTTTTCATATTTATTGTATTTTTGCATGGCAGGTTATTAAAGGTAAGATAGATTTACCAAGATTTTCTCCCTTTCCCTTAGTATCATTGTATTGAAATTTGACCTGTATTCAAATTTTGATGATTGAAAACACTTATGGAGTAATTAGGTTGAGATCAGTCTCAGGAAAAGGCAAACTCACTACAAAAAGATACTCTCAGAGATTGTTTTGGGTCTTTGTTTGCTTTTTGAGTGCTGTTCAAGAGTGGAGTTAACAGTGATTTTCTCCTCAGGATTTAGATGGTAATCTGCTTGACTCCTGGGAAGGGGTGCGAGTGCAATGTCTTTGGTGCTTGAGTGATGGGAAGACTGTTCTGGCATCAGATACACACCAGCGAATTCGGGGATATAACTTCGAGGACCTTACAGATAGGAACATGTAACTATATTTTGTATCCATTAAACAACAGTTACCGGATTTAGTAAAAGTATAGTGGGGGAAGTTACTGGTGGTGGAGTGGGTTTAGGATCTGCTGTGTCACTGCTTCGGCTCAGGTCACTACTGGGGCGTGAATTTGATCCTGAGAACTTCCATGTGCCCTGGGGTACAACCAAAAAGAAAAAGGAAAAAGTATAGTGGAACCTGCTTATTCTTCAGAAGGGTTTTTATTGTTTTGGTTTTAGTTTGGTCATTTGGGAGTGTATTCAGGTGGTGCTTAGTAATTACGTATTAACTCAAATTATTTTTCTTGATTGAAATATATGTAATAATGATTACAGACAAAATTTGTGATATTGAAGCTAGAGTGCTTTATATTTTGATAATTTGAATGTCTTGATTCATAATATGTTGCTTTTGACAGATTGTTTTCTCTTGTTATAGAGTACAAGAAGATCATCCCATTATGTCTTTTACTATTTCAAAGAATGGCCGATTAGCTTTGTTAAATGTAGCAACTCAGGTAAGTTTGTTAACTTAATTCTCAGAAAAAATTAGCTTAGTTAAAATTTATCTGATTTTTCGTATATATAAACAAATATTTCTATGAATTTTTTTCCCCTTTTGTGCCTGCACCTGCAGCATATGGAAGTTCCTGGGCCAGGGATCAAATCCAAGCCGCAGCTGCAAACCATACCACAGCTGCAGCAACACTGGATCCTTAACCCACTGCACCACAGTGGAAGCTCCGTTTTTTGGAATTCTTAAATATTACTGCATGTGTTTGAAAATTCCTTCAACTTGACTTAGAATAAATACCTACATTCTCTTTTGCTTACAGGGAGTTCATTTATGGGACTTGCAAGACAGAGTTTTAGTAAGAAAGTATCAAGGTGTTACGCAAGGGTTTTATACAATTCATTCATGTTTTGGAGGCCATAATGAAGACTTCATCGCTAGTGGCAGTGAAGGTAAATTGTGTCATTCTTGATTCACAAATATTAGTGGGCTGAAAGTTCTATAATTCAATTTGTGAAGGTTGTTGTGTCTCCAAACAAATTCAAGATGTTAAAGATTGTTTGAGTTACTTATCCAGTGCACTTTTAATTTCCTTTTTTGGGAAATGACTTAAGTCCTTATTATGACAAATCAGCACTACCTCTTGTGACTTTATGGCGGTGTGTATGGTGCCATGTGTCAAATCAAGATTTAGTTAAATCATTACTCTTTCATATGTTGACTTTTTTTTTTTTCATGAGCCTGATGGTTTTCACAGATTAGCAGTATCTAAAAAATCAAGGTTAATTATGTTTTAGCTGATCTTGGACAAAAATTGACTAGTTAGATGTCAGTGTTCTTTATGACCAAAAAAAATAATAATAATTTAAAATTCGTAGGGTCTTAGAAAAGTGGAAATTATAGAATACAGTGTCTACTACCTTTTTGTATAAACTTATTCTCCAATATAATAACATCAGTATTTCAGGCAGGCATGTACCTAAAGTAGTCTAATATAAAATAGAAATTGCTTAAAATATGCAAGCACAAATAAGTGAGGCAGTGTTAAAGTTTGCATACATTTTAAGGTGGTTGGTAAACTCTTAGTAATGTTTCATTTACTGTAGAAGAGGTTCATCATCCCTTTCTTGACCACAAAAAGTGATCTCAGTAGATAGGGTAACAGAGGGACATGTGAACTTTCCCCTTTTTGTGTAAGGTGTGTTTAAGGATTAGGAAAAGAGACATTTAGGGATTCAGACTTTAACCTGAAACAAATGAATTTATTCTTTCCTTCAAATCTGTCAGATAAGATTGAGAAGAGTAGTTTTCTAGGTAACAATTGTGAGTTCATTTCTTTCGAGTCAAAAAATCTTTTTTATCCATTTATTTATTTATTTATTTTTTTGTCTTTTTTTCTTTTGCCATTTCTTGGGCCACTCCCATGGCATATGGAGGTTCCCAGGCTAGGGGTCGAATCGGAGCTGCAGCCTCCAGCCTACGCCAGAGCCACAGCAACACGGGATCCGAGCCACGTCTGGCAACGCCAGACCCTTGACGCACTGAGCAAGGCCAGGGATTGAACCCACAACCCCATGGTTCCTAGTCAGATTTGTTAACCACTGAGCCACAACAGGAACTCCATCTGTTAGTTTAATCATGTAATTTTTCTTTCACCTTCTCCATTGGTCTCTAATTTGGTATGATCTAAACGTATTAAGCCTTGTACTTCGTTTTCAGCTCTTAGTACTCTTAAGATCTCTTTCCCCATGCTCTATTTAATCCTGCTCCTAGGGATTTTTTCCCTCTTAATTATGGCTCACAATCTAATGTAACTCTTTCTAAAAATAATTTGTAACCTAGAAGTGCTTTAAAAATAATGTATGGCCACCATTATCCCCAGGGATGCCAATCTTTTCTTTAAGCCCACACCATCTTTAGAATTAAGCCTAATGAATAATGTAATTAAACCACATTCTTTTTAGGGCTAAAAATGAGACATAACTATAAAGGAAAGATTAATGTTCTCATGACTCAGGTGGTTTAGAATGGTTTTAAAAATGTTTTCAACACCAAGTGGGTATAGTAAATATATTATCTCCCAAGATGACCACAGTCATCCATTTGTCATTCATTTGTGAGAAATATATTCCAAGGGCCTTACAAATCCCCAGATAAATGAATGCCAATATAAAATAGAGCAATTAGGAGACCTTTCCCCCCAAAGTTACGCCATTTCCCAGCGTTTTCATTGTGCTGGCAGTATATGGAAAAATTTATTTTTTTTTAACCTCTGCTTAAGCACTGGATTCCCCAGACTGATAAAGTAAGCAGAGCTTGATCATGAAGCTTGTCATTCTGACCTTGACTACTTCAAATCTTAGTTTTCGATGCCTTTTCAACAAATATTCTCCTTGGATATGTGTTTACAAAAGCGTTTTTCATCCAAGTGTAGGCAGAATTCAGTTTCATTCAGTGTTCAAGCCTGTAATCTTTTTTTTTTTTTTTCCCCCTATCTTTTCAGGGCCAAACCCGTGGCATATGGATGTTCCCAGGCTAGGGGTCAAATTGGAGCTGCAGCTGCCAGCCTACACCACAGCCACAGCAACACCGGATCGCTGACCCAGGGATGGAACCCACATCCTCATTGGATACTAGTCAGATTCATTTTTGCTGCACCCCGATGGGAACTCCCTGGGCTTTTTTTTTTCCCCCCCACTAATTTTATGTAAGGAAAATTTTTTTTCAAAATAATTGAACATTAAATATCTTCTGGGAAAGATAAATTCAGTGCTTCAGTGAGTGCTTTTAGCGTTTCACATACACAAAAAAATGTTCTGAAACAATTCCAGCTTTTCATCTTCATAAGTTTTGAAACCAGGGCATGTTCTTTTACTCCAAGTTAATTACCTTCTCACTGCTAAAGTTTCCTCAATTGGCAGCACATCCACTGAAAGTTCCCACATTGACCACACAGTTGACTGACAGGACACTTTTCTGTTTTACTCTGGGAGTCTGCCTTCTGTTTAAGAAGCATCTCTTAAATTTAGTTAACTCTATATTAATACCTGGGGTCTATTGTGTGCTAGACTGTTCAGAACACTTTTTTATATACAAGCTTAACTTGATAACATGATGAGGTAATTACAAATCCCCATTTGTAGAAGAAGAGTTGCAAAAAGAGGCTAATGTGCCCAGAGTGACACGTCAGGCTGGTCAGTGACACAGGGAAGACGTGGATTGGATGGTCCGACTCCATAGCCTGTTCTCTGAACTAGTCAGTGGTTTGGTTTTTGAAGATGAGCTTATCACAGAGAAACAAAGCTGTCAGGGTTTTTGGTTTTTATGGTCATTTCATGAGATTATAAATAGACTACTACGAAGTCATCTTATGATGCAGATATGGGGCAGCTGTCTAGCCTGGTTAACTCTTGAGCAGGGCAGCCTGGGTGTCAATCCCAGTTTCACCATTTACCAGCTGTTAACCATGAGCACATTGCTTAACTTACAGTTCTTCAGTCAGCATCCATAAAAGGGAGGAAAGCACAGTACCAGATTAAGTAATATGCTTATTCAATACCTAGCACATGGTGGGCGCTCAGTATTTAGCTATCCTCTTTGTTACTGCTGTGTTTGAATTTGGATACATTGCTTTTCTGTCACCTCACCTTTCATAGACTTGGTATCATCTCTATCCCAGATGGACTTGCTTATATATTCAGATCTTGGCTATGGTTACATATTATATATTACAGAATATTGCAGATAGATTTTATGGTGACTTGCAAGCTAGTCAATCACTTTTAATGGGAAAAATATATATTTTATTAAAATGACTTTTTTTCTAAGGTAATTTGTTAAACTGTTCATGCTATTTTTATTGTCCTTTCAAGTTCTAATAAGTTATATGTTCTATGTGTAATAAGTAATAAATTTAAAATCGGTTGGTTTTGTTAACATGTAACAACAACTCCCTAACTTTTCTCTGAATTACTGTTTATTCAGATCACAAGGTTTACATCTGGCATAAACGTAGTGAACTGCCAATTGCGGAGCTGACAGGGCACACACGTACAGTAAACTGTGTGAGCTGGAACCCACAGATTCCATCCATGATGGCCAGCGCCTCAGATGATGGCACTGTTAGAATATGGGGACCAGCACCTTTTATAGACCACCAGAATATTGAAGGTAACACCGTCTTTCACTATCCCTGCATCTTCTCCTGATGAATCGTTGCCCTGCTTATGATAAAGTTGTGGCATTTTAAGGAGTACTTTATTTAAAATCTAGGATATAATGTATTCTCTTTTAGAGATTGTTCATGATTTTACGCCACAGGAGTTTACTTAATCTAAGACAAAACAGTATTTTTGTTTGTTTTATTGGTGACAGTGGCGAGAATATGCGACCTCATTTACATTCAGTTAGTATTGCCACTTTTAAAATCTTAAAGAAAACCTTGCTTCATCAAGCAAGAAGTAATTTTTTTCTTTTATACCCGTAAAAACTACCTTGTATACAAAATTTGAACAACTTTAGAATGATTTTTTTTTTTTTCTTCTTTTTAGGGTCGCACCCTGGGCATATGGAGGTTCCCAGGCTAGGGGTCTAAATCAGAGCTGTAGCCTCTGGCCTCTGCCAGAGCCACAGCAAAGCAGGATCCAAGCTGCGTCTGTGACCTACACCACAGCTCACAGCAACGTTGGATCCTTAACCCATTGAGCGAGGCCAGGGATCGAACCCACAACCTCATCGTTCCTAGCCGGATTTATTAACCACTGAGCCACAACAGGACCTCCCTAGAATTGTCTTGATTGTAGTTTTACCCTTAAAAATAAATCTCTGTTAATACATGTAGCACACTAGCATGAACTCTACATGATGGATAGACGGGAACTAAAGTTTATCAGGTACCTGTGTGCCAAGCAGCTTGCGAGGCCCTTTGTATACACTGTCTTGTGCAACATCTTCATGGTTCTGGAAGAGAAGTGGAGAATGTTTTTGTCCTCATTTCTGTAAGTGCAAAAACTGAAGTATGGCAAGACTTAGTACCTCGTCTCTGGGTCTGGAAGGCTTGTTCCCACTACTTTCAGATACTTAGAGATGAAGAAAGCCCAAAGTCAGAAAGCTCACAGTTCAGGACCCAGCTTAATTGAGCAAGATACTGGGACTAGGGAGAAGAGATAGGAAGACATTTGATGTAAATAACTTGTTCTTTTTTCAGGGTAAAAATATTTAGTTTACTTAGAAGGAAGTAATTTACCTAGAAACAGATAAACAGATTTTTTTGTTCGCAATGTGTCCCACCTAAATGTTTTTAGTAAGAAAGATAACCAGCTGATCTCTACTAAGTTATTGTCAGAGGAAGAGGCTGACATATTCTCCATTCTTTTGTCTTTGTGGTACAAACTGTAAAAGATGAGGACAGATCTTACTGGTAGGTAAAGATATATAGCCAAAGGTGAGAGTAAAAAGCATGAAGAGTACACAGGTCAAAAAGTTTGAGAACTGCTGTGCTGTTGTTCAGAACCTGCAAGGGCCTTTTTCCTTTTTTTTGCAGATGATGACAGGACGTCCTAACTTTTCCTCTGTGAAATCAGCTAAAACCAAAAATCTTTTGTTGATTTCCTATTTGTGGTCCTTTTTTAGATTTCAAGACCCACTCACTCTCTCAGATGCTTTAGAGATCTGTAATTGTGATTATATGTGCTTTTCTAATTTTAATAGTCATTTTGGAAGTTATTTCTTCACACGTATTTGAAGAAGTAGGTACATAGTAACAGGTTTACCTTATAAGTGGATTTGTTTTAGACATACCTTTGAGGATATGTTTATGTCCCCACAACAGTGGAATAAGGGTAGCACTGCTAACTTGGTAATTTAATTGATTTGGATGCTCATTATGGTGGGTGAGCCAGATGTGGCCCAGTGGTAGGAACTGCATCTAGTTCAGCACTTCCCATTGTGCTTTGCAACATAGGTATAGCCCTAAAAAGCTTTTCATTTATACCTAAAATAGAAAAACAGCTTATATAACTAAATGTTTAGCTATATGCCTTCTGTGTAGGTACCCACTACTTAAAAACTTTTTTTTTCTAATTAATACCCATTTGGAATAGACATTTTGAAAAAATACAAATGAGGCTAAGGAAATGACATTCAAATATCATAATATCCTGAGATATTATAAGTCATTTAAATAAAAACATTTCACTTAACTCCATTTCAAAAAAGAGTTACTGACCTTTTATTATAACAGCGTTCCATACTGCATTTTTTGAGAAATGTATAAAATGGAATGGAATCAAGTACTAATAAATGCTGTAACATGGATGAACCTTGAAAACAGTATGCTAAGTGAAAGAAGCCAGACACAAAAGAGCACCTACTGTGGTTCATTTATATGAAATTGTCCCTTGTAGGCAAATCCATAGAGAGAGGAAGTGGACTAGTGGTTGCATAGGATTGAGGGTGGGGGCTTGAATAAGATTACTAATGAGTGATGAAAATGTTCTAAAAGTGGTGGTCTTGGTGGTTGTACAGTTCTATGAATATACTAACTATTGACTTGTCCACTTTAAATGGGTGCATTGGAGTTCCCATTGTGGCTTAGTGGTAGCAAACCCGACTGGTATCCATGAGGTTATGGGTTTGATCCCTGGCCTCACTCAGTGGATTAAGGATCCAGTGTTGCCATGAACAATGGTCTAGGTCGCAGATGTGACTTGGATCTGGGGTTGCTGTGGCTGTGGTATAGGCTAGCACTTGCAGCTATGTTTTGATGACTCCTAGCCTGGGGAACTTCCATATGCCGTGGGTGCAGCCATAAAAAAGCAAAATAAATAAACGAATGAATAGGTGCATCGTAGAGTAGGTGAATTATATCAATAGAGCTGTTGATGTATTACCCTTTCCCCTCCACACACACAAAAAAGTAGGGTGATACTGCAGAATTTCAAACCGAGGAATTCCCGGTATGGCTCAGTGGTTAATGAATCCGACTAGGAACCATGGGGTTGTGGGTTCAATCCCTGGCCTTGCTCAGTGGGTTAAGGATCCGGTGTTGCCGTGAGCTGTGGTGTAGGCTGCAGAGGCGGCTCAGATCCTGCGTTGCTGTGGCTCTGGTGTAGGCCGGCGGCTACAGCTCTGATTCGACCCCTAGCCTGGGAACCTCCATATGCTGTGGGAGAGGCCCTAGAAAAGGCAAAAAGACAAAAAAAAAAAAAAAAGAATTTCAAACCGAGTCACTAAAATAATTAAGTTTTCAGACCAAGTCCCTGAAAGGAGAATTAAATACATAGTTATAATGTGCAGTTCTACCTTGGACTGCCAGATCTTTTTTCCTCGCTTCTATTTTTAAACTACCATAAAGATTTATCTATTCTGTGTAACGAACTATTTCAAGGTTCATTTTTAAAGTATGAGATTTCAATATGATTACTCATTTGGGTTCTCCAATATTCAAAATAATCATGAGTTTAGACTGTACTATATAGCCTCAGATGTGGTGCAGTTTTAATGATTACAATCAAAGTATCAAGAATTTGCCTTGATGTGATGTTTTTTAACGTTACGACATTTTGTGATGTTGTTATGCTGATTTGAAAACTTTCTAACTGGTAACTTTTTTCTCCCCCTCCCTTCTTCTTCCTCTTTTCCCCCAATATACATTCCATCCTGTCTTCATTCAGAGGAATGCAGTAGCATGGATAGTTGATGGCGAATGTGGAGCAGACGACTTCTGTTTAACTTAAAATTAGTCGTATTTTAAATGGCTTGGGATTTGGTGCAAACAAACATGATTGATAGCTGGACAGACATGCTCGTCATGAAAAAAGAACCATTTCTGAAGCCCGATTGGGGCCAAACATTTACACCTTGCTTCATAGTAACCAGTTGAGATGAAGCACGTCGTTAGAACGTTGTTGGACACCATGTCGAATTATCCCCCATCGGTTGTGAAGAACTGTGCTACATTCAGGCTTACCCATTGAACTCAGTATATATATTTTTTTCCCTCCTGCCTTTTGTCTGGTGGGATACCATTCTTGTTGCTCTTCTGTGTAATGAAGTTTAAATGCTTGTTTGGAAAACTTTATTTAACAGTTTAGAAGGCTTGATAGAAAGAGTGCATTAGTCTGAAGAGTATACATTGGATAGGAAAGAACTTCCTTCTTTTGTTTCTCCAAATCTTTCCGCCTTATTTAGCTTGAGATCTTTGCAGCTTGGTTCATGGATTCTAGCCTTGCCCGTTGCGCAGTATATACTGATCCAGATGATAAACCAGTGAACTATGTCAAAAGCACTCTCAATATTACATTTGACAAAAAGTTTTGTACTTTTCACATAGCTTGTTGCCCCGTAAAAGGGTTAACAGCACAATTTTTTAAAAATAAATTAAGAAGTATTTATAGGATTAAAGTGACTTCATTTGTATACATTTGGAATCTAAACCAGCTTAAAAAGAGTTTCCTCTCTGACTTAGATACGCAGTATAACTGATGCTCTTCTGGAATACCACATGAGACATGGTCAGAAACAGTGCTTGGAGGGACATTACATGGGAAATCAGAGTAGTGCTTTGAAGGTTTTCCCCCTTTTGTTTTATTCCTGAAGGAACATCAGTACCTAATCTTGAAGATATTCAAGATTCAAAAAGAATTTTAAATTTATACCAACATGAGCGATCAGTAGTCCGTTTAGGTTTTCAACAAAGCTTGTTCCAAGTTGTTCTCAACTTGGGAAATCATTGTGGTGTGATCTGGCAGGAGAGTAGAAGTCAGCAGACAGGATCTCTGTGGCAGGTGGTAGCATAATCGATCTCGTTAGAAGTCAGCAGGTTACAAACACACTGGGTTTAAAACCTCACAGTCATTTCTCTTAATTGCCCTTAATATTTTGACATATAGGGATACACACATTTAAAGACTATTTCTTCTCAGTTTTTCAGATATCGCCATACTGAACCTCATTCTAAACTGGTGCTGTGGGTAGTCTCCCTCTCCCCTCCCCTTTTAGTTTCAGGAAAGGTTTCCTTCATGGAAAAGCACTTTTCATTTGAGAATTTCACATTTAAAATAAGCCAAAAGCCTGATGTTCACATTGTGCTTTTAAACCCCGTAACAGCTGAATACAGCATATTTAGTCTCCTTCAAAATTCCCTCCCCTTTTCAGTAGAGGATAAATATGGTGACCGCAGCTGTTATGTTGGGAAGAGGAGTGGGAATACCCCCAAAATAAGATTCCAATGAAGAAAAAGTCTTGTACTGTTCCCTTCCAGCCCAGCCAAGTCTGTCATACATTATTGCCATGAGTAGACTCCTTCAGAATCCGCAAAGAAGAGGAAGGCTTGCATGTCAGGAGTTCTTCCATCAGTTGGGGGGGGGGGGGCAGTACCAGGGAGAAGTGGGAAAGTCCGCGAAGGGGAGAAGAAAGAACACACACAATTGGCCTTAAAATAGCTCGCATTCTCCCAAAAGCTCATAGTAAAAGAAAATGACAGATCGTGGTCAGCAGATTATTTTATCAAATTGGTAATGTAACATTTCTTTAAGCTCCGTTTTGCAGAGACCACCACTTAGAGAATCAAGAATTCCTGTTTTGATACTTCTAAGTTAAAATAACTATATGTTACAGTTTATCTGGTACTTCATTTTTCTTAACTAAAATTACTTTTTACTTTAAGCTTGAATAAAATTTTCATTGGTAACTGTATATAATTAAGTGGCAACTTCTCTTTACCTCAGTACAGTTAAGTCCATGCGCATTTTAAGTGACTCATGTATACCCTGAAGCCATTAATGCACCCCAATCTGCAGAGTAACGTCACTATCAAAATGTGGGCATAGAAACTCCACAGCCTTTTATACAAATTTGGTTACAGTGTGCTGTGGTACATTTGTACCATTCACTGAGACTTGTGCCCACTCCGGGGCAGTATGGCACTCAGAGTCTTCTCTACTCGACCCAGCCACCCCTAGATCTGAGTTTTCAGAGTGCTTCTCAAGTACAGTTATAAACACTTGAAAAAAGTGGAGTAAAAGTGAGGCACATTTTACAAGAACATAACTCCATTAAAACGGAGTGATAACTATGCAAAGGTTTCTATAGCAGCAAGGTGAGCTTGTTTTCCAAGTCTGTCATAACCGGCAGCTTCCTATATATACTGGTACTTTGCTGTGCCAATTTGCTGTAAACGTCTATTTCATGCATTTTCCGTGCAGCGACTGTGCCAGAAAGGTGAATTAAGTGAAGAAACTTAGGATGTTATGGTACAAAGAACCTAAGAGCAGGATGGTCTAACCCATAGCTATTAAAACTTCTGATAACACTGTAGTCTCTATCTAGGCTTAAGGGGAGAATATACAGGAGTGAAAGGATACTATCAAGCCAGCTGCAAGATACTAACGAATGCGTAAATTGAAAAGTACCAATACTTTTTGCACGTGTAGCTCAAATTAGAATGGAGAATTTTGGCTCCAAAAATCAGGTTAGTAGGCTCATTTCCATGTGCTTAAAAATGTTTTTGTTGCTATTACTCATTGATTAAGGGCTAGAGCAAGTATGAAATGTCTTTTTCCTCCAAACAATCGGTTATTAATGATACATTGTTGGATTTGAGGGTTCCTACGATTGCTATGTGGGTGGTGAATTAGAGTGGGGAGTTAGCTGGGAGGGATGACAAGGTTTCAGTTTTGGTTTCTGTATTTTGTCAGTGTTCTTGCTAGCTACATTTCTGTTACTCTTATTGGCCAGGTAAATGTGTTATATTTAACCAGGTAAGTAGTTTAAAGGCAGAAATTTTTATTTGCAAATGTCCCTACAAATTGGCCCATTTTAGTGGGTGGGAGAACAAAAAGGGATTACCTAACTTTAAAAAATAATTTAAATAACTTGCTAGTGGAAAAAAATCAGTTTTTGTCAATATTTTCTTAATCCGAAATCACACTAGTAGTAATATGGTGATTTTTATTATTAGGAGTGTTGTCCCTCTAGAGTGGCATTTCGTGACATTAATAGAAAACCCTTTTTTCCCACCCCTCCCCATCTTGAAATTTTCTTTTTTAGGATGTTGGTTCCTGCACCCAAGAACTGACCCTATCACCTCTGCTCACGGTGGTAAATATATCGTACATCTCTTGAAAGGGAAATATCCATGTCAGTTTCTTTCAAAGCAGAAGAATGGCTACTTTTGAATGGGGAGGAAAGAAGACATTTTTCTTAATATCCTTTTTGTCCCATCTCTAAAATGGATAAACATCTCGATTTAGTTTTCCTTTAATTTCTCATTTAGAGTTTAGCAACTCTCTTGGGTTGTTCTCCAAAATACTACTTCTATTTCAAAAACCATATCTGATTTTAGAAACTGCTAACTTTAAAAGAAGAGGTAAATTTGCATTTACACTTAGACACTTTCTAAAAACAGGGTGAACTTAATTGAAAATTTTTTCAGTGTTGTTAAGCTATTGTTATAGTAGCTGCCCTATAGTTGCAAAAACATAAACTATAAAAACCTATCCCCTATCTACTTAATCCAGGTAGCCTGGATTTAATGAAACTAATAGTATAAAAATATGTGTGTGCGTGTGTGTGGGTGGGTGGTTGTGGTGTGTCTGTATGAGAGAGAGAGTACTTAATTCATAAAAAGTCCTGGAAACAGCTGTTCTAGGTTCTTGTCAGTTTTTATTAAAAGTCTCGTGCACATGTGAAGTGCCCTCTCTGAATTTAAGGTTTGGTTAATACTGGTATATTTTTATAAGATTGAAATTGTGTCCCCGTCTTTAACTTAAAACATTTTCATCATCAGGGTCAATGTGCTAAAAACCGAATTGGAACATTTTTAGGCACAGATGGAAAAAATGTTATTGGCTCCTTGAAAATGGGTATGTGTGGTGAGGGGAATAGATCCACAAAAACGTGTGTACTTACAAACCAAGCTGTAGAGATCAAGAAAAGAACTTAAGTGTGATCTCAAGATTTCTAAATTGTCAAGATTTACATGGCATTGTGGTGGAACTAGGTAACACTTAGAGCTTTTGGTATGTAATAACTATTTGCTATGGACTGATTAAATGTTTCAGAGGATTGTGTTCTTAAATTTTGGGGGCTTTTTGTTTTTTTAAACTGCCTCTCAGATTATATTTAGTAGTTTAAACTTCTTTGCTTTATTATTTCATTAAAGCATAAAAAACTTCAGGTCTCTGATATATTTATTTTCACTTGTTCTACTAATTATTTACAGAACACCCTTTGTTAACTTTTATAAATGTGTAGTATATTAAATGTCTAAATTTTTGTTCCGTTGAAACTACATTAACTTCGATTTGCTTTACTGGGATTTTTTTTTTTAAATACATCTTTTCCATGTCAGTGCATAGCACTTCACCAGTCATTTGTATTCCCTTTCAATCCAATAAACAGAATGAATACTTAAGTAATTGTTGCTGTGTTAAATCTCCTAATAGTCATTATTAATCTGAGTATTTAAATAGTACTCTTTGTACTTAGAACAGTTGATTTGCTGAACTTGACATCCATAGACTTACGTGGAGTTTTTAAAGCAATGTCTAAGCCTTGCTTCGCCAGTTGAGACATCTTTTTTAAGAGCTCTCGTGTGTAGCTGTGGAACGATGTGGCAAAATTCAGGAACATTTGCATTTTAAAGGAATCACATGCCACGAGTGCGAAAATATTACTGCATCTGAAATTACACATTTAGGCAGTGGATATGCTGACAAGGAGAGAAAGTGTATTTCCAGTTTGAAATTAAAATTTATTTCATAACAATTATATAGTTCTTTAAAGAGCTTCTTATAGAAAGCATTCAATGTATACAAACTTTATAGTACATTTGTATTGATGGAAAAAAGGAAAGGAAAACCAATTGCCCATCAGGGTTAATTATTACAGAAGTAGGCTTTAAGATTTTTATTATTGAATGGAGCTCTGCACAGTAGAAGGAAGTTCAAATGTGGAGAATTAGTATTTGGCAGGCAATGAATGGGGCATCAGCTTAGGACAGATCCACTGATAAGGCAGGGGGTGATGTGTCTACACCACTGCTCCCAGCTTTTAAACTTAGGGTTTGCCCCTTCCTCTGATCAATGGGCAAAAGAAGAGGGTTTTTTTTCTACTTGGATTCTTTAAATACAGATACAATTTGCAGATTCAGCTTAGACTGTTGATCTACATTTCAAGTTCATGCCACATCCCAGCACCAGGTATAGAAAAAAACTCCCAACCTTAATAAATCTGAGAGTAGAAAGTTGTGTTTTAAAAACAATTCAGTTCCCTCCACTTAAGCAAAAGAAAATAGTCTTCAGTTATATCATTTCATGACTTGTCCTTGAGATTTTTTTCCAGAACTTAAAACTGTTAACGTTCAACAAACAAAATGACTCCATCATCCTGTCAGTACTTCCAAGAAGCCTAAGTGTCTGCCGTTTTGTGCCCGTGGACTCCCCTCAAACCTGAGCAGCATGCTTCACATGAGCTTGCTATGTATGAATCAGTATAATCGTGTAGTTGACCAAACAGTAAATCTGCATGTAATTTATAGCCAATGCTGGAAACAACGAACAAATTATCCATCAGGTTTTAATTTCCTTTTCTGATGTGAGGCTTCGTAGGTTCTTTGGTCACTATATTAAATCGGTGCAACTGGAATCCCTCATAAATAGTTTTAAGACTTAGAGCCTCAGGGAAAACATCTTAAGATGTAATTAGCCATGGTGGTAGACCGTATCTAGAACTCAGATAAATGAATGAATATGTTAAGTATACAACAGTTTATACCAGTCTCCAAATACTGAATAACTTTCCCTTCTCCCCTGTGTGGAAAAAAAGTCAGTTTGTGGCCTAAGGATTCAGAAAAGGTCTTGATTGTATCATCAATTTAAAAAACATTTTAAAAGTTCACACTGTTTAAGTGGGTTCCTCTGTCTTCCCCCACACACACCGCCCCACAATGGGTTTGCATGAAAAAACTTTTCAGTAAGATTTTGTTTCCTTGTCCACAAAGAACTAATCCTAATCAACTAGTATACATTATTTAAACTTCTACCTCTGTAAGCAAGTATTGCTCACTTTTTTTCAGCAAAAAGCTTAAGGAAACTAATAAATAGATGGTAGCAATGGGATTCAAACCCCTGTTTCATTCCAATGCCTATGCTTTTAACTCCTAAATCTAAGTGCATGTGAACTCAACCGAAGGGTTTTTAAACTTTCTAAGCCACCTTCCAGATCACAAGTCAAATTTGTTAACACATTGTCAGCTACACTGATCCACTCATTTGAGAACTTTGGGATTACGCTGTATTAATAAAAGCAAGAGCAAGAGGGAGTTAGGTTAGTTTTTTGTTTTGTTTGTTTTTTGCTCTTTAGGGCTGCACGGCAGCATATGGAAGTTCGCAGGCTAGGGTGGAGTCAGAGCTGCAGCTGCCGGCCTACACCACAGCCACAGCAATGCCAGATCCAAGCCGCATCCTCAACCTATATCAGAGTTCACTGGATCCTTAACCCACCGAGAGGGGCCAGGGATTGAACCTGCATCCTCATGGTTCCTAGTCAGATTCCTTAACCACTGAGCCACGATGGGAACTCCTCTAACTAACAATTTTGACCCAGTGGGGAAATGGGCACACCAATGGCATATTCAGTACTTAGTAATTACCAATTTATGTATCATGTTGATACTACGGTGTGTGTGTGTTAAGAACTCTTCTCTTACAAAGATACACTCAAAAATATTACATGTAATGATGTCCGGTATTTGCTTCAAAATAAGATGGGGGAAGGAAGGTAGTGCGTCATGTATGAAACAAGAGTGCCTGTGAGTTTGATTATTTTAGCTGGAAAAATAGAAGACTATGAATTAACATGGATCTAGTCCTAGGAGTTCCTGTCGTGGCTCAGTGGTTAATAACTCCGACTAGGAACCATGGGATTGTGGGTTCAGTCCCTGGCTTGCTCATGGGTTAAGGATCCGGCATTGCCGTGAGCTGTGGTGTAGGTTGCAGACACAGCTCAGATCCCGCGTTGCAGTGGCTGTGGTGTAGGCCGGCAGCTACAGCTCCGATTCGACCCCTAGCCTGGGAACCTCCATATGCTGTGGGAGCGGCCCTAGAAAAGGCAAAAAGAAAACAAAACACAAAACAAAAAAACATGAATCTAGTCCGTTACTCTCTTCCAAAAAGTATCTTTATATAGAGGTACCCCAGCAGACTAGCCTTGTCCTGCCAGTCTCTCTGACAGAGCAGGTGCAGTGGCAGCCGAACGTGTTGCTTTTCACTGAGCTGTCAGGTTCAGTCCTTACCTGGTTTGCACCCAATCTGTAAAATAGGCTGCTGATCAGATCAAGTGATAAGATCAGGCTCTGGAACTTGATTCCATGTTATATCCTCCTCTCCTTCAGAGATGATCAATTTGAATGAACCGAGCTGTGAAAACAGATGGAGGATTGAAGCTCCTTCCTTGTTTGAGGGCCAGCCTCTTGCCCATAGAGTATATAGTACTTAGAAGAACAGATATAAGATGGATCTGGAAGAGACTGGGGACTCTGATAAAACACAGGGCACTTAAAATGTGAAGCAGGAATAAGAGAGACGCCTGGAGGAGAGTGATGGCGTATAACTCGGGAGCTTCCTAGTCCTCTCAAATCTACACACAAGGTGCTCCACTGGAGAGCAGCAATTTATCTATTTGTTAAACTGACTCACATTTTGACTAGGCGCTAATATTTAATGGGAACGAATAGAGATAAAACCAAGACTGCTCCATAATGGACACAGCAAACCAAATACACAGCCGAGGACGCCACAGTCAGCCTTGGAGTGCTCAGCTAGCTGGTTCTGTCCACCCACCCACCCACTCTACCTCACTCAGCTTCACAGGGAAGCAACTGAAAGCAAAAACAGTTTTATCAAGGAATTTGTTCTCAAGAGCAAGCCCAGCTCAGTAGCAACTTAGTGCACCAGCCTGACATCTGTGGTCCTGACAGGGACTGGTAGTGGGGCTGCTGCAGTTCACAGTGCTAACCCTAAGGCTTTGAATGACTTTGCTCCGCTATTTGGAGCAAAACGGCTTGGCTACTACCTTTTAGAATTGTCATGCAAAGGATGGCTTAAAACCAAAAGGCTTCACTGACAAGTGAAGGAATGGGGAGTTCCCGTCATGGCTCAGCAGAATTGGAAATGAATCTGACTAGTATCCCTGAGGATGCAGGTTTAATTCCTGGCCTCACTCAGTGAATTAAGGGTCTCACGTTGCTGTGGCTGTGGCCTAGGCCGGCGGCTGTAGCTCTGATTCAACTCCTAGCCTGGGAACTTCCATATGCCTTGGGTGTGGCTCTAGAGAGACAAACAAATAATTTTTTTTAAAAAAAAGAAAGTAAGAAAGCCAGAATGGCCCATTCTCTGAACAGTCTTTAAGTCTCGCTATGCCAAGACTATCTAGTTACACTACATAGCAAAATAGTATATTTGGCTTAAAGTACATAAACTCAGGTGGCAATATTCTAGATAAGCACAGAATTTCAGACATCCCTTCTCCATATTGCTGCCTGCTTTCATATATTAGAACAATTTTATTTATATTTGGGGATAATTAGTTATACCTAGTACATAATACTTTTCATCACAATTACTTCTGACAAAATGTTCCTGTGAGTAAGGCTGACTTCACAAGTGTCAAGGGCACCAGGCGTTTCCTCTCCTAACCTAGCACATCTTAGGACATTCCATAAGGTGAGTGCTCGGAAACAGATGGTGGGCTTTGATTATGTTGCTCCACTGCTTCTCACTTCTCTGACGTAAAGGACATCAGACTTCATGCTGAAAGAGCAATAGAACAACACAATCAGATTGACTTGCCCTTTCAACAATCAGTTATCATTTCTATGCGCAAGGCACTGTGTTAGGTACCAGGGCAGGAGGAAGAAGATGCAAATATGAGTAAGACAGATTTGGGCTCGCATTCCACTGTCAACTGCGTGGCATGAAAAGCTGGCTGCCAGGCTTCGACCAACTGAGCTGCACCTTGGATCTGGTTGCCTCCGCTCCCCTAGCTGAGGGTCCAGTGGTCAACAAGGGCACTTGCTGCCACTGAAAGGACGGAAGGAAGAGGGCAAGGGAAAATGTCAGGACACACAGATGGAAGCCTTCTGCACCCGGGAGCACGCTGTGGCAGTCTCCACAGAGGGACAGGGTAGGGGGTCACCGGCCTAGCCCGCGGCGTCCGCGTATACCCTGAAGCTCAGCTCTCCGGCTCTAAGATGAAGTCAGACCAAAGCTCTCTAAGGCCCCCTGCAACTCTCCAAGTAAAAGCAGAGAAAATTAATCCTCGGCATCTTAACCACTGCTTTTTTTTTTTTTTTGTCTTTTTGCCTTTTCTAGGGCCACTTCCCTCGGCATATGGAGGTTCCCAGGCTAGGGGTCTAATCAGAGCTGTAGCCACCGGCCTACGCCTGAGCCGCAGCAATTCGGGATCTGAGCCAAGTCTGCAACCTACACCACAGCTCACGGCAACACCAGATCCTTAACCCACTGAGCAAGGCCAGGGATCGAACCCGAAAGCTTATGGTCCCTAGTGGGATTTTGTTAATTACTGCACGTCACGACGGCAACTCCTTAACCACTGCTTTTAAAGTCAGTCCTTTTTTCTTCTTTTCATCATGTGTAGAACAGACCCTAAAAAATAAAAACGAAAAATTAGACTGACCACCTTTCCTGGCTTTGATATAAGAAAGGCGGTTTTGTTTTTAACAACAGTTAATGTCTCAGAAGTGAAGAGCTCCTGTCTTTTGTGATTAACAAGGCAGCCTTCAGATTTGTTCAGCCAGCAACTTGTGCCTGACAATTGGTGAACAGACAGCCAGATGCTCTCAACTCCACAGGTTTCTATTCGGGCTAAGAAGACTTGTATATTGGGAGTTTCCCTTGCGGCTCTGCAGAAACGAATCCGACAAGTGTTCGTGAGGATGCAGGTTCGATCACTGGCCTCACTCAGTGGGTTAAGGATCTAGCATTGCTGTGAGCTGTGGTGTAGTTCGCAGACGCAGCTTGGATCTGGCAGTGCTGTGGCTGTGGTGTAGGCCTGCCACTGTAGCTCTGATTCGACCCCTAGCCTGGGAACCTCCATATACTGTGGGTATGGTCCTAAAAAGCAAAAAAAAAAAAAAAGTACCTGTACATTGGGAGTTCCCACTGCAGCTCAGATCCCAAGTTTCTGGTGGCTGTGGTATAGGCCGGCAGCTGCAGCTCCAATTCAACCCCTAGACTGGGAACTTCCCTATGCCGCAGGTATGGCCTTAAAAAATAAATAAACAAAAAAAGAATACTTGTATATTCAATATCTTGTAATAACATTATTATAATGGAATGTAGCCTGAAAAAAAACATTGAATCACTAAGCTGTACACCTAAAACTAACACAATATTGTTCATATTTCAATTAAAAAAAAAAAACCTGAATGAAAAACCGCTTTGGTAAATACTCCTCCACCACCTGTGAGCTTCCTGATGTAGCTTGTTTATGTCTCATTTCTAAGGATTTAAGTTCTCCAATAGTTTCACTGCTTTAAGAGCTACAGCAGAACACAGAGGCACCAGGAGTTAGGGAGAAAGCACAGAAAAGTGACTGGCTTTTTAAAATACAGGAAGGTGCCTAAGAAGAAAAAGGTAAGAGATGCAAGCAAACTTTCTCTGTTACAGCTTCCTGGCTCTTTGCCTGGAAAACACACAAGATAACCACGTGGAGCAATTTCTGAGACCCCAAAGACGCCAAGAGAAACAAGTTTACGCTGCCTATTATTTCGCCCTCCTATTCTGTGGCCAGGGTACTACCAACCATCCTCGGAGTGTTGCTGAGGGCTTTAGGGAGTTTTGCTTAGTGGCTCTCTGGCTTCTGCCAAAACTGGACCTAGTCCAGGGTCAGAAGGACACATACATTCGCTATTTAGTGACTACACACCTTGGTCATTAGCTAACCATTTCTGCCTCAACAAAGTGAATAATCCCTTTGGACTCTGCCATAAAACACAGTCATGTTTTGCCTAAATGCCAGCACCTAAAATAGCCACATTAAAGCACAGATGAGGAGTTCCCATTGTGGCTCAGCAGGTTACAAACCTGACTAGTATCCATGAGGATGTGGGTTCGATCCCTGGCCTCGCTCAGTGGGTTAAGGATCCGGTGTTGCCACAAAATGCAGTGTAGATTGCAGACGTGGCTCAGATCCCATGTGGCTGTGGCTGTGGCTGTGGTGTAGGCCAGCAGCTGCAGCTCCGATTCGACCCCTAGCCTGCAATTTCTAAATGCCACAGGCGTGGCCCTAAAAAGAAAAAATAAATAAAACACAGACGTGAACTGCCAGGTTTGTTTCACTCAGCAAACAGAGCTAAAGAGGTTAACTGACAAATATTAACTCCAAGGAACCGAATCTGGTTGGATTGTGCTGTGTACATGAAATGGCTTGTATTGGGTCTCCCCACTCACGTGGTCAGTGAGGCAGGATGGAAGTGTTCATCAGGCACCAACAGAGCACGACAAGCTCCCTTTCACTCACTGAATGACTGGCCATTCCTACGTCTCACCTGTTGAGCATCTTCTACCATATCACCTCTTCAAACCCACTAAAAAATAGATCTAATACAACTTGATCAATCAGAATACAGAAACGAGACCCATCAAGAGCCAGTGGGATTGTAAGGGTTTGAGGATGATTGTGGGGGTGGTGTTTTTTTTTTTCCCCTTGGCTGCACCGGCAGCATGTGGAAGTTCTCAGGCCAGGGATCAAACCCATGCCACAACAGTGAACCCAAACCGCTGCAGTGACAATGCCAGATTCTTAACCTGCTTCACCACAAAGGAACTCCAGCAGCAGCTTTTACATGAGAGTGCTTGATAAAATTTTGCTTTTTTGATTTCCTTTCTATAAGAGGAATTACACTGTATCTGTTGTGACGTACAAGGCTTTCCAATTCAGCAAAGAAATACATACATATGGCTGCAACTGGGCCAGGGATTGAATCCGAGCCACAGCTCTGATCTACGCTGCAGGTGCAGCAATGCTGGATCCCTTAACCCACTACACTGGACTGAGGATCAAGCCCACGCCTCTGCAGCAACCTGAGCCCCCGCAGTCAGATTCTTAACCCACTGCACCACAGTGGGAACTCCAAACTATGCATTTTTTGAAATGTTATTTTCTGTTAACATTCTTATGAAAAGACTTTCAGCTTATGGCCCACATTAAATATAGGAAGCTGCCACAATATAGGCAAAAGGGTGGTTTAGTTCCTTTCTTTCTTTGCCCAGGCTCACTGTATGTTTTGTACTGACTTGTCAGGAGACCTGCAGAGCCACTGTGCTCCTCTATCGCGTTCTCCCTGTAACGTGTGTCCTTTATTTCTCTGGCAGGCAAGGCTGGAATGACAGTCCTGTTCCTACATACAAATCACTACCTTCAGCATACAGATGATGAGAAACACCTTCACATGTTGGGGTTCGCGCTGAAGTTGAGAACCAGAAAGCTACAAAAACTCAGTTCTTGTTTTTTAAATATTTTATATGGTAAAAATACAGCAAAAATACTTTTTGTTCAAAGAGGAAAAAATATACTGCTATGGTCACGGTTCTAAGGATGATTTAAGTAGTCTCTGGCTCCTCAACTGTGCACTGTAGTGTAGGCTGACTTCAACCACGGCTCCTCCAGCTTCAGTCATTTATCAAAGCTAAAATCATACTGTGGAGAGAAGAGATGAATGTTACTGACGTTTCCTTAGGAATGTCCCCACAGAGTCTGGTCTGCCCAGACTGGCACCCGTATGGCTCAGCAAGGGACACTCATTTGAATAGAAAGCAATCATCCTAAAGGAAAGACTCTCTATATTAGGGCACGAAGCAGAAGAAGAAAGAAGAAGAAAGAAAAGAAAAGAAAATGGGGATAGAGGTGGGGGTGGAGATTATAACCTAAAAGCAATGTTGGGCTATAGTTTAGAAAAAAACAAGCCATGTCCACAAAAAGACCACTTTAATTCTCTATTACAGGCTCTTTGCACACGCTGTCCCTCCTCCTGGAAGCCCTCCGCTCATCCCCCTGCCCCATCAACCTGGCCCCTTGCTCCCAGGCTGCGCCATCCTCTGGGAGGCCAGCCTCCAGCCCAGGGCAGCTCCTGGTCGGCCCGCACACCTCAGCCTCCCTTCCACCACGGGGCTCTGAGCTCTTCCCAGACAAGAGCAGGGTGGGGACATCACGGCTTTCATATTCCAGGACGACCGACAGCTGAGCACTGCAGTTAGCAGGCTCTCCGCTTTGACGGATCCCGTGCGGCTCCTTTGTGTCGCAGCAGTGCCTTACACGGTGTCTGACACACGGCGGTCGTGCAGTAAACACTCTATTCAAACCACCACATGTAACAATAAGACTATCATTTTTTTACTAGAATCAGCCTTGCTCTGCTGAAGTCAAATGACCAAAACCACAGAACTACCCTGACATTACGAATGGTCTAAGTGAGAAGTTACCCAAACTTAACCAAACTAAGAGTATACTCAGCGCACAAATTAATGGTAGTAACTAATATTTTTGAGAGATTTTTAAGAGCTTACTAGAAGTTAGCACAAGCCAAAGTGCTTTACGTGCATCATCTCATTTAATCCACAGCACAATCTGATGAGGTAGGTACTATTTCTGTCCCATTTTCAGATGAAACTGAGGCACAGAGAGGTAAGCGGTCACTGTGACCCAGGGTAAGTTTCTAGATGAAAGTCTAGAGCCCAGATTCCACCAGGTAGCCCCTAACCAAAACACCAAAGGCTCAGATTCCACCAATCACTAAAGATGGACATTTTTTTCCTTTCACTCTGCTTAATAAAGCCTGAATTTTCCGTGCAAGGTACCGTGCAAGCGGTGGCGGGAGACCTAAAAGGAGCAGCATAAATCCCTGCAGTAGAAATCAGATGATTTAGAATTAAAACCAGGTTTGTTTGGGGGTTTTTTTTTGGCCATGCACATGGCATGCAGAAGTTTCTGGGCCAGGGATTGAACATGCACCACAGTTATGACCCGAACCACAGCAGTGACAATGTCAGATCCTTAACCCTCTAAACCACCAGGGAACTCCAAAACCACTTTTTATAAAACAGTAAGCAAACACCAGACAGGTTACCAGGACATCTTCTGAGCCTACTCTTTCATCCTGATCCTGTGAGCTACAGGAATGCTAAGGAATCAGCAGTACAAGCTGAGAGGGGAAGTGCAAAGGAAGGGAAAGAAAGGAAAGTCTGCAGCCAGGGAGGAGTGCAGCTCCTCAGTCAAACCAGTCACAGAACTGCCCGCCTTCTATTTCCTCGCAAAGAACCACACCTTAAACCTGCCCCCAAAGTGCTCCCCGATTTCTTCAATCCCACCTTCAGTGCATCTTCCCACTGCATTAAACTCAAAACTGAGGGCCAAGAAACACGTGTCCGTTTTCAAATCCCAAGACTTCGAGGTTACTTTAAAAGCAAGACCCTGCTCCCTAGGCCTCCATTTACACCCACAAGTGTGACCACACTGGCCTTGCCCCCAGATGTCTCAAGCAGCTCTTGTTAACAAAGCCCCAAGGAATGTCCGCTCTAGTTTACTCTCCAAGAGTGTAAAACCTGCAGGGAGAAGAGGATGAAGAAAGGACCAACGAGGTGCTTTCTGTCGCCTCAGAAACTGACAAATGGAAGGGAACATGGTAAGGACGCCTCCATATGATTTGACTTTAAAAAGGAATGAAGAAGTTCCCGTCGTGGCGCAGTGGTTAATGAATCCGACTAGGAACCATGAGGTTGCGGGTTCGGTCCCTGCCCTTGCTCAGTGGGTTAACGATCCGGCGTTGCCGTGAGCTGTGGCTCAGATCCCGAGTTGCTGTGGCTCTGGCGTAGGCCAGTGGCTACAGCTCCAATTGGACCCCTAGCCTGGGAACCTCCATATGCCGCAGGAGCGGCCCAAGAAATAGCAAAAAGACAAAAAAAAAAAAAATAATAAAAAAAATAAAATAAAAAGGAATGAAAACCAGAACAGATGTATCAAAGTCCTCATAATATTAATTTGTCTTCATTCTTCATCTTTAATGGCAGGATTAATAAGTAAGGACATTAGCAATGAGGTAAGGTATGAGGACCAGAAAGTGATACCAGTGTGCTTTTTCTGTCCTATTTTTTAAAATACAGAAATGCAAATAAGATTAAGAGTAAAAAGGAAGCCACCTAAACTCTAATTTCAATCTAATCTATGCTAATGGATGGAATTAACATAGCAAAAGAATTTTAGGAAGCCTGCTTTTCCAGGCAGAGGCCACAATGGCTCTAACTTCTAAACTATTTCAGACAAAATAATTTTTTAAACTCCTATCTTTGTACAGTTTCTAATTATCAGGAAGCTTGTGAGTGATAAAACTTGAGTCCAGAAAAAGTTTTTTTCCTTCTAGTCTTTATGCCTATAAGGAAAATTAAAATTTATCTTGAAAAAAAAAAAAGGAATGATATAATTAAGCTTGGATGCTAAGGTTGAGCCTGACTTCCGGTTTCTTAAAGGTTTAATCAAATCCTACACACATGACAATTTTTTTCTCTTCTTTGCTCTATGCTGTGGCTCTCTAATGGGTAAAGGAAAAGGTGGCATGTTATCTCTCAAATTTTTTTTTCATTTTTAAAGTTTTATTGTGATATAGCTGATTTACAATGTTGTGACTACCTTCCAAACTGAAGGTAATAAATTTAAGCTTAAAACAGGACTGCATAAGGCTTCCAGTGTCTGAGAGCCAATCCTTCATGTTAGTTCTTACTTTCAATCCATTATAACTGGAAACTGATGCAATTTTACCAGAAGAGACCACTTGCATCCTGGAAAAACAGCATCACATTTAAACCCTAACTGCCAACAACAATCAGCCCAACCTCAATATAAGCTGTTGAGAGCTGCTGCCAGTGGTATGATCCCAGAAGACCCATGAGTGGGAAAGTCTCTGGTAGTAGTTCTATTAAAGCTCATAACAGGAGTGAGACTTCACAGATGGATACCAGGGCAGGTAGAGAACAGCAAAGACAGCTTTAGGCATGTTGACAGCCTCAACAGCTAAGGAATAACTAATAACACAGAGTAACTCTACTGCAGGTCAGACAGAATGCTGATTCAATGACATGATATAAAAAAATCTACAGCTAGAAGAAATTCACATAAGCCCCAAAAGCTCTGCAATGCCAATACAAAGTCCTACAGTACAGTAATATTTCACCCATCAAAAGCAGTCACGGCATCCAGGAAAATATCAGGAGGACTGTAAACTCACCTATAAAGATACATGAAGAAACAGAGCAGGTGGAACCCAAGCTTGATCATGGCTTCTTTCATGTGTGATTTCAGCTGCCCTCGATTGTGTATTTCCGTGGGATCAAACACTCCCATGTTACCACTTGGCACCATAATAAACCTGACAAATCGAAGGATGCACACAAATTAGAAGGAAAACCAAATCATCAACATAAATATTTAAAAATAAGTAGCCAATAATAATTTTGGTTTAAGTGACCAATCATAGCAGCCTAAATTCATACCAAATATGGACAGGGTCTAATGATGTCACAGGCCATGACAGTTTTCCTTTGAAAGATGAAATATCATTAATTTTCTTTTTTTTTTTGGTGCAAATTCTGCCCTCTGAAACAAATACAGTAGTACTCTAGAGAAGGATATTTTATGTACTTATGCACTAAGACTCTTTCACTACATCTCCTGCAGAAAACTACTGCATCGGTGATACCTATAGCTGTTTTCCATGAGACACAGGTGAAGGGACCCCACCTGTCAAATCAAACCAACTTTATCAAGTTCTTAGAAACTTCATCTACAAAGTTTTAACTAATGAATGCAATATCCTTCACTTCCACAAACTCTTTATTTGGAAGAGTAGTGTCAAACATAATTATTTCCATTTGACAAGATGACACTAAAAACAGAGATTCTATCTGACAGCAGTGGTCTGAGTCACTGCAGAAGTGCAGGTTTGGTTTCCAGCTCAGCACAGTGAGTTAAAGGATCCAGGGTATATCATAGCTGTGGCTGGGATTCAATTCCTGGCCCAGGAACTTCCGTATGCTGCAGGTACAGCCATTAAAAAAAAGAGAGAAATTTTACATCTAGAACAGAGGCCTCATCTTTGGTGCTCCTACTGATCAATAGATATGTCTCAGTGTGCATGGTCTAGAGTTCCCTTGTGGCACAGAGGGTTAAGGCTCTGGTGTTGTAGTTGCCATGGTGCAAGTTCAATCCCTAGACCAGGAACTTCTATAGGCCATGGATGCGGCAAAAAAAAAAAAAAAAAAATCTGCATGGCTTATAAATGGTACCTATGTTAAAAGTACAATTTAAAGAAGACAGAACAGAAATGATTTAAAATAAATGTTACTGTGGTTTAAATAAAGCTCCTCTTAGGACAAGAAATAGTTTAGGCTCAATGCAATGTCTAACTTTATATACTCTTAAAAACACAGGTTAGAGTTCCCATCGTGGCTCAGTGCTAACGAACTCGACTATATCCATGAGTACACAGGTTCAATCCTCAGCCTCGCTCACTGGGCTGGGGACCTGGTGTTGCAGCTCTGATTCGACCCCTAGCCTGAGAACCTCCATATGCCGTATGTGCAGCTTCCCCCCACCCCCAAAAAAAAAGTCTGTGTGGGTCACACTTCACCTGAGGAGTAAATTAGTCTGTTTCCAGTGCTGAGCCTGGCTTGGGTGTTAGTCTACAGAATGGTCGTGGGAGAGTAATAAGTAACTTAAAAAAATATTCTACCTCCTGGACCCACCCTCTGGAAAAGAGGCATATGTTTGGGCTTTTTTTAATGAATTCATTTTTTATTGACATATAGTTGATGTACAGCATTATATAAATTACAGGGGTAGCAATATACAAACCTTTCCTGTCTCAGGTCTGGTCTCACAATCTTTATGAGCTCATTCCCCGAATCCACTCATTCCCTCGTCTCCACCGCCTTCCATCACCTTTCCATGTGCTTCCTACACTAGCCCCTCTGATCTCTCCTTTAATCTTCCCTATGTCTTTCTTAGATTCTAACTGCACTTTTTTATTTTTGTTAATTTATTTTATTTTTTTCTTTTTAGGGCCACACCTGCATATGAAACTTCCCAAGCTAGGGGTCGAATAGGAGCTATAGCCACCAAACCTACACTGCAGCCACAGCAATGTGGGATCTAAGCTCTGTGACCTACACCACAGCTCACGGCAACGCCAGATCCTTAACCCACTAAGCGAGACCAGGGATTGAACCTGCATCCTCATGAATCCTAGTCAGGTTAGTTAACTGCTGAACCATGAAGGGAACTCCCATAGCCGCACTTTTTGAAATCAAGCTTAAAAATCAGCTGATGATTTTACCCAAAAAATTAGATATAAATAATTTAAATAAAACCTAAAAAGTCAGCAGAGGAGCAATCCACTAACACAGAAATAATTCCAGGTCTGTCAAGGTTATTCCACAGTTCTTCACGAGAACTTGGCAATGTATAACAGCCAAACTATAAATTACAACGAATTAATCTTTCCATGAGCCGTATTTGAACAAATTCCCCAAATATGTTAAGTGAAAATGTTTATGTTACCTAATATGCAAAATGTAAAATCAAATTTTCCTTGGAGCATTTCAAATATACTCTAATTTAAAACTACAGAGGAGTTCCCTTCGCGGTGCAGTGGTTAACGAATCCGACTAGGAACCATGAGGTTGTGGGTTCAATCCCTGGCTTTGCTCAGTGGGTTAAAGATCTGGTGATGCCGTGAGCTGTGGTGTAGGTCACAGATGTGGCTCGGATCCTGCATTGCTGTGGCTCTGGCGTAGGCCAGTGGCTACAGCTCCGATTAGACCCCTAGCCTTGGAAGCTCCATATGTTGCAGGATCGGCCCTAGAAAAGGCAAAAAAAAAGACCCCAAAAATAAATAAATAAATAAATAAAACTGCAGATAAATAACAAAGACCTCATGTTATAGTTTCAGGCTTTTGATCACTCTTTAAAAAGATATTCAAAGACAATGAAAAAACATTTCACAAATCTTTAGACATCACAACTAAACATTACATATTTTTAAAATTTATACAGCTAAATTTGTTTTTACTACAAGACTGGGCCATGCAAATTGCTGCTTGACCTCAGGTCTGGTCTCACAAAAGTAAATAAAAAAGCTCATACACAAAGGTAAACAAAAATTTATGCTGATTCTGCTGTCATTTATTTTATTTTATTTTTGATTTTTAGGGCTGCACTCACAGCATATGGAGGTTCCCAGTATAGGGGCTGAATTGGAGCCACAGCTGTCAGCCTACACCACAGCCACAGGAACTCAGGATCCAAGACAGGTCTTTGACCTACACCACAGTTCACCAGATCCTTAACCCACTGAGCAAGGCCAGGGATCAAACCCACAACCTCATTGTCACCAGTTGGATTCATTTCCACTGCACCACAATGGGAACTCCCAGTTTTTTTGACCAGTACATGTTTCAATGGAGAAAAGAAAGCTATCAAAATTTTAAAGATTTTTTTTTTCCTCTAAGCTGCCCTGACACAAAACAATAAACAAACTGTACTCACCGATATATATTCCAAGTGGCAACGGGCAAGTTGAGAAGGAAGATAAACCAGTGCAATGAAATGAGCATTAACACAGTGACAATGGTGTGACCGACCAATTCTGGAAGGACCCACTGCAAGGGAAGAACCAAATATTACATCTCCTGAATGTTTGCCTCCATTTACTTGAAGCTAAATCAAAGACCGTTCAGAGGACTTCCAAGCTAGTGTTTCCAAATTATTTTTAACCTCGGACGTCCCAGATGTGTACACTGCTCTCACTGCCTACCCCGTGCACACGTAACAGGGCACAGCTTAAAACCAATGCGCTCAAGTGTTAATTACGTTCGATCCTAAGCAAAGGTTCAGATTCATTCACTAAGCAGGTCTGAATAACAACTAGAGAAAAAAATAGAGTATTATTTATTCTCTATTCCAGTATCTGTGCTAAAGCCTCTTACTCTAATCTGGGATGGTTTCTATCCATTTACATGCTGCCTTTCAAGTCAGAATATCAATCCTAAATATTTCCAAGCTCCAGAACCCTGAGGGAAACCATCTTACGTACACACACACACACACACAACTACTTTAACAGCTTGCACTATCAGCTCAAAATTGAATATAAGAGATCAGGACAAGAGAATCCCAGCCATTGCTTTTATAGCACCCAATGCCCTTATCTATGCTCTTCGTTTACTGTGCAATATTCTAGTTCTCATGTATCAACAGCTATTGTGGCTATTGTGGCTGTATTCTCAATTCACCAACAGCCTTCCTCTCCTATGAGTAGAGATTATTCTACTAGTATTTTTGGAGCCAGCAACTCGCACTCCCCACTTGTACAAATGAAGAAAATAAAACTCTAGAAAGTAACTTGCCCAAGGTCACACAGCTACTTGGAGGCAGAGCAATATAACATAAACCCAGACACACTGGCCCTAGGTCTCTTACATTTAGATTTTAGATTTTTTTTTTTTTTTTTTTTTTGGCCGCTCCCATGGCACATGGACTTCCTAGGCCAAGGATTGAACCTGTACCACAGCAGTGACCTGAGCTGCTGCAGTGGCAACTCTGGACCCTTAACTCACTGTGACACAAAGGAACTCCTAGATACTTTTTTTTAATAAACAAAGAAGGGATTTTCTGGGCCTTAAACCTAATTTGCAATAAATTAGAACTTTTTAAAATGCATTTTTTTTTTTTTTTGGCAAGAAATAGATTTATTAGGATAGGACACTTGTGAGAGGTGCAAGCGGGCAGGCAAGGAGGCTCTCTAAAATGCATTTTTAAAGTGTAACCAATTTAACATAATGCTTGTATGTTTAAGTTGCAAAGTCAAATAGACCTGGAGTAAAATCCAAGTTCTGTCCTACTTATTAGCTGTGCAATTTTAGGAAAAGTTACCTACCCTAAGTCATGAATTTCTCATGTGTAAAATGTAGGTAATGATTCTCACACCTCAGGAAATTGTTATACAGAATTACATGAAATAACATACGTAAGCCACACGCAAAGTAAGAACTCAATAAATGTTAGTCCATGATACCACTACTCTCCTCCATGCCAACCAACCCACACAGCAATAGCTTTCAAACCTTGTATTTCTTTTTTTTTTCTTTTTCTTTTTTTGTCTTTTTGCTATTTCTTGGGCCGCTCCCTCGGCATATGGAGGTTCCCAGGCTAGGGGTCCAATCGGAGCTGTAGCTGCCAGCCTACGCCAGAGCCACAGCAACTCGGGATCCGAGCCGCATCTGCGACCTACACCACACAGCTCATGGCAACGCCGGATCGCTAACCCACTGAGCAAGGGCAGGGATCGAACCCGCAACCTCATGGTTCCTAGTCGGATTCGTTAACCACTGCGCCACGACGGGAACTCCAAACCTTGTATTTCTTATTGTGGGCTGCATTTCGTTTTATATAAACAAAAACCTAAAACAAAAGTTTCAGGAAGCGATACCTGACATTATTAACGTTTGTTTACTGACTTTGAACCAAATCTTCTGTTCTCTTCTCTTCCCTCCCTAAAAATGTGTTCTTCCCCTAACTTGTTCTCAGAACACTCAAACTGGGCTTGTGTCACCCTGGCAGGAATTTGGAGGGTTCTCCTCTGGAGTAACTTAACAGCACAAGAGAAAACACCTGCAAAAAAACTGCCATGTCAGGTACCCCCAAAATAAATAGATACCAATTACCCTCAGTCTATCTACCAGTTTGTCAACAGCCTGGACCACCAGGTGAGCTTCCAATTAGCATTTTAGTGCTTTACTCTTAAGTATGACTAGGTAGCCACAAGTGTCAAAAATTGGGGAAAACCTCCAACAAAGAGAAAGGAAATTGGAAAAAACAAGTATAAAGAAGGAAATTTCAAAACTATAATCAATATTCTCAGAGCGCTAAGAGAGTCAAACATGAACCAAGAGAACAAAAAGCTTTCAGAGGAGTTCCCGTCATGGCAAAGCAGAAACCAATCTCACTAGGATCCATGAGAATGCAGGTTCCATTCCTGGCCTTGCTCAGTGGATTAAGCATCGGCATTGCCATGAGCTGAGGTATAGGTCAGAGATTCGATCCTGTGTTGCTGTGGCTGTGGTGTAGGCCAGCAGCTACAGTTTGGATTCGACCCCTAGCCTGGGAACCTACATATGCCATGGGTGTGGCCCTAAAGAAGCTCGGGGGCGGGGGGGGCAGAGACAAACCTTTCAGAAATTAAAAAATTAGACAAAAAAAAAAACCCTTGGAGTTCCCGTCGTGGCGCAGTGGTTAACGAACCCAACTAGGAACCATGAGGTTGCGGGTTCGGTCCCTGCCCTTGCTCAGTGGGTTAATGATCCAGCGTTGCCATGAGCTGTGTGGTGTAGGTTGCAGACGCGGCTCGGATCCCGTGTTGCTGTGGCTCTGGCGTAGGCTGGCAGCTACAGCTCCGATTGGACCCCTAGCCTGGGAACCTCCATATGCCGCGGGAGCGGCCCAAAGAAATAGCAAAAAGAAAAAAAAAAAAAAAAAAAAGAAAGAAATTAAAAAATTAACAATTTTTACAGAGTGATATATATACTAGAAAATTCAGATGAAAGAGAGGAAACCTTAAAACAAGAAGGTGGAGAAAAAAAAATCAAAGGAGTTCCCATCGTGGCTCAGTGGTTGATGAATCCAACTAGGAACCATGAGGTTGCAGGTTCGATCCCTGGCCTCGCTCAGTGGGTTAAGGATCCGGCGTTGCAGTGAGCTATGGAGTAGGTTGCAGATGTGGCTCGGAGCCTGCATTGCTGTGGCTCTGGTGTAGGCCGGCGGCTACAGCTCCGATTAGACCCCTAGCCTGGGAATCTCCTTATGCTGTGGGATCGGCCCTAGAAAAGGCAAAAAGACAAAAAAAATAAAAAACAAAAATAAATAAAAGGACAAAAATAAGAACAGGCAGATTAATTCATCAGATAAATTATCTAGAAAATCTAAATGCTGAAAGAGAGAAAACAGAGGGGGAGATGTTATCAAAGAAAGAATAGAAGAAAATTTCCTAGACTGAATGACTCTCTCAGATGTCCAAAACAATGAATGAAAGAGACCTAAATAGGAGTTCCCTGCTGGCTCGGGGAGTTAAGGATCTAGCATTATCACTTCTGTGGCTCTGGCTACTACTGTGACACAGGTTCAGTCCCTGGCCCCGGAACTTCCGTATGCTTCAGGAATGGCCAAAAATAAATAAAGGCCTAAATGAAGTTCCACCACTGCAAAATTCCAAAACACCAAGGATAAAGAAAAGATTCTAAAACTTCTGGAGAGGCTGGAATGAAGAGAGGGATGGAGGGGAGAGACAGAGAGCCCATCAAAAAGATAAGAAATCAAAATGGCATCAGACTTTCGAACTTGAACAACGCTGGAACTTAGATCTTGACCAAGAAAACTTGAAAAAAAAATCTCTTTTAACCTAGAATTTTATACTCAGAGAAACTGAATCAAAGGAAAGCATAAGACAATTTAAAACATGCAAGGCCTCAAAATTCAATTCCCATGTACCAATCTCAAGAAGCGACTCCAGCAAAACAAGAGAGTTAGCCAAGAGAAAGGAAGACATGACTTCTAAGAATCAGGGAATCCAACCAGGATTCCCAGGATGGAAGCTGTGAACCTGGCCTCGAGGGACCAGCCCAGACTACGGCAAGAGGATGGAAGGTCTTGAGGAGAAATGTCACCTGGAAAAAGACAACTGATAGGTTATTCTAATATATGTGAACCATGTAGAAAACAGTACTTAAGGGTGTAAAGATGTTATCAGGAGGGGTTCCCATCATGGCGCAGCAGAAATGAATCCGACTAGAAACCAGGAGATTGCAGGTTCGATCCCTGGCCTTGCTCAGTGGGTTAAGGATCCAGCGTTATCGTGAGCTGTGGTGTGGGTCATAGATGCGGCTCAGACCTGGCGTTGCTGTGGCTCTGGCATAGGCCAGCAGCTGTAGCTCCGATTAGACCCCTAGCCTGGGAACTTCCATATGCCACGGGTGCTGCCCTAAAAAAAGACAAAAAAAAAAAGAAAAGAAAAGATGTTATCAGGAAAGATTAGTAACAGATAAAAAGAAAAATAAGGAAATTTTTAAATGTTGCAATGGGGAGTTCCCGTTGTGGCTCAACAGGTTAAGAACCCAACTGGTATCCATAAGAATGCGGGTTTGATTCCTGGCCTTGCTCAGTGGGTTAAGGATCCAGCACTGCCATGAGATGTGGTGTAGGTTGCAGAGAAATAGCTCGGATCCCACATTGCTGGAGTTTCAAATAGGCCACACCTTTTTTTTTTGCTTCTTAGGGCTGTACTCATGACACATGGAAGTTCCCAGGCTAGGGGTCAAATCAGTGCTACAGCTGCCAGCCTACGCCACAGCCACAGCCATGGAGGACCTTAGTCTCATCTGCAACCTACACCACAGCTCACAGCAACTCCGGATCCTTAACCCACTAAGCAAGGCCAGGGATTGAACCCACATCCTCATGGATACTAGTTGGATTTGTTCCCGCTGAGCCACAACAGGACCTCCAGTATTATATTTTTATATGAAGTTTTATATCCAGAAAGCTTTTCTGACTATTCATCTCATAAAATGAATCAGGACCAACTTGTTTCCCCATATCCCAACAAGCTCTGCAATTCAGAGTTTTATTGCCCATATAAAGTTCTGACTATATACTAAAGGTAAAACGGCCTTAAATCAACTAATTCCATTTCTCAACAAGCTGCAAAAAGAAGGTTGTCTTTCATTCAACAAAAGACAGACTGAGCTTTTTTTTCATGAGCAGGGAGGTGGGAGTTTGGACAAAGACGACTAAAGCAAATAACCTGATAATGAACCTTTACCTAGCCTAAGTAATGATGTTGTCCATTGTGACAAAGGGACAAGGAAAAAAAGGGACAAAATTTCAACTTAGGTCTTCTGAAATACTGCAAAACACAGTAGTGCTACCAACATTCTAATGAATATTAAATATAATATGTTGACTATCTACAATAAACTCTATCACAGAAAATGAAGAAATGTCTTACCTTGTTTAATTTTGAGCAACATGATCTAGCATTAATGTAATCACATTCTAAATCAGACAAGGTAATTATCTGATGATTGAGATAAGGAATTATTAGACTTCTTTTATAACAATTATTATGTTTGAGTTTCAGAAAGCAATCCCAGTTGCAAAGCAGAATTAAATTTGAATTGAAAAGATTTAGTTATTTCCTTCAAGTTCATTCATTAAACAACTAAATTTTCTCATTTAGGTTCCTTCAACAAATGATTTTCACAAAATAGTCCTCTTACTATGCTCAATTCTAATATGACCCATACCAGAACATTCAACCTGAGTTCCTCAAATGTCAAACAGTGGCTATAAGAAATAAAAAATAAGACCTATTAAAAAAAAAAAAGTTTAGGAGTTCCCGTCATGGCACAGTGGTTAACGAATCCGACTAGGAACCATGAGGTTGTGGGTTCAATACCTGGCCTTGCTCAGTGGGTTAAGGACCCGGTGTTGCCATGTGCTGTGGTGTAGGTCACAGATGTGGCTCGGATCCCGCATTGCTTTGGCTCTGGCGTGGGCCGGTGGCTACAGCTCTGATTAGACCCCTAGCCTGGGAACCTCCATATGCTGAAGGAGTGGCCCTAGTAAAGGCAAAAAAAAAAAAGTTTAAATGTTATAAATATACATCCCTAAAAGTAGAATATGGTTTATTTATGATATATCCATAAAATATCTTTGAAGACCTAAGATATGAAAAAAATAGGATTCAAAACTATAAAATTTAGCATGGTCACATGTTAGGGACAGACAGACATAAGAGGAAAAGTCCTCAGAGTTTCCTAGTGGTGCAGGGGGTTAAGGATCTGGTGCTGTCACTGCTGTGGCACGGGGTCGATCCCTGGCCTGGGAAATTCCACATGCCATGGAAAAAATTCAACAAAAAAGATAAAAGTAAATGTTCTCAACTAAATTCTAAACATTTCTGTATGGCTATTCCCCTTATCACTTCAACACAGCTAAAGGCAAAAATCACCACTTTCTCCACAAACTGTTCCACCTCTAGTTTATTTTACTTCTGTTAACGACACAAACATCATTTGCCCCAGCTCAAAATATGGGAAGTTATTTCTACCTTATGCTTCCTATCTCATCATCAATCACTACCAGGTCCTATCAATCATTTCTTTCTAGCACCACTTACATTAATTCCTTCTTTCACCTGCCCACAATTAGCGACCCATTTCAAAACCCAGATGAACCCATTCCCTGATGGTTTCTTACCTTCCAATCTTTTCTGTTTCCAACCCACTCTGCAGGCTTATCTTCCTAATACATCACTTTGTTTTATGTCAAAATGCTTCAATGGCTCCCTACTGCCTAGAGAATAAAAGTGAAAGCCCTCCTTGCCCTAACATTCAAACCCTCCAACATCTAATCGAATCCAGCCTTTCCAAACCTGCCCTTCTGCTGCCGGCCAAATCAACCACGTGCTCCAGATGGCCTATTCCTCCATCACCCAGAAATGCCATGAACACACCTGTCTGCAGCTTTGCTCTTTCCTGAATCTGATTTTAAATATCCACCCTTTTCCTTCTCTACACGTTTTCTTCCCAGTTCAATGTCCATGAAAACTCTTATCCTTATAGAATGTATACCCTGATGATTTTCCACCTCTTGGCTCTAATATTAAGCTAGTGCAACTATTCCAAAATACAGTAATGTGTTCATCAAAACACACCCTAAATGTAACTTAACGTCTGAGTCTAATATTCCACCTGTGTCTATGTACATAAATTGGTATAAACCAAGGCTTTTTTAAATTATCGAGCCTAGTTTTCCAAACTGCAGTAAGAGAAATCTAAGTTTCATTTCTCCAAATTTAAGCTTCGGTTCCTTATGCCACAAAAGGGAGTTAGGTCATCAAAATGTTCTAAACAATGCTGCCCTTTCAGTCTGTTTGCCAAGCCCCAAAAATGCAGTTCTCCTCATTACAAATCGTCAGTTAAAGTAAAAACTGCTGCTCAGTAGGGGTGAGGGAGGAAGAAGGCAGAGCAGTATTTACTAAACATCAGTCATGGGGCAGGTTTTGGGCTGCTAGGTGCTTAACACGCTCTCATTGTGCACACATACATCTGAGAAGTAAACATTCCTCCCATTTTATTTTTTTGTTACGCCCATGGCATGCAGAAGTTCCCAGGCCAGGACTGAACCTGCACCACAGCAGTGACCCAAGCCACAGCAGTGACAACAGTGGATTCTTAACCCAAACAGCTACCAAAGACTCCTCTCCCCATTTTAAAGATAAGAAAACTGAGGCTTAGGAGTTCCCATTGTGGCTCAGTGGAAACAAATCCAACTAGTATCCATGAGGATTTGGGTTGGATCCCTGGCCTCACTCAGTAGGTTAAGGATCCAGCATTGCCGTGAGCTGTGGTATAGGCTGCAGATTCAGCTCAGATCTTGCATTGCTGAGGCTGTGGTGTACACCTGCAGCTACAGCTCCCATCAGACTCCTAGCCTGGGAACCTGAGGGTTCAGCCCTAAAAAGCTAAAAAAAAAAAAAAAGAAAAGAAAGAAAGACAACTGCGGCTTAAAAAAACAAAAAAGACAAAAATAAAGAGAAAACTGAGGCTTAGAGAGGTGAAGTATTGTGCATAGCAAATAACTAAGGAGTCCCGTTTCCGAATTCTGTCCCTTCCCACTTGGACAGGTTGCCTATCCATAACAAAGCATGAAGCCACACTGAAAACATACTCTGTACCATCAACCTAAACAAAATGCTCTGGCAAACAAAAAGTTTAATTCTGTCAGAAAGGGTCCCTTGCAATTTACAAGGGAAAAAAATTAAAAGCAGATTATCTCATTTTTTTTTTTTCTAGCTTACACTTGGATTGTGCATTATATCACTGGGCGACAACGAAGCCTAGATGCTTCCTCAAGAATAGGGAAGAGTTTAGTCTCCACATCTTCCAGAGTGCTAACTTCAACGACTATTTACTGCCCCGGAAAATACAGTCTGAATACTGTAGCGTGAACAGCTATACAAAATACGGAAGTTTCAAACATGTACCGATACGGAAAAGAATAAAAGTTGAGAAATGACTGAGAACTAAATCTCGCGTATAGTTACTCAATTCACAGATGTGCAACCGACAGGGGTATCCAAAAAAATCACCTGCAGGTGGTTCTTACAACAAGCCCTTCCCAACAACTGCCTACGAAACGGCGTCGTGCAGAAAACATTTTCACTCGTTTTTGAAATGAATGAGTCAACTCCTGGACGTGAAAGGCCCCTACAAGTTTCAATACCCGAGAGAACAAAGGGGCGGACAGCGCGGGGTGTCGCCCCGAGAATGACAAGAGGCGGCAAATCGCCTCCACCGGGCTCAGCGCGAGACTGTTCACGAGCGACCGCCCCGGGATGTAGGTCGTGGGCCGCCGCTCTCGGGACCCCGGGAATCCCTCGAAGGGCCTGGCCCAGGGGAACTGCAAGAAAATCCGCGACCCTTTTAACTCTCGAGCGCCAAAAAAGGAGGAAAACCGCGACCCCTCTCCCCTGAGAGCAGCAAACCCAGGCCAAGTGCCAGGCCCCCAGGCTGGGCACAGCGCGTCCCGGCGTCTTGGGGACGAGCAGAGGCGGGCAGGCCAGGCCGGGCGCTTCAAGAGGAAGGCCTGCTCAGACCCCCGGGGGAGGGGCGGCCAGCGGCCCAAGCACAGCAGCCGAGGCCCTCCTCCCGCCCAGGCTCACCACATCGGTCACCGCGGGCCGAGCCAGCGCCGGGGGTACCGCGCGGCCGCCTCTTGCACTACCACGCACCTGCCCTGTCCCCCATCCGGACCCAACCCCAGCCCGCCCCTTGGGCGGAGGGCCCTATGCCGGCCTCCGCCTGCCTTAGGCAAGGATACGAAGTACACCGAGAGGAAGATGAGCGCGCAACAGTCGAGGAGCGAGAAAACGAACACCACCGCCTCCATCCTCCTCCTCCTTCTCGGCCGCCGCCGTTGCCGCGCCTCTCCTTCCGTCAAACCCGCTCTGGGGCCCAGAAGCAGCCGGGCCTCGCCCCGCCCCGCCCCTGATAGGCCCTTGCTCCGGCCTGTCGGGGCGAGTAGTTCACCTCCCCGGGGTGCGGCATGCCGGGAGTTGTAGTCCTTTAAAAAAAACTACAGCCATAATTCTGATGCATGCTGGGAAATGTAGTTCTGAAGTTTGAATACCTATCAAAGAAGTGGGTGGGCTTTCTATCCTAAATCTGATTAAGGAGTATTTTCTGAACGCTTGTAATCTTCTGGATGCCCCGTATAATTTCTCTGGTATGCGCTAAGTTTTCTTTTTGTCTTTTTAGGGCTGCACCCACAGAGTATGGAAGTTCCCTGGCTAGGGGTCAATTGGAGTTGCTGCTGCTGGCCTACACCACAGTCACAGCGAGGCCAGATCCAAGCTCAGTCTGGGACTTACACTGCAGCTCTCGAAACGCAGGATCCTTAACCCACTGAGCCAGGCCAGGGATGGAACCAGCATGCTCAGGGATACTAGTCGGGTTGGTTTCTGCTGAGCCGCAACAGGAACTCCCTAAATTTTCTTTAGACTACACTCTAGACCTGGGGGATCCCCTGACTTGGGAATGGTAAGAGGTTTTTTTAATCTCAAATTTCACATCTAACTTCAACACTCTTGGCTTGGCAGTTGAGACTTGTCCTTTCTGATCCCAGTTTCTATGGAGATTTCACAATCTCTTGCTTATTCTCTGTTACAACAATGTTTCCACTCTAGAATTTAGCTTCTTTAAAAACTGAATGTGTTGTCATCTATTCACTTAACACTTATTTACCGACTCCACCCCTATTATAGTCCAAGAACTGCTCTAAACTCCAGAGATACAGAGATGAGTAAGGCAGAGAAAATGCTGCTCTTATCCGGTGGGTAGGTGGGAGGAATAGGTAATAAATTAGCAACTAAATATGGAGAAAAGATCATTTCACAGGGTTATAAACTCTATGAACAATATATCAAAGTCATACATTTATTCAACCAGTATTTTCTGAGCAGCTAGTATATGCCAGGTACTGGAACTTAGAGATAAAGAATGAATAAAAAAGAAAAAAAAATCCCTACATTCCTGTAGTTATTTTACAGTGGGGGAGACAGACACATACACACATGCGATCATCCATCCATCCATCCATAAATATCTGTGACAGGCAGTTATAGTATTTGAAGATGGGGAAGTCTTCTCAGATTGGAGACTGACTGATCAGAGAAGGCCAAGCTGAGGAACTGACATTTAAGTTGAAATCTGAACAATAGCTATGTAAGAGTTTGTGGGCAGAGTGTTTCAGACAGTACAAAGATCCCAGCTGCTCACAGGAACTTTGTGTGTTGAAGGAACAGAAAAAAAGTCAATGTGGCTGAAGTACAATAAATAACGGTGAGTTTTGAGAGAATGTCAGAGGTGGGCAAGGAAAGGTTGCATGGGATCCCTGGCAAGGAGTTTAACTTTTATTCTAATGTGATGATAAATTGCTGGGGAGCTTTAGGTATATAAGTACCTTGATCTGATTTCCATTTTAAAAATATCCTTCTGTTTGGTGCACAAAATGTTTCCAAGGGTGACAAGTTTGTCTGCAAGATGACCACTTAGGAGAGAAGAGGATAAATAGGGAGGATAAATTAGTGTGAATGCAAAACCAACTGGGTTTGTCCAACACAGCATAGGTTCATGGGATCATAAAGGGTTCATAGGTTAAAGCTAGGTGGACTGCTACCAGATTAGAGACTGGCTGTCATTACACTCCCACTGGACCTTGTACATACCTCTATCAGAGCACTCATTAACTGTCTTCCTTACATGCCTCACCCTCTATGCCTTAAATTAAAATAAAAATAACATTTTGTTAGCTTTTGTATCCCCAGTATCTTCTATCCTGCAAATAGCTGGTGTTTGATAAATGTTTGCCAAATGAATGACCCATACTGACTACAGGAGAGATTTTATCGAAATTAGTCCAGATTTTATTAACATAAACCTTATCTCACATACGTTTCTCTTGAGTTGGAACAGAAAACATAGGCTATCCAATATTCTCTATCTGCTATTTTATCATGAGTGAATAAAAAAAATGGCTCCATAATCAAGGGTTAGAATTACCTAATGAAGATAGCCTTTGTCTCATCTACTTGAAAACTTAAAACATGGTTGCAATGCCAAAACTGTGGAATGCAAAATTTAAGACAGGGAAATAATCAGGATTAAAAAAACAGTTAGTGGAGAGTTTCCACTGTGGCACAGCAGGTTAAGAATCCAGCATTGCTGCAGCTGTACACAGGTCACTGCTGTGGCTTGGATTCAGTCACTGGCCCAGGCACTCCCATGCCGCTGGTGTGGCCAAAAAAAACCCAACGACAACAACCCAATTAGTGGGTGTGTGCGTGCGTGCGTGCGTGTGTGTGTGTGTGTGTGCGAACACGCATTAGAGAATGAGAGAGAGAGACCAAGATTTGCGGTTTAAAATACATATCATATTTCAAAAGTAGAAATTGAACTGTTTCCATTTCCAGTCTGGCATGTGGCTTGGAAGCTACCACTAGGTCCTGATAACAAATAAAATTCAAAGAAACTGAAAAATAAGCTCTTCTTAGGTCCATCAGAGAAGTGAGATCATTGCTCCAAAAATGGGACAGACAAGCCAATACAGAGGAGCACAGCTTACCAGAGCAGAAACACACTAGCAGAAAACCCCATGGAACCAGTACTGGATTAGGAAAACCTGGACTATAATTGATGAGAAGGTGGAGGCTCAGTGTGGACAAGCCTGAATATAAAACCTCAGGGAGTTCCCTTCTTCGATCAGTAGATTGAGAACCCAACTAGTATCTGTGAACATGCAAGTTTGATTCCTGCCCTAGCTCAGTGGATTAAGGATCCCACATTGCCATGAGCCATGGTGTAGGTCACAGACACAGTTTGGAACCCGCATTGCTGTGACTATGGCATAGGCTGGCAGCTGTAGCTCCAATTTGACCCCTAACCTGGGAACTTCCATATGCCATGGGTTCGGCCCTAAAAAGACTCCCCCCCCCCAAAAAAAAAATCCCTTGGGGAGAGGGTGCAGGGGGAAGGTGAGAGCTTACACTTGTGAGTCTTGCCTCCTATAGTTCTTACCTCCTGTAGTTCTACCAGTCCACAAGAAATCCACTTTAAATAGAAAAGCGCATATGGATTAAAAGTAAAGGGATGGAGAGTTCTCATCGTGGCTCAGGGGAAACGAATCCGACTAGGAACCATGAGGTTGTGGGTTCGATCCCTGGCCTTGCTCAGTGGGTTAAGGATCTGGCATTGCCATGAGCTGTGCTGTAGGTCTAACAAGAGGATAGGGTTGGAGAAAGCTATACTATGCTAACACTAATCAAAAGAAAGCAGGAGAAGCTACAGTAATTTCAGACAGAGCAGTCTTCAGGCCAAAAAATAATTATCAGGGATAAGAAAGAGCACTGCATGATGGTAAAAATTAAATTTGTCAAGAAAACACAACAATCTCTAATGTGTATATGCCTAAAAACAGAGCATCAACATGTGTGAGACAAAAATTGACAGAACTGCAAGGAGAAAGAAATGAATCCACTATTACAGTTGGTGACTTCAAGAATTCTCTAACAAATAGATACAGCAGGCAGAAAATCCGTAAGGACATGGCTGAGTTCAACAATACCATCAACCCACTGTATGTCATTGACATCTAGGACAAGTGGATACAACAACAGAATGAGTATTTTTCTTAAACTGAACAGTTCCTTCACTTGCTAGATGGCTTCCTTCAATTGATTCCAGAGAAAGGATACACAGTTGTAAGGATATATGGAGGCCTAGTATTTCTAAGACTAGCTTTGTTCTAGTTCTACTGTGATTGATAGTTTGAGTTAGTTCTGAATCATAGGTGGAAAATTGTTTTGTTTTTTGTTTTTCTTTTCTTTTTTGGCCACCCCTTGACATGTGGAGTTCCAAGACCAGGGATCAGATCCGAGCCACAGTTGCAAACTGAGGCACAGCTGCAGCAACGATGCCAGAGTTGGAACCTGCATCCCAGTGCTTCAGAAATGCCACTCATCCTGTTGCACCACAGTGGGAACTGCTGTTGAATATTATTTTGACAGCATTGATCCACTGTCTTCTAGCTTGTATTAGTGCACATGTTGAAAATTTTGCGTCATTCTGAAGGTTGGTTTTTTTTTTTTTTTTTTTTTTGGCCTTGTCTATGGCATATGGAAGTTCCCAAGTGGGGGATCAAACCCACACCACAGCAGCAACCAAGCCACTGCAGTGACAATGCCAGATCCTCAACCTGTTGTGCCACAAGAAAGCTCCTAAATTTCTTTTTTTCTTTTTTATCTTTTTAGGGCTGCACCCAGGCATATGGAGGTTCCCAGCTAGGGGTCGAATTGGAGCTGTAACTGCTGGCCTACACCACAGCCTCAGCAACTTGGTAACCAAGCCATGACTGTGACCTACACCACAGCTCACGGCAACGTCAGATCCTTAACCCACTGAGCCAGGCCAGGGATTGAACTCAAGTCCTCAAGGATGCTTGTTGGGTTCATTAACCGCTGAGCCATGATGGGAACTCCCTAAAATTCTTGATACTATGGATGTATCCTATTTGTTCTCCCTGGAAGATTTATGATATTCCTTTAGCCCTGACATTCTCAGATGTCATGACAACATATCTTTGTCATTATGCTAGGCACTTGGTGGACTCGTTATACATAAATACTCATGCTTTCAGTTCTAATAAATTTCAAGGGTTGCTTCTTTGATTTTTTTTGGGGGGGGGATGCTTTTCTAGGGCTGCACCCGCAGCATATGGAGTTTCTCAGGCTTGGGGTCTAATCAGAGCTGTAGCCATGGGCCTAAGCCAGAGCCATGGAACGTCAGATTCCTACACCACAGCTCACAGGAACGCCAGATCCTTAACCCACTGAGTGAGGCCAGGGATCAAACCCACAACCTCGTGGTTCCTAGGTGGATTTGTTAACCACTGAGCCATGACAGGAACTCCAATTATAATTATTTTTTTAATTTCTGTTTTCTCCCTTCTAGGTTCATAAAGCTTCTTTTAGTTATACATTGAAACCTCCTAGATTAGGGATATTTTTCTCTTTTATTTCCATCCCTGTGTACTTTTGTTTTGTTTTACTTTCTATAGGAATTCCTCAAATTTACCTTATAAACCTTCAAATGAAATCTATACTATCTTTTTAATTTAAAGAGATCCCTTTTGCTTTCTGATTGTTCTTTTTTATAACATCCTTTTCTTATTTCAGTCATACAGAATCTTCTCATTTCTAGAAGGACATAAATTTTGGTACTCTTGAAATATTCTTTTGCTTTGTTCATTGTCTCTATTTTCTTTAATATTTTCCCCATCACTTTCTTTTTTTCCATAGTTCATGTTGGAGACTACCTGCAAACAAACTTTGATTCCCCCCAGCCTTTTTTTTGGTCTCTTTAGCACTGCACCCAAGGCAAATGGACGTTCCCAGGCTAGGGTTCGAATCGGAGCTGCAGCTGCTGGTCTACGCCACAGCCACAGCACCAAAGGATCCAAGCCATGTCTGTGACCTACACCACAGCTCATGGCAACACCAGATCCTTAACCCACTAAGTGAGGCTAGGCATCAGCCCCTCCTCCTCATGCATGCTAGTTGTGTTACCACTGAGCCACAATGGGAACTTCCAAATTTGGTCTTTGACCATCTCTTTATATGTTAAATCTAAAAACCACTAGAAAGGGCTTGGGAAGCTCAGTGTGGATGGGCAGGGCTAGTGGATCAATAGTTTCACTGTGCTTTGATCAGTGGTGACCTAGTTGATCTGTGCATGATGCTCACCTCCTTGGAAGGGATCTTCTCCCTAAGGCCCTTCAGTTATTGCAGGAAAGAATCCGAGCTCTTGACCGCAGGGGTAAAAGCCAGGCTGCCAGGGTTCTGAGACACAAATGGGGAAATGAAGCTGGGGTTTCATGTTTGAAGACTTTCACTTAAACTTTCTGTTTTCAGTGGTGTGCCTCCTTTCTGTTCTCTACTATGTCTAGTTAGTACAATAAAGGAAGGGAAAAACTACTTATGGACTGGAAAAGAGAAAATTAATTTTGTCTAGTAGAGTATCTTAACAAGGTGGTAGAACCCAAAATCAGTACACAAAAATCAACTGCATTTTACTTACTACAAAACTAATAGTTAGCAATAAAAATTTTAAAACAGTACCACTTACAATATCACCAAAAAAGCATGGAATATTGGAGTTCCCGTCGTGGCTCAGTGGTTAATGAATCTGACTAGGAACCATGAGGTTGCGGGTTCAATCCCTGGCCTTGCTCAGTGGGTTAAGGATTTGGCGTTCCCGTGAGCTGTGGTGTAGGTCACAGATGCGGCTTGGATCTGGCGTTGCTGTGGCTCTGGCGTAGATGGGTGGCTACAGTTCCAATTAGACCCCTAGTCTGGGACCTCCATATGTCACGGGTGCGGCCCTAAAAAGGACAAAAAAAAATGCATGGAATATTTAGGAATTAATCTAATAAGCTATCTCTAGGATCTTTATGTGATAACAACAACAACAACAACAACAAAAAACACTGATGAAATAAATTAAACACATAAATGAATAGAGAAATAAACCATGCTGGTGAATTAGAAAACTCAAAATTGTTAAAAATGTCAGTTCCTCCAAAATCGATCTATAGGTTCGATGCAATTTTAATCAAAACCATGGCAGGATTTCTTGTATAGAAATGTCAAGCTTATTCTAGAATGTATATAGAAAGGCAAAGGAAATATTATGGCCAAGATGATTCTGAAAAAGAAACACAAAGTTAAAGGATTCACATCACCTGATTTTAAGATACACTAAAATATACAGCAATCAAGATATTATGAATGAAAGTAGAGACACAGAGATAAAATGGAATAAAACAGAATGTCCATAACAAGGCCCCATGTATATGGTCAATTTATCTTTTTTGATAAAGATGTAGAGACAATTCAATAATCTTTTCCAGAACAAAGTATTCTGTAACTACTGGACATCCATAGGCAAAAAGAAGAACCTTGACACATACTCTTCACCTTATTTACAAATTAACTCAAAATGGAATCAGAACTAAATGTAAAACCTGAAAGTATAAAGGGGAAAGACTGTGATGAAACTTTTCATGGAGTTCCTGTCATGGCTCAGTGGGTTAAGACCCCAACTAGTATCCATGAGGAAGCTGGTTGGATCCCTGGCCTCGATCAGTGGGTTAAGGATCCAGCATTGCCATTGCTGTGAGCTGTGGTGTAGGTCACAGATGTGGCTCGGATCTGGCATTGCTGTGGCTGTGGCATAGGCCCCCAGCTTCAGCTCCAGTTTGACCCCTTCCATATGCTGCAGGTGTGGCCCTAAAAAGAAAAGAAAAAAAACCTTTTCATTGGTAACCCCATAGGCAGGAGAGCAGGAAAGCAATACCTCACAATATTCTAAGTGGAAAATTCAGTCAATAATGATTTAATATTATTTCAGTTAACCAAACTGGCACATAAATTACCTGTCCCCCATCTGGTGTCAAACACAAAGAAACATCATGGAAAATTCAGCATAAAAAAATCAGCTAATCAATTGAAAGATGGAAGTATCCTAGTTTCATAAGTTCAACTCAGAATAGAGCAGCAGAAAAATTCAGAGAATTTAACTGTATATAGATCTGAACCATGTCAGGATAAGACTCCAGCGTTCAAGAAGGAAAGTGACTTGTGGTTGCCAAGGGGGAGGGGGAGGGAATGGAGGGGGTGTGTTGGAATTTGGGGTTAGTGGATGCAAACTATTGCATTTGGAATAGATAAGCAATGAGATCCTGCTGTATATCACGGGAACTATATCGAGTCACTTGTGATGGAACATGATGGAGGATAATGTGAGAAAAAGAATGTGTATATATATGTGTATACACACACACACACACACACACACACACAGCCAGGTCACTTTACAACAGAAATTGAAAGAACACTGTAAACCAACTACAATAAAAATATTTTTAAATATTTGTGTCTGAGACCTGCACCACAAGTCATGGCCACACCAGATCCTTAACCCACTGAGTGAGGCCAGGGATGGAACCCACATCCTCATGGATACTAGTCAGGTTTGTTTCTAGTGAGCCACAACAGGGACTCCAAGTTTCCTCAAAAAATTTAAAATAGGGAGTTCCCGTCGTGGCACAGTGGTTAACGAATCCGACTAGGAACCATGAGGTTGCAGGTTCGGTCCCTGCCCTTGCTCAGTGGGTTAACGATCCGGCGTTGCCGTGAGCTGTGGTGTAGGTTGCAGACGCGGCTCGGATCCTGCGTTGCTGTGGCCCTGGCGTAGGCCGGTGGCTACAGCTCCGATTCAACCCCTAGCCTGGGAACCTCCATATGCCGCAGGAGCGGCCCAAGAAATAGCAACAACAACAACAACAAAAGACAATAAGACCAAAAAAAAAATTAAAATAGGATGAATTGAATTATATATTCAATTTCACTTTGAATATATAAGCAAAATAATTAAAAGCAAGATCTTGAGGAAATATTTGCGCGTCCGTGTTCTTTGCAGTTATTATTTGCAGTAGCAAAGAGGTGGTACCAATGCAAATGTCCACTAAGAGATAAGTGGAGAAAGAAAATATGGTATGTAAATGCAATGGAGGAGTTCCTGCTGTGGTGCCATGGGATTGCTGGAATCTCTGGAGCACTGGGATGCAGGTTTGATCCCCGGTCCAGCACAATGGGTTAAGGATCCAGCATTGCCTTGGCTTTGGCATAGGGTTGCCACTGTGGCTCAGATGTGATCCCTGGCCAGGGAACTCTCTATGCCGCAGGGTGGCCAAAAACGAGAAAAAAAATGCTGTAGAATATTATCCATCCCTTCAAAAGAAGAGTACCCTGTTACCTGTTATAACATGGATGAAACTTTAGGATGTTATGCTAAATTGAAATGAGCCAGCCACAAAAAAGACAAATACTGAATAATTTCGTTTATAAGAAACACTCTAGTGGTAAAAGTCACAGAAACAGAGAGTAGAAGGGTGGTTTCCAGGGGCTGGGTTGAGGAGGAAATGGGGACCTTTTTGTTCAGTGCACACAGAGTTTCTGTTTTGCAAGCTGAGAAAGTTCTAGAGATCTGCTACCCAACAAGATTAATGTGGCTAACGCTACTGAAATAAACACTTAGAAATGGTTAAGATGGTAAACTGTTACATGTTTTTTACTAACATTTAAAACTTTTTACATGAATGAAAAATGAAGACATGCCTAGATAAATAAAAACGGAGCGATTTTTTAGCCAATGGATTTGCCTTACAAAAAAAGGAAAGGGTGTCAGCCCCTTTAGGCTGAAATGAAGGACATTAACTTGAAACCAGATGAGGAAATAAAGAATTCCAGTAAAAATAACTTCATAAGGAAATATGAGTTGGTATTCATTTAATTTTGGTTTGTAATTCTTTCTTTCCTACATGATTTAAATACAAGTGCTTAAAACTATAATTTTAAATCTATTGATGGGCACACAGTGTATAAATATGTAATCTATGACAATGTTATGAGGGAGACAAAGCTATGTATTTAGTAGCAGCAAAGTTTTTGTATACTATTGAACGAAGTTGGTATTAGTTCAAACATAAGTTGTTATAAATTAAGGTGTTTAATTGTACTTCCCAGGGTGACCATTAAGAAATTAATTTTTGGGAAATGCAAATCAAAATCACAATGAAGTATCATTCCACACCCACTAGGATAGGTGTAATTAAGAAATAAAAAGAGGGAGTTCCCTGGTGGCCTAGTGGGCTAAGGACCTGGTATTATCACCACTGTGAGCTGGGACACTGCTGTAGTGGTTTGGATCCCTGGCCTGGGAACTTCCACATGCCACAGATGTGGCCAAAAAAAACCCAAACCAAACCAACCAACCAACCAAACAAAAAAAACCCAGAAAATAAGTCTTAGGGAGGATACAGAGAAACTGGAAACTTCATACACTGCTGGAGGGAACGTAAAACAGTGTAGCTGCTGCGGAAAAGAGTTTGGTTGGTCTTCAAAATTAAACATTGGGAGTTCCCCTCGTGGCTCAGTGGAAATGAATCTAACTAGCATCCATGAGGATACAGGTTCGATCCCTAGCCTCATCTGTGGGTTAAGGATCTGGCGTTGCCGTAAGCTGTGGTGTAGGTCACAGATGTGTCTTGTGTTGCCGTGGCTGTGGGGCAGGCCAGCGGTCACAGCTCTGATTCAGCCCCTAGCCTGGGACCGTCCATATGTTACAGGTGCAGTCCTAAAAAAGAAAGACAAGAAAAAATTATTAAGCATTGAACTCCCACATGACCCAGCAATCCCACTCTTAGGAGTATACCCAAGAAAACCAAAACTAAGTATTTTTAGAAAAACTTGTATACAAATGCTCATAGCAGTATTATTCTTACCAGCTAAAAAGAGGAAATAATCCAGATGTCAATCAACTGATGAATTTATAAATGAAATAGGCTATATCTATACAACAGAATATTATTCCATCACAAAAAGGAAGAAAGTGCCAGTACATGTTACAACCTGAATAAACCTTGGTTAAAAAAAAAACCAAAAATCTATGCTAAGCATGGAGTTCCCATTGTGGCTTAGTGGGTTAAGAACCCAACATAGTGTCCGTGAGAATTAGGGTTTGATTCTGGGTCTCGTTCAGTGGCTTAAGGATCCAGTGTTACCGAAAGCTGCAGCATAGATCGCAGACCCAGCTCGGATCTGGTTGCTGTGGCTGTGGTAGAGGTGGTAGCTGCAACTCCAATTCAACACCTTATCTGGGAACTTCCATATGCTGCAGGTGCAGTCCTAAAAAAAAGAAAAGAAAGGAAAAGAAAAGAAAGAAAAATGAATAAAAAAATATGCTAAGTGAAAGAAGCCAAATACAAAAAGTCACATATTGTGTGATTCCATGCCTGTGTAATGTCCAAAATATGTAAATTCATAGAGACAAAAAGGACGTTAGGTTTTCCCGTGGTTGGGGGAAGGGCGGAAATGGGAGACACTGTCTAATGGAGTTTCTTCTTTTTTTTTAGGGCCGCACTTGCACAACATGGTAGTTCCCCGGCTAGGGGTCGAATCAGAACTGCAACTGCCTGACCTCACCACAGCCACAGCAAAGCCAGATCTGAGCCGCATCTGTGGACCTATAATGGCAATGTTGGATCCTTAACCCACTAAGTGGGGCCAGGGATCAAACCCGAGTCCTCATGGGCACTAATCAGGTTCATTATCTCTGAGCCGCAATGGGAACTACACGGAGCTTCTTTTGGGGCTGATGATACTGAGTTCTTATTCAAGAATCATTTGACTCTTCTTGGCCATTTGTTCTTCCACATTAATCTCACACTCAACTTCTGAAATTCCTCTAAATAAACTATAATCACTCAAATTAATTTTAGTTGTGAATGACAGAAACCTCAAATAATTGTGATTTAAACAAGAAAGAAGGAGTTTCTGTCGTGGCTCAGCGGAAACAAATCTGACTAGGAACCATGAGGCTTTGGGTTCGATCTCCAGCCTCACTCAGTGGGTTAAGGATCTGGCGTTGCCATGAGCTGTGGTGTAGGTTGAAGACACAGCTCGGATCCAGTGTTGCTGTAGCTGTGGTGTAGGCCAGCAGCTGGAGCTCCAATTAGACCCCTAGCCTGGGAACCTCCATATGCTGCAGGTGCAGGCCTAAAAAGCACACACACACACACACAAAAAGGTTCTTACATGTCACATTATCAGAAAGTGTTCTGCTAACTACTCAGACTGAGGACTGAGGTAGGCTACCTGTGCTATTCTCTATCACGGTACTTTGATTATTTATGTCACGATTTTCATTTATTCACTTAGCGATTATTTATTGAAAACCTTCTACATAAATGGTTCTATTCCAAGGGCTATGAAAACGTCATTATTTGTCATTATCATAATTATATATTTATTGTTTTGCCAATGCACCGCCGGACCCTCTCACTAGAACATAAGTTCCAAGATCCTATCTGTTTGATCATCACCATATCTCCTGACTTTAGCATAATAACTGCCATATAGTAGACAATAAAAATTTGTAGGAGTTCCCGTTGTGGCGCAGTGGTTAATGAATCTGACTAGGAACTATGAGGTTTCGGGTTCGGTCCCTGGCCTTGCTCAGTGGATTAAGGATCCGGCGTTGCCGTGAGCTGTGGTGTAGGCTGCAGATGAGGCTTGGATCCCGTGTTGCTGTGGCTGTGGTATAGGCCAGTGGCTACAGCTCTGTTTAGACCCCTAGCCTGGGAACCTCCATATGCTGTGGGAGTGACCCTAGAAAAGGCAAAAAAAAAAAAAAATTGTAGATTGAATGCAAGAGATGCCAGCTCAAAAGATTATTTTTTATTCTCTTTAAGGTTAGGAACATGAATCATCTCAAAGGAGAACTCGATTAGAAAACTGAATTAATAGCTCTTACAAAATAAAATAAATCCAATGTATTTTTCCCCTAACCTCAGAAAACATGGATACAGACACAGTCTCCAGCTCCCAGCAAGCAGGCAACCTCCCTTTTTGGTAAGGAACGTCTGCCATGCACACCTTTACCTTTTTCTCCATGTTCCTATAATACAGAGATGACCGTATAAGTCATTAACCAAACTGGAACCATTATGAGACATAAAGGTGAGAAACTGAATATACAATGAACAATGGCTGGGTCCTATATAAAAACAGAACTCTGACTTATAATCTGTAGCAACCAGCCCAGGAAACCGACCCATTATCTGCAGCAACGAACCCAGGAAGCCAGCCTGCTATCTACAAGTCAGACTTCGTAGGAAGCCAGACCACTATCTCTACAAACAATGGAGGAAGCCAAACAATAAACCGTGGAACATTTGGCCCCAAATACCCAGGACTCTATTAATAATTAGCCTCTTTAATTTTTGTCCCTGCTTCAAACTTAGGGCCAACCAGAGAAAGCAAATATGGTCCCTTAACTAGTCACATAGGATGCCCTGTTTCTAGTTAGCCCTCCTACAGATTCCCGACGCCAGGAGTCTTCAATCAGGGCATATCTGAAGCCTTCTGCTTTTGGCCATAAAGCTTTTCCAATCCTTTGCCTGCCTTTGAGTTTCTGCCCAAATGCAAGTGATGGTGGCCAACTCCCTTGCTATTATTGCAAGCACTGAATAGTGTTTGCCTGTTCTCATTTAGATGACTTTCATTTATATTCACAAAAGGAATACTATTTTTGTTTTCTAAGGCTGCACACAAGGCATATGGAGGTACTCAGGCTAGGGGTCAAAGCAGAGCTGTAGCTGCCCCGGCCTATACCACAGCCACAGCAACGCTGTATCCGAGCCGCATCTTTCATCTACACCACAGCTCATGGCAACACTGGATCCTTAACCCACTGAGCAAGGCCAGGGATTGAAACTGTGTCCTCATTGTTGCTAGTCAGATTCATTTCTGCTGGGCCACGATGGAACTCCGAAAGGAATACTATTAATGATTATACTGGGGGGAGTTCCCTAGTGGTGTAGTGGGTTAAGGATCCAGCATTGTCACTGCTGTGCTCAGGTCACTGCTTTGGTGTGGGTTCCATCGCTGGCCAGGGAATTTCCACATGCTGCAGTTGTGGCCAAAGTAGTAGTAGTAGTAGCAGTAGTAGTAGTAATAATAATAATAATAATAGATCAAGAGGCAAAAATTGGAGTTTCCTGTTGCAGCTCAGCAGGTTAAGAACCCAACTAGTATCCATGAGGATGCGGGTTCGATCCCTGGCCTAGCTCAGTGGGTTAAAGGGTCTGGCGTTGCCACAAGTTGTGTCAAAGTTTGCAGATGTGGTTCTGATCTGGCATTGCTGTGGCTGTGACATAGGCTGGCAGCTGCAGCTCCAATTTGACCCCTAACTCATGAACTTCCATATGCTGCAGGAGTGGCCCTAAAAAAAAAAGGCAAAAATTGGGACTGTTTTAAATAAATCAGCACCATAGATGATGCTAATTAAGAAGCATAATTAGACAAGAGGCTGTTCACCAGTGAGATAAAAATTGGGGGAGGGCAAGGTGTGAAGAAAAGAGGTGAAATATGCCACCACCACTAGGTGGTGTTGCACCATTAAAGAATGGAGAACGTTTCAATTACTGCAGGAAGTTGTTGAGAGGCATATGCACTGATTACTATTCAGTAACCTTACTAGTTTAGATGTACGGTACTCTAAAATTTGAGCACTGGAATTAATGTCAAATTATCTTCAGGGCAATAATTACTGGAAATAATTCCAACGGAAAATGTTCTAGCATACTGTTATTGACACCTAGTATTGACTTAATTACTGCCTACTGCACCCGATGAAGTAAAGAGGTGAAAAACACACTCCTTACTCTTAACAAACTTACATTCTAGGAGTTCCCACTGTGGCTCAGCGGAAAGGAGTCTGACTAGTATCCATGAGGACCCAGGTTCGATCCCTGGCCTTGCTCAGTGAGTTAAGGATCTGGCATTGCCATGAGTTGTGGTGTGGGTCACAGAAGCGGCTTGGATCTGGCATTGCTGTGGCTGTGGCATAGGCCAGTGGCTACAGCTCTGATTTGACCCCTAGCCTGGGAACCTCCATTCTATAGTACTTAAGGTCCAAAGGAGTTACCCAATACGCAGGACCCAGTGAAAAATTAAAATAAGGGGCCATTTTTTTTTTTTTTTTTTTTTGCCTTTTGTCTTTTTGTTGTTGTTGTTGTTGCTATTTCTTGGGCCGCTCCCTCGGCATATGGAGGTTCCCAGGCTAGGGGTCCAGTCGGAGCTGTAGCCACTGGCCTATGCCAGAGCCACAGCAACGCGGGATCCGAGCCGCGTCTGCAACCTACACCACAGCTCACGGCAACGCCGGATCGTTAACCCACTGAGCAAGGGCAGGGACCGAACCCGCAACCTCATGGTTCCTAGTCGGATTCGTTAACCACTGCGCCACGATGGGAACTCCCAGGGGCCATTTTTCAAAAAGAATTAAAAACTTCGGAGTTCCCGTCGTGGCTCAGCGGTTAATGAACCCGACTAGGATCCATGAGGAGAGGGGTTCGATCCCTGGCCCCGATCAGTGGGTTAAGGATCCCGAGTTGCCGTGAGCTGTGGTGTAGGTCGCAGATGAGGCTGGGGTCCCCTGTTGCTGTGGCTCTGGCATAGGCTGGCAGCTGTAGCTCCGATTAGACCCCTAGCCTGGGAACCTCCATATGCCGCGGGTGCAGCCCTAGAAAAACACAAAAAGACAAAAATAAATAAATAAATAAAATAAAAAAATAAAACCTTCAAGACAGTCACTGCAGAGCATTAAAGTATGGAGCCCTTCTGAGCACAAAGCACTTTGCAATTGTACAGAGCACACACTCATGAATCCAACTTTAAATGTATAATAGTACTCTCAAACAAATTATAGACTAATAAACCATATTGTAAGGAATCTTTGCTGAAGTTTATTATAATGGATTACATAAATACTTAAGCTAATTTCAAAGGTTATAAAATTTACAATTATAATTATTTTGCCCCCCCCACTGATACTGGTAGGTACTCAATAAATGCTTGCTGAAAGGATGAAAGGAGGGTTCAATGGGTGGAGATTTTAACAAGACAGAATATTAGGAAAGGCTGTAGGTAGGATTCTGGAACTCACAAGCTGGCCAAGAAAAACCTTGTAAAGAAGAGGCTATGTCAGTGACAGCAAAGGGCTGAGTATAGTTTTATTTATCGGAGTTCTCATTGTGACTCAGTGGTTTAAGGATGACACTATGGTGTAGGTCACAGATGCAGCTTGGATCTGGTGTTGCTGTGGCTGTGGTATAGGCCTCAGCTGCATCTCTGATTAAAACCCTACCCTGGGACTTTACCAGCTGTAAAAAGAAAAAAAAATATTTATCTGTCTATTATCACTACTTTCCAGTAGAATTGTAAGCTCCATAGAAACAGGAATTTTTTCTGTTTCTTCTTTCTTCTTTTTTTGGGGGGCTTGCCTGAATCATGTGGAAATTCAAAGGTCAGGTATCAAACCCACACCACAGCAGTGAAGTGAGCCACAGCAGTGACAATGCCAGACCCTTAGTCAGTAGGCCACCAGGGAACCCCTTTTTTCTGTTTCTTCATAGTGGTACCCAGTGCCTGTGACATAGAGGGCTTGAATAAATATTCATTGACTGAATAAATGGAGGCAATGCTACCTAGCTAAAAGCAGAGTACTGATATAGTGAAGAAATAGGGAATGAAGTTGGAGCCAAATAAACAAATGTTTTGAATAGCAGAATGAGAATCTATACTTTATCCAGTGTACAGATAAGAACCATCTGGGAAAAAGAGCAGTGATATGCTTTGAATTCTGAACAGAAAATAAGTCAGTACTCTCCTGACTAGAAGATTGAGCTATCTGTTGTCGACTGAAAAAAATGCATAACCTAAAAGTTGAGAATTATGTTTTTTATTTGGCAGACTTACTGAGGACTACAAGCCGGGAAGCAGCATCTTAGATAGCTCCGAGAAACTATTCCAAAGAGATAAGGGAGGAGCCAGGCTGTATGAGAGTTTTTGCTGGAAAAACAAAACAAAACCATATAGTCAAATAGCAAAAGATTACTGCTAAGCACAAAACCAGACATCTCAACTTAATGACTTTAGTGCTTTCTACATATGGGAAGATCCAAAAGCCTGAGCTAATTGCAATTAATTTTTTTGATTTGCATCTTAACTATCCTATTTTTCTCCATCCTGCATTCTTCTCGGGGGCAAGCTGCAAGTAGATGACGGCTTTATGGCCACAACATCCTCATTTACTTATTTACTGAAATGGCAGGCAACTTTTTTTTTGCTTTTTAGGGCCACACCTGCTGCATATGGAAGTTTCCAGGCTAGGGGTCTAGTAGGAGCTGCACTGCTGGCCTACACCACAGCCACAGCAACTCGGGTCCGAGCTGAATCTGTGACATATACCACAGATCAGTGCAATGCAGGATCCTTAACCCACTGAACTAGGCCAGGGACTGAACCTGTGTCCTCATGGATACCAGTTGGATGTGTTTCGGATGCGCCACAACAGGAACTCCACAGGCAACATTCTTTATCCGCACTGTCAACATCTCACGTTCTCCTTTTTCTTTTTTCTTTTTCGTCTTTTGTCTTTTTAGGGCCGCACCCGCGGCATATGGAGGTTCCCTGGCTAGGAGTCTATTCGGAGCTGTAGCTGCCGCCTACGCCACAGCAATACCGGGCCTGAGCCGCTTCTGTGACATACCTCACGGATCTTGGCAAGGCCAGCTCCTTAACTCACTGGGTGAGGCCAGGGATGGAACCTGCATTCTCATGGATGCCAGTCAGATTCGTTTTCTGCGGAGCCACCGGGGGAACTCCTCACCCTCTCTTCTTAATTCCATTTCCTCTCCTTCCCTCTCCACACCTTAATACATGCTTAGACTGCACTTGATACTGTAAACCAAGTAAGATCTCAAGAATACTAAAAACACGATCAAAACAAGCAAAAAACTAGAAATTAAAGCTGGTAAACTTTAAAACAAGTGTCCCTTTATCTGCATTTCCTTAGCTGCAAGGTAAATTTCTTGGGGCAAATACATTCACTTAATAAATTTCCAGGCAATTTCTAGGCCAAGATGGAGTCTTCTGCTGGATGCGCTCAATGAATTATCTGTACAAAATAGCCTAAGAGCAAATGATTTCCAAATGTAACAGACGAGTTGGTTACCTGGGTAAACAGGTCTTTCCTTTTTTTTCGACACCTAGCCCCTTTGTGGGGCCTCAGTCAAGTGGGTCATTAGGCGGGAAAGCAAGCAGCAGGGAGGCAGTGTGTTTCTAATCTTGATCTAATCCTCCCAAGTGTCTAGTTTTGGTTTTTCTTAAGATTGTAGCTCAAGATTAACTTTGCACTCGAATAGGGTGCGGTTGGAATGGCTGGAATGAAACCTACTGCCAAGAGACGAGCGGCTGAGCCCCTGGGGGAACCTCCCCGCCGCTGCCCCACGCGAGTGTCCGCATAGTTGGGAACAATAAAGTTGAGCGTATTCAAAGGGGTCCTTGTCATCCAGCGCCTCTTGAACAAGCCTGTAAAATAAGACTCCTAGAAACTCCCTAATGCTTTCAAGTCTCCTCCGTGTTCTCCGTAGTTTTTTCCTTTACTCGCGGCACCTTAGTTCTGACGGGAACGGCCCGGGTTCGGCTGGCTGGGGCGCATTTCGCGGGCGGCTGGCCGGGCGATCGCTGCGGGCAGCCTCTGGGAGGCCCCCGGTTCACGTGAAGCCCAGGCGGCAGCGGCGGAGGCAGACGTGATGAAGCCCAGACCCGCTAGGTTTGTGGATAATAAGCTGAAACAGCGTGTCATCCAGGTGTGTACCCTGCACGGCGGGGCCTCGCAGTGGTCCGAGTTCGTTGCCTAAGGTCAAGGCAGACCCTTTCCCGGGCGGCTCCCAGGTCGAACCCGACTAGCTGCCTGCTCCAGTCTTGGTTCCGATCTGGGGCTTTTTACAGTTCCATTCCTCCGTGGGTGGTTCAAAGCCTTTCCTCCCGGCTGTCGGGCGGGCTTTCAAGAAGAAGCCCGGGCCCGTGGGAAGCTACAGCCTGATGGGGGCCTGCCCAGATCTGGTTGACCTCAGTGCAGATCTGCAGAGAGAGTGGAGATGGCCTTTGAGTTTAAATCTGTCTTGTCTTTCTTAGGACAGAAGGGTTTTGCAAAGGCCCATGTAGATGGGGCATTTTGGGGGCCAAAAAGAGTACGTTAATTTCCATTCTAGAGAAACTTGAAATCAAGTCGGAACACAGTAAAAATAGGTACTGTACATCTGACTTTATAATAGGTACTTTACCTACAGCTTTTTTCATTGTCATAATTATCCGTAGAAGGCACTGTGTGGTGAATGTCTTGGAATGGAACAGTCAGCAGCAGTCTTAGAAGTGCCTAGAGTAACTATATACTCCTGTTGTTTTTTTATCTTATGGGCTGCAGAATAGTTTCCTTTTTGGATCCAGCACTTCCTACCATTTTTAAGTGTTGGAAGTGCCCTGAGCGTCTGTGCTCTTACGTTCTCTTTCTTTCTTTCCTTTCCTTTTCTTTTTCCTTTTTAGGGCTGCACCCATGATATATGGAACCTCCCAGGCTGGGGATCAAATTGGCACTGCAGCTGCTGACCTGCACCACAGCTCACTGGCCATGCTGGATGGTTAACCCTCTGAGCAAGGCCAGGGACGGAACCCTAGTCCTCATGGATACTGGTCGGGTTTGTCACCTCTGATCCATGTCAGGAACTCCCAACTTCTCTTTCTTTATTCTCAACTCCTCTCTTATCAATCCACACTTCTAGATGATTTCAGTCCAGTACTTTTTAAAAATACTGTCTGTAGGAGTTCCTGTTGTGGCTCGTTAGAAATGAATCTGACTAGTATCCATGAGGACACAGGTTTGATCCCTGGCCTTGCTCAGTGGGTAAAGGATCTGGTGTTTCTGTGAGCTGTGGTGTAGATTGCAGATGTGGCAGCTTGGATCTGGCATTGCTGCAGCTGCGGCATAGGCTGGCAGGTGTAGCTCCAATTTGACCCCTAGCCTGGGAACCTCATATGCCACGGGTGCAGCACTAAAAAGACAATAAATAAATAAACAAATACTATCTATACATTCATGACTTATAAATTTATATTATGATTCAATGCAGATTTTATCTTGAGTTCCATATTGAAATATCCAGTTGCCTACTGAACATCTCTTGAGTGTCTGATAGGTTATTTTCAACTTAACACATCCAAACTGAACTTCGTTTTTTTGTCTTTTGTCTTTTTAGGGCCGCACTCCCGGCGTATGGAGGTTCCCAAGATAGGGGACATATTGGAGCTGTAGCCTCTGGCCTATGCCATAGCCACAGCCACAGCAATGCCAGATCCGAGCTGAGTCTGCGACCTACACCACAGCTCATGGCCATGCCAGATCCCTAACCAAATGAACGAGGCCAGAGATTGAACCCGCGTCCTCATGGGTATTAGTTGGGTTTGTTTCCACTGAGCTGCAACAGGAACTCCAGTAATTAACCTTGTAAAGTCTCATATAACATCTACCTCATAACATTGTGAGTACTAACAAAAATAATGTGTAGAAGACCCCTGGAACAAGTCCAGCAGGCCTTTAGTTTCGCAGTAATTTTTTCCATGGTGCTCCGAGGCCAAAAGTAATACCTAATAGGCCTGTTTATTAAGTAGTTAGGTTCAGGCAACTTAATAACTATTTAGTCCAAATAACTTAGTAGTTTTTAGAAAAGATAATATGTAAAAATTAGAGAAAACTTAGTATGTTTGTATTTCCTTTTTTTTTCCCTGTCTTTTTGTCTTTTTAGGGCTGCAGCAAAGCATATGGAGTTTCCCAGGTGAGGGGTCCAATCGGAGTTGTAGGCACCGGCCTGCGCCACAGCCATAACAACGTGGGATCTGAGCCATGTCTGCGACCTACACCACAGCTCACAGCAACACGGGATCCTTAACCCGCTGAGCAGGGCCAGGGATCAAACCTGCATCTTCATGGATACTAGTCGGGTTCGTCAACCACTGATCCACGACGGAAACCCCTTGTATTTCATTCTTAAATAACTGCAATTACTTTGTGTGCCACACTTCTCATACCTTCACATTGGCACTGCCAATCTCATTTCCTGTTCCACATTGAAGTTTATTACAGCAAAGGCTGAAGACAGATTTGCAAAGCTATGACAACATGAAAAAGTTGATTTAAGGAGTTCTCTCTGTGGCAAAGTGGGTTAAGAATCTGACTGTAGCGAGTCAGGTCACTGTGGAGGTATGGGTTTGATTCCCAACCTGGTGCGATGGATTAAAGATCTGGCATTGCTGCAGTTGAAGCTGGATTCAATCTTGGCCCAGGAACTTTCATAGGTTGTGGGTGTGGCCATTAAAAAATGATTTAATATTGAAACCATGAATGGTCTCAGGCTAGTACAGTTGACCCTTGAATAACATGAGGGTTAGGGGCACTGACCCCTGCTCAGTCTTCCTTACATGCCTTACATGCCTTACATGCCTCACCCTCTATGCCTTAAATTAAAATAAAAATAACATTTTGTTAGCTTTTGTATCCCCAGTATCTTCTATCCTGCAAATAGCTGGTGTTTGATAAATGTTTGCCAAATGAATGACCCATACTGACTACAGGAGAGATTTTATCGAAATTAGTCCAGATTTTATTAACATAAACCTTATCTCACATACGTTTCTCTTGAGTTGGAACAGAAAACATAGGCTATCCAATATTCTCTATCTGCTATTTTATCATGAGTGAATAAAAAAAATGGCTCCATAATCAAGGGTTAGAATTACCTAATGAAGATAGCCTTTGTCTCATCTACTTGAAAACTTAAAACATGGTTGCAATGCCAAAACTGTGGAATGCAAAATTTAAGACAGGGAAATAATCAGGATTAAAAAAACAGTTAGTGGAGAGTTTCCACTGTGGCACAGCAGGTTAAGAATCCAGCATTGCTGCAGCTGTACACAGGTCACTGCTGTGGCTTGGATTCAGTCACTGGCCCAGGCACTCCCATGCCGCTGGTGTGGCCAAAAAAAACCCAACGACAACAACCCAATTAGTGGGTGTGTGCGTGCGTGCGTGCGTGTGTGTGTGTGTGTGTGCGAACACGCATTAGAGAATGAGAGAGAGAGACCAAGATTTGCGGTTTAAAATACATATCATATTTCAAAAGTAGAAATTGAACTGTTTCCATTTCCAGTCTGGCATGTGGCTTGGAAGCTACCACTAGGTCCTGATAACAAATAAAATTCAAAGAAACTGAAAAATAAGCTCTTCTTAGGTCCATCAGAGAAGTGAGATCATTGCTCCAAAAATGGGACAGACAAGCCAATACAGAGGAGCACAGCTTACCAGAGCAGAAACACACTAGCAGAAAACCCCATGGAACCAGTACTGGATTAGGAAAACCTGGACTATAATTGATGAGAAGGTGGAGGCTCAGTGTGGACAAGCCTGAATATAAAACCTCAGGGAGTTCCCTTCTTCGATCAGTAGATTGAGAACCCAACTAGTATCTGTGAACATGCAAGTTTGATTCCTGCCCTAGCTCAGTGGATTAAGGATCCCACATTGCCATGAGCCATGGTGTAGGTCACAGACACAGTTTGGAACCCGCATTGCTGTGACTATGGCATAGGCTGGCAGCTGTAGCTCCAATTTGACCCCTAACCTGGGAACTTCCATATGCCATGGGTTCGGCCCTAAAAAGACTCCCCCCCCCCAAAAAAAAAATCCCTTGGGGAGAGGGTGCAGGGGGAAGGTGAGAGCTTACACTTGTGAGTCTTGCCTCCTATAGTTCTTACCTCCTGTAGTTCTACCAGTCCACAAGAAATCCACTTTAAATAGAAAAGCGCATATGGATTAAAAGTAAAGGGATGGAGAGTTCTCATCGTGGCTCAGGGGAAACGAATCCGACTAGGAACCATGAGGTTGTGGGTTCGATCCCTGGCCTTGCTCAGTGGGTTAAGGATCTGGCATTGCCATGAGCTGTGCTGTAGGTCTAACAAGAGGATAGGGTTGGAGAAAGCTATACTATGCTAACACTAATCAAAAGAAAGCAGGAGAAGCTACAGTAATTTCAGACAGAGCAGTCTTCAGGCCAAAAAATAATTATCAGGGATAAGAAAGAGCACTGCATGATGGTAAAAATTAAATTTGTCAAGAAAACACAACAATCTCTAATGTGTATATGCCTAAAAACAGAGCATCAACATGTGTGAGACAAAAATTGACAGAACTGCAAGGAGAAAGAAATGAATCCACTATTACAGTTGGTGACTTCAAGAATTCTCTAACAAATAGATACAGCAGGCAGAAAATCCGTAAGGACATGGCTGAGTTCAACAATACCATCAACCCACTGTATGTCATTGACATCTAGGACAAGTGGATACAACAACAGAATGAGTATTTTTCTTAAACTGAACAGTTCCTTCACTTGCTAGATGGCTTCCTTCAATTGATTCCAGAGAAAGGATACACAGTTGTAAGGATATATGGAGGCCTAGTATTTCTAAGACTAGCTTTGTTCTAGTTCTACTGTGATTGATAGTTTGAGTTAGTTCTGAATCATAGGTGGAAAATTGTTTTGTTTTTTGTTTTTCTTTTCTTTTTTGGCCACCCCTTGACATGTGGAGTTCCAAGACCAGGGATCAGATCCGAGCCACAGTTGCAAACTGAGGCACAGCTGCAGCAACGATGCCAGAGTTGGAACCTGCATCCCAGTGCTTCAGAAATGCCACTCATCCTGTTGCACCACAGTGGGAACTGCTGTTGAATATTATTTTGACAGCATTGATCCACTGTCTTCTAGCTTGTATTAGTGCACATGTTGAAAATTTTGCGTCATTCTGAAGGTTGGTTTTTTTTTTTTTTTTTTTTTTGGCCTTGTCTATGGCATATGGAAGTTCCCAAGTGGGGGATCAAACCCACACCACAGCAGCAACCAAGCCACTGCAGTGACAATGCCAGATCCTCAACCTGTTGTGCCACAAGAAAGCTCCTAAATTTCTTTTTTTCTTTTTTATCTTTTTAGGGCTGCACCCAGGCATATGGAGGTTCCCAGCTAGGGGTCGAATTGGAGCTGTAACTGCTGGCCTACACCACAGCCTCAGCAACTTGGTAACCAAGCCATGACTGTGACCTACACCACAGCTCACGGCAACGTCAGATCCTTAACCCACTGAGCCAGGCCAGGGATTGAACTCAAGTCCTCAAGGATGCTTGTTGGGTTCATTAACCGCTGAGCCATGATGGGAACTCCCTAAAATTCTTGATACTATGGATGTATCCTATTTGTTCTCCCTGGAAGATTTATGATATTCCTTTAGCCCTGACATTCTCAGATGTCATGACAACATATCTTTGTCATTATGCTAGGCACTTGGTGGACTCGTTATACATAAATACTCATGCTTTCAGTTCTAATAAATTTCAAGGGTTGCTTCTTTGATTTTTTTTGGGGGGGGGATGCTTTTCTAGGGCTGCACCCGCAGCATATGGAGTTTCTCAGGCTTGGGGTCTAATCAGAGCTGTAGCCATGGGCCTAAGCCAGAGCCATGGAACGTCAGATTCCTACACCACAGCTCACAGGAACGCCAGATCCTTAACCCACTGAGTGAGGCCAGGGATCAAACCCACAACCTCGTGGTTCCTAGGTGGATTTGTTAACCACTGAGCCATGACAGGAACTCCAATTATAATTATTTTTTTAATTTCTGTTTTCTCCCTTCTAGGTTCATAAAGCTTCTTTTAGTTATACATTGAAACCTCCTAGATTAGGGATATTTTTCTCTTTTATTTCCATCCCTGTGTACTTTTGTTTTGTTTTACTTTCTATAGGAATTCCTCAAATTTACCTTATAAACCTTCAAATGAAATCTATACTATCTTTTTAATTTAAAGAGATCCCTTTTGCTTTCTGATTGTTCTTTTTTATAACATCCTTTTCTTATTTCAGTCATACAGAATCTTCTCATTTCTAGAAGGACATAAATTTTGGTACTCTTGAAATATTCTTTTGCTTTGTTCATTGTCTCTATTTTCTTTAATATTTTCCCCATCACTTTCTTTTTTTCCATAGTTCATGTTGGAGACTACCTGCAAACAAACTTTGATTCCCCCCAGCCTTTTTTTTGGTCTCTTTAGCACTGCACCCAAGGCAAATGGACGTTCCCAGGCTAGGGTTCGAATCGGAGCTGCAGCTGCTGGTCTACGCCACAGCCACAGCACCAAAGGATCCAAGCCATGTCTGTGACCTACACCACAGCTCATGGCAACACCAGATCCTTAACCCACTAAGTGAGGCTAGGCATCAGCCCCTCCTCCTCATGCATGCTAGTTGTGTTACCACTGAGCCACAATGGGAACTTCCAAATTTGGTCTTTGACCATCTCTTTATATGTTAAATCTAAAAACCACTAGAAAGGGCTTGGGAAGCTCAGTGTGGATGGGCAGGGCTAGTGGATCAATAGTTTCACTGTGCTTTGATCAGTGGTGACCTAGTTGATCTGTGCATGATGCTCACCTCCTTGGAAGGGATCTTCTCCCTAAGGCCCTTCAGTTATTGCAGGAAAGAATCCGAGCTCTTGACCGCAGGGGTAAAAGCCAGGCTGCCAGGGTTCTGAGACACAAATGGGGAAATGAAGCTGGGGTTTCATGTTTGAAGACTTTCACTTAAACTTTCTGTTTTCAGTGGTGTGCCTCCTTTCTGTTCTCTACTATGTCTAGTTAGTACAATAAAGGAAGGGAAAAACTACTTATGGACTGGAAAAGAGAAAATTAATTTTGTCTAGTAGAGTATCTTAACAAGGTGGTAGAACCCAAAATCAGTACACAAAAATCAACTGCATTTTACTTACTACAAAACTAATAGTTAGCAATAAAAATTTTAAAACAGTACCACTTACAATATCACCAAAAAAGCATGGAATATTGGAGTTCCCGTCGTGGCTCAGTGGTTAATGAATCTGACTAGGAACCATGAGGTTGCGGGTTCAATCCCTGGCCTTGCTCAGTGGGTTAAGGATTTGGCGTTCCCGTGAGCTGTGGTGTAGGTCACAGATGCGGCTTGGATCTGGCGTTGCTGTGGCTCTGGCGTAGATGGGTGGCTACAGTTCCAATTAGACCCCTAGTCTGGGACCTCCATATGTCACGGGTGCGGCCCTAAAAAGGACAAAAAAAAATGCATGGAATATTTAGGAATTAATCTAATAAGCTATCTCTAGGATCTTTATGTGATAACAACAACAACAACAACAACAAAAAACACTGATGAAATAAATTAAACACATAAATGAATAGAGAAATAAACCATGCTGGTGAATTAGAAAACTCAAAATTGTTAAAAATGTCAGTTCCTCCAAAATCGATCTATAGGTTCGATGCAATTTTAATCAAAACCATGGCAGGATTTCTTGTATAGAAATGTCAAGCTTATTCTAGAATGTATATAGAAAGGCAAAGGAAATATTATGGCCAAGATGATTCTGAAAAAGAAACACAAAGTTAAAGGATTCACATCACCTGATTTTAAGATACACTAAAATATACAGCAATCAAGATATTATGAATGAAAGTAGAGACACAGAGATAAAATGGAATAAAACAGAATGTCCATAACAAGGCCCCATGTATATGGTCAATTTATCTTTTTTGATAAAGATGTAGAGACAATTCAATAATCTTTTCCAGAACAAAGTATTCTGTAACTACTGGACATCCATAGGCAAAAAGAAGAACCTTGACACATACTCTTCACCTTATTTACAAATTAACTCAAAATGGAATCAGAACTAAATGTAAAACCTGAAAGTATAAAGGGGAAAGACTGTGATGAAACTTTTCATGGAGTTCCTGTCATGGCTCAGTGGGTTAAGACCCCAACTAGTATCCATGAGGAAGCTGGTTGGATCCCTGGCCTCGATCAGTGGGTTAAGGATCCAGCATTGCCATTGCTGTGAGCTGTGGTGTAGGTCACAGATGTGGCTCGGATCTGGCATTGCTGTGGCTGTGGCATAGGCCCCCAGCTTCAGCTCCAGTTTGACCCCTTCCATATGCTGCAGGTGTGGCCCTAAAAAGAAAAGAAAAAAAACCTTTTCATTGGTAACCCCATAGGCAGGAGAGCAGGAAAGCAATACCTCACAATATTCTAAGTGGAAAATTCAGTCAATAATGATTTAATATTATTTCAGTTAACCAAACTGGCACATAAATTACCTGTCCCCCATCTGGTGTCAAACACAAAGAAACATCATGGAAAATTCAGCATAAAAAAATCAGCTAATCAATTGAAAGATGGAAGTATCCTAGTTTCATAAGTTCAACTCAGAATAGAGCAGCAGAAAAATTCAGAGAATTTAACTGTATATAGATCTGAACCATGTCAGGATAAGACTCCAGCGTTCAAGAAGGAAAGTGACTTGTGGTTGCCAAGGGGGAGGGGGAGGGAATGGAGGGGGTGTGTTGGAATTTGGGGTTAGTGGATGCAAACTATTGCATTTGGAATAGATAAGCAATGAGATCCTGCTGTATATCACGGGAACTATATCGAGTCACTTGTGATGGAACATGATGGAGGATAATGTGAGAAAAAGAATGTGTATATATATGTGTATACACACACACACACACACACACACACACAGCCAGGTCACTTTACAACAGAAATTGAAAGAACACTGTAAACCAACTACAATAAAAATATTTTTAAATATTTGTGTCTGAGACCTGCACCACAAGTCATGGCCACACCAGATCCTTAACCCACTGAGTGAGGCCAGGGATGGAACCCACATCCTCATGGATACTAGTCAGGTTTGTTTCTAGTGAGCCACAACAGGGACTCCAAGTTTCCTCAAAAAATTTAAAATAGGGAGTTCCCGTCGTGGCACAGTGGTTAACGAATCCGACTAGGAACCATGAGGTTGCAGGTTCGGTCCCTGCCCTTGCTCAGTGGGTTAACGATCCGGCGTTGCCGTGAGCTGTGGTGTAGGTTGCAGACGCGGCTCGGATCCTGCGTTGCTGTGGCCCTGGCGTAGGCCGGTGGCTACAGCTCCGATTCAACCCCTAGCCTGGGAACCTCCATATGCCGCAGGAGCGGCCCAAGAAATAGCAACAACAACAACAACAAAAGACAATAAGACCAAAAAAAAAATTAAAATAGGATGAATTGAATTATATATTCAATTTCACTTTGAATATATAAGCAAAATAATTAAAAGCAAGATCTTGAGGAAATATTTGCGCGTCCGTGTTCTTTGCAGTTATTATTTGCAGTAGCAAAGAGGTGGTACCAATGCAAATGTCCACTAAGAGATAAGTGGAGAAAGAAAATATGGTATGTAAATGCAATGGAGGAGTTCCTGCTGTGGTGCCATGGGATTGCTGGAATCTCTGGAGCACTGGGATGCAGGTTTGATCCCCGGTCCAGCACAATGGGTTAAGGATCCAGCATTGCCTTGGCTTTGGCATAGGGTTGCCACTGTGGCTCAGATGTGATCCCTGGCCAGGGAACTCTCTATGCCGCAGGGTGGCCAAAAACGAGAAAAAAAATGCTGTAGAATATTATCCATCCCTTCAAAAGAAGAGTACCCTGTTACCTGTTATAACATGGATGAAACTTTAGGATGTTATGCTAAATTGAAATGAGCCAGCCACAAAAAAGACAAATACTGAATAATTTCGTTTATAAGAAACACTCTAGTGGTAAAAGTCACAGAAACAGAGAGTAGAAGGGTGGTTTCCAGGGGCTGGGTTGAGGAGGAAATGGGGACCTTTTTGTTCAGTGCACACAGAGTTTCTGTTTTGCAAGCTGAGAAAGTTCTAGAGATCTGCTACCCAACAAGATTAATGTGGCTAACGCTACTGAAATAAACACTTAGAAATGGTTAAGATGGTAAACTGTTACATGTTTTTTACTAACATTTAAAACTTTTTACATGAATGAAAAATGAAGACATGCCTAGATAAATAAAAACGGAGCGATTTTTTAGCCAATGGATTTGCCTTACAAAAAAAGGAAAGGGTGTCAGCCCCTTTAGGCTGAAATGAAGGACATTAACTTGAAACCAGATGAGGAAATAAAGAATTCCAGTAAAAATAACTTCATAAGGAAATATGAGTTGGTATTCATTTAATTTTGGTTTGTAATTCTTTCTTTCCTACATGATTTAAATACAAGTGCTTAAAACTATAATTTTAAATCTATTGATGGGCACACAGTGTATAAATATGTAATCTATGACAATGTTATGAGGGAGACAAAGCTATGTATTTAGTAGCAGCAAAGTTTTTGTATACTATTGAACGAAGTTGGTATTAGTTCAAACATAAGTTGTTATAAATTAAGGTGTTTAATTGTACTTCCCAGGGTGACCATTAAGAAATTAATTTTTGGGAAATGCAAATCAAAATCACAATGAAGTATCATTCCACACCCACTAGGATAGGTGTAATTAAGAAATAAAAAGAGGGAGTTCCCTGGTGGCCTAGTGGGCTAAGGACCTGGTATTATCACCACTGTGAGCTGGGACACTGCTGTAGTGGTTTGGATCCCTGGCCTGGGAACTTCCACATGCCACAGATGTGGCCAAAAAAAACCCAAACCAAACCAACCAACCAACCAAACAAAAAAAACCCAGAAAATAAGTCTTAGGGAGGATACAGAGAAACTGGAAACTTCATACACTGCTGGAGGGAACGTAAAACAGTGTAGCTGCTGCGGAAAAGAGTTTGGTTGGTCTTCAAAATTAAACATTGGGAGTTCCCCTCGTGGCTCAGTGGAAATGAATCTAACTAGCATCCATGAGGATACAGGTTCGATCCCTAGCCTCATCTGTGGGTTAAGGATCTGGCGTTGCCGTAAGCTGTGGTGTAGGTCACAGATGTGTCTTGTGTTGCCGTGGCTGTGGGGCAGGCCAGCGGTCACAGCTCTGATTCAGCCCCTAGCCTGGGACCGTCCATATGTTACAGGTGCAGTCCTAAAAAAGAAAGACAAGAAAAAATTATTAAGCATTGAACTCCCACATGACCCAGCAATCCCACTCTTAGGAGTATACCCAAGAAAACCAAAACTAAGTATTTTTAGAAAAACTTGTATACAAATGCTCATAGCAGTATTATTCTTACCAGCTAAAAAGAGGAAATAATCCAGATGTCAATCAACTGATGAATTTATAAATGAAATAGGCTATATCTATACAACAGAATATTATTCCATCACAAAAAGGAAGAAAGTGCCAGTACATGTTACAACCTGAATAAACCTTGGTTAAAAAAAAAACCAAAAATCTATGCTAAGCATGGAGTTCCCATTGTGGCTTAGTGGGTTAAGAACCCAACATAGTGTCCGTGAGAATTAGGGTTTGATTCTGGGTCTCGTTCAGTGGCTTAAGGATCCAGTGTTACCGAAAGCTGCAGCATAGATCGCAGACCCAGCTCGGATCTGGTTGCTGTGGCTGTGGTAGAGGTGGTAGCTGCAACTCCAATTCAACACCTTATCTGGGAACTTCCATATGCTGCAGGTGCAGTCCTAAAAAAAAGAAAAGAAAGGAAAAGAAAAGAAAGAAAAATGAATAAAAAAATATGCTAAGTGAAAGAAGCCAAATACAAAAAGTCACATATTGTGTGATTCCATGCCTGTGTAATGTCCAAAATATGTAAATTCATAGAGACAAAAAGGACGTTAGGTTTTCCCGTGGTTGGGGGAAGGGCGGAAATGGGAGACACTGTCTAATGGAGTTTCTTCTTTTTTTTTAGGGCCGCACTTGCACAACATGGTAGTTCCCCGGCTAGGGGTCGAATCAGAACTGCAACTGCCTGACCTCACCACAGCCACAGCAAAGCCAGATCTGAGCCGCATCTGTGGACCTATAATGGCAATGTTGGATCCTTAACCCACTAAGTGGGGCCAGGGATCAAACCCGAGTCCTCATGGGCACTAATCAGGTTCATTATCTCTGAGCCGCAATGGGAACTACACGGAGCTTCTTTTGGGGCTGATGATACTGAGTTCTTATTCAAGAATCATTTGACTCTTCTTGGCCATTTGTTCTTCCACATTAATCTCACACTCAACTTCTGAAATTCCTCTAAATAAACTATAATCACTCAAATTAATTTTAGTTGTGAATGACAGAAACCTCAAATAATTGTGATTTAAACAAGAAAGAAGGAGTTTCTGTCGTGGCTCAGCGGAAACAAATCTGACTAGGAACCATGAGGCTTTGGGTTCGATCTCCAGCCTCACTCAGTGGGTTAAGGATCTGGCGTTGCCATGAGCTGTGGTGTAGGTTGAAGACACAGCTCGGATCCAGTGTTGCTGTAGCTGTGGTGTAGGCCAGCAGCTGGAGCTCCAATTAGACCCCTAGCCTGGGAACCTCCATATGCTGCAGGTGCAGGCCTAAAAAGCACACACACACACACACAAAAAGGTTCTTACATGTCACATTATCAGAAAGTGTTCTGCTAACTACTCAGACTGAGGACTGAGGTAGGCTACCTGTGCTATTCTCTATCACGGTACTTTGATTATTTATGTCACGATTTTCATTTATTCACTTAGCGATTATTTATTGAAAACCTTCTACATAAATGGTTCTATTCCAAGGGCTATGAAAACGTCATTATTTGTCATTATCATAATTATATATTTATTGTTTTGCCAATGCACCGCCGGACCCTCTCACTAGAACATAAGTTCCAAGATCCTATCTGTTTGATCATCACCATATCTCCTGACTTTAGCATAATAACTGCCATATAGTAGACAATAAAAATTTGTAGGAGTTCCCGTTGTGGCGCAGTGGTTAATGAATCTGACTAGGAACTATGAGGTTTCGGGTTCGGTCCCTGGCCTTGCTCAGTGGATTAAGGATCCGGCGTTGCCGTGAGCTGTGGTGTAGGCTGCAGATGAGGCTTGGATCCCGTGTTGCTGTGGCTGTGGTATAGGCCAGTGGCTACAGCTCTGTTTAGACCCCTAGCCTGGGAACCTCCATATGCTGTGGGAGTGACCCTAGAAAAGGCAAAAAAAAAAAAAAATTGTAGATTGAATGCAAGAGATGCCAGCTCAAAAGATTATTTTTTATTCTCTTTAAGGTTAGGAACATGAATCATCTCAAAGGAGAACTCGATTAGAAAACTGAATTAATAGCTCTTACAAAATAAAATAAATCCAATGTATTTTTCCCCTAACCTCAGAAAACATGGATACAGACACAGTCTCCAGCTCCCAGCAAGCAGGCAACCTCCCTTTTTGGTAAGGAACGTCTGCCATGCACACCTTTACCTTTTTCTCCATGTTCCTATAATACAGAGATGACCGTATAAGTCATTAACCAAACTGGAACCATTATGAGACATAAAGGTGAGAAACTGAATATACAATGAACAATGGCTGGGTCCTATATAAAAACAGAACTCTGACTTATAATCTGTAGCAACCAGCCCAGGAAACCGACCCATTATCTGCAGCAACGAACCCAGGAAGCCAGCCTGCTATCTACAAGTCAGACTTCGTAGGAAGCCAGACCACTATCTCTACAAACAATGGAGGAAGCCAAACAATAAACCGTGGAACATTTGGCCCCAAATACCCAGGACTCTATTAATAATTAGCCTCTTTAATTTTTGTCCCTGCTTCAAACTTAGGGCCAACCAGAGAAAGCAAATATGGTCCCTTAACTAGTCACATAGGATGCCCTGTTTCTAGTTAGCCCTCCTACAGATTCCCGACGCCAGGAGTCTTCAATCAGGGCATATCTGAAGCCTTCTGCTTTTGGCCATAAAGCTTTTCCAATCCTTTGCCTGCCTTTGAGTTTCTGCCCAAATGCAAGTGATGGTGGCCAACTCCCTTGCTATTATTGCAAGCACTGAATAGTGTTTGCCTGTTCTCATTTAGATGACTTTCATTTATATTCACAAAAGGAATACTATTTTTGTTTTCTAAGGCTGCACACAAGGCATATGGAGGTACTCAGGCTAGGGGTCAAAGCAGAGCTGTAGCTGCCCCGGCCTATACCACAGCCACAGCAACGCTGTATCCGAGCCGCATCTTTCATCTACACCACAGCTCATGGCAACACTGGATCCTTAACCCACTGAGCAAGGCCAGGGATTGAAACTGTGTCCTCATTGTTGCTAGTCAGATTCATTTCTGCTGGGCCACGATGGAACTCCGAAAGGAATACTATTAATGATTATACTGGGGGGAGTTCCCTAGTGGTGTAGTGGGTTAAGGATCCAGCATTGTCACTGCTGTGCTCAGGTCACTGCTTTGGTGTGGGTTCCATCGCTGGCCAGGGAATTTCCACATGCTGCAGTTGTGGCCAAAGTAGTAGTAGTAGTAGCAGTAGTAGTAGTAATAATAATAATAATAATAGATCAAGAGGCAAAAATTGGAGTTTCCTGTTGCAGCTCAGCAGGTTAAGAACCCAACTAGTATCCATGAGGATGCGGGTTCGATCCCTGGCCTAGCTCAGTGGGTTAAAGGGTCTGGCGTTGCCACAAGTTGTGTCAAAGTTTGCAGATGTGGTTCTGATCTGGCATTGCTGTGGCTGTGACATAGGCTGGCAGCTGCAGCTCCAATTTGACCCCTAACTCATGAACTTCCATATGCTGCAGGAGTGGCCCTAAAAAAAAAAGGCAAAAATTGGGACTGTTTTAAATAAATCAGCACCATAGATGATGCTAATTAAGAAGCATAATTAGACAAGAGGCTGTTCACCAGTGAGATAAAAATTGGGGGAGGGCAAGGTGTGAAGAAAAGAGGTGAAATATGCCACCACCACTAGGTGGTGTTGCACCATTAAAGAATGGAGAACGTTTCAATTACTGCAGGAAGTTGTTGAGAGGCATATGCACTGATTACTATTCAGTAACCTTACTAGTTTAGATGTACGGTACTCTAAAATTTGAGCACTGGAATTAATGTCAAATTATCTTCAGGGCAATAATTACTGGAAATAATTCCAACGGAAAATGTTCTAGCATACTGTTATTGACACCTAGTATTGACTTAATTACTGCCTACTGCACCCGATGAAGTAAAGAGGTGAAAAACACACTCCTTACTCTTAACAAACTTACATTCTAGGAGTTCCCACTGTGGCTCAGCGGAAAGGAGTCTGACTAGTATCCATGAGGACCCAGGTTCGATCCCTGGCCTTGCTCAGTGAGTTAAGGATCTGGCATTGCCATGAGTTGTGGTGTGGGTCACAGAAGCGGCTTGGATCTGGCATTGCTGTGGCTGTGGCATAGGCCAGTGGCTACAGCTCTGATTTGACCCCTAGCCTGGGAACCTCCATTCTATAGTACTTAAGGTCCAAAGGAGTTACCCAATACGCAGGACCCAGTGAAAAATTAAAATAAGGGGCCATTTTTTTTTTTTTTTTTTTTTGCCTTTTGTCTTTTTGTTGTTGTTGTTGTTGCTATTTCTTGGGCCGCTCCCTCGGCATATGGAGGTTCCCAGGCTAGGGGTCCAGTCGGAGCTGTAGCCACTGGCCTATGCCAGAGCCACAGCAACGCGGGATCCGAGCCGCGTCTGCAACCTACACCACAGCTCACGGCAACGCCGGATCGTTAACCCACTGAGCAAGGGCAGGGACCGAACCCGCAACCTCATGGTTCCTAGTCGGATTCGTTAACCACTGCGCCACGATGGGAACTCCCAGGGGCCATTTTTCAAAAAGAATTAAAAACTTCGGAGTTCCCGTCGTGGCTCAGCGGTTAATGAACCCGACTAGGATCCATGAGGAGAGGGGTTCGATCCCTGGCCCCGATCAGTGGGTTAAGGATCCCGAGTTGCCGTGAGCTGTGGTGTAGGTCGCAGATGAGGCTGGGGTCCCCTGTTGCTGTGGCTCTGGCATAGGCTGGCAGCTGTAGCTCCGATTAGACCCCTAGCCTGGGAACCTCCATATGCCGCGGGTGCAGCCCTAGAAAAACACAAAAAGACAAAAATAAATAAATAAATAAAATAAAAAAATAAAACCTTCAAGACAGTCACTGCAGAGCATTAAAGTATGGAGCCCTTCTGAGCACAAAGCACTTTGCAATTGTACAGAGCACACACTCATGAATCCAACTTTAAATGTATAATAGTACTCTCAAACAAATTATAGACTAATAAACCATATTGTAAGGAATCTTTGCTGAAGTTTATTATAATGGATTACATAAATACTTAAGCTAATTTCAAAGGTTATAAAATTTACAATTATAATTATTTTGCCCCCCCCACTGATACTGGTAGGTACTCAATAAATGCTTGCTGAAAGGATGAAAGGAGGGTTCAATGGGTGGAGATTTTAACAAGACAGAATATTAGGAAAGGCTGTAGGTAGGATTCTGGAACTCACAAGCTGGCCAAGAAAAACCTTGTAAAGAAGAGGCTATGTCAGTGACAGCAAAGGGCTGAGTATAGTTTTATTTATCGGAGTTCTCATTGTGACTCAGTGGTTTAAGGATGACACTATGGTGTAGGTCACAGATGCAGCTTGGATCTGGTGTTGCTGTGGCTGTGGTATAGGCCTCAGCTGCATCTCTGATTAAAACCCTACCCTGGGACTTTACCAGCTGTAAAAAGAAAAAAAAATATTTATCTGTCTATTATCACTACTTTCCAGTAGAATTGTAAGCTCCATAGAAACAGGAATTTTTTCTGTTTCTTCTTTCTTCTTTTTTTGGGGGGCTTGCCTGAATCATGTGGAAATTCAAAGGTCAGGTATCAAACCCACACCACAGCAGTGAAGTGAGCCACAGCAGTGACAATGCCAGACCCTTAGTCAGTAGGCCACCAGGGAACCCCTTTTTTCTGTTTCTTCATAGTGGTACCCAGTGCCTGTGACATAGAGGGCTTGAATAAATATTCATTGACTGAATAAATGGAGGCAATGCTACCTAGCTAAAAGCAGAGTACTGATATAGTGAAGAAATAGGGAATGAAGTTGGAGCCAAATAAACAAATGTTTTGAATAGCAGAATGAGAATCTATACTTTATCCAGTGTACAGATAAGAACCATCTGGGAAAAAGAGCAGTGATATGCTTTGAATTCTGAACAGAAAATAAGTCAGTACTCTCCTGACTAGAAGATTGAGCTATCTGTTGTCGACTGAAAAAAATGCATAACCTAAAAGTTGAGAATTATGTTTTTTATTTGGCAGACTTACTGAGGACTACAAGCCGGGAAGCAGCATCTTAGATAGCTCCGAGAAACTATTCCAAAGAGATAAGGGAGGAGCCAGGCTGTATGAGAGTTTTTGCTGGAAAAACAAAACAAAACCATATAGTCAAATAGCAAAAGATTACTGCTAAGCACAAAACCAGACATCTCAACTTAATGACTTTAGTGCTTTCTACATATGGGAAGATCCAAAAGCCTGAGCTAATTGCAATTAATTTTTTTGATTTGCATCTTAACTATCCTATTTTTCTCCATCCTGCATTCTTCTCGGGGGCAAGCTGCAAGTAGATGACGGCTTTATGGCCACAACATCCTCATTTACTTATTTACTGAAATGGCAGGCAACTTTTTTTTTGCTTTTTAGGGCCACACCTGCTGCATATGGAAGTTTCCAGGCTAGGGGTCTAGTAGGAGCTGCACTGCTGGCCTACACCACAGCCACAGCAACTCGGGTCCGAGCTGAATCTGTGACATATACCACAGATCAGTGCAATGCAGGATCCTTAACCCACTGAACTAGGCCAGGGACTGAACCTGTGTCCTCATGGATACCAGTTGGATGTGTTTCGGATGCGCCACAACAGGAACTCCACAGGCAACATTCTTTATCCGCACTGTCAACATCTCACGTTCTCCTTTTTCTTTTTTCTTTTTCGTCTTTTGTCTTTTTAGGGCCGCACCCGCGGCATATGGAGGTTCCCTGGCTAGGAGTCTATTCGGAGCTGTAGCTGCCGCCTACGCCACAGCAATACCGGGCCTGAGCCGCTTCTGTGACATACCTCACGGATCTTGGCAAGGCCAGCTCCTTAACTCACTGGGTGAGGCCAGGGATGGAACCTGCATTCTCATGGATGCCAGTCAGATTCGTTTTCTGCGGAGCCACCGGGGGAACTCCTCACCCTCTCTTCTTAATTCCATTTCCTCTCCTTCCCTCTCCACACCTTAATACATGCTTAGACTGCACTTGATACTGTAAACCAAGTAAGATCTCAAGAATACTAAAAACACGATCAAAACAAGCAAAAAACTAGAAATTAAAGCTGGTAAACTTTAAAACAAGTGTCCCTTTATCTGCATTTCCTTAGCTGCAAGGTAAATTTCTTGGGGCAAATACATTCACTTAATAAATTTCCAGGCAATTTCTAGGCCAAGATGGAGTCTTCTGCTGGATGCGCTCAATGAATTATCTGTACAAAATAGCCTAAGAGCAAATGATTTCCAAATGTAACAGACGAGTTGGTTACCTGGGTAAACAGGTCTTTCCTTTTTTTTTCGACACCTAGCCCCTTTGTGGGGCCTCAGTCAAGTGGGTCATTAGGCGGGAAAGCAAGCAGCAGGGAGGCAGTGTGTTTCTAATCTTGATCTAATCCTCCCAAGTGTCTAGTTTTGGTTTTTCTTAAGATTGTAGCTCAAGATTAACTTTGCACTCGAATAGGGTGCGGTTGGAATGGCTGGAATGAAACCTACTGCCAAGAGACGAGCGGCTGAGCCCCTGGGGGAACCTCCCCGCCGCTGCCCCACGCGAGTGTCCGCATAGTTGGGAACAATAAAGTTGAGCGTATTCAAAGGGGTCCTTGTCATCCAGCGCCTCTTGAACAAGCCTGTAAAATAAGACTCCTAGAAACTCCCTAATGCTTTCAAGTCTCCTCCGTGTTCTCCGTAGTTTTTTCCTTTACTCGCGGCACCTTAGTTCTGACGGGAACGGCCCGGGTTCGGCTGGCTGGGGCGCATTTCGCGGGCGGCTGGCCGGGCGATCGCTGCGGGCAGCCTCGGGGAGGCCCCCGGTTCACGTGAAGCCCAGGCGGCAGCGGCGGAGGCAGACGTGATGAAGCCCAGACCCGCTAGGTTTGTGGATAATAAGCTGAAACAGCGTGTCATCCAGGTGTGTACCCTGCACGGCGGGGCCTCGCAGTGGTCCGAGTTCGTTGCCTAAGGTCAAGGCAGACCCTTTCCCGGGCGGCTCCCAGGTCGAACCTGACTAGCTGCCTGCTCCAGTCTTGGTTCCGATCTGGGGCTTTTTACAGTTCCACTCCTCCGTGGGTGGTTCAAAGCCTTTCCTCCCGGCTGTCGGGCGGGCTTTCAAGAAGAAGCCCGGGCCCGTGGGAAGCTACAGCCTGATGGGGGCCTGCCCAGATCTGGTTGACCTCAGTGCAGATCTGCAGAGAGAGTGGAGATGGCCTTTGAGTTTAAATCTGTCTTGTCTTTCTTAGGACAGAAGGGTTTTGCAAAGGCCCATGTAGATGGGGCATTTTGGGGGCCAAAAAGAGTACGTTAATTTCCATTCTCAAGAAACTTGAAATCAAGTCGGAACACAGTAAAAATAGGTACTGTACATCTGACTTTATAATAGGTACTTTACCTACAGCTTTTTTCATTGTCATAATTATCCGTAGAAGGCACTGTGTGGTGAATGTCTTGGAATGGAACAGTCAGCAGCAGTCTTAGAAGTGCCTAGAGTAACTATATACTCCTGTTGTTTTTTTATCTTATGGGCTGCAGAATAGTTTCCTTTTTGGATCCAGCACTTCCTACCATTTTTAAGTGTTGGAAGTGCCCTGAGCGTCTGTGCTCTTACGTTCTCTTTCTTTCTTTCCTTTCCTTTTCTTTTTCCTTTTTAGGGCTGCACCCATGATATATGGAACCTCCCAGGCTGGGGATCAAATTGGCACTGCAGCTGCTGACCTGCACCACAGCTCACTGGCCATGCTGGATGGTTAACCCTCTGAGCAAGGCCAGGGACGGAACCCTAGTCCTCATGGATACTGGTCGGGTTTGTCACCTCTGATCCATGTCAGGAACTCCCAACTTCTCTTTCTTTATTCTCAACTCCTCTCTTATCAATCCACACTTCTAGATGATTTCAGTCCAGTACTTTTTAAAAGTACTGTCTGTAGGAGTTCCTGTTGTGGCTCGTTAGAAATGAATCTGACTAGTATCCATGAGGACACAGGTTTGATCCCTGGCCTTGCTCAGTGGGTAAAGGATCTGGTGTTTCTGTGAGCTGTGGTGTAGATTTCAGATGTGGCAGCTTGGATCTGGCGTTGCTGCAGCTGCGGCATAGGCTGGCAGGTGTAGCTCCAATTTGACCCCTAGCCTGGGAACCTCATATGCCACGGGTGCAGCACTAAAAAGACAATAAATGAATAAACAAATACTATCTATACATTCATGACTTATAAATTTATATTATGATTCAATGCAGATTTTATCTTGAGTTCCATATTGAAATATCCAGTTGCCTACTGAACATCTCTTGAGTGTCTGATAGGTTATTTTCAACTTAACACATCCAAACTGAACTTCGTTTTTTTGTCTTTTGTCTTTTTAGGGCCGCACTCCCGGCGTATGGAGGTTCCCAAGATAGGGGACATATTGGAGCTGTAGCCTCTGGCCTATGCCATAGCCACAGCCACAGCAATGCCAGATCCAAGCTGAGTCTGCGACCTACACCACAGCTCATGGCCATGCCAGATCCCTAACCAAATGAGCGAGGCCAGAGATTGAACCCGCGTCCTCATGGGTATTAGTTGGGTTTGTTTCCACTGAGCTGCAACAGGAACTCCAGTAATTAACCTTGTAAAGTCTCATATAACATCTACCTCATAACATTGTGAGTACCAACAAAAATAATGTGTAGAAGACCCCTGGAACAAGTCCAGCAGGCCTTTAGTTTCGCAGTAATTTTTTCCATGGTGCTCCGAGGCCAAAAGTAATACCTAATAGGCCTGTTTATTAAGTAGGTAGGTTCAGGCAACTTAATAACTATTTAGTCCAAATAACTTAGTAGTTTTTAGAAAAGATAATATGTAAAAATTAGAGAAAACTTAGTATGTTTGTATTTCATTTTTTTTTCCCTGTCTTTTTGTCTTTTTAGGGCTGCAGCAAAGCATATGGAGTTTCCCAGGTGAGGAGTCCAATCGGAGTTGTAGGCACCGGCCTGCGCCACAGCCATAACAACGTGGGATCTGAGCCATGTCTGCGACCTACACCACAGCTCACAGCAACACGGGATCCTTAACCCACTGAGCAGGGCCAGGGATCGAACCTGCATCTTCATCGATACTAGTCGGGTTCATCAACCACTGATCCACGACAGGAACCCCTTGTATTTCATTCTTAAATAACTGCAATTACTTTGTGTGCCACACTTCTCATACCTTCACATTGGCACTGCCAATCTCATTTCCTGTTCCACATTGAAGTTTATTACAGCAAAGGCTGAAGACAGATTTTCAAAGCTATGACAACATGAAAAAGTTGATTTAAGGAGTTCTCTCTGTGGCAAAGTGGGTTAAGAATCTGACTGCAGCGAGTCAGGTCACTGTGGAGGTATGGGTTTGATTCCCAACCTGGTGCGATGTATTAAAGGATCTGGCATTGCTGCAGTTGAAGCTGGATTCAATCCCAGGAACTTTCATAGGTTGTGGGTGTGGCCATTAAAAAATGATTTAATATTGAAACCATGAATGGTCTCAGGCTAGTACAGTTGACCCTTGAATAACATGAGGGTTAGGGGCACTGACCCCTGCTCAGTTGAAAATCTGTGTATAATTAACTTTATAGCTCTTTATATTTGTGGTTCTGCAACAGCATATTCAGCCAACCCTGGATCATGTCATAAGGTTTTATTGAAAGAAATAAATGAACTGGTGCAGCTCAGACCTGTGTTGCTCAAGGTTCACCTGTAGTTCCTGCAGTGTTGGACAGATGACAGATATTTCTGTGTTCCCTCAAATTTAAAATATCCCTCATGGGAGTTCCTGTCTTGGCGCAGCAGAAATGAATCCGACTAGGAACCATGAGGTTGTGGGTTTGATCCCTGGCCTCACTCAGTGGGTTAAGGATCTGGCGTTGCTGCGAGCTGGGTATAGGTTGCATATGTGGCTTGGATCGGGGCATTGCTGTGGCTGTCGTGTAGGCCAGCAGCTGTAGTTCTGACTAGACCCCTAGCCTGGGAATATCCGTATGCCTGAGTGTGGCCCTAAAAAGACAAAAGACAAAATAAAATAAAATATCCCTTATGAGTTTAGAGCTTTGTTTATGTTTGGGAACTTAGGATATGGTAGGTCCTCATCTACTACTTATAGCCATTCTAGTTGTTACTGTGTTGTCACGGTAATAAGGTTAATTAAATCCTTTGATTCAGACTTGACAGTTATTTGGTGATTTTCATTTGAAATGTTCCTGGTATATTATATTAATGAAGCGGTTTCATTAAAGTATAACATGTTTGAATAGCTTAGTCTCTCATTTGTTCATTAAAATCACAGAGTTTGGAGTTCCCGTCGTGGCGCAGTGGTTAACGAATCCGACTAGGAACCATGACGTTGCGGGTTCGATCCCTGCCCTTGCTCAGTGGGTTAATGATCCGGCGTTGCCGTGAGCTGTGGTGTAGGTTGCAGACGCGGCTTGGATCCCGCGTTGCTGTGGCTCTGGCATAGGCCGGTGGCTACAGCTCCGATTCAACCCCTAGCCTGGGAACCTCCATATGCCGCGGGAGCGGCCCAAGAAATAGCAACAACAACAACAACAACAAAAAAAGACAAAAGACAAAAAAAAAAAAAAAAAAAAATCACAGAGTTTGAATTACTGTCTTACATTTATCATGTTTTCTGTTTTAGTACCTCACCAGTAACAGATGTGGCAAATATGTGGACACTGGAGTCTTAGCATCTGACTTACAAAGAATGTACAGGTAAAGAAATATAGTCTCCAGATCCTCGCTTTTCTTTCCTACCATTTTTTAAGTTTCCATTGTGAGTAAATTTCCAATTGATATTAATAGCTGCTGACATTAACTCACCAGTCCATAATTTAGAATTCAGTTTATTTATACAAACACTTATCGAGCACCTGTTGTATGCAAGGAACTCTCATTTTTACTAAGGGGAGTGACTACTTATGTTTCAGTACCTTACTGTCTAGTCAAGAGTATTACTTTTCCTCTTGCCTCATTAAAAAATTAAAACCGGAGTTCCCTTTGTGGCTTAGCAGTGACGAATCCAGCTAGTATCCATGAGGACGTGAGTTCAATCCCTGGCGTCGCTCAGTGGCTTAAGTGATCCAGCGCTGCCATGAGCTGTGGTGTAGGTCGCAGACCCGACTTGGATCTGGCCTTGCTGCGGCTGTGGTGTAGGCCGGCAGCTGCAGCTCCAAATCAACCCCTAGCCTGGGAACTTCCATTTGCTGAGGGTTTGGCCCTAAAAAGACAAAACAAAACAAAAAAAATGAAAACCATCAAGTATGATCTTTCTCAGCTTCCTGACTCTCTAGAAATGTGTCCCTTGTTTACTCTTTCCACCGACGATGAAATCCATCTGTTGTGCCTCTAATCCCACCTCTTCTGATATCTTACCTCATTAATTATCCCTGCTTTGTTTATTTCAGTGACTCTATTTTCTTCTCCTTAGTCTGTATATTAGTTTGCTAAGGCTGCTCTGCCATAAAAAAATTATCACAGACTAGGTGGCCTAATCAATAGAAGTTTTATTTCTTAAAGATGTGGAGGCTACAAGTCCATGATCATGGCATTGTCAAAATTGGTTTCTTTCTCTCTCTCTCTTTTTTTTTTTTAAATTATTTTGGCTACACCCACCATATGCAGAAGTTCTGGGGCCAGTGATTGAACCTGCATCACAGTAGCGATCTGAGCCACAGCAGTGACAATGCTAGGTCCTTAACCTGCTGTGCCACCTGGAAACTCCAGGCTTGGTTTCTTTTGAGGTCCCTCCCTGGCTTGCAGACGACTGGCTTCTCCCTGTGTCTTTACCTGGTCTCTCTCCTGTGTGTGTCTGCATCCTAATCTCTTATTCTTTTAAAGACACCACTCATACTGGGTTAGCCTCTCGTATGGCTTCATTCTACCTTAGTGACCTCTTTAAAGTCCCTATCTCCAAAAACAGTCCCATTCTGAGGTACCGACGGTCAGGACTTAATTAAACTTATGAATTTTGGAGGGACACAGTTCAGCTCATAACACTCTGGCCTCTTGCCCCTCCCTCCACAAAATACATGCCTTTATTGTCTACAAATATGCTCACTCCATCCCAGCAACCCCAGAAATCTTAACCTTTTTCAGCATCAAGACTAGATCCAAAATTGCATCTGAATATCATACCACTCAGGTATGGGTATGACTGAAGATACGATTCCTCTGGGGGCACAATTCCTCTGTAGGTGGGAATTTGCGAAACCAGACCACAGTTACCTGTTTCCAAAAGGCAGTCCTGGGACAGGCATAGGATAGACGTTCTCATTCCAAAAGGGGGATATTGGAAAGAAGAAAGGGGTCATGGTCTCAAGGAAGTCCGGAACCTGGCAGGGCAGATTCCCCTAGTGTTGAATTCCTTGCTCTGTCCTGTGGGCTCACTGGGAAGACTGGGAGACAGCGCCTCTCCCTGGGCACGTGGTATCAGCGACAGCCCTGCCAACCTGGAGCATCCTTTGGAGTCCTTCTTCCCTTTTCTTGAAGGGTAACACGTGTTCGCAGCTGCATTGCTCTTTTGGCCTGTCCTATGGATCCAGGAAGTCCATGAGCCTTCCTTCATCTCATCCCTTCTCTCTCTTTCTCAGCAGTTGTTGCTGCTGTAACCCCATTTCTAATCAAGAAAAAAAGTTATAATAGTACAAATATAAACCCAGAAGTTGTTTGGAAATAGGTTTTTGGTCAGTGTGAATACAGTGACATATATTCATGCAATATGTGTTCTCAATTAAGATTGAACTTAATGGAAAAATAGTGGTGGAGACCACTGATCTAAACTTGTTGTTGTGTTTTTCAGCATAGACTATGGTCGAAGAAAAAGAAATGCTTTTAGGATTCAGGTCGAAAAAGGTGAGCCTTTTAGTGTTTAGAGCTGAATTATTAATGAAGTCGTAGAAAAATTGTTTAAGCTCATGGCATTTTTTGTTTTGTTTTAGTATTTAGCATAATCAGTAGTGAAAAAGAACTTAAGAGCCTGACAGAATTAGAAGATGAACATCTGGCCAAAAGAGCAAGACACGGTGAAGAGGATAATGAGTAAGGATCACAAAATGGAGGGTTTTTGGGTAATTTTTGATAGCTAGTAAGGTTAAAAAATTTTTCGATTGTTTCATGTTGCTTTTGTGAATTGCTGGCTTGTGGGTTTTATCTTTCATTTGGGAGCTATTTGACTTCTTCTTGTTAGTTGTCTGAACTATCTGTATGAAGTAGCACATTTTATTTATTTATGTAAATGATTCTTTACAGAAGTATAGTTGACTTACAGTGTTTCTGGTGTAGAGCAAAGTTATTTAGTTATTTATCTATATGTATATTCATTTTCATATTCTTTTCCATTATGTTTTATTACAAGACATTGAATGTAGTTGCTTGTGCTACACGGTGGGGCCTTATTCTTTATCTCTCTTGTACACAGTTTGTATCTGCTAACCACAAACTCCTCATTTATCCCTCCCCACCTCCTTTCCCCTTTGGTAATCATAAGATTGTTTTCTAGGCCTGTGAGTCTGTTTCTGTTTTGTAAATAAGTGCCTTTGTATCATATTTTAGATTCCATATATCTGTGATATAGATATATGTCTTTGTCTGACTTACTCCACGTAGCATGACAATCTCTAGGTCCATCCATGTTGCTCCAAATGGCATTATTTCATTCTTTTTTTTCACAGCTGGGTAGTACTCCGTTACGTACATATACACCATATCTTCTGTTGATGGACGCTCAGATCGTTTCCTTGTCTTGGCTATTATAAATAGTGCTGCTGTGAACACTGGGGGAAATGGCACCTCTCTTTATATGTATTGCAAATGCTTATCACCGTTTGCCATTTGCCTTCTATTTTTGTTTATAGTGTCTTTTGATTAGAGAAGTTTTTCATCTTTACCTAGTCACATATATCTGTCTTTTATAGTTTTTGCCGATGTATTTTGAACGACCTCTATCACAAGAGTGCATAGAATAATTACCTGTATTTTTTTCCTGTTCCTTTTTGGTATTTTGTTTAACTCATTAATTGACTTATAGGTAATTTTGTTTGTAAGGCATGAATTGTAGGGCAAAATGATTTTTTTCCCAAAGAGTTGAATGATCCACCTTCTTTACATTGATTAGAAATGGCCCAAATAATTGAACTTAATAACAAAAGAATTTATGTCTCAATTATAAAGGTGGGGCATAACATTTATAGAAACCTTTTTACTTAGGAAAAGCTCTTATTATTTTCAAAAGAAGATTAAATAGTAGCAGAGTTCTGAAGTTGCTCAAAGCTATCAGGTGTCAGCTCTCGGTTATAATGAACTGAGACTGCTTTCTTAGTTTGTAATTACAGGGACTTATACTTGTTTTGGGCCATATTATATGAGAAACTCTCTACCTTCATTTTCTGTGAATGGACTCGGAAAAGTTATATTTGGTCACGTGGCTTGGTCATGTTGCATTTGTTACTCCAACTGTTTAACTGTGGCTTGAGGGAGTATTTCTTCTACGGCATCTCATGTTCCTAAGTGAGACCCTTGGGTCTGTTGGGAATTTGTATGTCACTTTTGCTAGGAAAAAGATAACCACAATTTTATTAAGCATCTACTGTGTGCTAAGAACTTTGCAAGCTTTCCTTTAATCCCCTGATAACCCAGAGAGATGGATAGTTTCCATTTTTATAGATAAAGAGGCTAAAGCTCAGAGAAGTTAAGCAGAATTAGTAACTGGTAAAGTTGGATTTTGAATCCCGATTTTTCTGATTGCAAAGCCAGTATGCTTTCTTGTTTTGAGTAGTAAATTTTTTAGGATATGGGAGAAAAGCCTTTAAGATGTTTTTTTCCTCTTTTTATTGAGATATACTGAAAGCTATTCTGATGATGATTCAAATATGGAAGATTACCCAGATCCACAGGTAAGCCAAATATTTCATGGACCCACTCTGATTTTTTTAAAAATCATTATGAACTCACCTTAGAAAATACCAGTAAGGAATAGAATAAGAGACTTGGAATATCTTCATCAGTAAATAGTTGAATATTTCTTGTGTAAGGTATTGATAAATTTTTGAATTAGGCATGCTTCCAGTATTTGTGTATAGCCCATTATACAGGGGAAAAGAAGGAAAGAGAATGGCCAGAAATAAGGGCAGATAAGAATAGAAAGGGAGGGGGAAAAAAAAGGAATAGAAAGGGGGGAATTAATAGTAAAAATGGAGAAAAGAATATATTTTTTGCTAAAGAGATGGCATTGCCAATAGACTTGGATTAAAGTATGGGAATAATATGTCAAGTTATTTATAATTTACTCTATTTTTTCTCCTGGTTAATACTTCAGCTTTTGAATTTATTACCAAATTCATGATGATACTGTTACATTTGATCCAGTTTTGAATTGATGGAATAGTAGTGACTCAATGTCTACCACCTCATCTTCATACTTATACTATTTTTTAAAAAAATGACCTCTTTTGGTTTTATTTAACTTCCAATTACAAATTTGTATATTAAGTTGGAGTGGAGACGTGTCCATCTTTTTGAATAGTAAATGTGAGTTATCCTATTGTGAACACCTGTATTTTCTGACTAATTGCTTTGAGAGGAGGTGTTGAGAGGGAAATGCAGAGAGCTTCTTAATGGACATAATCAAACTTTCATGAGTACCTATTGAGTAATTTATGCTAAAATCATGTTTCTTCCAGTCAGCAAATCATATGAACAGTTCCCTGCTCTCCTTGTATCGGAAAGGAAATTCTGATTCTGTTTCAAGTACTCCTGAGATGGAGCAGAGAGAAACCACTGTTTCAACTCCACGGACAACTTCCAAAACAGACCCCATTCCTTTGAAGAAGACCCCTGCCAGAGCTTCTGAAGGAGGCTGGTTTATCGACAAAACCCCAGGTGGAAAGAAAGACAGTTTTTTCTCGGACCTAGCAGATGAAAAAAATAATCATAAGAAGCCGATATCTGAGATAGAGGTATTTTTATAGTGAAATTTTAGCCCCCCATAATTGGAGTACATTACAGCCTTTTCATTGAACGTAATATCAAGCAGGTTCCTGTGTTTTGTAAAAGACATAGGAACCTTGAGATACGTGTAGAATCTGATCACTTCCGATTACCACTGTCATTTTCACCCTAGTCCAAGCCTCTGCTCTTTCTTGCCTGAACTATTGAAGTAACCTTCCATTTGGAGTCTGCTTCCTTTCTTCTTCCCCTGGTATATTCTTCACACAGAGATAATTTTTTTTTTTTACAGGTTGTGTCAGATCATTGTCATTCTTTTATTAAAAACCCTCCAGTGGCTTCATTCAGCCTAGAGTCGGGGACCTTGCAGTTGCCAGTGAAGTCCTGTGTGCTTTGGGCCACCCTGCTGCCTGTTTATCTTATCTCCTGCTCCGACCTCCCTGACCGCTCAGCTGAGCTTTCTGCAGTTTCTAGAACACACCAAGCACTCTCTCACTTGGTTCATTCATGCTTGTATTTTCTGACTGGAAGGCTCTTTCCTGAGATTCCTGTGGTTCACTCCATCATTTCCTTTTTTGCTTTTTTAGGACCGCACCTGCAGCATATGGAAGTTCCCAGGCTAGGGGTCGAATTGAAGGTGCAGCTGCTTGCCTGCACCACAGCCACAGCAATGCGGGACCCGAGCTGCACCTGGAACCTACATTGCAGCTCACAGCAATGCTGGATCCTTAACCCACTGAGCGAGGCCAGGGATTGAACCCATATCCTCATGGGTACTGGTGGTGCTTGTTACCGCTGAGCTACAACGGGAACTCCGGGAACTGAATTTTTAACTTAAGTTTAAAAATTAATAGTCAATTCAGTTATTAGAAAATTTCTAAGTATATTTAGAACAACTTGCATATGTGAATCTACTTTTTTAGCTGTAAGTTTTATGAAATCTAAATACAAATCAAGAAAATTTAGTGTATGAATTGAGATGTGCTATATGCATAAATTACACATTGGACTCTGACAACTTGTTATAAAAACAGTATAAAACATCTCAATTTTTTTACTATGATTTGAAATGGTAATTCAAGAGTGATGATTCTTCACATTATAATTTCAAGCATGGCACATTGAAATTTCTTTTCTTCCCAGGATTCGAAAGATTCTTCTCTTCTGGAGAGTAATAAAAAAAGAAAAGGTAGGCTAAACAGCAAAGAAAGCAAAAGGAAGAAAGAAGATCTTCAGGAAGTAGATGGAGAAATAGAAGCTGTCCTGCAAAAGAAAGGTGAGGTGTGAGTGTTGTGGGTGGTGGCGGCTGTGTTTGCTCTAAGAGAGGCAACAGGATTCCAAGCTCTTCTACTTGGGGGACCTTCTGTGTGCAGAGACAATGACTGGAAAATGTTTCACTATCTAATGGATCTTTGTTTACTTAAAGATTATTTAGTATAATTCTGAGTTTCCGCTGAATCACTGATCTTGTCACCTCCTCCTTTTTTGTTCACCAGCTAAAGCCAGGGGGCTGGAGTTGCAGATCTCCAATGTGAAGTTTGAAGATGTTGGAGGCAATGATACAACATTAAAAGTTAGTTCAAATTCAGAATGTCTACCTTAGATGGGTATATGGCCAATCGTTTATGCAAACAAAGCCTTCCTCTTTGTTTCTAATAGGAACTGAGTGTCAAAAGGGGGTCTAGAAGGTGAGAAGGACAAGCCTGACTGTGCCGTTTATTCAGGGTAGTGAGGGATAAAAGAAGCATAGCATCTTCAACTTTTTCACCATGTTCAATATAGCGTACATACGATACAGGCTGTATGAAGAATCTTACTTCAGTAGTTGGAGTAGTAATCGTTACCATTTTTGTGCGTTCACTCCATTCCAGTTACTATTCATTCACCTTCCAGGTGGATATTCTTACAGCTTAGGAAAGGGAAGCTCAGACAGGTTATTGCTAAAGACCTACGGTAGGCAGCAGAGCTGGGCTTCAAACTCAGGCGTGAGCCTAAAGCCTCTACTCTGTCTACTGAACTTTGCCGCTGCAAAGAATGGGTCATTCCGTTCCACGCTGATTCTTTTTGGTGCTGAAGGACATCGTTCCTCTTCCCTAACAGGAGGTCTGCAAGATGCTCATCCACATGCGTCACCCAGAGGTGTACCACCACTTGGGTGTCGTACCCCCACGCGGAGTTCTTCTTCACGGGCCGCCGGGCTGCGGGAAGACGTTACTTGCACATGCAATTGCTGGGGTGAGGCTTGCTGACACTTGTTTGCTTTTGTTGTATTTGATGTTATTTGTTTATTTTTAATTTTTCTCTGGGGTCAACTTGAACCAGATTTGGCATATCCTCAAGCAGACTGATCCCTTCTTCGTTTTTTTCTGCCTCTTTTCATGCTTCGATTTGTGAGACTCTATTTTTCTAAATGTATTCAGTTATTTATTTGGCAACATTGGGTGGGAAGCAAAATAACGTAGCTGTGAACACTCCCTTTTTTAACACATAGTTTACATTTTGGTCACTTCTCTTTCCCTTAAGCCAGTAGTTTTCAAGAGCAGTAAAATAAGAAAACTCAGGGTTTTATTGTTTTTTCATAGAAATAAGTTTATTCAAAAATTCCATTCAGAGTCATGTTTTTATATTTTTTAGGTTTAAAGTATTCTTTCTGAAATGGTGATAATAGGGAGTTCCCTGGTGGTCTAGTGGTTAGGATTTGGCGCTTTCACTGCTGCTGCCCAGGTTTAGCTCCTGGTGTGGGAACTGAGATCCCACATCAAGCCATTGCACACTGAGGCCAGAAGTAAAAATAATATAAAAAATGATGGTTATAGATATTCAATTGGCCAAATGAAAAGTTAGCAATCTTGGGGGTTCCCATCGTGGCTCAGTGGTTAACGAATCTGACTAGGAACCATGAGGTTGTGGGTCTATCCCTAGCCTTGCTCAGTGGGTTAAGGATCTGGCATTGCTGTGGCTGTGGTGTAGGCCGGCGGCTACAGCTCCGATTAGACCCCTAGCCTGGGAACCTCCATATGCCATGGGAGCGGCCCTAGAAAAGGGGAAAAAAAAAAAAAGTTAGCAATCTTAATTTTATCCTTTTTTTTTTTTTTTTTTTTTTTTTTTCTCTTTAGGGCTGTACCCACGGCATATGGAAGTTCCCAAGTTTAGGAGTTGAGTCGGAGGTATAGGTGCTGCCTCTGCCACAGCCACAGCAACACCAGATTTGAGCTGTGTCTGTGATGTACACCACAACTCACAGCAACGCCAAATCCCTGACCCTCTAGGCAAGGCCAGGGATCGAACCCACATCCTCGTGGCTACTAGTCGGATTCATTTCCACTGAGCCACAGCAGGAACTCCCAGCAGTCTTAATTTTAGACCCATCAGATTTCTTAGAAACTGCACTGGGTGGTACAATGTAAAATGTCCAAGTAACTTCAGTTTGAAGAAGAGCATACTGCACCAGTCATGCATAGGGTTCTGTAAAAGAAAATTATTTCTGTAGGAGAACTTGATCGATTTGCCTCATTTATTCATTTGTTGGGTAAATCTTTTGTGTGACTCCTTCATTCCAGACATTGTAACACACTGATAAGTACAATAGACTGTTTTTATCTTTAAGCAGTTTTTCCATCAAATATGAGAGACAGGCATTCAGTCTTTCATACAAGTAAATGTTGTGCCTAGTTAGAGTGACAGTGAGTGGGAGATGGAAGAAGTGCAGAATGCTGTGTGGTATGTTGTTGGTATTGCTGCCTTAACCCAAGTTGAGAGTCAGGGTCAAAGATAATATTGTTGAGGAAGTAAAATTTCAAGACAGCCAGAAAGAAGAGTAGGGTTTAGGCAGTGTTGTTACCATTTGTATTGATGGGACTGTGGTAGTTTTTTTTTGTCTTTTTAGGGCTGCACCCCTGGCATATGAAGGTTCCCAGGCTAGGGGTCTAGTCGGAGCTGTAGCCTCCGGCCTACACTGCAGCCCACTGCAACGCCAGATCAGAGCCGCTTCTGCCACCTACACCACAGCTCATGGCAACGCCGGATCCTTAACTCACTGAGCAAGGCCAGGGATCGAACCTGCGACCTCCTGGATGCTAGTCAGATTTGCTTCCACTAAGCCATGATGGGAACTCCTTTTTTCCTTTACGAATCTGCCTCCTCTTACTAGTAACTAGTTACTTCTCTGGGTTCAGGGTAGGAGAAATGCCAGTAGGGTGTGTGGGAAATAACTGTGTTACAACCCCTGCCATTTCCTTTCTAGCAGATAAATAATGTATACATTTGTTTTGGCTCAGCTCTGAGCAGGGGGGAAACATACTAATACCCTTTATTCAGAAGAGATAATACCATTTTGATAGTGACGTGAAGTAAAATCAAGTAGAAGGTGTCCAGTCAAGGTGTTAAGATAAAACTGTAGACTTTAAAGTATTTTTCATTGAAGCAACAGAAGAACATGAAGAGCCTCAGAAAATTTTGAGAGAGGGACTAGATAAGGAAAAAGTAGGGAAGTAAAAAATTGGAAAATTTGTTCTTTTCTATTTTTGTGCATAGGAACTTGACCTTCCAATTCTAAAAGTAGCTGCTACAGAGATTGTATCTGGAGTATCTGGAGAATCTGAACAGAAGTTGAGAGAACTGTTTGAACAAGCCGTGGTGAGTCAGCTAACTACTTTAATGTCAGGTTATCAAGTCGTATAAGCTTATATGGGAGACCTCATTTTCGCTAATTCTAGTATTTGTTAAACCGTTCACTGGCCATTCTTTTTCCATATGGTAACTTGTTACTCATGTTGGCTAAATATTTAAAGTAGATTTACTGATACAGACTGTTGGATAGAATAATGTTATTAAGTAATCTGTTACTCTGAAAGTAAAAGTAAATATAATGGGTGAGACGTTCTGGGCTGTCATACCCAGTAATGATATGCTGAAAATAGGTTATCCTTGTGATCTTTTATTTTCACTGTACTTTCCTCAGCTTAGGTTTGACCAAACAACCTGTAAGCACTGTGAAAGTTTTAACATTTAAAGATTATCACATTAAAAAGCAACCATGAAAATATCGGTAAAGTCTTCTGTTTGCATAGTTGAAGCTGTGAAAAGAAAATTCCGCCACCATAGAAATTACAAATTGGGTGTTATTATTATTATTATTTTTGGAGATTGAGTTTTATTATGATTATAATTCATATTACTAAAATTTGAATGTTTAAGAACTTTTGCAGACGGTGACATTTGTATCCTATTAAAGTTTTATTTCCTCTATAGTATGACGGTTAAATGTACTTTCAAGTTAGAAACATAGGTTCAAATCCTTATGCCATCTCGTACTAATTGTCTAATCCTGGATGAGAGATTTAACTACTCCAATCCTTAGTTTCCTGACTAGTAAGCTGTGTTAATACTGCTTAAATCTCATGGGGTTGTTGAGAGTATTAAATGTGAGGGTTCTTCTGAAATCTTTAATGTAGTGTCCAGCACACAGCAAAAGTCCTATAAAAATGAGCTGTGAGATTGTTTACCCTTGGGCAATCACTAATCATCACTCTGGTTCAAAAATAAAAAGTAGTGAAAAGTTTCATTTTGTATCTTTATTTACACTCAAAATGTATAGGGGCTGATAAACATGGCCAGTGAATCTCAAATGCAGAGGTGAAGTGAAATTAGAAGAGAAAGTGTCTTTTACCAGTACTTGAGATAGTGCTTTTTTAAAAGATCAAGAATGGGCAAAAAGACAAAAAAAAAAAAAAAAAAAAAGAATGTAACAAAATTTATTACTAAGTCCTAACTGCTCTGGAGCCCAGGCTCCTGCTGTTGACAGACGGGTTGTGGGGGCAAGGAATAGTGACTTTATTCGGAAAGCAACAGACCAAGCGGATGGTGGACGGGTGTCCCAAAGAACCATCTCCCTGACTTAGAATCCAGGCTTCTTTTGTACAGAAAAGAGGAGGGGGTAAAGTCCTGGTATTTGGTCATCTTCCCAAACTGAAACTCTTCCTTTTAATCGCTTAACTCTCCAGCCTTTGGCAGCCACCATTCTGTTTGCTGCCTTCTGTGAATTTGACTATTCCAATTTGAGTGCTTATATTGTACCTTAATTTATTCTTTTTGCACTCTGTCTAGTTTATGTTTTTAAAAAGACTGAAGGTGGATCATTGTCCACACTGGTGTTTTGGAACTTTACCCTCCTTCCTTACTCAGTGTAGCCTTCAAAATAAGCCTCTGGTAGTTCCAGTTTGGGATGATGAAAAAGTTCTGCAGATGGACGGTGGTGATGGTTGTATAACAATGTAAACATATTTAATGCTATTAAACCGTACACTTAAATTGGTTAGCCTGGTAAATTCCAGGTGTATTTTACCTCAATAAAAAAATGAAAAAAAAAAAAAAAGGTGGAGTTCCCTTTGTAGCTCAGTGGTGACAAACCCAACCAGAATCCATAAGGACACGGGTTCAATCCCTGGCCCTGCTCAATGGGTTAAGGATCTGGTGTTGCCGTGAGCTATGCTGTAGGTCGAAGATGAGGCTTGGATCTGGCATTGCTGTGGCTGTGGTGTAGGCCAGCTACTGTAGCCCTGATGCAACCCCTAGCCCAGGAACTTCCATATGCTGTGAATACAGCCCTGAAAAGAAAAAAAAAGGCAAGCCTTTGGTGTTTCTTAAATTCCTCTTATGGTAGATTCTAGGAAAAAGCTTAGATATTTTTATGTCAGTAGGAACACTGATGAAACATTTCTAGTGAACTTCAATTTTGTAGTTTAAAATTTATAAATTTGTTTTTAAATTTCAGAGGATAGCATATATGCCTAATTTACAAATGAATTTCAGTAGATCCATCATCACAAACATGGATTGATGAGAAGGCTATAAAAGTATTATGCTATATGTAGCCTCTTACTGTCCTCTTTTAATCTTCTGACTTTTCAAGTCAGATAAAAATGAGAAGTAAATCACTCTGAACTGCCTTCTTTAGCATTATTCTTTTGGCGAATGATCTTTGAACTTTAAGATTGAAAAAAAAATGTTGGGAGTTCCATCTTGGTGCAGTGGAAACGAATCTGACTAGGAACCATGAGGTTGTGGGTTCTATCCCTGGCCTCGCTCAGTGGGTTAAGGATTTGGCATTGCCATGAGCTGTGTAGGTCAAAGACATGGCTCAGATCTGGTGTTGCTGTGGCTCTGACATAGGCTGGCGGCTACAGCTCTGATTAGACCCCTAGCCTGGGAACTTCTATATGCTGTGGGTGCGGCCCTAAAAAAGACAAAAGACAAAAAAAGAAAAGAAAAAAATTGAAAAAAAAAATTTGTATATCTACCTATGCCACAGTATTGGAAATATGTTTATGATTGTCTTTTTGTGATATTCTGATTTCTAGTCAAATGCACCATGTATCCTTTTTATTGATGAAATTGATGCTATTACCCCCAAAAGAGAAGTTGCTTCAAAAGATATGGAGCGAAGAATTGTAGCCCAGCTCCTAACCTGCATGGACGGTCAGTTTAAAATAATGAATTTACGTTAAGATAATAAATTGTTTTTTTCTTAATAGTGTCAGATGGGAGTTCCCGTTGTGGCATAGTGGTTAACCAATCCGACTAGGAACCATGAGGTTGTGGGTTCGATCCCTGGCCTCCCTCAGTGGGTTAAGGATCCGGTGTTGCCGTGAGCTGTGGTGTAGGTCACAGAGGTGGCTGGGATCCCGCCCTGCTGTTGCTCTGGCAGTGGCTACAGCTCTGATTAAATCCCTAGCCTGGGAACCTTCATATGCTGTGGGAGCGGCCCTAGAAAAGACAAAAAAAAAAAAAGTAGTGTCGGATGTGTCAGGTATGAAACATTCAAACAGCATAAAACTGAGTAAAAAACACAAATCTTTTTCTTTCCATAAAAGATTGCATCATTAATTTTTGGAGTATATCTCACAACAGTTATTTTTAATGCATTTACACATATATAAATATACTAGCATATTGTTTTGCTCTTTATAATACTGGGATTGTACCACACTCAACATTCTATAACTTACTCTTTGTATCTTAACAATATGTTTTCGAAATGTTGCCATTTTAATGCATTCATATCTATCTCTATTTAATTGCTGTTTGGTATTCTTTAGGGTAAATTTATCATATTATATTTAAATATTTCCATTTTAATGTGTATTCAAGTTGTTTTGTTTTTTGTTTTATAATAAGCTGAAGGGAATTCCCTTAAATGGGCCTTTTTGGTACACATGTATTTTTCGAGGATGAAATGATGATTAGAAATTATGCATCTAAAATTGTTGTAGGAGGAGTTCCCATCACGGCGCAGTGGTTAACGAATCCGACTAAGAACCATGAGGTTGCAGGTTCGATTCCTGCCCTTGCTCAGTGGGTTAACGATCCGGTGTTGCCGTGAGCTGTGGTGTAGGTTGCAGACGCGGCTTGGATCCCGCGTTGCTGTGGCTCTGGCGTAGGCCGGTGGCCACAGCTCCGATTGGACCCTTATCCTGGGAACCTCCATGTGCCGTGGGAGCGGCCCAAGAAATAGCAAAAAGACAAAAAATAAATAAATAAATAAATAAAATAAAAAATTAAAAAAAATAAATAAAATAAAATAAAATTGTTATAGGAAATGGCAAATTGCCTTCCAGGAAGACTTTGTCATTTACGTCTTTGCCGATACTATGCAAGAGTCACCCTCTCTCCAGATCCTTCAAAGCGTTGGATGTTATCAGTTGCTTTTAATTTTTGTCATGCTGCGGCCTGTTTGTACCTCATTGCTCTCATTCATTCCATTTCTTCCATGTAGAATTTCATGAACCTACATGTCTACTTATTAATATCCTGTTCACCCTTCGAGCCTTTTTCTGTAATGTTAACCTCCTCCCTAAATTCTCCCTGATTCCTCAGTCAGAAATCATATTATACTGCAGTGCTTTGTTTATGCTTATTTTGCTTCACAGAATTGGTCTTATGTTTCTCTACAGATCATAAGCTGCTTGAGGACAAAGTTTGTATGTCCTCCATATTTCATGTATTAGACATTTAGTAAATGTTAGCAATATGTGTATATATATGTATATTTACAATATACATATACATACATATATATTGCTGGCAAAATGTGTAGTTCTTTGTCATCATTTAAATGACGTCTGTAATCATTATTGTTCTTTTTTTTTTTTTTTTTTTCGTCTTTTTGCCATTTCTTGGGCCACTCCTGCGGCATATGGAGGTTCCCAGGCTAGGGGTCGAATCGGAGCTGTAGCTGCCAGCCTACGCCAGAGCCATAGCAACGCAGGATCCGAGCCGCGTCTGCAACCTACACCACAGCTCACGGCAATGCCAGATCCTTAACCCACTGAGCAAAGTGAGGGATCGAACCCGCAACCTCATGATTCCTAGTCGGATTCGTTAACCACTGCGCCATGATGGGAACTCCTCATTATTGTTCTTAATGTCATGTGTCTTGTTCACCACTTGCCCTGGTTCTTACTAGATTTGAATAACATGGCTGCTACGGCTCGGGTCCTAGTCCTTGGAGCTACTAACCGACCAGACTCATTAGATCCTGCTTTGAGACGTGCAGGAAGGTTCGACCGAGAAATATGCCTGGGTATCCCAGATGAAGCATCCAGGGAAAGGTATGGTCTTACAGAATGAATTTGTATGCCACTACGTCATCTGACTGAATGATTTGAAATTGGGAGGTAGATATGTCGTGTTGCCTTTTCTTTTTGTGCCAGTGAAATTGATTGCAAAGAAAAAAGCCCACATTAAATTAATGCTTATGGAAAACAATTTACTCATTAGTATGGCATTGTTTCAGGCTGATTTTCAGTAGTGATATTGGCCTTAGGTGTCCATACTCATTTGTCTGATCTTATTAACAGCGTCTTGGTTTTTTAGTTGGCTGATAGCTTAGGGAGAGTGGCACTATGGAACAGAGCAGTGATAGTGGGGCCACATGTAAGTGAAATCTAAGTACCTGTTGTACTAACCTGCCTAAGATCGAAGGTTCCATGACACACCATTAAATGGCAGCTAAAGAGTTGAAAGCTGCAGGACCAGCCTTTCTTAGTAATTGGGGTTGAATGTTCATAGAGCAAAGAAACATCCACCGATATATCTCAGTGACCAGAAATATCTCAGGAGGCACTGTTGAGGCGGTGGAGTAAAGGAAATCTATCTAGTGAAGAAATATTCTGAAATTCTGTATTTGTCATGACTTTGGCTTACATTAATGACAGTAAATTGCTGTACGTGCTCTCCAGCGGCTCTCAGTGAACGTAGCATATAGTGAAAGGATAGTCCTGTGGACGGTGAAGAAGGGAAGAGGCCAACGACAGGAGACTTCATGAGTTCAGGACAGAAAGTGGTCAGAAGGCACCGCGGGCAGGAGAAAGCATTTATGGAGGACATGTCATCCTCTGTCTTCCTAGTACTGAAGGTGGCTTCAGCTTTTGATTGATCGATAGTTTCTTCTTCAGCTGAATACCTATAGATGTATTCATTGTCATCTGTGGGTATGCCATTCAGGTTTGTTTACTACCATATTTAGACCCATAGCAAAATAATAATGTTATTTAATATTTGAGTTGTTTGGAGTTCCCATCGTGGCGCAGTGGTTAACGAATCTGACTAGGAATCATGAGGTTGTGGGTTCGATCTCTGGCCTTGCTCAGTGGGTTGAGGATCCGGTGTTGCCATGAGCTGTGGTGTAGGCTGCAGACACGGCTACAGATCCAGCGTTGCTGTGATTCTGGCATAGGCCGGTGGCTACAGCTCCAATTAGACCCCTAGCCTGGGAATCTCCAGATGGCGGGGGAGCGGCCCTAGAAAAGGCAAAAAGACCAAAACAAAACAAAACAAAACAAAACAAAAAATTGTTTGTGTTTATTCAGCAAATACGTATTGAGCATGTAGTATGTGTATATACCACTGGGGTAGGTAGTATGAGTAACATAAAGACTTAGAAGTCCTTGCTTTCAGGATGCTGACAGTGTAAGAGTAAGACAGAAATAAGGCCTGTATCCTTTAACGAGGCTTTTTCTGATCAAGTGCCAAACGTAGTGGTAGAGACATAGACACAGTAGAGCCCATTATCCCTCCTAGATAAAGTCTTTTTTCCTGTCAATCCATCATTCCGTCATCAGCAAAGTCCTTAAAGGGCTTTCATAGATAGCCATGTTTTGAAAAATTTCAAGCCTACAGAAAAGTTGAGAGTAGTACATAGTACAGTAAAAATCTATATACCCTTTAGCTGAATTTACTGCTTGTCAACATTGTGGTGTATTTACTTTCACTCTCTAGAAAAACATCACATATTTGTGTATGTGGGTGTGTGTGGTTTTTTTTTTTTTTTTTTTTTTTTTTTTTTTTTTTTTTTTTTTTGGCCAACCCATTTGAAGGTTAGGTGAAGACATCATGACATTTGAGCCATAAATACTTCTGTTTAACTGTCATACTATTTTCCACACTCAAAAAATTTAACTCTGACAATAATATTATCTTAATATAAAGTCTATTCTAATTATCCCAGTTGTCTCCCAAATTTCCATTGAAATTGTATTAATCTTTCATTTTGTTTAGCTTTTTTTGTTTGTTTTTTGTTTGACCTAGAATCCAGTCAAGAAGCAAATGTACTGTTGTGTAGGCATGCCCTTTTAATTTTCATTCATCAGTCTTTTGGGAGGAGAGAGTACTTTCATGACACTGACTTTTTTTTTTTCTTTTTAGGGCTGCACCCATGACATATGGAAGTTCCCAGGCTAGGGGTTGAATTGGAACTGTAGCTGCCACCCTACACCACAGCCACAGCAACGTGGAAACCAAGCCTTGTCTATAGCCTTCACCGAAGCTCACAGCAACACCGAATCCTTAACCCACTGAGCAAGGCCAGGGTTCAAATCCGCATCCTCATGGATACTAGTTGGGTTCGTTACCTCTGAGCCACGACGGGAACTCTGACACTGACGTTTTTGAACTGTCCAGATAAGTCTTTTGTCGATTACTCAAAATTTTAAATTTACCTCATAGATTCTTCATGATTAGATTCAAGTTAAACATTTTGAGCAAGAATTCTACATATGTAGTGAGGTGTCCTTCTCAGAACATTTCAAGGGGTTCGTGGTGTCAGTTTGTATCATTATTGATGTAAGTTTAATCACTTGGAAAATTCATCAGAATTCTCTCCTCTAAAAGTGTCTTATTTTTGTACTTAATAAACTGCAGATATTTCTGGTATCTATGGTTATTTATGACTGCCTTTTGTTAGTTTGTTCAAACTCCATTTTAGATTCAATAAAATAAGTTCTGGAAGTTACCATTGTGGCACAGCAGAAACAAATCTGACTAGGAACCATGAGGTTGGGGGTTTGATCCCTGGCCTCCCTCAGTGGGTTAAGGATCTGGCGTTGCTGTGGCCGTGGTGTAGGCCAGTAGCTGTAGCTCCCATTACACCCCTGGCCTGGGAACCTCCATAAGCCTCAGGTGTGGCCCTAAAAAGCAAAAAAAAAAAAAAAAAAAGTGAGTTCTGTAGGTATATATTGATATTTTATGTAGGCTATAATGGTCTAGCTAAATCTTAGAAAAGGCAAGAATTTTTCTGAGACTAAAGAGGGATATTAAATGTTTACTGTGTTTGGGAGTTCCCATTGTGGCTCATTGGATTAAGACTCTAACTGATGTGTGTGAGGATGTGGGTTCAGTCCCTGGACTCGCTCAGTGGGTTAAAGGATCCGGCATTGCTCCAAGCTATGGTGTAGTTCGCAGATATGGCTCAGATATGGTGTTGCTGTGACTGTGGCGTAAGGCCTGTAGCTGCAGTTCTGATTGGACCTCTAGCCTTGAAACTTCCATATGCTGCAGGTGCAGCATTAAAAAGACTAAAAAAAAAAAGTGTTTACTGTATTTGGTGCTCCCTCATGGCTCAGTGGGTTAAGGATCTGTTGTTGTCACTGCTGTGGCTATGCTTACAGCTGTGGTGCAGATCCATCCCTTGCCTGGGAACTTCTGCATGCCATGGGCATGGCCAAAAATTTTTTTTTTACTGTGTTTAAGGCCAGTTGGGAAGAGCAAGGTCAAAAGAGAAGATAGCTCTTGAATATAATTATGAGGAAGTTTTTTTTTTTAAGCATAGTTCCTGTTGTGGCTCAGCAGAAGTGAATCTGACTAGCATCCATGAAGACACAGGTTCAATCCCTGGCCTCACTCTGTGGGTTAAGGACCCTGCATTGCTATGACTGTGGTGTACACCGGCAGCCATAGCTCCAATTTGACCCCTAGCCTGGGAACTTCCATGTGCCACGGGTGCGGCCCTAAAAAATAAATAAATAAAAAGAATTTTTTTTAATGAAGAGAGTTTAACAGATTGTTTTTCGATTATTATCATTTTTTTTTTTTTTTTTTTGGCTTTGCCAGTGGCATGTGGAAGCTCCTAAGCCAGAGATGGAACCCACTCCACAGCAGCAGCTTGCACCAAAGAAGTGACAGCACCAAATCCTTAACCTGCTGCAGCATGAGGAAACTCTGAAAGAGGGTTTTAAAAAAAAATTTGTAGTAAAAAACACAGATAAAATTTACCATCTTGTTCCTTTTTAAGAGTGCAGTTCAGTAGTATTATGTATACTCACATTGTAGCCAGTCTTTAGAACTTTTTCTGTCTTAGAAAACTGGAACTCTATACCTATTAAACTAAAGCACACAAAACTGGCCCAGGTTACACAGAGAGTACAGCTGGTATTCAAACTCTGGTGGTCTGGTGTCAGACCTTTTATCCTAAATATCTTTACTGTTTTTAAGTTTCATTCAGGAGTTCCCGTTGTGGCTCAGTGGTTAACGAATCCGACTAGGAACAATGAGGGTGCGGGTTCAATCCCTGGCCTTGCTCAGTGGGTTAAGGATCTGGCGTTGCCGTGAGCTGTGATTTAGGTCACAGACGCGGCTCAGATCCCACATTGCTGTGGCTGCAGTGTAGGCCGGTGGCTACAGCTCCGATTCAACCCCTAGCCTGGGAACCTCCATATGCCGAGGGAGTGGCCCAAGAAATGGCAAAAAGACAAAAAAAAGAAAGTTTCATTCAGTATGTTATTCCTTTAATAACAGTAATTACCCAGGAGTCCATATTTCTTTGGCATCTACCATGTTACCAGTTTGGTTGAGCCAAATTTTTCACACATGCAATACAGGTGATGAGCAATAAAGGGGACGTTGGTGAAATACCTGTCCTGCTATAACATTGGATATAATTCTTAAAAGCAGATTTTTTTTAAAAAACGTGTTTTTTTATTCATATAACTTAATATAGTTCCTAATAAATCAGATATTTATACCTTAATCCCTAATGGAATAAGGTGGGATATAAAATAGTGATTTCACATTTGTCGAATGAGCAAAATACTTATGTTGTACCCATTATACTACCATTGACAGGAAGAACTTCAAATAAGTACATTTGGTGACTCATTTTTACTGGTAGGTTAGGAATCTGAGTTTCATGTCCTTGTCTTTTCTCCAGAATTCTTCAGACCTTGTGCAGAAAACTAAGACTTCCTGAAACTTTTCGTTTTCGTCACTTAGCACACCTGACACCAGGCTTTGTTGGTGCTGACCTGATGGCCCTCTGCCGAGAGGCAGCCGTGTGTGCCGTCAACAGGGTCTTAATGAAGCAGCAGGAGCAGCAGAAGGAAAATCCTGAGAATGAAGGCTTGCCCTCCAAAGGAGGCCAGGAAGAAGGGATTGGAACAGAACCCACTTCTAAAGGACAGGCGCTTTCTACACAGGTACCTTAGACTGCCATTTAAATGTTTTTAGTTCGTGTTATCTTACATGCGGGCAGGTATCAGTGTAGTATGAGGTTTATGATTTTTTTATTTTATCGGAATCATTATCAGTCACTCCCAGAATGTCTGTAATTTCAAAAGTACAAGTTGTTTCACTTCTTTCAATTGACTCTGAATGAATTCCTTTTATAATAATGATTATGAAATCTAGGAAAGGGTTGGCAAACTGGCCCAGCTGCTCACTGCCAGTTTTCGTCAATAGTTATATTGGAGCACAGCCATGCTTGTTTATTGACAGACAGTCTTTTTCTGCTTTCATATGTCACAGCCAAATTCACACAAGTGTCCTTGCAGCAGAGACTGAAAGGTCTGCAAAGCCTGCAGTGTCTAATCTCTAGTTCTTTACAGAAAAAGTGTATCAACTCCTGTGAGAACTTTGCCATTTAGTAATGTTTCTGGCTGTCTTTAGGTTGGGTAGACTAGGAGAGTCTGCCGATGCAGTGCTGGCCTGTCCCTGGCTGTACCTGGTGCAAGAGCACAGGGCTGGCCCTGTGAGAGGGCCATGTGTTATCCAAGATCTGCTAAAATTTTGGGTTTTGTGAGTCACAAAAACCCATTATAACATTTATGTACTATTTTATAGCTTGTACAGGGGGGCTTTTCTTTTGAGAAGGCTGCCGTGCCTGTGGCACCACAAGTTCCCATACCACGGATGGAACCTGAGCCACAACAGTGTCAATACCAGATCAACTCAGATGAGCCATTGAGAGCAAAATAAACAATGTATATCAATGGATGAATTTCCTGGTGGCTCAGGGGGTTATGGATCCAGAGTTGTCACTGCTGGTTCAGTCCCTGGCCTGGGAACTTCCGGAACTTTCTCATTCCATAGGAGTAGCCAAAACAAAAACAAAACCAAAAACATTTATCAGTGGAGAAAATTATTAAAATGCGTAGATGTTCACATAAATTACAGAAATAATGCGGTAATACTTTTTTTTTAAAACCACAAACAGGAGTTCCCGTCTTGGCTCAGTGGTTAACAAATCCGACTAGGAACCATGAGGTTGCAGGTTCCATCTCTGGCCTTGCTCAGTGGGTCAAGGATCTGGCGTGGCCGTGAGCTGTGGTGTAGGTTGCAGACGCGGCTCGGATCCCGCGTTGCTGTGGCTCTGGCGTAGGCCGGTGGCTACAGCTCCGATTAGACCCCTAGCCTGGGAACCTCCATATGCCACAGGTGTGGCCCTAGAAAAAAGTACAAACAGTAACTTTTTCAACAAACTTTGGTTTTTTTCGTTTTTTTTCCCCCTCATTTGTTCCCTTAAAGGATGAACTGCAGAGATTGCTGGGGTTGCTAAGGAACCAAGATCCCCTCTCAGAGGAGCAGCTGCAAGGGCTGTGCATTGAATTGAATGATTTCATTGTTGCTCTGTCTTCAGTCCAACCCTCTGCTAAAAGGGAAGGCTTTGTCACTGTCCCTAATGTGACATGGGCAGATATTGGTGCCCTGGAAGATATTAGAGAGGAGCTCACCATGGCAATATTGGTAGGTGTACCTGCTGCTCACTATTGTTGGCAAACATGATGGGTAAATGCTCTTGCGTGTACTAAGTTATATGTCTCAATTGGCTTGACTGTTTGATATTCCTATTGTATTATTAAATACCCGATGAGGGTTTTTCATTCTTCTGAGATCTGTTTTAGGCTTATTCTTTTGGTTGTGCTTCAATTCTATGGCAATGAATTTAAAAAAAAAAGGTTTAGGATTTAAGTTTCAACCAAGAATAAATTGTTTGAGAAATACTTGATCGGGCTCATAAGGGTCACAGCAGTTTTAATGCTCTTGAAACTTTGGACTGATTTTCGTTTATTCTTACTTTTCCACTCTCCTGATCATTTCATGGTTCATCAGTGACATATGACCCATTGAGAGGTGTGTAACTACTGAAAGGGAAAATACATGGAGATTATAGTGAATAGGTATTTCTTTGTTTTGACTACATAGAGTACTGCTACTTTTTTTTTTTGCCTTTTGCTTTTTCTGGGGCCACTCCCACAGCATGCGGAGGTTGCCAGGCTAGGGGTCTAATCGGAGCTGTAGCCACCGGCCTACGCCAGAGCCACAGCAACGCGGGATCCGAGCCGCATCTGCAACCTACACCACAGCACACGGCCACGCCAGATCCTTAACCCACTGAGCAAGGCCCGAGATTGAACCCACAACCTCATGGTTCGTAGTTGGATTTGTTAACCACTGAGCCACAACGGGAACTCTGAGTACTGCTGCTTCTGATTTCCTAAAGGGGAGGCATTGCCTAAAATTTTTATGAAATAGAAATCTAGATACATTTTCTGAAAATTCCTTTTTTTTTTATAATTTTTTTCTACTGTATAGCATGGTGACCCAGGTACACATACAAGTACACATTCTGTTTTCTCACATTATCATGCTCCATCTTAAGTGACATTTTCTAAAAATTCTTGATTTCGAAGTATTGAAATATTATATCTAAAATGTTTTCAGGAGTCCCCTTGTGGTGCAGCAGGTTAAGGACCTGGCGTTGTCACTGTAGCGGCTCAGGTCACTGCTGTGACGTGAGTTCAGCCCCTGGCCTAGGAACTTCCACATGTAACTGATGTGGCGAAAAAAATAAGTAAATAAAATATTTTCAGAACTTAAATTTAGCTATGACTTTTTTAAAAGCTGTGATTCTTAAAATTTCTCTATTTTCTTTTTTTCTTTTTTGGGGGGGGTGGGAGGCCACAACTGTGGCATATGGAAGTTCCCAGGCTAAGGATCTAATTGGAGGTGCAACTGCCAGCCTACGCCACAGCCACGCCAAGTCTGAGCTGCATCTGTGACCTGTACCACAGCTCATGGCATTGCTGGATCCTAACCCACTGAGTGAGGCCAGGGATTGAACCCACTTCCTCATGGATACTTGTTGGGTTTTTAACCTGCTGAGCCAAATGGAACCCCCATTGATTTTAAAATTTATCACCATATACCTCATACTTGAAACACAGGTAAACACACTATACCAGGCACTGTTTTTGTCTTCAGGCCTCACAATCAGTGTTGAAAATATGCATCTAGAGATAATTTGAATAGGCAGTATAGAGTGAACATTTGTAACAAATCGCTCTTGGTATTGTTTCTCTCAGGCACCAATACGTAACCCAGATCAGTTCAAAGCTCTTGGGTTGGTGACTCCAGCTGGAGTCCTCCTTGCTGGTCCTCCTGGCTGTGGAAAAACTCTGCTGGCAAAGGTATGGAATAATTCAACTGCGTGTATTTTTTTTCTTACTATCATTAGGATAATAGGAATAAAACTTTAAATGTTGAAGTTAAGTATTTTTGCATAAATACCTATTAAAGGTTCATTTTGGAAGGACTGACAGTTTTCTTCAGGGAGATTTCCCACTTTAATTTTAATCACAGAAGGTGCGTACGTCATTGAGAATATGGAAAAGAAAAAATTAAAATCAACCGTAAACCCATGAATTTTTTTTTCTTTTTTGGGGGGTGGTGGGGGCACACCCTTGACATATGGAAGTTCCTGGGCCCGGGATCAAATTGGCACCACCATGGAGACAAGTCATATCATTAACCCGTTGTACCACAGTGGGAACTCCAGTCCATCACTTTTGACATAGAAATTATTGTATTTTCTGTATTATATCCTAACTTTTTAATGAGTATTATTGCATAGTTATAGTTTGTAGCTGACCTTATTTTTTGCTTCAGTATAGTTATTATTAGTAACTTGAGTATTTTCTTCTATGTTCCTTATTACAATTGTTATTTTGAAAAATGTTTTTTTTTTTTTTTTTACCATTGCAAACATAGATAAGCACGAGAGAAAAAGCATTATTTATAGTCTTCTCACTATTGCCTACTGGTAACTACTGTTTCATTTTGTGATTAGTCTTTTCCAGATGTTCTTCTGTATATGCATATCAAGATAATATGCATAACTTTTACATATGTATTTAAAATACAAGGTTTTTAAACATGTGTTTCTCACTTAGCAATATTTCTTTAACATCTTTCCATGTCAGTATATAGATACACATCAGTATTTTTAATGCCTGCATAGTACTCTACCACGAAGATATTCTGTAATTTATGAAAATGAGACTCTATTAAAACCAATTTGTGTTAAATAGTCCTGAACTTATATTTTTGTACCTTGGCAGGTAATTTTAATAGAATGCATTCCTAAATCATTTTTCAATAAAAAGAAAGCATGTCTTTAAAGCTTTTGATCCCTCAACACGCAGTGAAAATGATTCATTTCCCAGTTACATTTGATTCATTACCAAAGTGCCTTCCAAAGAGTTTGTACCAGTTTTCACCCCAACCAGAGGGCATGAGTATTCATTTAAGTTAGCAATAGCTGTTAACATTGTTTTTAATGTTTGACAGTCTGATAGGTAAAAATGATACCTCACAGTGTTTAAGTTACATTTTAAAAATGACTAGTGGTATAGCTTCCTGGTGGCATAGTGGTTAAAGATCCAGCCTTGTTACTCTTGTGGCATGGGTTCCATCCCTGGCCTGAGAAGTTTTTCATGCCATGGGCGTAGCCAAAAAAATTACTAGTGGCCTTTTATTTTTTTACTTTAAAAAAATTTTTTTTTTAAGGTACAGTTAATTTATAATGTTCCTTCAATTTCTGCTCTATAGCGAAGTGACCCAGCCATACATTATACATATACATTCCTTTTTTTTTTTCATACTGTCTTCCATTACTTTCTAACCCAAGAAACTGGACACAGTTCCCTTTGCTGTACAGTAGGACCCCATTATTTATCCGTTCTATATGTAATAGATTTTTTTTTTTCTTTTCTTTTTTTAGGGCTGTAGGTGCAGCATATGGAAGTTCCCAGGCTAGGGGTCGAATCAGAGCTACAACTGCTAGCCTACTCCATAGCCACAGCAATGCAAGATCCCAGCCACATCTTCAGCCTACACCACAACCTTCACTACAGCTCACAACATTGCCGGATCCTTAACCCACTGAGCAAGGCTAGGGATTGAACCCGCATACTCGTGGATCCTAGTTGGGTTCATTACTGCTGAGCCATGAGGGGAACTCCCTAAATGTAATAGTTTGTATCTCCCAACCCCAAACTCCTCATCCATCCCCTTCTCTTCCCCCTCCCCCTTGGATGATATATGTTTATTGATTATTTTTCTTTATGAATTGTCTGTTCATATCCTTTATTTTCTTATGACATGCTTGTGATTTTATAATTACTTTTCATATATTAAGATATGTTGTATTTGTAGGTTTTTTGTTTTTTTTTTGCCATTTTGCTTTATTGGTCACAATTTTCTTTGTCTTCTTTAGGGCTGCACCTACGGCATATGGAAATTCCTGGGCTAGGGGTCAAACTGGAGCTGCAGCTGCCAGCCTACACCACACCACAGCAACTCAGGACCTCGAGCTGCATCTGTGACCCACACCAAGGCTCATGGTAGTGCTGAATCCTTAACCTTAACGCACTGAGCAAGGCCAGGGATCAAACATGCATTCTCATGGATACTAGTTGGGTTCTTTTTTTTTTTTTTTTTTTTTGGTCCATTTGCCATTTCTTGGGCTGCTCCCATGGCATATGGAGGTTCCCAGGCCAGGGGTCGAATCGGAGCTGTCGCTGCCAACCTACACCACAGCCACAGCAACACGGGATCCGAGCCGAGTCTGCAACCTACACCACAGCTCACGGCAATGCCAGATCCTTAACCCACTGAGCAAAGTGAGTGATCGAACCCGCAACCTCCTGGTTCCTAGTTGGATTCGTTAACCACTGTGCCACGACGGGAACTCCATTAGTTGGGTTCTTAAGCCACTGAACCATAACAGGAACCCCTTATTGATCATATTTTTGACACTTTTTTTTTTCACAGCTTTGTGGGCAAATTTCTTTCTTTCTGTGATTCCCCCCCCCCCTTTGGAATCCTGCTTATTAGAACCATTTTTATTATCTGTAGGTTATATTAGCCATCTTTTTGTTGTTGTTGTTTATTTAGTCCTGCCTTTGGCATGTGGAAGTTCCCAGGGCAAGGATCAGCTGTGCATCACAGGTGCGACCCGTGGCACAGCAGTGGCAATGCCAGATTCTTAACCCACTGAGCCACCAGGGAATTCCTTATTTGTCATTTTTAATGTCTGTATAATGTTCCATCTACACCTACAATTTACTTAACCCTTACCAACTTTTAAAAATATTTGGATTACTTGTAAATAAGAAAATTAATGGCACTTTTGATAAGTTCCGTATGAGCCAAATAAGTTGTGGCTTCTCTGTAAGTAAGAAATAACCAGAGTGCCATTTGCTCATGTTTGTGTACATTTATGTATGTATAATAAACGTGTAAATTTTTTAAAACTTTGTACTTACATTACCAAACGTACTAGCTTAATGCTTCTAGTACTCTGACAAGGCATTGCTGTAAAGGAGTTGGGAACAGAAGAGGGAGAGAACACCACAGCTGAGGGTCTGTGTTTTTTCATAACAGTTTCAGAAAGCCGTAGCCAGAAGGAAGGTCCTTCAAGCTAATGTGCAGATTCGTCAGGTGTGTGCAGTTCTCTTGCCCAAGTGCCTTGTAACAACTGTTTTTTAATTTGTTGTATCTGCCTTTAACTAGTTCTGTTTACAGCAGAAGGAGATAGCTTGGATAATTTGAAATACATAGTTACGGTCAATACATTATAGATCAAATTTTTCCTCTTCCCACACCACCCCGCTTCCCAAATTGCCTACACCATGGTACCTCTCTGTTCAGTCACTTTTCTGGCATCTGACCATGTGGAGCAGGGAATCTTACCTAGGACTCCATGGATGCACTTCAACAGCTCATTGGATCCATGAGCCCAGGCAGTGTATTATGACTATATGGATTTTTTCCAGGGAGGAAGTTCACCACTTTTGTTAGGTTCTCCAAGAGATAGACAACTGTGTGCCGGAGAATCTAGAATAGAAAATGTCCTTGAATGGTAGAAGCAAAGTGTTAGTGGAATAAAGTTATAGAACCTCTTCTCAGTCAGAACCTGGCAGCATAGACTTGGATATAAAATTAAGATTTTGGATAATCTTCAGTGTTTTGTTTACTGATGATAACAATAACATAATGAAAATTTTCTAAACCCTAGCACATAGTAAGTGTATAGATAGCATCAAATAAAGGCCAACATGGAGTTCCCATCGTGGCTCAGTGGTTAAGGAATCCGACTGGGAACCATGAGGTTGTGGGTTCGATCCCTGACCTTGCTCAGTGGCTTAAGGATCCGGCGTTGCCGTGAGCTGTGGTGTAGGTTGCAGACTCGCCTCGGATCTGGTGTTTCTGTGGCTCTGGTGTAGGCCGGCAGCTACAGCTCCAATTAGACCCCTGGCCTGGGAACCTCCATGTGCCGCAGTAGCAGCCCCAGAAAAGGCAAAAGGCAAAAGGCTTAAAAAAAAAAAAAAAGCCAACACACTGTTGGAGCCAACATACTGAAAATTGATGACTAATAAGGAAACTAGAAAGAGAATAGTAAAAATCATTTGGTCATCTGGAACTATATTGTATGGAAGCAAATGGCTCTTAACACGAGGATAAGATTTATGATGATGTCCATGAAAAAATTAAATATGTTCACCGTAGTTCATTTAGAAGACAAGAAGATTTCTCATAATTTCAGAAACTATTGGGCATTTTAATGGGTTAATACACCTTAGTTATCTGGTACGTGGATGTTGCAAACCTAAGGCAGGTGAGTCATACTTTATTAAATATGTATCCTGATTCTCCTTTGCTTAGAGTTTGAGAGATAGGAAGGTAAGAAAGCAGCAGCAGGAAAGCCAGAGATCGCCAGATGTGGATAAGCTACATGTTGAGCCACCTCGTGCGTGCCAGAGCGTGCCTGCATTCGTTTGTCCAGCAAATATTTACTGAGCTACTTACTCTTTGCTAGGAGTTTTCTTGAGGTGCTAGGGATAGACTAATGAACAAGACACCTACTGTAGTGGAATTTGTCTGTCTGGAAGAAGCAGGCAGTAAACAAAGCAGTTTCGGTTAAGTTAGGATGGAATAAGCAAACTTTTGTGGCTGTTTTAGGTATGGTATTCAAGGGATGATGATATGTAACAGCATCCTGAAGGACCAGGTAGCCACCTGAAGAAGCAGGGAAAGAAAGGGAGGAGCCTTCCAGATAGAGGGAACAGCAGTTGAAAAATCTCTAAAGTGGGAAGGGGTTTGGTGAGTCTGAGAACCAGAGAAAGAACCAGTGGCTAGACTGAGAAGAAACTGTCTTGTCCCAAAATATAGACTTGCAAACCATGGTGAATATTTCAGATTGTACTTGAAGATAAATGAGAACCACAACAAAATGATACTTTTTTTTTTTTTCCTTTTTGGGGCCTCACCCTTGGCATATGGAGGTTCCCAGGCTAGGGGTCAAATCAGAGGTGTAGCCTCTGGCCTACACCACAGCCACAGCAAGGCCAGATCCTTAACCCACTGAGTGAGGCGAAGGGTCAAACCTGAGTCCTTATGGATACTAGTCGGATTCGTTTCTGCAGAGCCGCGGTGGTACCTCCCTCGTGTACATTTTTGAGCGTTCTTTGACAGTTATGTGGAGAATGAGTTGAAAGAAAGCAGCGTGAAGGAAGTCAGAGTTGTTTTGGCTTTGCTTTGATTTGGGTTTTGTGCACGTCCAGACAAAGCTGCTCTGGATGAGGGTGGTGGTATCGTGAAGAAGTAGGAAGTGTCACTCTCATCTGCGTTTCTGCATTAGAGTTAATAGAACTTGCAGATGGATTGGATGACCTGCCAAGACAAGAGATCAAGGGAGACACCATGGTTTTGGCCTGGAAAGTGTATCTGTTTGTTGGGATGGAGAGGAAAATAATTTGGGGTGTGGGTTTTGGAGAGAGTTGGGAAAGATTCAGAAGACCTGCTTTGGACGTGATAGGTTTGAAATCTTTGTAAGGTCTAAATGGAGATGCTGAGAAGTGGGTTCAACATAGACCTTGAGTTCAGATAGCAGGTTCTAAGAATAGGAAAGAACTCTATTTCCTGATCATTTTGAAGTTTGGGTTGATTTTATTCAGTTTCATCTCCGCATTCCGAATATAATTTTTGGATTCGTCTAAACATATAACCACATATTTCTCCTTTGTTACTCTCTTTAGCTTTGAGCCATGTAGTTTTATCTTTATTTATTTAAAAAAAATAGTCTGTAAAGACTGATACTGATGCATTTGAATTTTGGTTTACAAATGAGTAATGAACGGTTATTTTCATTGGGCGGGGCATTTGTTTATACGGGGATTATGGTTTCACTAAGATTCTAAGCTAGGGCTACAAATGTACTTACATGGGCCATGTTTATGTAAACAAAACATTTACATAAATGTTTCATGTCTTTCCATCTGATTTCTAGTCTGAGTCATTTGTAGAAAATCTTAAGTTAACATTTTCTTCCTTCAATTTTCGTTTATCCATTTTTCCTTTTCCCACTTGTCTCCTCTCCTTCCAGTAGGAAAGAAGCAGCTAGAAGGGGAAAACAGAGTATACACCACAAAAAGTCCTTGCATTATCACAGATTATTGTGATTTTATTGTGTATTTGCCTTATTTGTGTCTTTTTGTTTTCTCTTACTAGGCTGTTGCAAATGAGTCTGGGTTAAATTTTATATCTGTCAAGGGCCCCGAATTACTAAATATGGTAAGTTGTCATGGCATTAGCCATTATTTAATTTTATTTATTTATTTATATTGTCTTTTTGTCTTTTTAGGGCCGCACCTGCGGCATATGGAGGTTCCCAGGCTGGGGGTTGAATCAGAGCTGTAGCTGCTGGCCTACACCACAGCCACAGCAACACCAGATCCGAGCTGTGTCTTCCACCACAGCTCATGGCAGCACTGGATCCTTAACCCACTGATGGAGGCCAGGGATCGAACTCGCCTGGTTACTAGTTGGGTTAATTAACCACTGAGCCACGATGGGAACTCCCAATATTTTATTTTTTATTAGGAAAAGTTATGGTCATTCAAATTACAGGATCCTCACGTGGTTGGAACAGTCATGGTATTTTGGTGGAATCACTGCTGTAGGAGTGAAGAGATTGAGCTTTGCTCCGCTGTACTCTTTAGTGGGTATAAATATTTCTTATAAGTCTGTTAACCTCTGAGTCCAAGTTTTCTCACCAAACTGGAAGATGAAAATAATCAAAATAAGCAACATTTTTAAAGTTTTAACTTTGAATTTGTCAAGCACTTTACATATATTATTCTTCAATAACCCTGTAAGGTACAAGTTATTGTTTCCTATGATTCACAGACAAGGAAACAAGTTTGGAAGGGTCGTCCAACTTTGCCTACATATGACAGCTTGGGGATAGTAGAGCTGAGATTTGAATCGGGGTTGTCTGACTCCTGATCTGCTTTCCTTGTCCTGTTATTGTGTAGTAGCTTAAATGAGTTAAGGATTAATAAAAATACTTTGGGGGAGAGAAATTTTTGAAGTACTGTATAATAACTTCTTTCTCCATTTAAGCAGTTTATATCTCAAATTTAATAGACTTCAGTTTTCTTTCTTTAAAATAAGTCACTGAATTTTTGTTACATTTATAACTGCACAGTCATCATCACAATCTAATTTTAGAACATTTCCATCCCAAACCCCCAGTTCACCCCTCTCTCCCCCGAATTTATTTCCTCTTCATCCTTATGAAAAGTAAAAATGCCATCCTGTTATATTCAAAGAAGAAATGAAAGTGGTGTTATTTGTTTGAAAAGGCTTTTTAAACTTATCCCCCTTCCATTTTTTATGTTAACTGTTAAATATATTACTTTCCTCCTAAAATAAGGATTTATGCTTTGTCTTTACTTTTCTTACACGTCGTTTTGACTTTGTAGTGCAGGAAGTGTTCAAGATAAGCCCTGAAGGGGGTGGGGGTGGGGGAGCTGGAAAAGAAATAATAGCCAAACAGTGCAGGGCCCTGAGTTGGAATGTTGCCTTTAGGACTTCAGGGAGCTAACATTTTTTAAGAGTGTAATATTTAAAAAAATTTATTATGAAATATATTGTCAAGTATATTAAAGACCCCCCCCCATGTATCTTCACACCCAGCTTAAAAAAACAAAACATACTTGAAGCCCCTGCAAACCTTCCCTAATCGTGCCCTTCATTCTCTTTCCCATAGACTTTACCATAATCCCGAATTTGGTGTTTATTAATTCTATGCACTTCTTTCTACGTTTGCTATATATGTATTTACATGTAAATAACGTATAGTATTATCTATACATGGTTCAGAAAATAAGTTTATGAGAATGTTGGAAATTTGAATATTTTATATTAAGAGAATAACTTTTGGAGTTCCTTGGTGGCCTAGCAGTTGAGGATCTGGCATTGTCACTGCAGTGGCTCAGGTCACTGCTGTGCTGTGGGTTTGATCCCTGGCCCAGGAACTTTTGTATGCTACAGGCACAGCCAAAAAAAGGAAAAAAGGGGGGAAACTTTTAAGTATGATAATGATGTGGTTATGTTAAACCATTATCTTTTATTTTTATTTATTTATTTGTTTTTTTTGTCTTTTGTCTTTTTAGGGCCGCACCCTCGGCATATGGAAGTTCCCAGGCTAGGGCTCGAATCGGAGCTGTTGCCGGCAGCCTACGCCAGGGCCACAGCAACGCCAGAACTGAGCCACATCTGTAACCTACACCACAGCTCACGGCAATGCTGAATCCTTAACCCACTGAGCCAGGCCAGGGATGCAGCCCGCAACCTCATGGTTCCTAGTCAGATTCATTTCCCCAGTGCCATGATGGGAACTCCAAAGCCATTATCTTTTAGAGATAGTGATTTACAAATAAAATTATGATGTCTGGGCTCTCCTTCAAAATAAGAAGGAGAAAGAAAAGTGGACAGGGTATAGATGAGGTAAAGTTAGTTATGAATTGAGTTGTTAATAGTGAAGCCGAGTAATGTGTATATTTGGGGTTCGTTATACTGTTACGTCCAATTTCATCATATGCTTGGAACTTTTTATAAATAGTAAAACAAAAAAAGTGCCACTTTCTGTAAATGATTATATTCTTTGGTAACTTGATTTTATTGGTATTTTTGGTGAACATTATATTTTTAGTATTTGTTGATATATTTATCTGTAGGTATTAATTTTCTGTATAATATCCCATTGAATAAATATAGCCACACTTTTTAAGTTTTTTATACATAGATATTTAGGTTAAACACTGCATACATAAAACCTTATGCATATTTATGAGATATTTTCTCCCTACTCAGAAGTAGACTTGCTGTATTGTATCTTATGTAGAATGTGCATTTTCAAAAATAGTAAATATTGCCCACTTTTTTCCCAAAGTGGTTGATATTGAGTTTTACCAGCAATGAATGAAAGTTACTTACATTTTTGCCAGTCTGATGGGTGGGATTTTGTCTCACTGTCATTTGATTTGTTTTTTAGTGGTAGCAGTGAGAAGAGCTCTGTGGGAAAGTCCAGAGTGACTCAGAGAGATTAGGTGATCTAATGAGGTAGCTTGACATCTTGGGGTTAGAAAATGATTTTGCCCTAGGATATTTTAGATTTAAAGATGGAGTTAATGGATATTTTAGATTTAAATCTAAAACTTTACTCCATTTTTAAATGGAGGGAGTTCCCGTTGTGGCTCAGCGGGAAATGAATCCTACTAGTATCCATGAGGACGAAGGTTTGATTCCTGGCCTTGCTCAGTGGGTTAAGGATCCAGCGTTGCCATGAGCTGTGGTGTAGGTCGCAGGTGAGCCTCGGATCTGGCATTGCTGTCGCTGCGGCGTAGGCCAGTGGCTACAGTTCTAATTCGAGACCTAGCCTGGGAACCTCCATATACCACTGGTGTGGCCCTGTAAAGACAAAAAAAATAAAGAGCCATTTGGAGGTGCTCACACTTGCCAGACAGTAGAAAATGTGAATCTATGGCTCTGAAGAGATTTGGGAGTTAGTATCATCTAAATGGTACCTGAGACCTTGGTAATGGATAAGGTCTGCTAGGATGAGAGAGGGGGAGAGAGAGAGAGAGAGAGAGAGAGAGAGAGAGAGAGTGTGTGTGTGTGTGTGAGAGAGAGAGTGTGTGTGCACGCACGCGCGCGCGCGTGTACATGTGTGTTGTGTGTGTTTGGCTGCGCCTGTGTAGCATATGGAAATTCCTGGGCCAGGGATTGAACCTGCATCACTGCAGTAACCAGAGTCACAGCAGTGGCAGTGCCAGATCCTTAACTCACTGAGCCACCAGGGAACTCCAGGATGAGTATATTAAGATGGCCACTGACAAAACTTTTAAAGACACTAACAATTATGGGCCAAGGAAGGAAAAGCTGGCAGAGGAAACTGGTCCACGGGTGGAGGACACCCAAGGCTTTCTTCTGAGTCTTAAAACCAAGGGAAGATAATTTCTTCCACATGTGAATATAACCAAGCAGTATAGGAGAAGCTGAAAGTAGGGCTTTTGGTTTGGTAAGTAAGAGGTCATTAGTGACTTTAGGGAGAATATTTTCAGTAATTGCCTTTGCAAAAGCCAGATTATAATGGTTGAAAACTGAATGACAACAAATTAGAAATAATAACACAGGATCCTTATTTGAAACATTTCTTAAAGGCCAAAATAGTGGGATTTTGTTTTTTTAAATTTTAGTCACTGTTGGCTTTCTTAAGATTGATTTTAATCAATTCTTTGAAACTTTTACCTTTTAATTTAGGGTAGGTTTACCTTACCCTAAATAAAATTTCCTTTTATGTAGTCATTTTGGTTGGCTATGTCCCTTTGCCAGCTCTCTGGTTTGTTTTCTTACATCCTTATTTGAAACTGTCTCTCCCAACCCACTGATATCTTTTCTTTTTTTGTCTTTTTGCCATTTCTTGGGCCACTCCCCCAGCATATGGAGGTTCCCAGGCTAGGGGTTGAATCGGAGCTGTAGCCACCGGCCTACGCCAGAGCCACAGCAACGTGGGATCCGAGCAGCATCTGCAACCTACACCACAGCTCACGGCAATGCCAGATCCTTAACCCACTGATCAAGGGCAGAGGTCGAACCCGCAACCTCATGGTTCCTAGTCGGATTCGTTAACCACTGGGCCACGACGGGAACTCCACTGATTTCTTTTCTTTAAAGATATCTACTGAATATTTTGCTTCAGGAAACCAAATTGGTCTCCTGTATCTGCAAGATGTTATGATCAGAGAAACATTGAAATGGTTGTGACTTATGCTTTCCAAGGACTTTATGATGTGATGGAAAAGGTAGAATAGCTCAAAAGTTGTAATACTAGAAAGTGCTCTAAGAGCAAAGACGAGAGGGCGATGTGAAGAAAGATGAATGGAGATCTTTTAGAATGGAAGAACTGTTTGGCAGTGGGGTGGAAAAGCAGTTCAAGTGAGAGAAGCAGAATAAGCAAAAGCACAAAGAAGTACAGGACAGATAGGGACAGAAGTTCTGATCAAATACAAGATAAAAATATTTTGGTCACTGTCATCTGTGATGTATTCTGTGCCCTAAATACTTTATTATAGCCATATAGTCATAAAATAACATAAAAGAGACCTTATGATGTAATTGGCACTATAAAGATGTTTTCACATGCTGTCTTATCTAGCAGTATTATTACAAGAAAAAAGCTTTTCTTAACTAGTTTGATATTTATTTAAAAGAATAGTTTCCTGTGCTAGCTAAAAGTGAAACTGTATTTTTATATATAACTTTTTTTTTTTAAATGGGCACACCCGTGGCATATGGAAGGTCCTGGGCCAGGGATTGAATTTGAGCCGCAGCTACAGCAACAGTAGATCCTTCAACCCACTGCACTGGGCCAGGGATTGAACCTGTGCCTCCACAGCGGCCTAACCCAGTTGGATTCTTAACCCCCCATGCCACAGTGGGAACTCCTGCATATAACTTTTTATATTAATTAGTCTTAATGGTATAGCTGCTTGTGAATTGCTTTGTACTTTGATTTTAACGTACAGTAGTATTATGAAACCTGTTGGATGCCCAGCTGGCTCAGTTTGCCTCTTCTGATCCTATGTGGTCTTTTTTTTTTTTTTTTTTTTTTTTTTTTTAGCAAGATGACTTGTGTAGACATGATAGTAGATGACAGTAGACAGTAAATTGCCTTGTTTGCACTTAAAATACTGTTGAATTAATGAAAATTACTGTTGGAGTATTTTATATGCATAAAGCTTTGATCAGTTCTAAAATACAGTAAGATTGTAGGATTTTTTTTGCCGTAGAGGAAACCTCATATGCCATTTATTTATTTATTTATGTATTTATTTATTTATTTATTTTTTTGTCTTTTGTCTTTTTTGTTGTTGTTTTGTTGTTGTGGTTGTTGTTGTTGCTATTTCTTGGGCCGCTCCCGCGGCATATGGAGGTTCCCAGGCTAGGGGTTGAATCGGAGCTGTAGCCACCGGCCTACGCCAGAGCCACAGCAACGTGGGATCCGAGCCACGTCTGCAACCTACACCAGAGCTCATGGCAACGCCGGATCGTTAACCCACTGAGCAAGGGCAGGGACCGAACCCGCAACGTCATGGTTCCTAGTCGGATTCGTTAAGCACTGGGCCACGACGGGAACTCCTCATATGCCATTTAAATCTTCATTTTATAAGTGAGAAAATTTATAAGAAACTTAAATAGTAGCTAATTTTATTACATTGAACCACATATAATTGGTTGTTTTTATAGGTCAAAATGGTTAAATAACGTAATCTTTTTAGACTCTGACATATTAATGTCATTTAAAACCAGTTTTTCTGTAATTAGGCCCAAACTCCAAAGTTGAATTGTCTCTGCATTTTATTTCCTTTCTGTTTACTGTTAGTATGTTGGTGAGAGTGAGCGTGCCGTGCGGCAGGTTTTTCAACGAGCCAAGAACTCGGCGCCCTGTGTGATATTCTTTGATGAAGTGGATGCCTTATGCCCAAGAAGATCAGTCAGAGAGGTAGGTATCACAGTTTAGTGAGATACAGATTTTTTTTTTTTTTTTTGCACATCATAAACTAGATTCTTGGAAAGTTATGGAAAGTTCACATAGTTCTCATAAAGTCATTCCTTGAGAACACTGAGACTCTTTTTAAGTGAAGAAACCTAAGGAATTTAAAATTGGGGCCTAGGGCTAACAACTGTATTTCTTTTTTTTTTTTTTTTTTTATAAAGGAGTGCTGGTTTGACAGTTTTTATTTACTTATTTATTTATTTATTTTTGTCTTTTGTCTTTTTGTTGTTGTTATTGTTGCTATGTCTTGGTTCTTGGGCCGCTCCCGCAGCATATGGAGGTTCCCAGGGTAGGGGTTGAATCGGAGCTGTAGCCACCGGCCTACGCCAGAGCCACAGCAACGTGGGATCCGAGCCACGTCTGCAACCTACACCAGAGCTCATGGCAACGCCGGATCGTTAACCCACTGAGCAAGTGCAGGGACCGAACCCGCAACCTCATGGTTCCTAGTCGGATTCGTCAACCACTGCGCCACGACGGGAACTCCTAACAACTGTATTTCTATTAGCCTTTGTATTTTTGTTTTTGTGCATATTACTAGTTTGCACATATCCCATTCCCACAAATGAGTTGTATTTCCGTAGTGGATGTACCAATTTCCATTCCCACCAGCAGTCTAGGAGAGTTCCTTTTTTTTTTCTTGATGCCCTCTGTAGTATTTATTATTTGTAAACTTTTTGATGATGGCTATTCTAACCAGTGAGAGATGATACCTTACTGTAGTTTTGATTTACCTTTCTTTCTTTCTTTCTTTCTTTCTTTCTCTCTCTCTCTCTTTCTTTTCTTTCTTTCTTTTTCTTTCTTTCTTTCTTTCTTTCTTTCTTTCTTTCTTTCTCTCTTTCTCTCTCTCTCTCTCTCTCTCTCTCTCTCTTTCTTTCTTTCTTTCTCTCTTTCTTTCTTTCTCTCTTTCTTTCTTTTTTTTTGGTCTTTTTGTCTTTTTCAGGGCCGCACCTGCAGCGTATGGAGGTTCCCAGGCTAGGGGCCAAATCAGAGCTGTAGCTGTCAGCCTAAACCACAGCCACAGCAACTCAGGATCCGAGCTGCATCTGCGACCTACACCGCAGTTCACGGCAACGCTGGATCCTTAACCCACTGAGCAAGGGCAGGGATTGAACCTGCACCTTCATGAATACTAGTCAGATTCGTTTCCTCTGAACCACGATGGGAACTCCTGTTCATTTTTTATTAGCCTTTTTAAAAAATTTATTTATTTATTTATTTTTTAAATTCCTATGAGCTGTTTGTATATTTTGGAGATTAATCCCTTGTTGGTTGTATAACTTGCAAGTATTTTTTTCTCATTCTTTAGGTTATCTTTTCATTTGGTATATGGTTTCCTTTGCTTTTAAGTTTTATTAGGTCCCATTTGTTTATTTTTGTTTCTATTTTCATTACTCTAGGAGGTAGATCTGAGAAGATATTCCTGCAGTATATGTCAGAGAGTTTATAGCATCCAGTCTTATATTTAGATCTTTAATCCACTTTGAGTTTTTTTTGTGTGTATGGTGTTAGACAGTGTTCTAATTTTATTCTTTGGCAGTTTTCCCAACACCACTTATTGAAGAGACTGTATATTCTTGCTTCCTTTGTCATAGATTAATTGACCATAGGTGCGTGGGTTTATTTCTGGGCTGTCTGTCCTATTCCATTGATCTATATTTCTCTTGTTGTACCAGTAGGGTGTAGTTTTGATGACTATAGCTTTGTAGTATAGTCTGAAGTCAGGGAGCCTGATTCCTCCACCTCCATTTTTCTTTCTTAGGATTGCTTTGGCTGTTCAGAGTATTGTGTTTCCATACAAATCTTAAAATTTTTAGTTCTAATTCTGTGAATAACACTAATGGTGATTTGATAGGGATTTCATTGCATCTGTATATTGCCTTGGATAGTATAGTCATTGACAGTGTTGAGTCTACTAGTCCAAGAACAATGGTTTATCTTATCTTTCCATCTGTTTGTGTCATCTTTGATTTCTGTCATTAATGTCTTTTTTTTTTTTTTTTTTTTGGAAGTTCCCAGGCCAGGGATTAAACCCATTTCACAGCAGTGATTCAGGCTCCTGCAGTGACAGTGCCAGATACTTAACCCACTGTGCCACAAGGGAATGCCTCACCAACATAATTTTTTTTGTTTGTATTTTGTATTAAAGTAAAATTGCTTTACAGTGTTATGTCAATTTTTGCTGTACAGCATAGTGACCCAGTCATACATATATATACGTTCTTTTTCTCATACTGTCTTCCATCATGTTGTTTGCCAAGAGATTGGACATGGTTTCCTATACTGTACAGTAGGACCTCATTGCTTATCCATTCTGCATGTAATAGTTTGCATCTACCAACACCAAACTCCCCGCCCATTCCATTTCCTCCCCCTCCCCCTTGGCAACCACAGATCTGTTCTCTAAGTCTGTGAGTCTGCTTCTGTTTTGTAGATAGGTTCATTTGTGCCGTATTTAAAATCCACATATAAGTGATATCTCTTTCTGACTTAGTTCATTTAGTATGAGAATCTCTAATTCCATCCATGTTGCTGCAGATGGTATTATTATGTTCTTTTTTATGTCTGAGTAGTATTCCATAGTGTACAGGTCCTCCATCTTCTTAATCCACTCATCTGTTGATGGACATTCAGGTTGTTTCCATGTCTTAGCTATTGTGAAAAGTGTTTCAGTGAACATACGGGTACATGTGTCTTTGAGGTATGGTTTTGTCCAGATATATGCCCAGAGTGGGATTGCTGGATCATATGGTAGTTCTTTTCTGAGGAGCCTCCATACTGTTTTCCGTAGTGATTGTACCAATTTACATTCCCCAACAGTGAAGGAGGGCACCCTTCTTTCCATACCCTCTTCAGCATTTGTTATTTGTAGACTTTCATCAGTGTCTTAGAGTTTTCAGAATACAGGTCTTTTGCCTCCTTAGGTAGGTTTATTCCTAGGTATTTTACTCTTTTTTATACAATGGTAAATGAGAGTGTTTCCTTAGTTTCTCTTTCTGGTCTTTTGTTGTTAGTGTATAGAAATGCAACAGATTTCTGGGTATTAATTTTGTATCCTGCAGTTTTACCAAATTCATTGATGAGTTCTGGTAGTTTTCTGGTAGCATCTTTAGGATTTCCTATGTATAGTATCATGTCATCTGCAAACAGCAACGGTGTTACTTCTTCTTTTCCAGCTTGGATTCCTTTTATTTCTTTTTCTCTGATTGCCATGCCTAGGAATTCCAGAACTATGTTGAATAAAAGTGGCAAGAGTGGGCATCTTTTTCTTGTTCCTGATCTTAGAGGAAATGCTTTCAGCTTTTCACCATTGAATATGATGCTAGCTTTGGGTTTGTTATATATGACCTTTGTTATGTTGAGGTATGTTCCCTCTCTGCCCACTTTCTGGAGACTTTTTAACATAAATGGATGTTGAATTTTAATAAAAGCTTTTTCTGCCTCTATTGAGATGAGCATGCGGTTTTTATTCTTCAGTTTGTCAATGTGGTGTATCGCACTGATGGGTTTGCAGATACTGAAAAATCCTTGCATCCCTGGAATAAATCCCACTTGATCATGGCATATGATCCTTTTAATGGATTGTTGGCTTCTGTTTGCTAGTATTTTGTGGAGGATTTTAGCATCCATGTCCATCAGTGATATTGGCCTACAATTTTTTTCGTTCTGTTTTCTTTAGTCTGTTCCGTGCCAGTGCCTCCCACCACTTTGTCTTCCACCTCACTTAGGTGTTCTCCCTCACTTAACTCTGTTGTTGATTCCTTCTAGTGTGGTTTTCAGATCCAGTTACTGTATTCTTCACCTCCATTTGGCTGTTCTTTATATTTTCTAAATCTTTGTTAGGAACTTCCTTTAGAGTTTGTGCATCCATTGTGCATCCATTCTTTCCCCAAGTTCTTGGATCATCTACACCACCATTACTCTGAGCTCTTTCTCAAGCAGATGGCCTATCTCCATACCCATGTTCTGGGGTTTTGTCCTGTTCCTTCATCTGGAACATAATCCTCTGCTGTCTCATTTTTGTCCAGATTTCCACTTGTATTTCTTTGCATATAGATTATGTAGAAGGCTTCTGGACCTTGAAGAAGTGGCCCTGTGCAGGGGATTCCTGTGTGTCCCAGCAGTACACCCCCCTCTCATTACCCATAGTCCAGACTAACTGGACCCAGGGTAGATTCTGGTCTGTGTTTGCACACTCGGTTCTATAGGCTGCCAGTTTGTCATATGCTTCCTTCTGGTGTCTGGCCCCTGGTGTGCAGGCTTCGTGGTGGGAGGGGCCGGTGCCTGACCGTTGGTCCATAGAACTTGGTGTTGGTCCTCTGGTGGGCAGGGCTCTATCAAGGGATGAGTCTACAGGTGGCTCTGGGCTCAGGAAATCTTTAAGCAGCCTGTTGGCTTATGGGTGGGGCTGTGTTCCCGCCCTGATGGTTGTTTTGGCCTGGGGTTTCCCAGCACTGGAGCCTACAGGCTATTGGTAGCCCAGGTCTTGTTTCCAAATGTTGGCCACCAGGAAATCTCACGCAGATAATATTCCTTGGTACCTCTGGTGCCAGTGTCCTCATCCCCACAGTGAGCTGAAGCCACCCCTCGGCTCCCCAGGAGACTCTCCAAGACCAACAGGTAGGTCTGGCCCAGGCTCTTATGAAGTCACTGCTTTTTCGCTGGCTCTTGGTGCACACATGACCTTGTGTGCCCCCTCCAAGAGTGGAGTCTCTGTTTACTCCAGTCCTGTGAAGCTCCTGTGCTTAAGCCCCACTGGCCTTCAAAGCCAAATGCTCTGGGGACTCCTTCTCCGGATGCCAGACCCCTGGGCTTGGGAGCCTGACATGCGGCTCAGAACTCTCACTCCTGTGAGAGACTTTCTGTGATATAATTGTTCTCCAGTTTCGAGTTTCCCACCCAGGTGGTATGAGATTTGATTATATTGTGTGTCCCTCCCACTGTATTGTTGACTTTCTTCTTTTATGTCTTTGGATGTAGAATATCTTTTTCATTGAGTTCCAATGGTTGCTTAGCAGTTGGTTGTGATGTTGGTGTGCTTGTGAGAAGAGGTGAGCTCAAGGTCCTTTTACTCCATCGTCTTACCTCTCGTGAATCATTGTTTTATACCTGACACTTTAGGGATTCAGGAAAAGTCGCCTAAGATCAGGTCCAGTTGTCAAGACTTCCTGCTTACTCTAGAACTTCTTCTATAAGCTTAAAAACGTGTATGATTTCAACTTTTTTATATAAATGTAGTCTTTCTATCTTGACACTTTTCCCGTGTACTTGATGACTTATTTTTTAACTATTGCATAAATATTCCACAGCCTAGATAGAGAAGAATTAATAATTCCCTAGCTTTGGACATTTATGTTTTTCCAGTTGTTTCTCTTACAAACTCAACTGTATTGAACATTTGTATCACATGTTTTTGTGCACATGTGGGAATGTGTGTTATGGAAATGGAATTTCAGGGTAGAAGATGTTTACCTGTTATATTTTGAAAGCTGATACTAAGTCATTCTTAACAAAAACTAGCGGTGACATAACGCCTGCCAACAGCATTGTGTAAAAATAGCCATGTCTTAGACCTTTGTTAGATGGGTAATACCTGTCTTTATTTTATTTTGTTGTCTTTTTGCTTTTTCTAGGGCCGCTTCCCGCGGATATGGAAGTTCCCGGGCTAGGGGTCTAATCGGAGTTGTAGCCACTAGCCTACACCAGAGCCACAGCAACATGGGATCTGAGCCATGTCTTCGACCTACACCACAGCTCACGGCAACGCCAGATCCTTAACCCACTGATCAAACCCAGGGATCAAACCTGCAACCTCATGATTCCTAGTCGGATTCGTTAACCACTGTGCCACGACAGGAACTCCTATTTTTCTTAATTTTATTGGCGAAAGATGATCTAAAATTTTAGTATTCATGTTGCTGACCCTTTGCTGCTGAAATCTTTTTCTGTACTCACTTCAATAGCATGTACCCTAAAAATGAAACATCCCCCCGTTTTTAAATTTAAAAAAGCTTTTTATATGTCTATTTTCCAATTATGTGTGTTGATGCTATTTTCTCCAGTTTCATCACTTTAATTTTTTATTATAATTTTAATATAGCAAAGGCTACTAACCTTTTCCTAAATTGATTCTGGGGTTTTTGGCTTGCTTAGGTAGGACAAATTATCATATTTTTGTTTTTTTTACCCAGTAATACTTTATTTTTTTTAATATGGATTATAAATCTGTTAATCTCCTAACCATTAGTATTATGTATCCAAGGAGGAATAATAAGATGCTCCCAGTTTTTTTAGGGAGTTAGCATTGTGTTAAAACTCAATACCGACTCTCTGTACATAAAATTTATGTGAACAGAGACAATGAATGACAAAAAGAAACAGCAGCACTTATCTCGTTTCCTCCATTGTGTATTTTTTAAATTTCTGTATTTAAGGGCTAAGTACCCCTCTTTTCACCTATTCCCTAAGCTGTTCTTTTAGATGTTGCCCCGAGGCAGCTCAACTTTGTACTACATTATTCAGGGAAAAGAGAAAAGGCTTCCATTTCCTAGCTGAAAGATCTGGCACTTGAAAGCTGAGTTTGAATTTGCTCAAAAGGAAACTCATTATGGCTCTTAGATCTTTGAATAATTCAGAGGCATAAGACTTTGGATCAGCTAGGCCTAAGTTTGAATTTCATCTTTACCCTTATCTAGCTTTGAGACCCTGGACAAATAGCCTCTCAGCTCGGTTCCTTCATCTGAATTGTGGATGATGCAGGATTGCTGGGGAAGCACATAGAACACGTTTTGCACAGGGCTTAGGTATAGTGACTCCTCAGGGAATGGTAGTTGTTCTACCTTTTGGTAAAAGCTTTTATTCAAGTTAGCAAATGTATTATTTTGTATGGGGAAAAAATGATGATGTATCTTTCTTTTTACTGGGAACTGATGGAGCTGTATTTGTTTGTTTTTAGTCAGGGGCTAGTGTCCGAGTGGTGAATCAGTTACTTACAGAGATGGATGGTCTGGAAACACGCCAGCAGGTTTTCATTATGGCAGCCACTAACAGACCAGGTAAGAAAGAACAGAAAACAAATGAGGAGTTCCCCATTGTGGCTCAGTGATTAAGGACCCAGCTAGTACCCATGAGGATGGGGATTGGATCCCGGGTCTCGCTCGATGGGTTAAGGATCCAGCGTTGCCGTGAGCTGTGGTGTGGGTCGCAGACAAGGCTTGGATCCCACGTTGCTGTGGCTGTGGGGTAGGCCGGCAGCTGCAGCTCTGATTCAACACCTGGCCTGGGAACGTCCATGTGCCACAGGTGCAGCCCTCAAAAGAAAAAAAAGAAAACAAAACAAATGAGTCTAAAAACTTTGAATGTTTACAAACAATATAATTACATATATCTTAGTGAGGAAAGCTTAAGTTTGGGAATTCCCTTTTTGGTTCATAAGTTGAAATAAAACCTTAAAAAGCTTTTATGTAAGCTGTAGTGAAAAACAGTATTACTGCCTAGATTCTGTGAGGTCGTTGTCAGAATCTAGGCAGTAATTTGTCTTGTTGTCTGAGAATCCTTGTAACATTTTGACCACAAAGTGTTAACAGAATTTATGTCCTATGGTTTCTCTCAAGTTTATAGGAAATAAGAACCAGACTCTTCTTCACTGTATCTTAAGGTTGAAGATAGGTTTTTAAGATTTTATGCTAGAAGCATGTCTATATACCTGCGTTTAACTATTTTTTTAAATTGTTAAAAAGCTTAAGCACTCTGTGAAGGATTTAGAAGACTCAAAGCTTCAAAAGCACTGAAGGTGACTTTATCTTCAGGCTCCTAAATTCTCTTCATGTTGTTTAATTCTTTGCCACCCATGTGAGCCACTCTCTTAAGCTGCTTCTGCAGTGATATTTTTGTTAACTATGTCTCCTAACAATGATATGGGACTTTAGTTGCCTAAATGGATTTATTCGTTGTCAAGCTGATATAGTTTTTCATTTCTTATACTTTAATATAGATACTAAAACCTTCATGAATTGTATACCATTTCATTTGAAAGTGAAAAACCGAAGGGTGTTAATGGTATATGCTTTGACTAGAAATAATCTTTGAACTAGAAATACTCTCTTTGAATTAGACAGAACTGGATTTGAGTGTTGGTTGTAGTAATTCAGTATCTTACTGACTGCTCGCTTTCCACCCCAGCTGGTCTGTCCCAACTTGAGCAGGTTGTAATTCAGTTTAGGACACTAAGTGCCTGGAGTTCGTGTCAGAGCCTGTAGGTTAAGGAATCATCCGTCTGCAGTACTGCCCCACTTCACATGGCAACTGTGAGTGGTGTTTCCAGAACACACATACTTCTGACCAGCCTGCTCCAAACCTGGGCATTCTCATGACCCCTCAGGTGCAGTAATTTGCTAGAGTGATTACCAGAATGCAGAAAAGCACTATACTTATGATCCCAGTTTATTCTGAAGGTGCACTTAGGGCCGGTCTCAGAGGGAATGCCCATGCCCTCTTTCCACAGTCAGGCCACAGCACCCCTTGGTTAATCAGCCAGGAGTCTCTCGCAAGCTTCAGTGTCCAGAGTTTTTCCTGGGAAGTCACTGTACATCCAGACTTGACTGACTCATTGGCCATGTGTTTGAGCTCAGTCTGCAGCCCCGCCCTGCTTTCCCAAAAGTCTGGCTCCACATTCCACCCCTCTAATCAGAGGTTAGGCTTTCTGATAGCCAGCCCCATCCTGAGGTTATCTTGGGGGTCAACCTTGAGTTATCTCATTAGCGTAACAAAGACTCTTGTCACTCAGGAATTGGGCAAAGACCAAATGTATTCGTTATTACATCAACCCAGGGCAAATGTTACTTCATTTTGCTGACAAGTATTTCTTCACGTATAAAATGAAGATAATAATACCTAATAGGCAGTATTGTCACAAAGCTTAAGTGATGGTGGTAATGCATTTGCTGTGGTGTGTGGCAAGTAGCTGTTTAGTAATTATTACCACTGTCATGAGCACTTTCAGTATTAGCAGTAAGAGTAGTCATTAAGTCATAAAATCACAGAGTCATCCTAGAAGAAGCCTTGAAAGTTTCTCATATTTGGGCAGAGTCACATCCTACCTTTCCTCAGCAGCTGCATATCTTTTCTGTCAGATTTCAAGAAGACAGTCTGCTGTAATAGCCTATCTTTAACTGCTCTCACTATTTTTCATGTTTGTTTTAAGCACTCTTATCTTTTACTTTAAACTCTGTGGATTAGAAAATAATAGGTCCTTCACTGTCACTAGGTTTTATTTATATCCCTTCCTTCAAAACTGGTTCAGGCACTTCTCCTTTCCTCATGGGATTTTTTCCCTCTGATCTCTTTATTTGTCTTTGAATTCTTTTTTTTTTTTTTCCTTTCCTAGGGCTGCTCCCACGGCATATGGAGGTTCCCAGGCTAGGGGTCCAATCAGAGCTGTAGCCGCCAGCCTATGCCAGAATCACAGCAACACGGGATCTGAGCCGCATCTGCAACCTACACCACAGCTCACGGCAATGCCAGATCCATAACCCACTGAGCAAGGCCAGGGATCGAACCCACAACCTCATGGTTCCTAGTCAGATTCGTTAACCACTGCGCCACGACGGGAACTCCTGTCTTTGAATTCTTTGTGATTCTCCAGATTCTCCTTAGGTGTAAAACCCAGAACTGACCATAGTAGTCTGTGTTGAGTTTAGCCAGTGAACGACCAGATGCATCATCGTGTTGGTGCTTCTGTTTTGTTCTTTTCCTGTGTCCTTGAATATTGTCTTCTTCTCCACTGTACCTCACCCATCCCTTTCTCCCCATAACAAAGTCCATTGCATTGATGCTTCATGTAAATTTAAAAACAGGTATTCTGGGAATTCCCTAGTGGTGCAGTGAGTTAAGGATCCAGCATTGTCACTGCTGTGGCACGGGTTTGATTCCTGGCCTCGGAACTTCAGCATGCTGTGGGTGTGGCCAAAAATAACTAACTAAATAAAATACAATCTAAAAAGAAATAAAAACAGATTTTCTAACAAACCCACATATGCAGAGAACAGACTTGTGGTTGCCAAGGGTGAGGGAGGGAGGGATTGAAAGTTTGGGATTAGCAGATGCAAACTCTTATGTACAGAATGGATAAACAAAGGGTCCTACTCTATAGCACAGGGAACTGTATTCAGTATCCCATAATAAACCATAATGGAAAAGAATATATGTTTAACTGAATGACTGCTGTGCAGACGTTAACACAATGTTGTAAATCAGCTATACTTCAATAAAATAAAATTTTAATAAATAGATGTTCTAGATCTTTTATATTGATGCTTACTCATTAGTTCTCTTCCATTGTATACTCTCCTGTGACATTCTAGTGTGATTATTTATAACTTGTTTTTTGCTCAGGTTTAAGGAACTCTCCCACTCTTTTTTTTTTTTTTTTTTTTTGCATGTTAAGTTTTATTAAGGTTCAAATACAAAACATTCAAAAAAAAGAAAAACCATCTTTTATTCCTAATTCCTTTATGCAGCTACCAGTTAAACAAGGAAAACATGTGCTTGTTTAACAGCCAGTATAAAGCCAAAAAATCAAGACATTCTTTTTTATTAAGTACAGTTAATTAACAATGTTGTGCCAATTTCTGCTGTACAGCAAAGTAACTCATATATATGTGTGTGTATATATACATATGTATGTATATATAGCTTCTTTCTTAATGTATATTATTTTCCGTCATAGTCTATCCCCAGGAGATTGGATATAGTTCCCTGTACTATACAGTAGGACTTATTGTCTAGCCATTCCTTTTTTTTTCCTTCTTTTTAAGGCTGCACCTGCACTGCAGCTTATGGCAGTACCACATCTTTAACCTACTGAGCAAGGCCAGGGATGAACCTGCATCCTCACAGACACTGTTGGGTTCTTAACCCACTGAGCCATGACAGCAATGCCTATCTATTCATTGAAAGTGTCATAGTCTGCATTTATTAACCCCAAACTCCCTGGCCATCCCACTCCCTCCTGCCTTCCCTTTGGCAACCGCAAGACTGTTCTCCATGTCTGTGAATCTGTTTTTGTGTTATAGATAGGTTCATTTGTGCCATGTTTTAGATTCCACATATAACTTGTATCATATGATACTTGTCCTTCTCTTTCAAGACAGGTTCTTTTTAAGGAAAATTTTCTTGTCTGATGTTCTGGTTAGCTATTGCTGCATGTCAAACTACTGTGATACTTAGTGGCTTAAAATCACTGTTTTTGCATTGCTTGTAATTTTAAGTCAGGAATTCAGGAAGGGCCTGTGCAGGTGGCTCATCTCTGAATGACATGCCACCACCCGGTGTGGCAGGGCCAGAGGATCCCTTTCCAAGGTGAATTCTCTACTGACATGGCTAGTGCCTTGGTGTTCCTTGGCATCTCCATCCAACCCCCGCCCCATCCCACTGTCATCTTCCAAGGCCTCTCCTTGTGACTTGGCTTCCATTAGCATAGCTCTCTGAGCATGCACACTTCTTACACGACAGCTGGACATGAAGGTGGAAGCTACCATTCCTCCTGAGGGCAAGGCCTAGAATAGACAAATTCTGTTAGCTGGGGCAGTGACGGGGAGGACCAGATTCAAAAGGAGAGAAGTAGGAATGTAAAAAAATTCAGTTATCTTTCATCTGTATTAATATGTATTTTTCTTTGATCACATTCTTTGTTGTATGGTACAAATTGTGCATTCAACCTCTCAGTTCAGTGTTGTAGATCAGTCATATCATTATTACTGCCTTTAATCTCTCAAAAGACTTCATTTTTCGCTCATCAAAAATTTATTGCACTTTTATTATATCCCTTGTCTACTAAGCTTTGAGAATTGAAAGGTTAACAATTCAGAAAAATTTTTTTGCCTGCATATATTCTGCTGTGGGGCTGAGGAACAGGGGGTAAATAATAGACAAAGAAATAAAGCAGGGTAAGAGGATGGTGAATGACTATTGTTTGGGGAGAGGAATGTTAACTTAGATATCACGGTCCAGGAAAGCATCTTCAGAAGAAGTGATGTGTGAGCATGAACCCAAATGATGTGAAGGATTGAACCATGCACAGACTTGGGAGAAGGTGTTACTGGTAGAGAATCAACAATAGGGACAGAAGCCCTGAGGTGAGAACAAGTTTGGTGTGTCAGAGAACCAGCAAGAAGGCCAGTGTGTCTAGAGTGAAATGGGTCAGGGGGACAGTGACAGAGAGCTGCCCAGGGCCTGTTAGGCCACAGTAAGGGCTGTGGATTTTATTCTGCTGGGTTGGGAAGCAGTAGCAGGGTTTTGAGTGGGGAAGTGATGTGATCTGATTTTTCTTTTTTTTAATAAAATATGTGATTTTTTTTGTTTATGTATTTTGAAACAGTTATAAATTCACAAGAAATTAGAAAATAATGAACAGAATTTTCCTGTACCCAGTTTACCTCAATTGTTGTATTTTGCATAACTAGAGGACGTGATCAAAACCAGAAAGTAGACTTCACACAAAATGTGACCTTGTAGGTTAGCTTTATTCACCTAGTCTGATGCCCTTGAGATTGATTCAAATTCTTGTGTGTATCAGTAGCTTGTTCCTTTTCAGTATTGAGCAGCGCTCTGTGGTGTGCAGGTTCTAGTTTGTTTAACCATTCTATGCGTAGGAGCATTATCTTTTTTCCCTTATTTAATTTTATTTAAGTTTTATTGAAGTATAGTTAATTTACAGTGTTGTGGTCGTTTCTACTGTACAGTAAAGTGACTTAGTTGTCCATGTGTATTTTTCATATCCTTTTCCATTATGATGTATCTTAGGATATTGAATATAGTTCTCTGTGTTATAGAGTAGGACTTTGTTGTTTATCCATCCTATGTGTAATAGTTTGCCTCTGTTAATCCTAAACTCCCAATTCTTCCACCCCCCGACTCCCCCATTTTATTTTATTTTTCATCGAAGTATAGTTGATTTACAATGTGTTAGTTTCAGGTGTACAGAAGAATGATTCCTTTTATACACATAAAACTTTTTCAGGTTCTTTTTCCTTAGAGATTTTTATAAAATACTGAGAATATTTCCCTGTGCTATGGTAGTAGGTCCTTGTTGGTTATCTGTTTTATATATAGTAGTATATATGTGTTAATTCCAAACTCCTAATTTGTCTCTCCCCACCCCTTTACCCTTTGGTAACCGTAAGGTGGTATTTATGTCTGTGAATCTCTTTTTCTTTTCTTTCTTTTTTTTTTTTTTAGGGCCACACGTACGGTATATGGAGGTTCCCAGGCTAGGGGTTGTATTGGAGCCACAACTGTTGCCCTGTGCCACAGCCAGGGCAACACAAAATCCGAGCCACGTCTGCAGCCTACACCACAGCTCATGGCAATGCTGGATCCTTAACCCACTGGGCGAGGCCAGGGATTGAACCACATTATCATGGATCCAAGTTGGTTTCATTAACTGCTGTTGGTTTCATTAACTCCCTGAGTTGCTGAACCACAACAGGGACTCCCTGTGAATCTCTTTCTGTTTTGTAAATAAGTTCATTTGTTTTTTGTTGTTGTTGTTGTTGTTTTTTTAAGTTTCCACATATGAACAGTAAGGTTCCACATACAAGCACTGTCATGATATTTGTCTTTGTATGGCTGATTTCACTTAGTATGATAATTTCTGGGTCCATCCATGTTGCTGCAAGTGGCATTTTCATTCTTTTTTATGGCTGAGTAATATTCCATTGTATGTATGTATCTCCTCTTCTTTATCCATTCCTCTTTCAATGAACGTTTAGGTTGCTTCCATGTCTTGGCTATTGGAAGTAATGCTGCAGTGAACAATGGGGTGCCTGTATCTTTTCAAATTACGATTTCCTCTAGAGAGATGCCCAGGAGTAGGATTGGAGGGTCATATGATATCTCCATTTTTAGTTTTTTAAGAAACCTCCATACTCGTTATACCAATTTACATTCCCACTAATGGTGTGGGAAGAATCTTTTTTCTCTACACCCTCTCCAGCATTTATTATTTGTAAGCTTTTTTCTTTTTTTACCTGCACCTGTGTAAGTTCCCCAGGCCAGGGATTACACCCATGCCATGGCAGTGACCAGGGCCACTTCAGTGACAATGCCAAATCCTTAACCCACTTCGCCATAGGGGGACTTATATTTGTAGACTTTTTGATGATAGCCATTCTGATCAGTGTGAGGTAAGGTTTTAATTTGCATTTCTCTAATAATTAGTGATGTTGAGCTTTTTTTCCTGTGCCTGTTTGCCATCTTCTCCGTCTTCTTTGGAGAAGTGTCTGTTTAGATCTTCTGCCTATTTTTTGATTGGGTTGTTTGTTTCTCTGATATTGAACTGTATGAGCTATTTGTTATATTTTGGAAATTAATCCCAAGTTGCATCCTTTGCTTGAGAGCATTATAGCCATTCCTAGTTTTTGACTGTTACAAATAAAGCTGCTATGAACATCTATGTATACTTTCTCGTGTGGACACAAGGTTTCATTTCTTAGAGATAGATTCCCAGGAGCATGATTGCTGGCTCATATAAGTGTATGTTCAGTTTTTAAAGAGATTCTCAGATTCTTCCTGAGTGGTTGTAATTTCTTTCAATAATACTAAGAGAGGTCCAGTTTCTATGCACCTCTGCAAGTATTGTGTATTGTCACAATTTTTTATTTTAGCTATTCTAAGAGATGCATAGTGTGATACCTCATCATGGTTTTATTTTGTATTTCTCTAATGGCTGATGAGAATTTCTTTTCATGTGTTTCTTTGCCATCCTTATATCTTCGTCAGCAAATTATCTCTTTGCATCCTTTGCTCATTTTCTAAAATGGCACTGTGGTGTTTTTGGTTTTTGTGGTTTGTGGGTTTTGTTTGTTTGTTTGTTTTTGGAGTTTTGAGAGTTCTTTAAAGCACATGTTCATTTACTTTGCATTCTGTACCGTAATCACCTCTACATACTGGAGTTTGTTTTGTTATGTCTCAGGTTTTGAACAGTATTTGTTTTGTGTGACTTGATTCTTGTAAATTGGCAAACTCCCCATGAGAACGGCCATTAACAGGCTTTGAGGTGGCGGGTCCACTCAGTGAAAGGCATGAAAAAGAAAAATTCATAGAGGGAGATACCAATAAAAATCAAATGACACTGTGGAGTTCCTCCTGTAGCGAGCGCATTGGGATTGGGAATGCTGGGATATGGATTCGATCCCCGGCCTGGCACAGTGGGTTAAGGATCTGGCGTTATAGCAGCTGCAATTGCAGCTGTGGCTTGGATCTGATCCCTGGCCTGGAAACTCCATATGCCACGAAGCGGCCAAAAAAGGGAAAAAAAAAAAAAATCAAATGACACTGCAAAGCTTGTAACAAAAACTGCCATTCTTTGTGTCCCTCTCCCCATCTCTACTCAGAGGCAACTACTGGTAAACTCCTTGGGCTATTTTTCTTCTGTATTTTCTCCATGTTTTCAAATAATATGCTCATACTACTATGGCTTATCATTTTCATTTGCATACCACCCATGAACTTTTTAAGGTCGGTGCATGTTCATTATCTTACACTGACCCTTTACCCACACACAGCCCACCCCATCAATGCCGCACCATCTGTTCTCGCCACTCCATCCTCCCAATATAAAATAGGTTTATCACAACTTTAGTTCAAGCACAAGCCAGCATTTACATTACCATGATTATGCAAATATTTCTCGATACCAGCCTGAGAGCAACACTGGTTAGGTTAGGTTTCCATTTTTTTTTTTTTTTTGGCCATGGCTGGAGCATGCAGAGGTTCCCAGGCCAGGGATCAGACCCTTGCCACAGCAGTGACCAAAGCCACGGCAGTGACAATGCCAGATCCTAAACCACTAGGCTACCAGGGAATTCCTAGGTTTCCTTTTTCATATAACTTTTATTCTTAGATTTAGTAACCCTCATTTTTTTTCTTTTGCTTTGTTTTCTGTGTCCACATTCTTCATCAGCTATGTTATACAACAGTCAATATTATTTACCTAGGTGACATATCAGTTCTATTTGATGTTTTATTTGTTATTTGAGACATTCCTTCTGGAACTTCTTATCCTCCTGCTGCAGTCCTGACTGGTACCATCTGGGTCTGTGGTATAAATAGCTTTATTTCAGGACTTCCCTTTCCTGCTTTCCTTTGTTTTGCACTGTTTCTGCTCTTACGTTCGTCTCTTGGTTTACTCTCTCATTTTGCTAGAGCTTATCTTTCAGTGGCTTTCCTAAGGAAGGTCATGTAGAAGATACATTTTTTTGAGTTCTTATATATTTGAAAATATCTTTATTCTTCTCTCATTATTGATTGGTTGCTTGGCTTGATAGAGAGTTTTGAGTTGAAAATTATTTTTTCCATAGAGTATAGGTATAGCTTTTTTTTTTTTTCTTTTAAAAGTTGTAAGAGTTCCTGCTGTGGCACAGTGGGTTAAGGATCTGGCATTGCCGCAGCTGTGGCATAGGTCACAGCTATGGCTCAGATTCAATCCCTGGCCCAGGAACTTCTGTATGGCACAGGGGCGGCCAAGAAAGGGGGGAAAGAGCGGGATATCATTCTGATGCTTTTTAGGTGACTTTTGGTTTATTTGTTTCATATGTATGCTTAGCACTTAAACCTCTTAAATGATCTACTAAATTTTTTTTCTTCTATTTTCCATCTCTGTCTTTATGCTTTTCCCCTGATTTTTGAGGTGCTGATTTTTAGAAAGTAAACGAAAACCCTGGTTCACTTACCATTCTACCTCTCGTTCTGAAGAACTCTGACAGCCTTCTCCTAATGTGAGGTATACCAAAGGCCCTGTTCTGGAAATGAACTACTTCCCTGTGCTCAACCCCAGGAGATGAAGCTCCATGTGCAAATTATATCTCGACCACAGATGCCCTAAGTTTAACTTTTCCTACACACATCTTTGCGTTCCCCTTTTCAAATACCAACTCCTGAAAAAGATGTTCTCATTTGAGGAATAATTCCCACGTCATCCTCTGTCTGCCGGGTTCAAAACATTCTTGCACAACATGTGTAGGTTGTGGGACCCAAATAGCCCCACTAGCTTATTACTCTTTCTTCTATTCAGTGGGTGTCTCCTTCCTCCTAGTATAGCAATTTGGTATCTAGAAAGAGGTTCTGTCCTCCAAGTATAGCACAGTCGGAAAAGTAGATAAATTAGAATGTGCAAGCTTCTTCTGGGCAAGGCATAAGTCTGCAGTCTTATATTTGCGAGATAGCTTCTGGCTCAGGATTCCTACCCATTGTAAGCCCTTAATTATTCCAGATGAAAGAGTGGATGACTTACCAAGAAGATTTTATTGTAGTAAGATATTCAGCCATTTAAATTCCAAGCGAAATGCAGTGTTCCTTTACCTGTCCTCAGTGATCTTGGATCATGGTTGAATGCTCCTTGAAAGCAGTTGAACAATGACTTGGTGGGGGGTCGGGCTAGTATATCTTGCCCTTTGGTATAGTACTGCCCTTTTAAAATTAATGTCGGCCTTGGCATTACTTCTGCTGATATACAGGTACCCTGGTACATAATAGAACTCAGTAAGTATTTGTTTAATGAATCATAAGAGGAGACCCGGAATTCCTATGGCCTAGCATGTCAAGAATCCAGCATTGCAGCAGCTTGGATTGCTACTTGGCTCGGGTTCAATCCTTGGCCCAGGAACTTCCACATGCTGTGGACGCAGCCGAAAAATAATAAATAAATAAATAAATTTTAAAAAATTAAAAAGAGGAGGAGTTCCCATCGTGGCTCAGTGGTTAATGAATCCAACTAGGAACCGTGAGGTTGCGGGTTCGATCCCTGGCCTTGCTCAGTGGGTTAACGATCCGGCGTTGCCATGAGCTGTGGTGTAGGTTGCAGACGCGGCTCGGATCCCGCGTTGCTGTGGCTCTGGCATAGGCCAGTGACTACAGCTCCGATTTGACCCCTAGCCTGGGAACCTCCATATGCCGCGGGAGCGGCTCAAGAAATGGCAAAAAGACAAAAAAAAAAAAAAAGAGGAGACACATCTTCACAAAGGCTGTGTCATCTTGTAATAATTTTCAGTGGGCATATTGATAGTCTCTTTAGTTTGAGGACCTAATTTATTTTTATTTTTATTTATTTTTTTATTTTTTAGGGCCACGCCCAGAGTATATGGAAGTTCTCAGGCTAGGCGTTGAATTGGAGCTGTAGCTGCCAGCCTACACCACAGCCACAGTAGCACATGATCCGAGCTGCGTCTGTAATCTACACCGCAGCTCACAGCAATGCCAGATCCTTAACCCACTCAGTGAGGCCAGGGATTGAACCCACGTCCTCATGCATACTAGTGGGATTCTTTACTGCTGAGCCACAATGGGAACTGCCCAATTAAAAAAAAAAAAAAAAGGTTTTATTTAGATATGTAATATACTCTGAATTTTACCCATTTTAAGTGTACAGGTCCATGATTTTGAGTATATTTGCAAAAGTGTGCAGCCATCCCAGCAACCTAATTTTAGAACATTTCCATCACCCTAAAAAGAAATCTGTGTCTGGTAGCAGTCCCTCTCCATTCTTGCCCCACCCCAGCCCTCGGCAGCCTCTAGTCTACTTTATGTCTCTGCAGATTTCCTTATTCTGGATATTTTATGTGAATGGAATCATAGAGTATGTGGGCTATCATATCTAGCTTCTGTTTTTTTTTTGGAGCGGGGGGTGGGCTGTGCCTGCGGCATGCGAAAGAACCCACACCATAGCAGCAACCAGAGCCACAGCTGTGACAACGCTGGGTCCTTAACCCACAGAGCCACCGGAGAATTCCAGTCTAGCTCCTTTTACCTAACATGTTTTCAAGGTTCATCCATGTTGCAGAATGTATCAATACTTAATTCCTTTTTATTGCCAGGTAGTATTCCATTATGTGGACATGTCACATTTTATTTATTCACCAGTTGGTGGACATTTAGGTTGTTTCCACTTTTTGGCTGTTATGATAATGCTGCTATGAACATTCATCACAAGTTTTTGTGTGGGCATATAATTTATCTAGGGCAGATACATAAGAATAAAAATGCTGGGTCATCTAGTAACTATACAGTTAACATTTTGAGAAACTGCTGAATACTCTATTCCTGCTAGTAATTGTGACAAAACAGTATATGAGGGTTCCAAGTTCTTCACATCCTCATCCACCAACGCCTATTGTTATTTGTCTTTTTGTTTTTTTCTTATGGTCACACCCGCAGCACATGGAGTTTCTCAGGCCAGGGATTGAATCTGAGCCATCGCAGTCACCCGAGCTGCTGCAGTCAGATTCCACAGTGGGAACTTCTGTTTGTCTTTTTTACTGTAGCCATCTAGTAGATGTGAGGTAGAATTTCATTGTAGTTTGGTTTGCATTTCCCTGGTAGTTAATGATGTTAAACATCTTTTCTTATTGGCCATTTGTATATTTTCTTTATTTGTATATTTGTATATTTTCTTTAGCGAAACAGCTGTTTGAATCCTTCCCCCAGTTTTTGGTTGGGTTAATACCTTTTTATCATTGAGTAGTAAGAATTCTTTATTCTAATCCATAATCAAATGTCTGATTAGAATATGCATTTTCTTTCAGTCTGGGAATCATCTTTTCACTTTCTAGATGATGTTATTTGGAGAACAAAAGTTTCAAATTTTAATAAAGTTCAGTCTATTGATTTCTTTTTTTAATCACATTTGCTTTTGATATCATATCTGAGAAATCATTGCCTAACCCAAGATCCCAAATATTAACACCTGTGTTTTCTTCTAAGAGTTTCATACATTTAGTGCTTATGATCTCTGATTGATGTTGAGTTTTTTGTATATTGTGAGAAAGATGTCCATTCATCCTTTTGCATGTGGATATCTCTCTCAGTATATTTTGTTGCAAAGACTAGTCTTTTCTTCCATTGAATTATCTAGACACTTTTGTTGAAAATTGAGGTTCCATTTGCAACAAAACAGTTTTTCCTAAAGTTGAAGCTTACTACCATTAGCTCTTAAATTTTAGCTGTTTTTTGTTCTTGATAATATAATAGGTCCTTATTGATCAGCAGATGTGGCAAGAGTGCCTCTTCAGGCATCTGTCTCATTTGTGAGTGAATGGATTTTGTCCTTAAATCTTTGGGATTATTGGTGACTTTTTCATTACGAAAGTATGAATTATTGGAGTTCCCGTTGTGGCGCAGTGGTTAACAAATCCGACAAGGAACCATGAGGTTGCGGGTTCGATCCCTGGCCTTGCTCAGTGGGTTAAGGACCCGGCGTTGCCATGAGCTGTGGTGTAGGTCGCAGACGAGGCTCGGATCCTGTGTTGCTGTGGCTCTGGTGTAGACCAGCGGCTACAGCTCGGATTAGACCCCTAGCCTGGGAACCTCCATATGCCGCGAGAGCGGCCCTAGAAATGGCAAAAAGGCAAAAAAAAAAAAAAAGTATGAATTATTATCTTGAGGGAGTTCTCCTTGGTGGTCTAGTGGTTAAGACTTTCACTGCTTCAGTTTGGGTTCAACCCCTGGCCTGGGAACTGAGATTCCACATTAAGCCACTACCTGCGGAAGCAAAAAAAAAAAAAAAGGAATTATTATCTCGAGTCTTCCACCTAGAATTCTGTCTCTGACACAGTTAGGTAGGGAACCAATTAGGAAGTTGTAAAAAATAAAACCCAAGAGCAAGATGCTGGTTGTCTCAACCAAATAAAACCTGGGGATGTAGAAAGAAATCTGAATATATTGTGAATATACTCTGAATATAGAGTTGACAGGATTTGCTGGTGGCTTGAATATGCATGTGAGAGAATAGGCTCAACATGACTCCAAATTTTAGGCCTGAAAAACTGGCAGGATGAGTTGGCATTAACCAAGATAGGAAGGACAATGGCAGGGCCCTGTTTGGGAGGGGATGGAAAAAGATTACGATCTCAGTCTTAAGTATGTCGTGTTTAAAATGCCTTTTAGTCAAATAGAGAAGCTGGGTATGAGCCAGCTTATCTTTGAGAAGTGGTGTAATACTTAGAATTTTCTAAGAGCTTTAGGTGGAGCATAGTTTAAGTCGGTGTACACACACGTACACAGACACACACTTTAATGTATAGAAAGTGCTCAGGATGCTTTTAACTGTAATGAAAATAACTACTTTCTTAAAACGATAGACTCTCTAATACTAAATTAGATGTTTGTTAGAGAATTCAAGTGATCATAAAAATCCTAAACTAAAAATGCTTTCTTTCTTTTTTTTTTTTTTTGGTCTTTTTTTTTTTTTTAGCTATTTCTTGGGCCGCTCCCGAGGTATATGGAGGTTCCCAGGCTAGGGGTCGAATCGGAGCTGTAGCTGCCGGCCTACGCCAGAGCCACAGCAACGCGGGATCCGAGCCGCGTCTGCAACCTACACCACGGCTCACGGCAACGCCGGATCATTAACCCACTGAGCAAGGGCAGGGACCGAACCCGCAACCTCATGGTTCCTAGTCGGATTCGTTAACCACTGCGCCACGACGGGAACTCCTAAAAATGCTTTCTAATTACAGTCGGGATCATTACATCAGGCTTTATCTTGAGGCATGCAGGTCTGGCTTTAAGATCTATGTTTGTGTATTTAAGATTAAAAAAAAAAATTTTCCACAGCATGGTATTGACAATGAAAACCCAAAGCTATAAAACTCCTGGAATATGGGAGAAAATTTTTTCTACGTTGGGCTAAACAAAGATTTCTTAAAATATGACACCAAAAACACAATCCTTTAGAGCAAAGATATAAATTGAATTGCTCTTCAAAATATGCTACTAAGAGAATACAAAGACAAACCACAGACTGAGAGAAAATATCTGCAAACTATTTTATTTAACAAAGGGGTTTATATCCAGAATAAATCATGAATTCAGTAACAACTCCCAACTCAAAACTCAACAATAGAAGTTCCCACTGTGGCTCCAATGGTTAAGAACCTGACATGGTGTCTGTGAGGATTCGGGTTTGATCCCTGGCCTCACTCAGTGTGTTAAGGATTCAGCTGCTGCAAGCTGCAGCGTAGGTCCCAGATGTGGCTAGGATCCAGTGTTGCCATGGCTGTGGTGTAGGCCTGCAGTTGCAGCTCCAGTTCAGCCCCCTATCCCAGAGACTTCTGTATGTCACAGGTGCAACCATAAAAGATCAAACAAAAAACTCAACAACAACAACAGACATTAAAAATGGGCAAAAAGTTTGTACAGACATCTCATCATAGAAAGTATGCAGGTAGCAAATAAGCACATGAAAATGTGAACATCATTAGTCATCAAGAATGCAAATTAGGAGTTCCCATCGTGGCTCAGTGGTTAATGAATCCAACTAGGAACCATGAGGTTTAGGGTTCAGGCCCTGGTCTCGCTCAGTGGGTTAAGGATCCGGCGTTGCTGTGGACTATGCTGCAGGTCACAGATGGGGCTCGGATCTGGTGTTGCTGTGGCTCTGGCATAGGCTGGTGGCTACAACTCCGATTAGACCCCTAGCCTGGGAACTTCCATATGCTTTGGGTGCGGCCCTAGAAAAGACAAAAACGAAAACAAAAACAAAAAACACAACAACAAGAACGCAGATTAAAGCTGCAGTGAGATAACACTGCAAATCTTGGAATGACTAAGATTAAAAAGACTGCTAAGTGTTGGCAAGGAGATGGAGGATCTTGAGCTCTTATACAGGTCTGATGGGAATGTAAAATGGTACGACTGATTTGGAAAACAGTTTGTTGATTTTTAAAAGTTAAGCATTCACCTGCAGTGGATAGTCATACTACTTTGCACCCCACATTTTGGTATTTACTGAAGAGAAATGGAAGCGTATACAAAGTCTTTACATGAATATTCATAGCAGCTCTGCTTGTCGCAGTCCAAAACAGCAAACATGCCAAATGTTTGTCCACAGAAGAATTGAAGAACAAATGCGGTGTAGCCATATAATGGAATGGTACTCAGCTATAAGAAAGAAATAAGTACTAATGCACATAACCACCTAGATGAGTCTCAAAATAATTGTGTTGAGTAAAAGAAAGCAGATAGTGCATACTATATGATCCCACTTACACAAAATTGTAGAAAATGCAAACTAATCCATAGTGACTGAAGAGATCAGTGGCTGCCTACAAATAAAGGACTTCAGGGAAGGACAAGAGAGAAAGGTTAAAAAGGATTTCACAGAAAAATATTTTTTTTTCTTTGGTCTTTTTAGGGCTGCACCCATGGCATATGAAGGTTCCCAGGCTAGGAGTCGAATCGGAGCTGCAGCTGCTGGCCTGCGCCACAGCCCCAGCAGTGAGGGATCTGAGCCCTGTCTGTGACCTACATCACAGGTCACGCAACACTGCGTCCTTCATCCACTGAGTGAGGCCAGGTATTGAACCTGTGTCCTCATGGATACTAGTCAGATTCATTTCTGTTGAGCCACATCAGGAACTCCCTTAGAATCTTTTAAGTACAAAAGTTCTTGAGACCAGAATGTTTGAGAACCTTTTCCCTATAGAGTCAGGTGACTTGTAGGTTTGGCAGCCTGCACTGTAGTGTGATGGTGAAAGTGTTAGGCTTCATTCTGCAGTGGGGAACAGGAGTTGAGGGAATTGAATACGCATTTTAGGAAGACGACTCTTGCAGCATTGTAAGGCATCTCAGAGAGCAAAGTTTACAAACAGGACGGGCTGGGGGGACATTACATCCACCTTCACAGAGAGTCGAGGTGATGGGGGCATAACTGATAGAGTGTGTCTCCAGTTAGAGGGAAGGGAGAATCCCTCTACCTGAGGAGTAGGCGGGGGTCATCATCCGAGATCAGAAATCCTGGAGGAAAGCAGGAAAGATTTTATTTTACTTATTTAGGATTTTCTCCTCCGTTCTCTAGATATCATTGACCCTGCAATCCTGCGCCCAGGCCGCCTGGACAAAACACTCTTTGTGGGTTTGCCACCCCCAGCGGATCGTCTTGCCATCTTAAAAACTATCACAAAAGTGAGTAAAGGAAATGGTATATTTTTGTGTATATTTCTTGCATTTTAAATACAGATAAGTAGGAGTTCCCACTATGGTGCAGGGGATTAAAGATCCGGTGTAGGTTGCAGCTGTAGCTCGGATTTGATCCCTGGCACCAGAACTTCCATATGCCACAGGTGCAGCCAGATAAATAAATACAGATAAGTAGGAGTTCCCGCTGTGGTGCAGCAGGTTAAGGATCTGATGTTGTCACTGCTGTGGCTTGGGACCTTTCTGTGGTGTGAAAATAAAAGTGATATTTAGAGTTAAATTCTTAACGGATATATTTGAGATATCAATTACATTTTATGTTCTTTTAGATCTTCGATTATCACTTTAAAGGAATTATCCTCAACATATTTGAAATGGAGAAGAAATTTTTAAGATGAAAAGTAAATAGGTAGAGGCTCGTTATAAATATCCAGTGGAAAATTGAGTTTTAAGACTACAGCGTTGAATTCTGTCCTCCATTTTAGTATATGACAACTTTTTTCTTTTTTAGTGGCCCTGAGACATACGGAATTTCCTAACCAGGGATCAGATCTGAGCCACAGTTGTGACCTATGCTGTGGCTGTGGCAACACCAGATCTTTTAACCACCCTCTGGTGCTGGGCCAGGGATCAAACCTGTGTCCTGGTGCTGCTGAGACCCTGCCAGTCCCTTTGCACCCTAGTGGAAACTCCATGACAACTTTTAAGATGCCTGTACAGTATTGACGTTGCTGTTTTTTAAAAATAATAAGCAGTGCATACAAAATACAAAAAAGAAGACCGATCACCCTTAATTCTTCTACTACAAAATAATCTGCATACATTTCGTGAAGACAGCATTCCAAACATTTTTGTTCAGCATGAGTTGTTGGATGGGTGGATAATTGAATGAATGAGAGGGAGGAAGGGGAGTAAACTTAACACTTAATTCAATTTATTTGAAATTTAAAAGTAAACAAAGCTAAACTTCCCAGTATACATTTCATTACAGATGGCCTCAGTTTAATTTCTGCTCTGCAAATTAGATAATTAACATTCTTCTGTTGCCCTTCTTCCACTTACCAGCTTTTGTTCCCTGTGTAGTTTTTCTTTGTTCGCTGTCAACACATTTACATTCTGTTCAAGAGTCATGTTCTTTAGTTTCATATTTAAATCGATAGGCCCCTCACACCCAGCACTTTGCCACAGCTTTTATGTCTTCTAGTTTATTTCGATTTGTCATTTGATGATGAAACCTGATATTTCATTATCAGGTTTATTCCATTTATTAATAGTTTCTTTATTCAACTGTATTTGTTGAGTTCTTTTCATGATTAAGAATCATTTCAATAAATGATTCTCTAAAATATTTATGTAGGAGAGTTCCTTTTTGGCTCAGTGTAGGTTACAGACATGGCCCTGATCTTGTGTTACTGTAGCTCTGGTGTAGGCTGGCAGCTGCGGCTCTGATTTGACCCCTGGCCTGGGAACGTCCATATGCTGCAGGTTCACCCTAAAAAAAAAAAATTGTACAGTTGGCTTTATAAGCTTTCTAATATGCTATTGAATAAAATTCTGATTGTTCCCACATGACAGTATATGGAATTCACCTTTCATTTTACTTCGTACTACAGCTCAGAAACATGGCCACATATCAGTTAAGTTTCCATCATGGCTCAGCAGAAATGAATCTGACTAGTATCCTTGAGGACACAGGTTTGATTCCTGGCCTCGCCCAAAGGGTTAAGGATTCGGCGTAGCCGTGAGCTGTGATGTAGATTGCAGTTGTGGCTCGGATCCCTCATTGCAGTGGCTGTGGTGTAGGCAGGCAGATGTAGCTCTGATTCGACCCCTAGCCCGGGAACCTTGATATGCTGCAGGTGCGGCCCTAAAAAGAATTTAAAAAAAAGAGAATAATTAGATTTAATGTTCCAAATATTCTTAGCCCTTATTTCTACTAATTGGAAAATAATGTTGGTATTGAAGCTCTTATCCTATGTAGACCTTTGTATCTTATTATAGCCCACATTTATACTCTCACAAAAAGGTAATTCGTTACTTTTTTTCTGGTGAAAGTATTTGGGGGTTTATTTTTCTAAAAAATTAATTCCTAAGAATAAGAAAATTTCTGAGAATTTGTATTGCTAAGAATTATTTTTCTGAGATACTACTTTTAGGTAATTGTTTATCGTATTCCTTTGTATATTGAGCTTTCACAAGAGAGTGAACTAAAAGGGTGACCTAAAAATCAAGCTAGCCATTGCTCCCACTGTGCCGTTGTAAGAAAATTTTCTCTACTGGCTTCTCATAAATAGAACGCTCAGGTGTAACAGGCATTTTTAACAATATCCCTATCATAAAAACAAAAACAAGCCTTTCAGGACTGAAGTTGGTAGTTCTCCTAATATAAGCAGAGGATATTGCTAAAATTCAGTTCATTAAAAACAACTTAATGAAAAGCCAAGGAAATGCACCTCTGAGAATGTGTGGGCCTTTATGAAAGCTCAGCAGAACCCAAGAGTAGAATTTAGATATTGAGAAGTATACAGGAATTACCGTAGGCAATCCTCCATTAATCTATTTCTAATGATCGAGCTTTTGATTAAAACAGGAAGTACCTTTACCCCTCCTAATGGTGGGTTGAGGGACTCAACAAGGCAGTGTTCTCAGGCCTCCCCATTTCAGAAATAGCTTGAAAAGTCCAAACATTTCTGTTCGCCATCATGATAAATCCCTATCTAAACAAAACCTCTCCTCCCAGTCCCTAATATAGCACCAAATTATACTTTCCAGTATCTCTGTCTGGAGATAAGATACTGGGTTTTTTGTTTGTTTGTCTTTTTATTTTTATTTATTTTTTTTTATAAATGAAATTTTATTTTATTTATTTATTTTTTGTCTTTTTGCCATTTCTTGGGCCGCTCCTGCGGCATATGGAGGTTCCCAGCCTAGGGGTCTGATCCGAGCTGTAGCTGCCAGCCTATGTCAGAGCCACAGCAACTCGGGATCCGAGCCACGTCTGCGACCTACACCACAGCTCATGGCAATGCCGGATAGTTAACCCACTGAGCAAGGGCAGGGATTGAACCTGCAACCTCATGGTTCCTAGTCAGATTCGTTAACCACTGCGCCACAATGGGAACTCCTGTTTGTCTTTTTAGAGCCGAACCTGCGACATGTGGAAGTTCCCAGGCTAGGGGTTGAATTGGAGCTGCAGCTGCCGGCCGACACACCACAGCCATGACAATGTGGGATCGCAGCCAAGTCTGTGACCTACACCACAGCTCACATCTGAAAATGTTTACATGAAAAGTAACTTTAGGGATCGTGCAGTCTGACCATCTAGCTTTCTACACATCTGGAGGGGAAGAAAAGAAAAAAGCACAAAGATTGGAAAAGAATATTGAAGAACAGAATGTATATATGTGTATAACAGAATCACTTTGCTGTCTAGCAGAAATTAACACAATATTGTAAATCAGCTGTACTTCAATTAAAAAAAAAAAAAAACCCGCAAAATTGTTTCTTGAACACAGAGTTTATTTTCCCATGTTTATTTCACAGGTTAAAGTGGATTGGATGGGAAACATAACTCTTTCTTGAAGCTGTGTTACACGAACATTTGCAGTTTATCAAATGATAGCAGCTATCATTCACGTGTACCACTTATGAAATTCGTAAACATTCCTAACAGAGAGGATATGAGCGGACACTACGTGCGCCGGGCTGGGGGGCCCGTGATTGTGCAAGGTGCCCGGTCGGCTGACCCAGTCCTTGCTCCGAGCATCTGCTGAGCTAATGTTTACACTGACAGTTTAGTGTTTGTTTACCTTTATCTCTGTATTTCCTCTTAAACTATTTATTTCCATGTAGTATTTTCTACCAAGGAAAGATAATACGTAAAGCACTGATCAGAAAGATACAGCAAATACTCACGAACCTACCAACTAACAGTATCACATACTTTGTCACTAAAAACTTTTGTTTGCCTCGGCAGTTTAAGTCACTACAGATGTTAATAAATATGTACTGTATGCAGGCAGTTCGCTGTTAGATGTTGTTGGAATTCTAAGACTTCTGGTCTTTGTCCTTTCTAGCATCTCTTGGTATGAGCCAAAGGGTAGTTGGGGCCAAAGAAGGGCTTGAGTTTTAGATAAAGGGCTTGAGAAAGAGCAAGGTGAGCACCGAGGGCTGTTGGCTTTTTTTTTTTTTTTTGCTGCTTTATAGGGCCGCACTTGAGGCACATGGAAGTTCCTGGACTAGGGGTTAAATCGGAGCTGCAGCTGCTAACCTGCGCCACAGCCACAGCAACACGGGCTCCGAGCTGAGTCTACAACCTACACCACAGCTCACAGCAATGCCAGATCCCCAACCCACTGAGCGAGGCCAGGGAGGATCAAACCCACATCCTCATGGATGCTGGTCAGATTAGTTTCCGCTGCGCCACAATGGGAACTCTGGCTGTTGGCTTTTATTGTGGAGTAGTTTGCTATTGTTCTCTCCTGGCAACGTTCAGTGTCATTTCTCCCTTCCTAGACAACCTCACATCAAAATCAAGTACATATGCATATCAAAACTGATCACTGCTTAAGTATTTACCATATTTAATCGGGCAAAGAAAATGTGATTCTTCACCTTTGGAGAGATTGAGGTGGCAGTTTTTGTTCTCGGCGTTTTGTTTTTTGCCATTACACTTACAAATTCTTCAGACTTTACCAGGATAAATTGTTTGCCTTTGGCTTTCCCAAGTTTGGAATCTGCTTCTTAACCTCATTTCCTAAAATTGAAATTTGTAAAAATCTTATACCACTAGTCTGGGCGTCATTTATATTCATGTAACCAAGAAGCCATTACTATTTATTTAAAAGCTATTATGTGGGAAAATATTGATCTTTAAAGCTTCAATGAGAACGGATTTCTCTCTTACTTAGAATGGCACCAAACCCCCACTGGATGCAGATGTAAATTTGGAAGCACTCGCTGGTGACCTTCGCTGCGATTGCTATACGTAAGTATCTCTGTCTCAGGTCGGTTAAGGCTCTGAGACTCTGTGTCCTCACGTGTAAAATGAGAATGATGTTGGAAGGATTCAGTCAGGAATCCTGTAAAGCACCTAGCTTCTAGCTCTTCCTTCTTAGGGAAGGGACTCCCCATTTTGGGGCTCTGAGGAGTTCCCGGGAGCAGGGGGAACCCTTTCTTATGATGACACTTGGTACTCAGCTACCCTCACACCATCACTGCCCTTCACACACTGTCTCTCCATCCTTCCAGAATGTTAAAGCAGACCTTTCATTAGCAGCTGCCACATTATCCAGGTGCTTCGGCATTTAAAAGAAAAGAGTCTTCAAGTTTTTCAAGCCTCAGAGTACATTTTTCACTTCACATCTCTTAATAAATATCCACACACTATATAGTAAAAGCAGGAAGTCAGATATTTCTGCCTTCAGCTTTTGTGGGATTGTGGTGGTTGTCATTATCGTTGTTTTCTTCATATGTTTTTACGTAAACTTGTTTATTAGCTTTCTCCGTTTGGGTTCACAGGGAAGAAAATGAAGCTCATGTGTAACTAATGGGGTCACCGCTCCCTCTGGCTTATTTTAAAAGCCCCGTTGATCATCACGTGTACGTGGTGCTCATGACATTCCTGTGGGTCAGGCCCAGGTGCTGTGCTTTGTGAAGCTAAGTCAGTGAAGAAGGCTCTGTTCTGCTCTCCCAGGTCTTCAGGAGTCTGTTATTCAACAGTGTAAATTTACACCCAGAGAGCAGAGCCACCGGTACTGATTCAGGCACTTGGTTACTTCTGGTTTGGTTGAGGACTTTCACATAACTGTCTCCTCACATGATAATTCCTCTTGAAACCATGCAGGTCATTTTTAGGGAGCATGTCCAGGACTCAGTTTTATCTCTCGTTTTTTCATATATGAACATCTAGGGCTATAAGTGTCAGTCTTTGTTCTCCAACCCTAACCCCAGTGCTCCTGAGAAATGTGCCACACTGTGGTCAGTAATCTGGGCTCACTTAAGAAAGTGGTGACTGTCAGAGTTCTCCGGTGGTGCAGCATTGTCACTGCAGCGGCTTGGGTCACTGCTGTGATGCAGGGTCTATCCTTGGCTTAGCGAACCTCTGCATGCCATGTGCATGGCCAAAAAACTGAAAAAGAAGGAAAGAAAGTGGTGACTGTCTTGATGAAGCGGAGATGTGCAGTTCCAAGCGGCGGTGGTGAGGGGCAGATGTAGGTAGGCCCCACCTTACCTTTAAGGAAAATTGTCTCTCTCCCCCTTGTTGGGAATCAAATGCATGTCAGTATGTAACTAAATGAACTTACTGCTATTGAATCAGAGCTGCAGTTGAGGCCTAGGCCGCAGCCACGGCAACACGGGATCCAAACCACATCTGCCACAGCTCTCAGCAACCCCGGATCCTTAACACGCTGAGCAAGACTAGGGATCAAACCCATATCCTCAGAGAGACAGCATTGGGTTCTTAACCCACTTAGCCGCAATGGGAACTCCCAGTAGTTTACATGTTTTGAGTGCTAAAATCTGAAAAGATTGGCAGTGAGTAACAGAGGCAGTTTTGATGGCAGAACTTACTCTGGGCTGGGAAATCCTATTGTGGCTCAGCCAAGATCCCTGAGGACGTGGCTTCAGTCACTGGCCTTGCTTAGTGGGTTAAGGGTCCGGCATTGCCGTGAGCTGTGGTTATAGCCACATCTGGGGGTCAGTTAATAAAGGGGTAAAGGGGTTAAAACCTTCAGGGTGCAGGCTCCAAGGTAACACTTCCTGTGTTATTCCTATGTGCACATATGACCTTAGATTATATTTCTATGAGTTCATGTTAGAAATGTTTACCAAACGTGCATATGGTTTCCATTGCCAAGAATAAGCCACACTAAATTCTTTGGGGAAAAGAAATGGGGAGAGTCAGGACATATACAGTAACGTGATTAAGAACTTGGTTTTTGAGTCAAATAGACCTAGTTTCAAATCCCAGCTCACTGTTTATCAGCTGTGTGACTTTAGGTAAGTCATTTACCCCCTCTGACTCCCTGTTATCTCAGCTGTAAGATGGGAATAATACTAAAACCGACCTCATAGGACTGTTGTGATAACTAAATGCAAATATTGTAAATTTTTAGCCTAATGCCTAGAACATATTCAATCAATATAAGCTGTTACTACACACAAATAAAAATTAATGAGTAAGGAGTGTTTCAAATAATGTGAGTGAATTTAAGTAAAGGTAAATAAAATTTTCATTACCGAAACAAAATAGAGAAGTTAGTGTGTTCGTTTTGGGTTTTAATGCCACTGTCATCACAGTTTGAGAGACACTATAATATTAGTCTTTCCAGCTACTTGTTACGTTAGTTAATGATATCTCTGCCCCAGTGTTGCTTTAACATTAAGGAGTGACTATCCCAGCATGTACGTGATTGCTAAGTAATGTTGTAAACCTAATATTTAACCAACAGAAACTTTGGATTCAGTTAATAATTTAAACTCTGTGAGTCTTTAATTTTATTAAAGTTATATGGATCATCAACTTATTAAATAAGTTTAATATCTGGAAATGAGGTTTATCCCCAAGTTCAAACTCTTTTCTCAAAGAATCTCGAAGAATCCTGTTAAAGATGTAATGTATTGAAATATCAGTCAGCATCAGTGCCTTTTGTTGCACTCAAGACCCATGCAGACTCAGCATGTTATTTCACAGATCATTTCATGAAGGCTTTTTAGTTCTTGCTGTGTATTAAGTAAATCACAATCTGTCCATTTGGCTTGAGCTTGAATTATGTGCCTCAGTGACTTTCTAGCCTTTGTATTTTCCATTTTTGGACTAGGGGTCCTAAATGACTTTTAAATAAGCTTATTTTAGACATTAGGTAATATCCTAACGGGCCAGTCAGCACTTTAGCATTGGCCTTCAGAATGAAAATTTTACAAAAAACAATGTGTAAGTTGCTTTCTACTCACTAATTGTTTTAGACCTTTTATATTAATATTAGTATCTATAATGCTTGGCGTGAAAATATTTGATTCATTGTTTAGTTTCCTCTGTAATGTCCTGTCTTCAAAAAGTTAGAGATATTTTAAGTGAAAGCTAAAAGCTCTTTCCTACTACCATAATCAATTTATCCCACCTTTATTGGTCAGTTTCTTTCCTGAGTGGTTAATATGTGACTTCCCTTGTGGCGAAGTGAGTTAAGGACCTGGTGTTGCTGCAGCTGTGGTGCAGGCTGCAACTGTGCCCTGGGTTTGATCCCCAGCCTGGGAAGTTCCACATGATGGTGGATACAGCCAAAAAAAAAAAAAAAAAAAAAAAAGGAGAAGAAGAAGAGGAAAATGACGCTTAGACTTCTTTCTGGGCTTTTGCAGTATCTAAGAAAAAATTAATAAAACACTTTTTTTTTTTTAATTACAGGGGAGCAGATCTCTCTGCTTTAGTACGGGAGGCTTCTATCTGTGCACTGAAGCAAGAAATGGCAAGACATAAGAGTGGAAATGAAAAAGGTACAGTTATGTTCAGAATCTCCCAGTCCTAACTGATTATCATACTGTTAACCTGGAAAATAATCATTTGCTAGCATCTGTGATATTAAAACTGACCCCCCCCCCCTTTTGGCCACCCCGTGGTGTATGGAGATCCCATACCAGGGATTAGATCCAAGCCACAGCTCGGATCCTTTAACCCATTGTGCCGGGCTGGGGATCGAATCTGCATGCTGGCACTGCAGAGATGCTGCCGATCCCGTTATGCCACAGAAGGAACCCCTAAAACCAACATTTTCTAATGAGACCTTTAGCAACAATTCTAGAATGTTATGTAATCTCTGTGGCTGACAACTGTAACAATAGCAAAATTGGGGTTCCCTTGTGGCATAGTGGGTTAAGGATTTGGTGTAGTCATTGTAGCAGCTTGGGTCAATGCCATGGCATGTGTTTGATCCCTGGCCTAGTAACTTCCATATGCCATGTGCTCAGCCAAAAAAATAAATAGCAAAGTTATTAATAAGTTAATGAAGTATCTTCTATCTTTCCTTTCCTATGCACATGTTTAGATTTAAATAAGTGGGTCCTCTCACTGTCTTCATCATGAATTCGGTCTATTTATCAATCTGGGAAAAGCTTCTCACTCTTTTGCTGAGGTGATACCTCCATTCTTGTTAAAATGTAGCCTAAATCAGAGAGCTTAGAAAACACACACATGAGAAGTGAAAATTGAAATACTTTTCCATATACTTACACTTTCCTTTCAAAATACAAAATTCATAGATGTTTATTATGTGACGATTTGGGGTCATTTCACCAGCTTTGCACTATTCTTCACTTTTGACAGTGTCTTTGTACTGTTTGAGGGTGTATGGATGAAAATGATTCATTTGTGACTCACAGTCTGACCATGCCAAGTGCAGAAATAGCCTCTGCTGGGAGTTCCCGTGGTGGCTTAGTGGTTAACAAACCCGACTCATATCCATGAGAATGTGGGTTCAATCCCTGGCTCCGTGGGTTAAGGATCCAGCGTTGCCAGGATCTGTGGTATAGTTCAAAGATGCTGCTTGGATCCTGCATTGCTGTGGCTGTGGTGTAGGCCGGTAGCTGCAGCTCCAGTTTTTCCTCTAGCCTTCGAACCTCCTTATGCCACAGGGGTGGCCCTAAAAAGACCCTGCCCCAAAAAATGGCCTCTGCTTGGTTCCTGGGACAGTTGTTTGGTCAGTTGCAGTGTGTGGCCATCTTCCTTACAGTGCTGTCAAATATCTTCTTCAAAAAGGCCTGCCTTGGAGTTCCCATTGTGGCTCATTGGTAACTAACCTGACTAGTATCCACGAGAACGCAGGTTCAATCCCTGGCCTTGCTCAGAAGGTTAGGGATCCTGCGTTGCTGTGAGCTGTGGCGTAGGTCACAGATGTGACTTGGATCTGGCGTTGCTGTGGCTGTGGCGTAGGCCTGCAGCTGCAGCTCCAAGTGGACCCCTAGCCTGGGAACCCTAAAAAGACAACAACAACAGCAAATTAAAAAAAAAAAAAAAAAAAAAGGCCTGCCATGTCCTCAAAATTTGTACTTACATCTGAGGTTCAAGTCTATATTGATCTCCTTCTATTCAGTAGGTGTCCACAAAGATATCTTTCTTTATTTGTAAAGATTTTCTTTTACTCTTTTCCCGTTTTTCTTGGACTACCAAGAATCTTGGCGCCAAGTTTATATACAGCAGCACTTAGATTTGTCAACGCACATATCTTAATTGTGAAGTCTCTGAGGTTTTTGGTTAATTTTAAGATTCAGTTATCTGAACCACTTCCATTTTAAGAGATTTTTACGTTCATTTTGGAAGTGAGTGGGATATAATTAGCAAAATTAGAATGTCATAAAAAATCTTGATGTGCTGGTATGCTACCTGAGAGCTGAGTCTGGTAGCTATCTTAGGGTTTGGTTCTCACTGAAAATTAGCAGGCCTCTGTGTGTGTATTGGCTGCTACTAATAATCCTGATTGGATGTTATTTTGTAAACATGTGTAACAAATTCTGCCATCCCTGCTATGTTCCAGTTGGCATTTCCAGCTGCCTGTCCTTCAGGGACTTTGCATTGCTATCATACTGAACCTGAAATCAATAAAGCCATTCAACTTCCATTGGACCTGTTTAGCTACACATTGTATTTTATTTTTAGGTAAATATACTATCTTATCATCTGTGTAGAAAGTTTACTATTTTAAATATAAATTGTCATCATGTAAGTTGTCATACTAACATTGTAAACCAAGCCTTATTTAATATATTATGTATTATTATATAACTCCATAATATCTAATATGTGTATGCATTCTTAAATACCGTGGAATTCTGCTTTCCATTCTCAGTTAAATTTATTTGAATTATCTTAAAAAAGAACAATTCTGGTTCTTCATGAACAGTGCTTTTACATGACAGTAAACAGTGCAAGGGTAGCAAAGGGTTATCTGCGTATGTATGTTAGTTTTCTTTGGATGGTGCTGCATTACAACCTGATGAGCAGAGGGCGGAGGATATAGCAAAATATTGGTCAGAGAGCCTAACCTTTCTGCTGTAAGATGAGTAAGTGCTGAGCATCCAGGGTACAAATTAGCAGTACTGTGTTATATACAGTTTTCCCTTGAACAACATGGCTTTGAACTGTGTGAATCCACTTATATGTGGTTTTTTTTTCTTTTTTTCTTTTTTTTTTTTCTTTTCAATAAGTATGTACTACAGCACTACACAATCCACAGGTGGTTGAATCTGTAGCTAACATAACCGCAGAGGCAGAGGGCCAGCTGGGAAGTTATACACGAATTTTTACTGAGCTGAGGATCATCGCTGCCAACCCTCACATTGTTCAAGGGCCGGTTGTACCTCTACGTTGTTGGGAGAGTGGATCTTAAGAATTGTTACCGTGGGAGTTCCCCCTGTGGCACGTCAGGATAAGGAGCATCTTTAGAGCTCTGGGACATAGGTTTGATCCCTGGCCCAGCACAGTGGGTTAAGGATCCAGCGTTGTCGCACCTGTGGCTTAGGTCACAACTGTGGCTGGGATCTGATCCCTGGCCTGAGAACCCCGCGTGCCATGGGGTGGCCAAAATAGGAGGAAAAAAAGTTACAACCACACGCGCACACAAGAAAGATTTTTGTGTGTCTTTCCTCATGAAAGGATAGAGGTATTAATTAACCTTACTGTGGTAACCATTTTGCAATATATACACACATTGTATCTTCACGTTGATTGTACTCATTAAACTTAGGTATATTATATGCCTACAGTAATATGTCAGTAAAACTGGGAGGGAAGTAAGTAAACAAAAACACATGAGTGGAGTTCCCATTGCGGCCCAGCGGAAAAAGAATCTGACTGGGAACTGTGAGGGTGCGGCCTCCCTCCGTGGGTTATCTCACTTAGTGGGTTGAGTGAGTTCACTGCGTTGCAGTGGCTGTGGTGTAGGCTGGCAGCTGTAGCTCCGATTAGACCCCTAGCCTGGGATCCTCCATATGCCGCGGGAGTGGCCCTAGAAGGACAAAAGACCAAAAAAAAAAAAAAAATATATATATATATATATATATTATAAATCACAATTAATGTACAATACCTAGTTATGTATATTTATGCATTTGCTCCACAGGTGAACTCAAGATTAGTCAGAAGCACTTTGAAGAAGCTTTCAAGAAAGTAAAATCATCTATATCAAAAGAGGTAAGCACCCCCCCCCCAAAGAAAACGAAGTACTCTCGTGGCACTGCAGGTTAAGGACCCGACCCTGTCACTGCAGTGGCTCGGGTCATCCCTGGCCCAGGAACTTCTTTCTGTATTGCCATGGCTGCGGCCAAAAAAAAAAAAAAAAAAAAAAAAAATGAAGCAGTAACAATGGATTAAAACAGACTAGAATCGAGACCAGGAGGCATGAACTCATGAAGACAAGCAAAACTGTTGGTTTTGTGAAAGTGTTCTTGAGAGATTTTCCCTTTTTTTTGGCTCCCCGTCAGGGGAGATTTTCATTTTGAATATTTTTGGAGATTACACTCAAAAGAGGAAATTACCTCTTGCGTCTATTTTCACAATGTTAGAATTTTTATTTGGTCTCATTTCAAGTATTATTTGACTTATTTCACCCTTTTAAACAAATAGTTTCTTATCTCATTCAACCTAAACTGCCCAAACTAAGCACTAGGGATTTACCAATAGTTTCAGAAAAGTAAAAATACCTTCATCATAAGGTCAGAGAAGGGTTAAAAAAAAAAATCACTCTGACTTGCCTTTACAAAAAAATGCTCGATTTTATGTATTTATTTCTTACAATATTGAGGTATTCTGTTTTAATAAGTTAAAATGTTTCCTGTTAAGTGAAGTCAGGTTACTGTGACACAAAGAGGCAGGAAATAGCGAGCACTAAGAAATGTCTGGGAGTTCCCTGTTGTGGTGCAGCGGAAACCAATCCGATGAAACCACGGGTTTCATCCCTGGCCTTGCTTAGTGGGTTAAGGATCCGGCGTTGCCGTGAGCTGTGGGGTAGGTCGCAGGCATGGCTTGCATCTGGTGCTGCTATGGCTGTGGTGTAGGCCAGTGGCCACAGCTCCGATTGGACCCCTAGCCTGGGAACCTCCATATGGAGGTGTGGGCCTAAAAAAAGACAAAAAAAAAAAAAAAAAAAAAAGAAATGTCTGAATTGAACATTCTTGTGGTAAGTTTTGTTCACTTGAATATCATTTGTTTCTGAACTCCTAGGAATATAATGGGCCTTAGTCATGAGATCCTATTTATTGACTGTGCTACAACTTCCTTGAAGTTGTTAGCCATTTGTTACCCCAGGCTCAATGTTTCTTATTATGTTTCTTGACTGAAAACTCTTTAAGTACAAGTTCAAACCGTTACATGAGATGGGTTGTGGTGTTTTAGTGCCTCCAGTCTTGGTCTAAATGCTCTGGTTAGTTGACATCTTATCACTTCCAACTAAAATAATCAGTGTAGGGGTTTGGGCTGATGATGGTATCTTTTAGGCGCATGTTTACTTTTTCTGCTAACGTCAAGTCTGCTGAGCTTGGACAGGGTCTTTGGCGATATTTGGAGAAACAAAAGTGTGCTTTGACCTCTCAGGTGCATTTTTATATAGTCTTATTAATTAAAACCAGAAATGTTTTTACAGTGAATCGTGCTGGCACTTTTCATTCTTTTTTTTATAATGATTTTTATTTTTCCTATTATACCTGATTTACAGTATTCTATTAAGTTTCTACTGCACAGCAGGGTGACCCAGTCACACATACATGCTTACATTCTTTTTTCTCACATTATCATGCTCCATCACAAGTGACCAGACATAGTTCCCAGTGCTACACAGCAGGATCCCATTGCTTATCCACTCCAAAGGCAACAGTCTGCACCCTTTTCACTCTGATCAACAAGAGCATAGTAGTTAAGTGTCCTTCCAAAGATTTGAGTCATTAAACAATCTTTTTAGAAGTTCCTGTCATGGCTCAGTGGAAACAAATTTGATTAGCATCCATGAGGTTGCAGGTTTGATCCCTGGCCTCGCTTAGTGGGTTAAGGATCCAGCATTGCCTGAGCTGTGGTGTAAGTCGCAGATGTGGCTCGGATCTAATGTTGCTGTGGCTGTGGTGTAGGCCAGTGGCTATAGCTCCGATTCAACCTCTAACCTGGGAACTTCCATATGCCGAGAGTGCAACCCTAAAAAAAAGACCAAAAAAGAAAAAAAAAGTCTTTTTAAATTGAAATTGTTTTTTACCTACAGCCAGAGTTTTCAAGGTTTTCAGACATTAGGACATATTGGGAGAGCTCTACATTTGCAGCTCTCATTCTGCAGCCTTCCTTTTTAAAATTGCTGTGGCTCTGATGTAGGCTGGCAGCTGCAGCTACGATTGGACCCCTAGACTGGGGACCTCTATATGCCTCGGATGTGGCCCTGGAAAAAAAAAAGACAAAAAAATAAATAAAATTGCACTCTAATTTGCCTGCAGTAATGTGCAGGGACAGTTCTGTAAGTTTTGGCAAATGTAACCAGCATGGCAATCAATACAGAGAACATTTTCATCACTTCAGAAAGATCCTTCTGTACCTTTGCAGCGGTCAGTCCCTTTCCAAACGTGGCTCCAGGTAACCACTGATCTGACTTCTGTCATGTTCGAACTCTACCTGTTCTAGATCTTTATGTAAATGGAGTCATGCAGTATATACTTACTTTATCTGGCTTCTTTTGCTCAGTGATTTTTAGTGATTCATCCACGTTGCTGGGTTTTTCAGTAGTTCGATCCATTCTCTTGCTGCATAGTTTTCCATTGTATGACTATACCACTATTTGCTTATCCTTTCACTTGTTTGTGGACACTTCGATTACTTCCAGTTTTTGGCTTTTATGAGTAATGATGCTCTGAACATGTGTGTGAGAGAGAACGTATGTTTTTATTTCTCTTGAATAAATAAGCAGGAGAGGAATTGCTGGGTCTTATGGTGTGTGTACATTAACTTTATAGGGAACTGCCAGCCTTTTCTCCAAAGTGGCTATAATACCATTTTGCATTTTCGGAGAGTTGCAGTTGGCCCACACTCTCACCAGCACTTGAGTATTGGCAGTCTTTTAATTTTAGCCAGCCTATTGATGTGAAATAGTCTCCTGGTGTGATTTAAATTTGCGTTCCCCGGAGTTCCTCTGTAGCAGTTCCTCTGTAGCTCAGTGGGGTTAAGCACCTGCTGTGGCTTGGGTCACTGCCATGACTCAGGTTTGATTCGTAGCCCAGGAATTTCTGCATGATGCCGGCATGGCCAAAAAAATAAATAAATAAATAAATAAATAAAAGAATGAAACAGACTTAATTTTTTTTTAAATTGTATTTCCTTAATGACTAAAATGTTAAGCATATTTCATATGTTTATTTGGTCATTTGGATATCTTATTTTGTGTCCTCATCTTTTGCTCTTAAAAAATTGAGTCAGGGAGTTCCCGTCGTGGCTCAGTGGTTAATGAATCTTACTAGGAACCATGAGGTTGCAGGTTCGATCCCTGGCCTTGCTCAGTGGGTTAAGAATCCGGCGTTGCCGTGAGCTGGGGTGTAGGTTGCAGACTCGGCTCAGATCCTGCGTTGTTGTAGCTCTGGCGTAGGCCAGTGGCTACAGCTCTGGTTAGACCCCTGGCCTGGGAACCTCCATATGCCGTGGGAGCGGCCCTAGAAAAGGCAAAAAGACCAAAAAAAAAAAAAAAATTGAGTCAGTACTTCCTGTTGTGGCAAAGCTGGTTAAGGATCCGGCATTGCCACAGCTGTGGCATAGTTTGCAGCTGTGGCTTGGATTTAACACCTGGCTCAGAGAACTTCCACATGCTCCGGACATGGCCAAAAAAAATTATTAAATTGTTTCCTTATTATTGTGCAAAGTCTTAGTTTATCTTGGACTGAAGACTTTTATCAGATGTGCTATACTGAGGATATTTTTCCTAACCTGTTGTTTACCTTTTTATTTTCTAAAGGCATCTTTTGAAGAATAAGAGTGTTGTTTTGTTTGTTTGTTATTGTATTTTTAGGGCCGCACCCACAGCATATGGAGGTTCCCAGGCTAGGGGTCTAATTGGAGTTGTAGCTGCCAGCCTACACCACAGCCACAGCAATGCCAGACCCAAGACACATCTTCGACCTACACCATGGCCCACGGCAACACCAGATCCTCAACCCACTGAGTGAGGCCAGGGATTGAACCTGCAACCCCATGGTTCCTAGTCGGATTCATTTCCACTATATCACGATGGGAACTCCAAGAATAAGAGTTTAGAATTTAGATGAGGTCCAGTTTATCTTTTTTTTAAATGATTTCTGTCAAGAGGTTTTTTTTTTTTTTTTTTTTTTTGCCACATCTGTGGAATGTGAGAGAGGCCATGGATCGAACCCGAAACCTCATGGTTCCTAGTCGGATTCGTTTGTGCTCCGCATCCTCGTGGATACTAGTCAGATTTGTTTCTGCTGTGCCACAATGGGAACTCCCTGTTTTTTTATTCTAACTTTTGCTTGCTTGTTTGTTTTTTTCTTGGCCGGACCCATGGCATGTGCACATTTCTGGGACAGAGATTGAACCTGCGCCACAGCAGCAACCTGAGCTGCTTCAGTGACAACACCAGATCCCATTGTGCCACAAGAGAACTTGTTTTGTTTTGGAAATCAGACAGGAACAATCTAAAATTTATGTTGAAAATAAGCAAACTGGAATAGCCAAGAAAATACCCCCCAAAAAGATCAAGCTGGGAGTGGGGCTTTAAAAAGTACTAATGTATTTTTCAAAAGCCTCAATAAGGAAAACACTGCAGTACACACATGAAATGACAAATGGAACAGAATATAAAATTCAGGAATGGCACCTAATATAATACATACTTTATATTAAAATTACATAATATATATAATGTTCCCCACATCCGTGACAGAAGGAAGAGTAATCAGTGATTAATATTGGGACCACTGAGAAGCCATTTCAAAAGAGTAAAGTTGAACTCATACTTCATGCTGTGTATACCAGGGTAAAATTACAAATGAATCAAACATTTAAATGTAAAACTATCGAAATAGAAGAAAAGAAGGAGATTTGTCTATAACCTCATGTAGGGAGTTCCTTTTTTACTCTCAACATAAAACCCAGGCACTGTAAGTGAAAAGCCTGAAGAATCTAATACATAAAAATTTCTGGGAGTCCCCATTGTGGCGCAGAGGAAGCAAATCCAGCTAGCATCCATGAGGATGTAGGTTCCATCTCCTCGGCCTTGCTCAGTGGGTCAGGCATCTGCCCTGAGCTGTGGTATAGGTCACAGATGCAGCTCGGATTCCATGTTGCTGTGGCTGTGACCAAGGCTGGCAGCTCTAACTCCGATTTGAATCCTGGCCTGGGAATTTCCATTTGCTGCAGGTACAGCCGTACAAGGAAAACAAATAAAAATAAAAATTTTTGGATATTTCTTATGGCACATCAGGGTAAGACTCCAGCATTGTAACTGCAGTGGTACAGGTTTGATCCCTGGCTTGGGAACTTCCACACTCTAGAGGCGTGGCCAAAATAATAATGATAATAATAATTTTTTAAAATGCAATTAAAATTTTTGCCTTAAAACATTTTGTCAAAGGACAAATGATGAAATAGGGAAAATATTTGCAGTTTATGTTACAAAGGGCTAATCTGTTGCATACATGAAGAATGACTAGAAATTGATAAGAAGGGGGCGGGGGGATGTGCTTGGGCTGTGGGATGGAAATCCTGTGAAATTGGACTGTGATGATCATTTTACAGCTACAGATGTGATAAATTCATTTGAGTAATAAAAAAAAAAGAAAAAAAAAGAAATTGATAGGGAAAAGACCAGTATCCTAGTAGGAAAATGGACAAATATGAACAAGCCCTTCACATAAAAGGAAATGAGCTTGTTAAACATACAGAGACATTCTCAATTTATCGTAATAAAAGAAAAGCAACTCGAATCTAAAAAGTACAACCGCCTGGTGGATATAACAAAAAAGAAGCAGACTCACAGAAGAAACAGGTGGCGGGGCGGGGGCAGTGGCAGAGATCCAGGGGTGGGGGCTTCCGAGTGGGAGGCACACTTTGAAGACCCTGTCTCAAATTTAGTCACACTCTGAGGCTCAGCAGACGAACTTGGAAGAACACAGCTCAGCCTGTCTCAGACCGTAATCAGCTCTGTATTCTGCCCTCTCCCCTCCTCTCAGGATCAAGCCATGTATGAGGCTCTGCAGTGGTCCCTCAGCCGGTGACTTCTCCAGCAGCGGGCCTGGGAGGAGTCCAGTGCATCCAGCTGCCAGAGAAGCCCATGTGCTCGGAGCTGTCCCACTTTCACCTTGACACAGATGTGGTCTCACGGAAGAGTTTTCCCTCAAATTAATGAAGCCATGTCAGAGCTGAACATTCTTCCCATCTGGCCAACCTTGTCTGGAAACACCCTACCTCCTGTTTAAGAAAAGGAAAAAATTTTAAACCATCAAAATAAAATAACCAGTACCTTTTTTTAAAATAAAATGTTTATTTTGAAACAACCTCAGCTACTACGGAAAAGTTGCACTTACAGTGAAAAGGACTTTTTCTTCCCTGAACCATCTGATGCCACGTTACCGCTCAAATACTTTTTTTTTTTTTAAGGGCTGCAGGTTCGGCATATAGAGGTTCCCAGGCTAGGGGTTGAATCAGAGGTGCAGCTGCCAGCCTATACCACAGCCACAGCAACGCCAGATCTGAGCTTTGTCTGTGACCTACACCACAGCTCATAGCAATGCTGGATCCTTAACCCACTGAGCCAGGCCAGGGATTGAACCCACATCCTTATGGATACTAGTCAGGTTCGTTACCTCTGAGCCACAGCAGGAACTCCTACCCCAAGTACTGTTTTTTTGTTTGTTTTTTATTTTTGTCTTTTTACCTTTTCTAGGGCTGCTCCCGTGGCATATGGGGTTCCTAGGCTAGGGGTCTAATTGGAGCTGTAGCCTCCATTCTATACCAGAGCCACAGCAACGCGGGATCCGAGCTGCGTCTGCGACCTACACCACGGCTCGCAGCAACGCCGGATCCATAACCCACTGAGCAAGGCCAGGGATCGAACCTGCAACCTCGTGGTTCCTAGTCGGATTCATTAACCACTGCGCCACAATAGGAACTCCTACCCGCAAATACTTTAATGTATATTTACACACCAGGATACCCCCCTCCATAGCCGACCATCAAGGTCAGTGATCAGTGGTGATACTTTGCTGTTTTCTAATCCTCAGGTTCCAGTCGGGTCTCCCCAGTTGTCCCAGCAATGTCCTTTAAATCAAAAGGATCTAGTTTAGAATTAGCTGTCACAACTAGTTGCTGTTTCTCTTTAGTTTCCTTAAAAGTCTGGAATAGCTCCTGTCTTGACCTTTGACACTTTTGAAGGTCACGGGCCAGTGACTTTGTACAGGGCCCTGCACGTGGATTTGTCTGGTGCTTCCTCACGGCTGGAGGCAGGTTGGGCGTCTTCGGCAGGACTCCCGTGAAGTGACGCTCTTCTCCATCCTGTCGGGTGTGCAGTTTCCAGTGACTCCACTACCGATGATGTTCGCTCCGGTCACTTGGTTAAGGTGGTTCTGCCAAGCTTCTTGCACTGTGAACTTTCTCCTTTCCTTTGTAATTCATTTCTGTTTCATGGGGAGGTACTTGGAAACGATGTAAATATTTCATTCCTCATCAAACTCAGGTACTACTATTTTCTCCATGTATCATTACACACACACACACACACACACACACACACACACACGTTTTGTTTTGTTTGGCCACACCGAGGCATAGGGATCAGTTCCCAGATCCAAGCCACAACTGCCACTTAAGTCACAGCTGTGGCAACACCAGATCCTTAACTTACTGTGCGGGGCTGGGTATTGAACTCGTGTCCCAGCGCTCCCAAGATGTCGCCGATCCCGTTGTACCGCCGCACTACTTTCATTATATGATGTTCAAATTGTCTCAGATTATGATAGTTGTGTTGGGAGCCCCTTCAGGCTGGCCTCTGTGTACCTTTGCCAGGTTATAAGAGAAGGCAAAGATTTTCTTGACAATTAGGTCTAAGTACCCAAGTTTCTGGCAGTTTAGCTTAGTCTAAACATAAAATGTCAATCGCATCGGAGATCAGACAGGCTGCAGGTCCATCAGCTTTGCAAATCAGTCGTAATGTAGGCTGGACAGCAGGCAGGTACTGGGCAGAAAGCTAGCCAGCTAGTGTCCCAGTGGTTATTGGCAGCACCTCTGAAGGAAAGAGAACATGTTCTGAGCACATGTCTGAGTGCTAAACACTGTCGTGTGCTCTCCTTAATCCTCCCAACTCACATTCCCTATTCCTCGGGGGTCAGATGGCATCCCCATTTTATCCAAAAGAATAAAGCTCGGAGCTTGTTCAAAGTCGCCTGCATATATGTATAGAACAGTCTGAAATCTGGTCTACAACTGTCCAGCTTTTCTTTCTCCTATGAAAAAGATCCAGTCCTGTGTTCAGAAACATCCAGAGTTATATCCTCTGTTCGAATATCATGAAAGATTCAGAAGTTTCATTAAATACTTTGTACTGATCACACGATAGTGAATCATCTCAGAAGCTCTTGCCTAATTTGCTAGGTGTCCCCATCATATCCATTCTTCCTTTCTTCCTTCAAGTAGGAAGGGCTCTTGCTTCCAGGAGAGCAGCCAGGTTCTGGCTGGTGTAGTGGGAACACAAATGATGGGTGCAGCTTCTGGTCACATCCTTAAAAAGAAGCCAATTGAGAGTTCCTGTTGTGGTGCAGTGGAAATGAATCCAACTAGAACCATGAGCGACTAGGAACCTTGCTCAGTGGGTTAAGGATCCGGCGCTGCCGGGAGCTGTGGTGCAGGTCGCAGACTGGCTCGGATCTGGCGTTGCTGTGGCTGTGGCGTAGGCCAGCAGCTGTAGCTCTGATTGGACCCCTAGCCTAGGACCCTCCGTACTGATGGAGGTCTCCTATTGCTAAGGCGCTATCACTGCTGTGCCTCCAGGTCCATGCTGGGAGCAGTTTCAATCCCTGGCCCAGGAATTTCTGTATGCTGCAGATGCAGTCAAAAAGAAAAGGAAAAAGGAGTAACTTACACTTCAAACCCATCGTTAACTGAGGTCAGCCTACACTGAACTCGTGCTTCTTAGCCTGTAAGCAGAGTCTGAGAATGTCCTCAAAAAGCCATAAATAGTTTTGGAGTTCCCGTTGTGGCTGGCCGGTTTAAGAACCCCACTAGTATCTGTGAGGACTTGGGTTCAATCCCTGGCCCCTCTCAGTGGGTTAAGGATCTGGCATTGCTATGAGCTGCAGTGTAGGTCACAGGCATGGCTTGGATCCCACATTGCTGTGGCTGTGGTGTAGGCTGGCAGCTGTAGCTCCTATACGACCCCTAGCCTGGGAACTTCCATATGCTGTGGGTGCGGCCCTAAAAAAATATAAAGAAAAATCACATGGAACGTGAAGCTCATCCATCCCTTAAAAGAAAAAGAAAAAAAAAGAGGCACCCTCCTGCAAATTACATGTTGGATACTATCTCCAGTCACTGTCACTGTTGAAGCTCTCACTGCCTGAACTCAGGAACTGAGTGGACTTGGGTGTGTTTTGGGCACAGCTCACATTCCAGAGCTGAGAGGCCACAAGACTTGGGATGCAGTGGTGTCCCACATTGTTAACTGCTTTAGGCCTGTGAGATCTGTGCTTATCACTGGTGTCAGCATCTTTTATTTTGAACTTATATTTACACAATCAGTACAAACAAAAATATTCGGTTATGGAGTTCCTGTTGTAACTCATCGGGTTAAAAACCCGACTAGCATCCATGAGGATGCAGGTTCGATCTCTGGTGTTGCTGTGAGCTGTGGCATAGGCTGGTAGCTGCAGCTCTGATTTGATCCCTAGCCCGGGAACCTCCATATGCCGCAGGTGCAGCCCTAAAAAGAAAAACAAGAATATTCAGGAGTTCCCTTTGTGGTGCAGGGATAACAAATCCGACTAGGAACCATGAGGTTGTGGGTTCGATCCCTGGCCTTGCTCAGTGGGTTAAGGATCCGGCACTGCCATGAGCTGTGTGTAGGTAGCAGACACAGCTTGGGTCTGGTATTGCTGTGGCTGTGGTGTAGGCCAGTGGCTAGAGCTCCGATTCGACCCCTAGCCTGGGAACCTCCATATGCCGGCAGTGCAGCCCTAAAAAAAAAAAAAAAGAAAGAATATTTAGTTAAATGTGCAGGCGTGGCTTTTGGCTGACTTTGGGTCTCCCGCTAAGTTTCATGAGGAAGGAGTCCTGCTCATCTCATTTTCTTAGCAACCAGCGCAGTGCCTGGATCGAAGAAAGCACTTAACAAAGGTAAACGAAACATCTTCAACAACAGGACTGTCAGAATTAGGCTGCTGGCTGTGCCTAGACCTTCCCTCCACATGAGGACTAAAAGTGCTGATTCACTTGGTAATAGAAATCTCACTTTGTCATATGAAAAAAAGATAAAGGGACACACCAATAGCCTATATCCCAGCAGTTCCACTCCAGCATATACATCCAACAGAAATGCATACGCCAAAATAGAAGCAAAATTCATCATTGGCCAACTGGAAACCACTCAAATATCCATCAACAGTAGGGTGGATAAACATGGTGTTTTCATGTACTAGAACACTCCACGGCAGTGACGGACATCACACAGCAAATGGGTGATTCTCACGGATGCCGAGGGGAAGCAGCCAGACCTGAAGTCACCTTGTGTGATTCTTCTTAATGAAGGAAATGCAGAAAGGCACCTGTTGATGCCATTGAAAGTCCAGTTGATGGTTCCTCTTATAGGGCAGTGCCTGGAAGGAGCTCATACTGGGGAACTCGCGATGCCGGCCACACCCTCCTTGTGCTGGTGAAGACAACATGCCCATTTTCTTTGTCAGGATTCATTGTGTCATATGCTTACCATAGCTCTTTTCTCTAAGTATGTTCATGTCAAAAGATTTTGAATGAGTTATGGCTCAGTGTTTAACAAATCTGACTCGTATCCATGAGGATGCAGGTTTGATCCCTGGACTCACTCAGTGGATTAAGGATGTGGCATTCCTGTGAGCTGTGGTCTAGGTCGCAGATGCGGCTTGGATCCCGCGTTGCTGTGGCTGTGGCATAGGCTGGTGGCTACAGCTCCGATTTGACCCCTAGCCTGAGAACCTCCATATGCCGCAGGCGCGGCCCTAGAAAAAAAGACAAAAAGACAAAATAAATAAATAAATAAGCCCAACACAAAGATTGTTCTCTACTCCTGGGAGAATGTGAGCTTCAAAGATGCTGCAGCCATCCAGGTTGTCTGGACAAATAACTGCCTTCTGGAATGTTTCCTTAGCTTCTTGGCAGTGCAGTCTGGTTCTACTACCTGGTAAGCCTTGCTCCAGAGAGGGGGACAGAAGGAGGAGCTTGGCAAAGTTTGTTCCAAAGAACTCCTAAGAGTGGAGATAAAAAGCCCTGGTTACATCACAGCCAAGGACGTTGTATTTTTCAAGACCACGGTTAAGTCTCAAGTTGGAGAAACTCCACAGCTCCTTAGTTTCCCTTCACCTTCTGTACAAGCACCTGTTCTTCCTCCCATGATCCTCTTCAAGAAAGCTTGAAGTCGTCTTCAGATCTTCTGATCAGTGGTCATTGTTTTTTATTTAGAGATGTTTGTTCTCACAGACACTGATCTAGTTCAAGCTGTCATCACCTTTCCTATATTTATTTTGGCCTCTTAATTAATCTCCTGTTCCTGTGTCTTAGACACTAGAGCCAGAGTTGCCTTTCAGAGACACTGATTAGTCATGTCACTGCTCACCGTTGCATCCTCCTATGGCCTAAACTCATTGTTCTGATTATGTGTGGACCTTTGTAATATGACATCGATTCACCTTTGGCCCCTGTCCTGCCCCTTTTCCCACAAATGGATTTATTGCTTTTCCAGGGAAACACTGTGTTCTTTCACATTGCAGCCTTCTTTTTTTTTTTTTTTTTTCTTTTTAGGGCTGCACTTGCGGGTATATGGAAGTTCCCTGGCTAGGGGTCGAGTCAGAGCTATAGCTGCTGGCCTACACCACAGCCACTGCAACATGGGATCCAAACTGCATCTGTGACCTACCCCACAGCTCACAGCAGTGTTGGATCCTTAAGCCACTGAGCAAGGCCAGGGATTGAACCTGCATCCCTCTGGGTACTAGTTGGGTTCTTAACCCACTGAGCCTCCACAGGAGCTCCCTAAAGTAGCTTTTAATTGTATAATGGACTCACTTTACTCTATGACTCAAGGCACAGTCAACATTGGGGAGATTTGATGTTTCCACCCCAAGAATCTACCACACTGGGACTTCCTGGCTCATGGCTCTCTGGAATCAGGGTTTATTGCTCTAGTATTGAAAAAAAAATTGCCCGTCAGAAGTCCTGTAAGCAATACTTCTCTGTGATTAAGGAGGCACTGAGTGTGCTCAAGGCACTCAAACCATTTCTGGAGTTCCCATTGTGGCTCAGTGAGTTAAGATCCCAGCATAGTGTCCGTGAGGACACGGGTTTGGTTCCTGGCCTCACTCAGTAGGTTAAGGATCCGGTGTTCCTGTGAGCTGCGTGGGTTGCAGATGCAGCTTGGATCAGATGCGGCTATGGCCGTGGCGTAGGCTGACAGCTACAGCTCTGATTCATCCCCTAGCCTGGGAACTTCCATATGCCGCAGGTGTGGCTATAAAAAAAAAAAATAATAATAATACACTAAAAAAAAAAAAAAAAAAAAAGGAAAGAAACTGTTTCTAAGAGGTTGGCCCACACAAGCATTCTCTGAAGCAGAAAGCTTTAAGGAGGAGAATATATATATTTATTACAACAAAAATTCTAATTACCTTCTTTGCCCAGACAGGAAAACCTGCTCTCCTACTCTGGCTGACTGTGGACAATGGGTCTTCATTACAGACACTAGGAAGTTCTGCTGACTTGAACTTTCTCAAAACTAATATTGCAGAAAGCTAAATGAGTTTCACAAGCCTTTAGAAGTGGGGAGACTGGGTGAGGGAAAGCTTAGTTCAGGAAGCTGTAGAAATGTTGCTTTGCAGCTCATATGTGTAAGGAAGTCTTTAGTCTCTTTTTCAAGTATAAAAAGCCCTTTCTGAAAAGGGGATCAGAAGCAAATTAATTCAACCAACTTTTTTTTTTTTGTCTCTTCTAGGGCCGCTCCCTTGGCATATGGAGGTTCCCAGGCTAGGGGTCTAATCGGAGCTGTTACTGTCGGCCTATGCCAGAGCCATGGGGGATCCGAACCGCATCTGCAACCTACACCACACACAGCTCATGGCAACCCCGGATCCTTAACCCACTGAGCGAGGCCAGGGATCGAACCTGCAACCTCATGGTTCCTAGTCAGATTCGTTAACCACTGCGCTATGACGAAATACTCCTCAACCAAATTTTGAGCATCTGCTCCATGTCTGCTTTGTTCTTGGTTGCCTCCTTCATTATTCTCAGCTCACGTAAAACTTAGATGTTGAAGCAGCAGATCCTCTAACCCTTATTGCTAGCTTCAGTTTGTAGCTTAGGTTCATTCACTAAAGTTGAAATTATTTGTGTAGTGTGAATTTGGCATCTTGCACAGCACAGCTTTGAGCACCCGTGCTTTAACACATAATGTCACAGGCTTTGTTTTTATTGCTGGTGACATGGGGTGGGGGAAGAAGAAGAAGATGGGCTTGTAAACTGTATCTTACTAATACATCAAAACTGATACGAAGAGTATTTTCATTTTATTTTACTTTATTTTATTTTATTTTGCTTTTTAGGGCCACACCTGTGGCATACGGAAGTTCCCAGGCTAGGGGTTGAATTGGAGCTGTAGCTACTGGCCTATGCCACAGCCATAGCAACGCAGGAGCCAAGCTGCATCTGCAGCCACAGCCCAGCCCATGGCAACACCAGATCCTTAATCTACTGGGCGAGACCAGGGATCGAACCCTGGTCCTCGTGGATACTAGTGGATTCGTTTCCACTGTGCCTCAACGGGACCTCCCTAATCCATGTATATTTTAGGTAGTGATTTTCAAATGGATAGGGTGGAAGTGAAGAAATAGCTATTTTATCGTCCAGCCTTGGGATTAAAGGATTTTAAGAAAAGGGGCAAATATTTGACTGCAGAGGTTAAAGAATGCTCACATCCTTCTCCTTCAGGTGTAATCAGAAGCCAGCGTTGCATTGTGTTTTTCAGATCCCATTGAATTGTAGAAAACAATGGATTTGTCTCCACATTTCAGAGGACTTGAGGTCATTTGAGTTTTATTTTGCAAAATATTACATCCACCTCAGTTATCTTCTTTTCAAGGCTTTTGAATCTTGAATGCTATACAAGGCCTTTCAATCCTGTCCATGTCTCAACTCAGGAGGATGCAAGAATCAACTGAGACTTTAAAAAAAATATGCTACCTGGAGTTCCCACTGTGGCGCAGTGGGTTAATGATCGGGCTTGCTTCCTTGGAGGTGCAGGTTCAATCTTCTGGCCCAGCACAGTGGGTTAAGGATCCAGCATTGCTGCAGCTGTGGTGTTTGTAGGTCTCAGAGTCGGCTGGGATTCAATCCCGGACCCAGGAACTTCCATTATATGCTGCGGATGTGGCCAAAAAAAGAAAAAAAAAAAAAAAATGGCCTCACTGCAGACCTGTTGAATTAGAGGCCCTTGGGAAGCTATGGCTTGTTAAATCTCCGCAAGTGATTTTTTAAAAAAATTGAATTATAGTTAACATAAAGTAGTACATTATTTCAGGTATATGACATAGTGCTTTGGCACTTGGAAACATCACAGATTGGAGTTCCCGTTGTGGCTCAGTGGTTAACGAATCCAACTAGGAACCATGAGGTTGCGGGTTCAATCCCTGACCTCGCTCAGTGGGTTAAGGATCCGGCATTGCCGTGAGCTGTGGTGTAGGTCACAGACGTGGCTTGGATCCCGTGTTGCTGTGGCTGTGGTGTAGGCCAGCAGCCACAGCTCCGATTAGATCTCTAGCCTGGGAACCTCCGTGTGCCACAGGTTCAGCCCTAAAAAGACAAAAAAAAAAAAAGAAAGAAAAGAAAGAAAGAAACATCACAAATTGATCACCACAATGTCTAGTAAGCCTCTGTCACCACACGAAATTATTATGATATTCTTGACTATATTCCATGCTGTATTGAGGTAAATTACATGACCAGGTAAAGCCTCAGCCATGTTTAAAAAAACAGAAAGCAAAAGCAGATCTGTCAATACTGGCTTCCTGCCACCCTTGACTCGCTGAGTAATGAGGCCACCTTGGAGAACACGTGCCGTCCAGCCACGCTGGCCTCCCTCGTTCTCAAGGTGAAGTCTGCAGAGTTACTAACCAGGTGGCGCCTTTGGTGGCACACCTCCCCCTCTCCTTCCCTCCCTTCTGCTGCAGCCAAGTCCGGCAGCTGGCTGTTGGGTGAGCTGACACATGACAATTAAAATGTGCTCTGGTGGAACTTTACAGGCTCCTTCCAGCCCTCCATGCCCCTGCAAGAGAGCACAAGAGGCACCTGAAGCTGAGCAGCTGGGCTGGGCTGGGCTTGGGAACATGGCGTGATTAGGGCGCAAGGGACAAGTGCCAAGAACCCTCCTTACCACTGCTTGGCGTGGAACAAAGCTGGGAAAAAGGCAGACTTCCAGATAGACTTACCTTAGATCTCAAAACTTTTTTTGGCCCTGCCCATACCTTGTGGAAGTTCCCAGGCCAGGAATTGGGCCTGAGCCACTGCAGTGACAAGACCAGCTATGCCTCAAGGAAATTCCTTTTTTAAAAATTTTATTGGGGGAGTTCCTGTCGTGGTGCAGTGGAAATGAATCCGACTAGGAACCATGAGGTTGCAGGTTTGATCCCTGGCCTCACTCAGTGGGTTAAAGGATCTGGCGTTGCCATGAGCTGTAGTGTGGGTTTCAGATGCGGCTCAGATCTGGCGTTGCTTTGGCTCTGGCATAGATAGGCTGGCAGCTGTAGCTCCGATTAGACCCCTAGCTTGGGAACCTCCATATGCTGTGGGTGCGGCCCTAAAAAGAAAAAAAAAAAAAAATTTTATTGAAGTGTAGGTAATTTACAATGTTGTGTTAATTTCTGCTGTACAATAGAGTGACTCAGTTATATGTGTGTATACATATATATGTATATAAACATATATGTGCATTCTTCTTAATATTCTTTTCCATTATGATTTATCACAGGAAGTTCTCAGAACTTGAAGGAGTCTAAACCCGTTTTCACTTGCGATCTGTAACAGGTTCAGATAACAGACTGAAGTCAAGTTCATTTCAGGTGAGTCTGCTGATTTTTTAATGAGCATCAGGGCACAATAGATATACTAGTTTGCTGTCCATAGTCCACTGGTAACTTGAAATTAAAAACCGAAAGGCAGGAATGTAAGTGGGAGGAGAAGTTTCATTAATTACTTCAGCAAATAGTTCTTGATTGGCCACTGTGAGCTAGTTCGGTGCTAGGTGCTGAAGGTCCAGCTCTGGGCGAAACCCAGTCCCTGCCCCAGGGCTTTTCCCACTCAAGCTGGGGAGGGAGGGGGCAGAGTCAGTAAGTCCAGGTGTGGCTGTGCTAATGCACACACACGGCAGGTAGAACAAGTGGTGAGTGCTACGTAGACGGAGGGAAGGGGCTGGAGAAGGCCCAGTGCGTGGGTCTGCGGGTCGGTGGTTATGTTACATAGCCAGTCAGGACAGGAAGTGAGAAAGAAGGAAGTGGCCTTTGGCGGACCATGCTGGGCCCCTGCCACGCATGTCTCCGAGGCTCCTTACTCTGCCACACGAGGTCACAGAACCTAAATGTCCATCAGTCAAAGGCACCTACTCCCAGCTGGGTCACCGTCCCTAAACATTTTACCAGCGTCTTCATCAGAACCACAAAACACAGGAGTTCTTGTTGTGGCTCAGCAGGTTAAGAACCCAATTAGTATCCATGAGGATGCAGGTTCGAGCCCTGGCCTTGCTCACTGGGTTTAAGATCCAGTGTTGCTGTGGCTGTGGTGTAGGCCGGCAGCTGCAGCACTGATTCAGCCCCTAGCCTAGGAACTTCCACATGCTATGAGTGAGGTCCTAAAAAGAAGAATTAAAAAAAAAAGAACCACAAAACACAGTGACACCTGGTCAGCCTCTTCCTGAGTGACATTCGGCCTGTTAGGTACTTTCCAGCCTAACAGGCCAAGCCGGTGGTCTGGTTGGGCCTCTGTCCTTCTCACTCTTCAGGCCAGGGCAGGGCGTCACTCCTGTCCCAAACTCCATTGGCCCCTGACCTCTGCGGGGGACAGGGAGTGCAGAGCCATCAGAGTCCTGGCACTCCTGATGGCCTCACGGGTCATTACCCCAGACTGAGGGACAGTGGCTGTGAGCCGCCTTCCCTCCCACGTCGAACTCCTCGCTCACTGCTCATGGTGGCCCTGGGAGGGAGGTGTGACTGTTCAACTCCGTTTGCAGAGGGAGAACCCTGCCCACGGCCAGAGAGAGGCAGAGTCGGGCAAGTCTTGGCCACTGAAAACCCCTTTCTTTCAGGAAACAAAGTGCAATTATGAACAGTTTAAAGATCTAAGTTTTAAATAACACCCCACGTGTAGTCACAGGCACAGGAGCTGACTCTGGGAGGGAGCAGAGGACCGAGTGCTCTGAAGTACCCGCTGCGGGTTGGCAAAATCATGGATTAAGTAGGAGGAGCCCAGGGAGAATGGCCAGCTTAGGTGCCGGAGAGCCGTTCGGTACACGTGTGGATAACTTTGTTCATTTATTTTTCTGCTGCGAAAGGAATTTGTAGAGCTTTACGCAACAGTAGCAGAAGGGTATACAAGTCGACCATAACCCTGCTTCTCAGAGGCCATCGCCGTTAACAGTTGTTGACTTTCCGCCTCTCGGTTTTCCTCTGGTCAGATGGGTGGTGGTGATTTTTGTCCTTGATCAGCTTTTTTTTTTTTTTTTATTTTGATTTTGAGGGCCACACCTATGGCATGTGGAAGTTCCCAGGCTAGGGGTGGGATCGCGGTTGTTTCCGCTGAGCCACAATGGGGATTTTTAGAAAAAGAACACCTACTAACACATGACTGCATGGGCTGGCGTACAAGGTCTCACAAACTGGGGGCTTCAGCGGCAGCTCCCGCACAGCTCTGAAGGCTGGAAATCCTGGGCGTGGGCAGGGTTGGCTGCTTCTGAGGACTCGGAGGGCGCGTCTGTTCCGTAACTCTCTCCTGGCTCCCGGGAGCCCAGGCACCTCTCAGCCTGTAGGTGCATCACGGACCCTCCACCCTCACAGGGTGTGGCCTCTGCGCCTCTGTCTCCCCAGGACTCTGTTCTTATAACTCACCTTGGATTCGGGGGGGCCCCCCTGCCTCAGTGTGACCTCGTCTTGACTAATTCACCCACAGTGGCCCTATTCCAATAAGGTTCCAGGTATGGGAGCTAGGACTTCAACATGTCTTTTGGGGGTGACAGAATTCAACACCCCCCCCTTGCAGTTCCTGCTGTGGCACAACAGGATTAGCAGTGTCTCTGCAGCAGCCAGGACACAGGTTTGATCCCCGGCCTGGCACATGGGGTTAAAGGATCTGACTTGTAGGTCGCAACTGCGACTGGGATATGATCCTTGGCCGGGAACTCTGTATGCCCCGGGGGGGGGCCAAAAATTTTTTAAAAATTCAACCCCCAACTTAGGGAACTTGGGAGGGGCCTGTGGCAGCGAGGGCCTCTGAGTTGCAAACGAGCTTCTTCAGCACAGCAGCAGCCCTACCCCTGGGATGAAGTGGGGAATGGTGTGTGGGGGGCGTGGACCGTCAGTGGGGGCGTAGAGACCCATCATTCCCCCCAGCCCTCTCTGGCCACCCTGGAGGTCCCAGTTCCTCTTTTGCAGAAGCCCTCCTGGGTCTCTCAAGGGCTTTCCCTGTCCCCCATCCCCGCAGACTAGAAGTGGCCCCAGGAGAAAGCGTCAACCGAAGAGGAACAGGAGTTGGTGAACATATGCCTCAGCTTCCTCATCCGCCTCAAAGGGACTTTAAAACAATTTTTTTGGAGTTCCCTTCATGGCTTAGTGGATTAAGAACTTGGCTAGTATCCATGAGGATGTGGGTTCAATCTCTGATTTCACTCAGTGGGTTAAAGCATCTGGCGTTGCTGTTGAGCAGCAGTAAAGGTCAAAGTCACAGCTCAGACCCGGCGTGGCTGTGGCTGTGGTGTAGGCGGCCTCTGTAGCTCCAGTTAGACCCCAGCCTGGGAACTTCCACACGTCATGAGTGCGGCCCTAAAAAAATTAATAAATAAAAGAGAGAGAGATGGCATCTGAGGCAGGACCTGGGTGTTGAGAAGGAGGTGGCCGAGCAGGGGTCTGAGGAGGCCTTAGGAGAGCGGCCAGGGTTCATGGGGATCAGGAGGAGCCCATGGTGGGAGAGGCTGCAGAAACCTGGAAATATATGAGTGTGTGTGTGTGTGTGTGTGTTTCCTGGACCTAAGTGAGGCCTGTGGGAGGTGAGGTGAGGGCCCAGCCTGGGCTCATCCACATGCACAGGAAGCTGGGTTCTGCAAACTTTCACGTGCCCATTCCAGTCCCATTTCAAGTATCTTGTCAGGTGATGAGAAGACCAAGTTGTTTCACCGGAATTTCTGGGATCTAGCTTCGGATCCTCTGTGTTGGCGTGTAATGGAAGCACAGCTGCAGCTGCCCCACCAGGGCCTTGCAGCTCTGGCTGTGGAGCAGGCAGATGGGAGACAGCTGCCAGGGCCTTCCTGGGGTGGGTCTCTCCAGCTGCAAAGGGGGAGTGAGTCAGAGTGTTGAAAACTGTCCCCGCCTGAGGCTGGGGCGGGTGCGGCTCCCTTGCTGATGAACACCTGCCTTTGTACTCAGTATTCTGTAGTAGCGCACATGGGAAAATGGAATGGAGATACGTGTATATATATGTAAAACTGATTCCCTTTGTACAATGTTGTAAATCAACTATACTCCCAATGTTGTTTTTGTTTTTTTTTGTTTTTTTTTGTTTTTTTTGCTTTTTAGGGCCGTACCCATGGCATATGGAAGTTCCCAGGCTAAGAGTCGAATTGGAGCTACAGCTGCTGGCCTACACCACAGCAACATGGGATCCGAGCCATGTCTTCGACCTACACCACAGCTCACAGCAACGCCGAATTCTTAACCCACTGAGCAAGGCCAGGGATCGAACCCGCAACCTCATGGTTCCTAGTTGGATTCGTTAACCACTGAGCCACTACGGTAACCATCATTAGCCAAGATGGTAAATTTTATGTCATGTGCATTTTACCCATAAAACTCAAACATCAGACAGCAGCTTAGGCAGCAAGCCTTAACTGCTGTGGTTTGGTTTAGAACAACTGTAACATATTCTTTTGTTTCTGGCATTGTCCCAAATGACCCCTCCAGCACTTTGATGTTCCTTAGGGCAGTAGTCTGCAACACAACCCTCACAGTGACAGTATCTTAAATGTTTGATCTCCACTGTCCATTCCAACAGCCCAGGAGGCAGACTGATAGATAAGGAAACCAGCTCTAAGAAGCTAGTGAATTTGCTCCAGGCACAAAGGCACTAAGAATCCTGTTTTTCTTCCCCACTGCTGCTCTGAGACAACTAGAGGTTCTCTGACTTCCTCCACAGGCCACAGAACATTGGTGACCCAACAGGGGTCCCTCCCCCGTGCTCCCCAGGGACAGGCCAGGGCTCCGTCCTGGGCCCTGGAGACTGGCTTTTACTTGGAGGCTTACTAAGTAGCTACCCATTATCCTTCTGGTGAGGAGGAGGAGCCACATTTTGAGGAGCTCGCAGCGTCCAGCCGTCCACCTTCCTTTCCTGTTGGCACACTGGGCCCAGGTTTTGGCTGCTTTTGCTACAGCGGCAAGCGGAGGATCTAAACTGGGCTTTGCAGGGTCGCATTGTTTGGAAAAACCATATGCTTCTGAGCCAGCTCTTTAACATATGTGGTTGGACACAACATTGTAAATCAACTGTACTTTAAAAAAAATTTTTGCGGGGGGGGGGGCGGTTTCCATTGTGGCTCAGCAGTAACAAACCCGACAAGAATCCATGAGGATGTGGGTTCAATCCCTGGCCTTGCTCAGTGGATTGAGGATCTGGCGCTGCTATGAGCTGTGGTACAGGTCAAAACCTGGCTGGGATCCCACGTGGATGTGGTGTAGGCTGACAGCCGAGGCTTCAACTTGACCCCTAGCCTGGGAACTTCCGTATGCCTCAGGTGTGCCCATAAAAAGACAAAACAAAAATTTTTTTTTTTAAACATGTGATTAAAATGAGATCCACGCCGCAGGGTTCCTATTCTGACTTCGACTTAAGTACTCTGTGGACCAGTTAGATGTAGAAATATCTTGAGGGGTTTACAGATGATACCCTCCTCCCACCCACATTCCTACCCTGGAGGGAGCCTGCTGCCTAAGTTCCTGGAGGAGTGGAATTGATATTACCTTTTAAAAATTTGCGTGGGGAGTTCCCCTGGTGGCTCAGTGGGTTAAGGAGTATGTTTTCGCTGCTGTGGCTCAGGTGCAATTCCTAGCCCGAGAACTTCCGCAAGCTATGGGTGCACCAAAACTAAATAGACCAACTTCACAGAAATACACGAACCAAAGAAAAGCAAACTTCACATGTTACACTAATTAGGAGAGGGTTCTGATTCAAAAGAAATGTTCATTGTAAAGTCCAAATGCAAATGTCATGGACTTTGAATTTAGACATTGGATTTGAGTTGACTGTGGCTTTAGACAAGTTACTTATTCTCTTCTATTGCTTTGCTGTCTTGGCTGCAATGAGGCTCATGCCCATGTGAAGCTTGACAGCTCATGAAAAGACCAGCCCCGTGCCTGGCACGTGATAAGAACGCCGTCAATATTGTCGTCTCCCCAGTTAGGATTTCCTGTGCACAAGCAGGCTTATCGTGCTTTCTCCTCAGAAATAGTTTGGCTTCTTACCATATAATTCTGCAAAGTAGATTAAAGTTCTTCCTGCACCCTCGCTTGCATTATTAGTTTACCCAGCAGACTTTTACAAAGTCAGGCTAACTCTCAGGGCAGCTGGGTCCAAATGCGACCGGAGCCATGTGACTTCTTCCCTGAGCTGGCTGCAGAAACAGTTGGTAGCATCCTTAGCTGTTTTTCCCTGGCACGCGGGGAGGTGACAGTGGAGTGGGTGGGGCTCAGCCATGTGTGTGGTGGAGCCGTTAAAGACCCCAGGATTCCAGACTGGACGGCTCTGTAGCCCAGTAGCCTGACTTCACACATCAACAAACAGAGGTTCTTCGGGGCCAGGTAACTGCAGGGTGGTGTCACGCTGGGCTGTCAAGGGCTTGGGCTCGGAACGAAGCTGCTTGGCTCCTGGGGTTTGGGAAGATCAAGCTGGCTAGCCTGAGCCATGTTACCTAACCTTCTAAGTTTCCTCCTCCTCTAAACAAAAGCTTTACCTACTTTTTTTCTTCTTTTTTTTTGCTTCTTTTTAGGGCTTCACCTGCAGTGTATGGGAGTTCCCAGGCTGGGGGTTGAATCAGAGCTGCAGCTACTGGCCTCTGCCACAGTTGCAGCAACACTGGATCCTTTAATCCACTGAGCCAGGCCAGGGATTGTACTGGCATCCTTCATGGATACTAGTTGGGTTTGTTACTGATGAGCCGTAACGGGAACTCCGATGAATTGTTGATCTACAAGGATTCAGAACTCAGTGTTGAGGGCAATTCACTTCCTCTGGGCCGTTTTCACAGTGCAGTTGTTCTGTTCCTTTGGTGAGGATTACTGACACAGGGATGGGTGCCTGATGATATGTCATCACTCTTGACTCTATCGAAATGCTGCTTGGGTTTCTTGAGGTTCTGCCTTTAGAGGAAAATTCTAGGTGTGTCCCCCAGATCCCAGAAGGAGTCTGTTACAGAGAACCCCCTTAGACATGTCCTTGACCCCTTACTTTGGACCTTTGTGTGTCAGCTCACACACACCTGTTACAGAATCTACCTTCTGAGCGTTAGAGATGTACTCACTTGTCAGCAGCTACAAGCTTCCTCTCTGCTGGGTCCAGTTATCGGCTTCATGAGTCATCTGCCAATTTGGATTAAATTCAGGAAATACAAATTGTCCAGGGAGTTCCCATTGTGGCTCAGCAGTTACCAACCCAACTAGTATCCATGAGGATGTAGGTTGGATCCCTGACCTCGCTCAGTGGGTTAAGGATCTGGCGTTGCCATGAGCTGTGGTGTATGTCACAGATGTGGCTCGGATCTGGCGTTGCTGTGGCTGTGGTGTAGGCTGGTAGCTCTAATGACCCCTAGCCTGGGAACTTCCATATGCCGCAGGTGTGGCCCTAAAAAGGAAAAAAAAAAAAAACAATTAAAAAAACCCCAAATTGTCCAGGAGGTCTAGTGTTAAGGATCCAGTGTTGTCATTTCTGTGACCCGGGAACTTCCAAATGCTGCGGGCGAGGCCAAAACAAAAAACAAAGAAACCCCGAATCGTCCATTTTCAGAGGACGCTCCCCATTCTGTCATTAGAATGGTAATGATCATTAATTTTCCAAACCCCAAGTTACCTGCATGGTCTGCCCTGCCTATACCTCTTATCAAATCCTGCTCCTTTTCCCAATAGGGACTCTCCCTGAGTTGCTACCACACCCCTTTATGCTAATCCCCTCCGCGGATCTGGCCCACAGCCTGGTGGGGCTCTCTGGCTTCGATGTCATCAGGCCTCGGCCACCCTCTCTCCTACACTCCGAGCCCCCCCACAGATGCCACACTCATCCTTGGCCTGTCTCAGAACAGGATATACTGAGGAGGGCGTTAGGATCCTTCCCAGCCCTAGGATCAGATTATCCTTGCTTCATTCCAAATGACTAAGACTCCTGGAAGGGTTCCAGCAGGACAAGAAACAACACATTTGCCCCTTCTCCAGAGAAGGAGCTTCCAAGTCATCTGAGCCAGTGGAACAGCAGCAAGAGTCCAGGTGTGGACGGCCCTGGGTTCAGGCCCCAGCTCTGCTGCCCACAGCACACATGTTCCCCTCGGGCTGATCTCTCGGAGCCTCTGTTTCTTCATGTCATCAAGTGAGGGGTGACGTCCTCCTCCGCAGAACAACACAGGTTAAAATGATAACCTGCCAGACAGCCGGGTGGAGTCCAGGCCCCTGATCAGCGATAGTGCTGTGTGCCCTCTGCTCAGTTCCAGCCACACTCTGACTCCTGATCTGGGCCGTGAGTCCTTTATTACTAAATTCTCAGTCCATACGCATATCTCAGCACTAGAACATCAGCTCCTTACTCTGACTCCATGTTTTGTCTTGTTTCTCTCCAGCATAGTGCCTGGCAAGCTATCTGTGGAATGAATGAAGAGGTAAGTGCATTTTTCCTATGGATTTACTTAGTTACTTTGCATATAGAGTTCCCGGGCCAGGGATCAGATCCAGGCTGCGTTGTTACCTAAGCCACAGCTGCAACAACACCCGATCCTTAACCCACTATGCCAGGCCAGGGATCGAACCTGTCCCCCAGCGCTCCTGAGATGCCACTGATCTCATTGCACCACAGCGGAAACTCCTTGCTATGGATTTAATCATTGGTGTTTCATATCAGAATTTAGATGGGCCCTTTCCTCAACTTCTGCTAAAATGCTCAGACCCTCCAAGGAAGCTGAGGTGGTGTTCGAGCGAGGCCTTCATCTTGGCGCTCGCTGCACCTGACAGCCGTCCACCCAGCAGCCCCACCTGTATCTACCTGACTCCATCTTGCAGGAGGGTGAGGTGTGGCCCACGTAGGGAAGATCCACGCCCTCGTTAAAGCAGCCAGTGTGAAGGCTGAACATTTCTGGCCAGGCTTATTTGCAAAGGCCCTGGCCAAAGTCAACATCAGGACTTTTATCTGCAGCATAGAGGCTGGTGGCCCTGACCTAGCAGGAGATCTTGCACCCAAGGAGGACAAAATGTAAGCAAAGAAAGAAGATTCTGAGGAGTGTGACAATGACATAAGTTTTGACCTTATTTGTTTGTTTATTTTTTATGGCTGAATCTATGGCATATGGAAGCTCCCAGACTAGGGGTTGAATTGGAGCTGCAGCTGCTGGCCACAGCCACAGCCACAGCCACAGCCATGCTGTTTCTGAGCCACATCTGTGACCTACACCACAGCTTGTGGCAACAGAAGATTCTTAACCCACTGAGAAAGGCTGGGGATGGAACCTGTATCCTCACGGATCTTAGTTGGGTTTGTTTCTGCTAAGCCACAGTGGGAAATCCCCAGGCTTTGGTCTTGTGGATTAAACCTCTTCTGTAACATGTTCGACAGAAAGCTGAACACTGAAGAAATGCAAATAAAAAATAAAAAATTTCAGATTGTTAAAAGTCGAAAAACCCCTGAGACCTAGCCAGAGCTGCTGACACACAGTCAATGATGGACAAGGCAGTGGAATCAACACACATTTGGTAACACATGGGAACATGTTTTTCCCTTCCCGCTCCCATTGCAGGACTAGGCTCACTGGACAAGCCATGTGAACTGTGGACAAGAGTCTGGGTTCTGGAGTCTGTCTCAATCTCAGATCCCGTCTCTGCAGCTTTCCATGTGTGACCTTGGGCCAGTTACCTAATCTAAGTCTCAGTCTCCTCATCTATTAAATGAAGGTATTGGAGTGCCCCCCCCCCCCCCCCCCCCCGTGCCTCAGCAGGTTAAGAACCTGACCAGTATCCTTGAGGATGTGGATTCGATCTCTGGCCTTGCTAGGTGGGTTAAGGATCCAGTGTTGCCATGTGCTATGGTGTAGACTGCAGACTCGGCTCTGATCTGGCACTTCTGTGGCTCTGGCGTAGGGTGGCAGCTGCAGCCCTGATTTGACCTGGGAACTTCCACATGCCACAGGTGTGGCCGTAAAAAGAAAACAAAAATATGAAGATATTTAGTCCTACCTACATCATAGAAGTACTGAGAATGAAAGAAAATGCATGTAAGAAACTTGGTACAGGGCTCAGTGAATAATAATTCTCAATAAATGTCCACTGTTTTCAGTTATCCAAATGCCCTCCATCTTCTACTTCCTGTTTCTAATGAAAAGCGTCTCCAGTTCAAGGATTACCTCTGTTGGTCTCTCTCCATTCATTAAGCACTTACTTCAAGCCAGGCACTGACCCCACTAGGTTTGGGGAACAGAGAAATAAAAGATCCCTGCCCTTAAAGAGTTACAGCCAGTAGCCAGACTGCCTGCCTAACAGCCCACAACACTGGCTGCTTGACACCTACACTCTACCACCTGACTCAACCAATTTCTGCTGAAATGTAATGACACAAAACTCTTCATCAGTGGAGCTGCTTCTAATTTGAGAGGCCATGCATCTGAAAAAGGAAGCTGAATGCTGGATGTGGTTAAATTCAATAATGTCTTTACTTATGGATAAGGCTGTGCGGGACTCAGCAGTGTCTGATTTAGGTCACGTGTATACAACAGTAAAAATTAAAAATGACTCATTTGGCATGCAGTGAAGTATTTCCAGGCCCTTTTCTCTCTCTCTCTTTTTTTTTTTTTTTGTCTTTTTAGGGCCGCACCTGCAGCATATGGAAGTTTCCAGGCTAGGGGTAGAGTCAGAGCTGCAGCCTATGCCACAGCCACAGCAACACCAGACCCTGGAGCGAGGCCAGGGATCAAACTTGCATCCTCATGGGTACCAGTCAGGTTCATTACCTTTGAGCAGCGATGGAACTCCTCCAGGGCTTTTTAATTTTTTTTTTTTTTTTTTTTTTGTCTTTTTAGGGGTGCACCCAAGGCATATGGAAGTTCCCAGGCCAAAGGTCAAACTGGAGCTGTAGCCACTGGCCTTTGCTACAGCCACAGCAACATGGGTTCTGAGCTGTGTGTGGGACCTACACCACAGCTCACAGCAATGCTGGATCCTTAACCCACTGAGCGAGGCCAGGGATCCAACCTGCGTCCTCAGGGATACTAGTCAGATTTGTTTCCGCTGAGCCACGATGGGAACTCCCAGGCCTTTTCAAAATTTTAAAGTAAGCTCACTACAGTCCTCTGGTTATAGTGTAAAGACAGTAAAATAAAAAGTGATAAACACTATTGTGATTAATATCTCAGTTTATTAGCCATTTTAATAAAGTAAATCCTTAGAGTGAAAATAATGAACTAGAAATAGCTTTTTAAAAGCTCCTTTTTATGATATGCTTACAAAACGTCAGAAATCAGTGAGAAAACCCACCACAGTGGTGACAGAACCAACAAGGTTCCTGTGAGTAAAGCTGAAACGGTGCAGCCAGGCTGGCTGCCGAAAGTCAGATTAGCTTCTTGATACTGTGGAGATCATACTTAACATTGTACGAGGGGCTCGTCTATACATCACTGGTCTTAATTTAATCATGGGAAGATTCCACTTCATCAGCTATTGTGAAGTGTCAGGGAGGAGGTCCTTTGGCTACAATGATGCTTACTCCAGAAACACCTTGCCTTTCTGATGCCTCTTCATTCTCGAATAAGGACTTATTGTATCATCCGTCACAAAATCATACAGTACTTTTATCCAGGAATTATAGTGGGGGAGGTTGTCATAGTACTCCGCTGCTATTTTCCTCACCTAGAAGGGAAAAAACACAGCAAGATGAATAATGGGTGTTAAACAAGTCCTATTAAAGATGGGAGATGAACTCTCCGACACAAACACGTAGAAGAGACACCACGAGGAGTTCCCCTTGTGGCTCAGTGGAAACTAACCCAACCAGGATCCATGAAGATGCAGGTTCCACCCCTGGCCTTGCTCAGTGGGTTAAAGATCCGGCATTGTCCTGAGCTGTGGTATAGTTCGCAGAGGTGGCTCAGATCGGATGTGGCTGTGGCTGTGGCGTAGGCCGGCAGCTGGAGCTCCGATTCAGCCCCTAGCCTGGGAACTTTCATATGCTGTGCATGCGGTCCTAAAAAGCAAAAAAATAAAATGGCAGTTAAGATCCTGAATAAGCATTTTGAATCAAGAAAGTCCTTAAGTCTAAAAATGTTAAAAATCAAAATGCAAAATGTTTATAATCTGTACATTTTAAAAAGTACATAAGTAAAAAATTAATAAATTCTTTAATACTGAGTTAGAAAACCTGGGAAATTGATTAGCCACGTGTCCAATTTAATTCAAACACCGACATCATAAATATCTGGATATCTGTCTCCATACTTTACAAAGCAAGTTGTGAGCAACTGGAAAAATAACACACTTAAAAAAGTGTCCTATAGCCAGTAAAGCTCAGTTTAAAAAAATAAAGAACCTTGTTACTGTTTTGTGGGTTTTTTTGGTCTTTTTGCCATTTCTTGGGCTGCTCCCATGGCATATGGAGGTTCCCAGGCTAGGGGTCCAATTGGAGCTGTAGCCACCAGCCTACACCAGAGCCACAGCAATTCGGGATCCGAGCCGCGTCTGCAACGTACACCCCAGCTCACGGCAACGCCAGATTCTTAACCCACTGAGCAAGGGCAGGATCGAACCCGCAACCTCATGGTTCCTAGTTGGATTCGTTAACCACTGCACCACGAAGGGAACTCCAAGAACCTTGTTATTGTGATAGAAGTGTTCTAAAATTGACCACCGTGATGGCTATACATCTCTGAACAATCTAAAAACCACTGAATTATGCATTTTAAATGGATGGATTGTACCTACGAGTTCATCTCACTAAAGCCTTTAGGAGAAAACGATGTTATGCACACCTGTCAGCTAACTATGTGATAGTTAAATGAAACATAACTACTGCAGAACAAGAGAACTCTTTGGCGTATCCCATAGAAAAAGCAGGGAAGGGAAGAGTAGAGAACAGAACAGTTGTCAGCTTAGTTAAGGAATATGAAGACAGTGTGAAATGGAGGGGGAAATGAATATTCACTGAGGGACCATGGGCCTGAAGTAATGTTTGCCCTAAACTAAGTTTTCAGTTTAACGACTGTTCAAGAAAATGACAAGTCAAAGTATGAGGCTTATGTTGGGAAAAACAATTTTGACTGGCTTTCTCCTTAAACCACAACCTCTTAAAAACTAAAAATGTACTTTCCTACTCAGCGGAGAGGCTGGCAGAGGGAGGTGCATCCTGCCCAGGCCAGTACAGCACAAAGTGGCTGCACTAGCACCACACTGCACCAGCTTCAAAGCTGTCCTGACTGTTGTGTGGTGTTTTATTTTGAGAAACATAGAACCTACTGAAAAGTTGAAAGAACAGTAAAACCAACACTAGGTCCACTAACACTATGTCACGGCCACTTCCTCTCACCCTGTATATAATACACACCACATACCTCACTTTCTCTGCTGAACGAGAGTAAGTTGCAGACATCATGGGGAAACTTACCCTGGATATTCCACCCCTAAATTCTCAATACATATCTCCTAAGAACAAGGACATTCCTCAACAAAACCGTAACATGCCATTATCACACCCATGAAATTTTTTTTTTTTTTTTTTTGGCTGTTTGCCGTTTCTAGGGCCACTCCTGCAGCATTTGGAGGTTCCCAGGCTAGGGAACAGTAATCGGAGCCGCAGGCCTGCGCCACAGCCACAGCAACACAGGATCCGAGCTGCGTCTGCGACCTACACCACAGCTCACGGCAGCCCCGGATCCTTAACGCACTGAGCAAGGCCAGGGACCGAACCCGCCACCTCATGGTCCTAATCGGATTCGTTAACCACTGCGCCACCACGGGAACTCCACACCTGTGAAATTTAACACTGATGTACTATTATCTACTACACGGTCCAGATTCTCATTTTCTCCACTAACTCAATGTCCTCTCTAGATTTCTCTTTCCTCAGCTGGCAATCCACTAATAATCAAATGTTATATGTAGCTGTCATGTTATATGTGAGTTTGAAGACATTCAACACCGAAAAACTTAAGAGGAAATCCATAAAATTTGGTTGAGTGGGTATGATAGCATAAAATATCCGGCTATGGTTTCCTTATGTCACAGCTTAAAAAAAAGAAAAAAATCAAGAAAAATGGGTATTACATCTCACATAACTTCCCCTTTTCAGAATTACAGAAACATGTGGTAATGGAATTGCAAGAGCTGTCCATTCTGGGGATGGAAAGTGTAATACGAGAATTCATCAGGAATGTGGTTGACGTTTGGAGAGGACCCTCCTTCCGGGGAGGATGAAAGCATGCGCGTCAGTGTGTCGTCACCTCCTCTGCAGACCACGCACTAAAAGTCTCCCGTGAGGGGAAGGTGCCTGCCTGGGCAAAGCCTGTGGTACTGGAAACTGCTGTTCATTTATTTTGCATGTCGATTGTGCAGGACTTCTGCATCTCACGACAAACCAACACATAAACCTCAGCTGAATGCGTTCAGTGTAGCAGTAATAAACTCTTGCTCCCTTCACAGAGGGAATTCATTTTCTACTTCTGAATCACGTTACACGTTAGCTAATTTTGCAGATCCCCCAACACTTCTGAACGCTTCATGTTACCACCAGGCTTAGGGATCCAGGGAAGTGAACTCTGCAAACTCAGGACTCAGACTCTTCCTGTTTTCTTTGACCAACAGCCTAGACGGACAAAATCCACTAGATTCCATTTTAAATGAGCACGTCAAGACTGCTTTTGATCACAGAGCCATCAGAGATTAGAACGTATCAAATCCTTCACTTACCAGGGGAAGGTTTTTCCCGGGAATGTTGGGGAAGTCATGGTGCTCGTTGTGGTAGCCCACGTTGAAGGTGAGTAAGTTCAGAGGCCCGTAATACGAGTAAGTTTCATGCCCTTTTAAGAACATGTAATGTTCAGCTATAAAATGTCCAGAAATTGGGTGCAAACCTAGACCAAGTAAGGATGCTGACAGCATGTAGACTAAAGATTTCATTCCCAAGACGTAGTAAATCACAACGTCAAAAGTGACCTGGATCACAGTATTGATAATCTCCAGATAGGAAATTGGCTTGGGGTTGATGAACAGAGGTCGAAAGGCATAAAAGAGCGGCTGAAGAATAACCCACATAAACTTTCTGAAAGTGGTGCAGAAGAACCAGCCTTCGAAATCAGTTGGAATATCCACGTCGATGCCATCACTTCCGAGGTATCGATGATGATCCATGTGATACCTCTTAAAGGAAACGGAATACGGAACACCAATAGGGAGATTAGCAAATACTCCAAACCAACGATTCCACATAGGTTTGCAGTGGCCAAAGGCACTATTGTGGGACACTTCATGAATAGCCAGAGTCATGGAATGATTAATGCAGCTTCCAAAGGCATATGCCCAAAATATGACCCATTTCCAGTCCAAGTCCTTTACTAAATAAAATGCAATTAACTGACTGAGAACCATCAAAATTACAATCCATATCAAGTTGGAATCAGGTTTCATCAAAGATTTTATCTCGGGATACTTTGCTGTAAAGAAAAAACAAACAAAAAAATCAGAAACTGAGAAAAGTGCTTCATAGTTCTCCAGCTAAAATTAACACATTAAGCTAAATTAATACATCAATTTTTTTTTCTTTTTCCATTATATGCCCTCTACTAGAGACTTGACTAAATACTCTCTACTATAGGGAAGAAGTATATTCTTTTTTTTTTTTTTTGTAGGACCCCATCTGTGGCATATGGAAGTTCCCAGGCCAGAGGCCCAGTCGGGGCTATAACTGCGGGCCTACACCTCAGCCACACTGGATCTGAGCCGCAAGCTGCGGCAACTCCAGATCCTTAACCCACTGAGTGAGGCCAGGGATAGAATCTGCATCCTCTTGGATACCAGTCGAGTTTGTTACCGAGGAGCCACAGTGGAAACTCCACAGGGAAGGAGTATATTCCATGAGTAAAGTTACTAAATACTGTGTCACAACAAATTGAGAATGTATGCAGAAAAAAAATGAGCCTCAAAATCTAGACTCTTCACATTTAGAAAAACAGTCACAAATGAGTAGATTTCACATTATCCAGCTCCCTTTTCACTCCTAATGATTCTTTGTATCCTAAATTTATAAGTTTTACAAAATGGCAGTCAGGTCTGATAAATCTGTGTGTGTGACAGATTATATAGATTTACTACTATATACTTTTAATTATATATATGTAACCAGGCTATATGTGCAATATACTTATACATAGTTTATATATCATACACTTAGATGGCATAATTTCCTTTATAATGACTGAATCACTGCTAGTTGCCAATTGTAACTTCTAACCATTTTCATATTTTTAGAGATTTAGTAAAAGATATGTAAAATTCTTGCCAGTTTAGACTTGTTCTACTTTTCTAGAAATTAGGGTAATTTCTAAAGAACGACATCAATTCATGATGCCACTTTCCTTATTTGCATTAGAATTGTACAATTCAAATTTTCTTTCTTTCTTTTTTTTTTTAGAAATGGGAGAGAAAGGTTTGTGCCAAGGAGCCCACAGGGCCCTGCTAGTTTTTACTTCTGAGTCTAGGTCCCCAAGGAGCTACACTTAGATCTTTTCAACTCTTTTTTTTTTTTTCCCCAGGGCCACACCCACGGCACATGGAGGTTCCCAGGCTAGGGGTCCAATCAGAACTGTTGCTGCCGGCTTACAGCCAGACCTGAGCGGTGTCTGCGACCTACACCACAGCTCAAGGCAATGCCAGATCCTTAACCCACTGAGCAAGGCCAGGGATTGAACCTGCAACCCCATGGTTCATAGTTGGATTTGTTTCCACTGCGCCATAACGGGAACTCCAAATTTTCTTTATTGAATTTACGTGCAAATATCCAAGTACCATGAAAAAGGTCAATAAAGGAGTTTCTGCTGTGGCACAGTGGATTAAGGATCTGGTGTTGTCTCTGCGGCAGCTTGGGTTCAATCCCCAGCCTGGCTCAATGGGTTAAAGGATCCAGCGTTGCTGCAGCTGTGGCTTGGATCCGATCCCCGGCCTGGGTACTTCCAAATGCTGTGGGTGCAGCCAAAAAAAAAAATAATAATAAAAATAAAAAATAAAATAAAAATGCCAGTAATAAAAACCTCTCTAAGTTTCCTCTACAGGCAAAGAGAGATTCTTCTCTGTGTCCCACCACTGAGGGAAGCTGAGATGTAATAAGTGTTTTTGCTTTTGTGTGTGGTCAAGTACATTCCATCCAGGTTTGCAAAGGGACGGACCTTTCTCTTGGGATAGGTCATTCAGAATGTTTTTATTTATTTATTTTTGTCTTTTTTCTTTTTAGGGCTGCACCCGTGGCATATGGAGGTTCCCAGGCTAGGGGTCGAATCAGAGCTGTAGCCACTGGCCTACACCACAGCCACAGCAACGTGGGGTCAGAGCCACGTCTGTGACCTACACCACAGCTCATGGCAACGCCAGATCCTTAACCCACTAAGCAAGGCCAGGGATCGAACCTGCATCCTCATGGATGCTAGTCAGATTTGTTTCTGCTGAGCGACGATGGGAACTCCAGAATGTTCTTGAAAGGATACATAGGGAAAAAAGAGCAATTTTACCCTCTTTTCTCTAAATGTAAAGTGAAGAACTAAATAAAAGCTTAAAATGCAAGATAGGAAGTTATTTAGGTCGTTTTATATACAAGAAATAAAAGTGGTGTTAATTCCAGGTAATTCTTCCTGTTTCTTTCCTCTCTTCTGTCTCCATCCTCTAACCTCTCATCTTTCTTGGTATCTATTCATTTCATCAAATGTTAATAATTTTGTAGGCAACAGGACAAAAAAAGTAACCCTACAGGCTTTAGTCTAAAACTAATTATCCTGATGTAAATATCAGGTGAATTAGTCTAAAACTAACTTTCCTGAGATAAATGAAAAGTTCAAATAAGTCATTCATTAAAATATGAGCATTTTGAGCATTTCTCCAAAGAATACCAAGCATTTGGTTCACTGGTGGATAATAATTCTTTTATATTAAAACATGTTATTTTATACAGAAATAAAATATTATTTCTGCTTAGAGCTCCAGTATTTTTACCTTATATAACACTTGATTAAACTGAGACAACTGACAAGGTATAGAAAATACACATTTTCTAAGGACTCTAAAATCATGAAACATGGCAGTTCTCAGACAAATCAACTTGCTCTAAGGAATTCTGTACCAAATGTTTGCAAAGGTGTAATAGTATATAATAATCAATACTGTGGAGTTCCCATTGTGGCCCAGCAGGTTAAGAACCAGACTGGTATCCAGGAAGATGTGGGTGAGGTTTGATCCCTGACCTCACTCAGTGAGTTAAGGATCCCGTGTTGCCACAGCTTGTGGCTCAAATCCGGTGTTGCTGTGACTGTGGTGTAGGCTACCAGCTATGGCTCCAATTGGACCCCTAGCCTGGGAACCTCCATATGCTATGGGTGTGTCACTAAAAAGACAATAAATAAATAAATAAATAAATTCCGCAAGTGTGCCAATACAATTAAATGGGGAAAGAATAGTTTTTTCAACAGATGGTGCTAGAACAACTGGCTATCCACATGCAAAAACAAAATTGGGCCTCTCTCTTACACCACGCACAAAAACTATTTGGCCACAAATAGGAGTGGAGAACTGATATATGCTACATCAGGGATGAGTCCTGAAAACATTACTCTAAGTGAAAGAATCAATCACAAAAGGTCAAGTACTGTCTGATTTCATTTGTAAGCAATGTCCCAGCTGGGAAAATCTATGGAAACAGAAAGATTAGTGGTTGCCTAGGACTGGGAGTTGGAGACGGGGACCGTGGAGACTGCTAATGAACATAAGATTTTCTTTTTGGTATAACAAAATTTTCTAAAAATTAGATTGTTGTGATAGTTTATTTTTTAATTCTTTTATTATTTATTTATCTATTTTGTCTTTTTAGGGCCACACCTGCAGCATATGGAGGCTCCCAGGCTAGGGGTTGAATTGGAGCTGTAGCTGCCAGTCTACTCTACAGCCACAGCAACGCGGGATCTGAGCCGTGTCTGCGATCTACACCACAGCTCACGGCAATGCCAGATCCTTAGCCCACTGAGTGAGGCCAGGGATCAAACCTGTGTCCTCATGGATGCTAGTCAGATTTCATTTCCGCTGAGCCACGATGGGAACACCCATAGTGATAATTTAAAACTCTGAGAATACGCTAAAAAAACAGTGATATATATACTTTAAGTGGGTGAACTTTATAGCTTGTGAATTATATCTTAATAAGGCTGTCAAAATACGCTGTTTCCCTGTGGAAGCACAGCATTAAAGAAGCATTTCCTGTGATCATCCGAACCATTAATAATGCTCTAGTGCCTTAGCCTTCATTAATTTTGAATGGAGGCTTTTTTTTTTTTTTTTTTTTTTGCCATGTCTGAGACATGTGGAAATTCCCTGGGCTAGGAAATGAACCCATGCCAACAGAATGATAAGAGCCACTGCAGTGGCAATATCGGATCCTTAACCTGCTGAGCCACAAGGGAACTCTCTAAATGAACTTTTAACATAAACTTTAAAGGTCAATTTAGTGTACAGATATTGGTTGTCACACAACATACACATGTTCTCTCATGCCTCTCTCTCCCTAAAAATCTGATATGTCTAGAAATATCTCATCATTTAAGTATAGTTTTTTTTTGTTTGTTTGTTGTTTTTTTTTTTTTTTTTGTCTTTTTGCTATTTCTTGGGCCGCTCCCGCGGCATATGGAGGTTCCTAGGTTTAGGGGTCGAATCGGAGCTGTAGCCACTGGCCTACACCAGAGCCACAGCAATGCGGGATCCGAGCCACATCTGCAACCTACACCACAGCTCACAGCAACGCCGGATCCTTAACCCACTGAGCAAGGGCAGGGACCGAACCCGCAACCTCATGGTTCCTAGTCGGATTCGTTAACCACTGCACCACGACAGGAACTCCCATTTAAGTATAGTTTAAACAAGCCTCCAGATTCTTATCTTTCCTGAGGTTATTCCAGTTCCACCCCTGAAATGGAACACCGAACAGTATTTATACCTGCAGGGAAAATAATGTTTTCATTGAGAAGTATATAGTCCTTTTACTTTTCAAGTGAAATGGTCCAGTGATAATAAGTTTGTGGGGAAAAGGCTCAATATTGAGATAAGCATCAACAATCACCTTTCTACTTCCTTGATTTTCTGAATATTAAACAGCTAAGTTCCAGTATCCAGGAGTTGGTGAGGGTGGATACCAGATTACTCTTATGCAGTGTGATCAGGCATAGATAAAAAATGAACCTTATGCTATCTCTTATGTGTAAGTGATGTGCAAAATACATGCTTTAATTAAAAGTAAAAAGAAGGAAGGCATCCAAGAACCAGTCTCTTAATAGGCTACCCTTGATAGCAACTATAAAGGCTCGACTCCCAATTTACTGACTCAATTTTTAAAAATCCATTTCAATGGGATCTACTAACTCCTTTTTGTGAATACATGAACTTTCCACCCTTAGATACCCCAGAAAAAAAAATCAGGGGCTCGCTTTTTCTTTTCACTGCACAAATGGAGAAGAAAAACTAGGGGAATACTGTGTATGAGAAAGAGTTCCTCCTATTCAACTTGCCACCCACTACTCTCCTGATTTTTGAAACAACAGCCAAGAGGTTAAAAGCATCTGCTTTGGACGCAATCTAACCCACATCAGAATTCCCTCTAACATTTACTTATTCGCCCTGACCTCATCTTTGAAATAGGGAGAATACCGACCTAATCATTGGGAGGATTAAATTGGGTAATGTTTGTAAAGCACTCAACACAATGCCTACCATATCATTAAAAGTACCCTGGGAGAAAGGAGAGAATTCTCTGTGCAGTACAGAAGCTGCAAATAGCTGAGCGCCTTACACCTCTAGAGGCCTAGTTAACCTGATGTAAAGGCCCTAAGTTAGCAGTTAGGGGTCGAGAAGGCTAATCTTGGCAAGTCTTCCATACTTCAGACTTTCATCTACAGAACTGGGATGGATGAAAAAATATATATGAAACTGCCCTTTTTGCACCCCTTCTTGCTGTGAGGATGAGAGCGGCCTGATCATAGCAGGACCCAGATCCTGGAACGCTCACCGCGGGGTCACACCAGTCGGGTACCACCCGACCCCTCCCCGGGCCCAAGACCGCAAGCAGCTCTTGCCAGGATCGCCTGTCCGCGTCTTGCCAACGTCAGCGCGCCCAGCGCGTGGGCCCCAAGATGCTGGCGGGCCACGCCCTGCCTGGCGCAAGCTCGCTGGCTGGCTTCGGCCAGGCCGGGTCGGCAGAGGTGGAGGAGGGTGAGGAGGGAGAGGAAACGGCACCCACCAGCGGCATAGGAATCAAGGCGCTCGGGGGACCCGGCTCTAAGCAAACCCAGGTCGGGACCGGACGCCCGCGCTCGAGGGCGCGCCTGAGCTCTCCGCCGAAGGGCCGGGGACGCGCGGGGCTCCTTCCCTCCTGCCCCGGGCCCGAGCGCGAGCCCGAGCCCGAGCCCGGGAGCTCGGGCCTGAGCCTACCCTGGCCTTTCCCGCGCCGCGGCGCGGCCAACCTGCCCGGGCGGCGGCTGGACGCGGCAGGAGCCGGCTCTTAACGGGCCTCGGGCGTTCAGGGGCTGCTCACGGAGGGCGCGTCCTGGAGGCGGGAGGCCGCGCGCGCGCACATAACGGGGCGCAGGCCCAGACCTCACCCAGGATCTCCTGGCGCCGACTGGCGTGGGGCTGGTCAGTGTAGACCCACTCGAAGTCTTCCCGCGCAACTCGGTTCCCCATGGCGGCGACGGAGGCGGCGGCGGCTCGCGAGCCTGCTCCCCGCTCTCGATCTCCGAGGTGAAGGCGAAAGCGGCGACGGCAGCGGCGGCAGCTCCCGACTCGTGTCAGCCGGCGGAGGGCGGAGCCACGGAGGAGAAGGAGGCCGGGGCGGAGTCCAGAGGCCCCGCCCCCCGCCCCACGCCCCCAGGGGGAGCGCGGCGGGGCGGGCGAAGCCCACGCAGAGTGTTCCTGCGAGTCCCGGTTCCCTGCGGCCTATCCTGCCAGGTGCCGGTGCCCGAGCCCGGGGAAAAGGTGAAAAAGGTCTTAAGTTACAGATTGCGCTTTAACGCCTCCGGGGAAGGCTGGAGCTCCATCACGAGGATCCTTGGTCATTAATGAATGGCATCTTGCCCAAGTTTTGTTTATTTTTGGCCGCCTACTGGAAATAATACCTCACGGGGAAAAATGCGGAGTGTGTGGCTATTAAAAGCTAATAAAGAGAAAGGAAATCACTGCTGTTGAGAGTGAAAAATGAGGAGGAATTTGTTTCGCCTGAATTATTCTATTGCTCTTACAAGGTGATTGCTCAACCTTACATCTGTCACAGAAGCGGTCCGAACCACCACCTCTTCCTGAAGGAGGGGACGTTTTGTTTCAAAACAAGTTACCACTTCTCCATTAAAAAAGAAACTTTGACTAAGATGACAAAAAGGACGATAACCAACAGAGTGTGCCGCAGAGTAAGCGAACGGCACGAACCCGCAAGCCCCGAGATACAACTGTAATGAGTAGAAAATGGAACAGAGGAGAATGTTATGCTACACCACAGCTATGGAATCGCAAGACCTTAAATATGGGACAACGTACTGGGTACTTTAATAAGTAAAATGCAAAAGAAACAAGGAAAAGAGGAAATTGCAATGTATTGGTTTTTCGTTCTTGTTTTTGTTTTTTTGCCTCTGTCAGTGGAAGTTACCCGGCCAGGGTTGGAACCCGCACCACAGCTGTAACCAGAGTCACAGCAGTGACCATCCTGGACCGCTGAGCCACGAGGGAACACCTATTGATCTTATTTAGATTGTGATTCAAATTGTCAAGTTTTTTTGTTTTGTTTTGGGTTTCGTTTTTCTTTTTCTTTTTTTTTTTTTTTTTTTTTTTTTTTTTTTTTTTTTGTCCTTTTGCTATTTCTTGGGCCGCTCCCACAGCATATGGAGGTTCCCAGGCTGGGGGTCTAATCGGAGCTGTAGCCGCCAGCCTACGGCCAGAGCCACAGCAACGTGGGATACGAGCCCCGTCTGCCACCTACGCCACAGCTCCTGCAACGCCAGATCCTTGACCCACTGAGCAAGGCCGGGGATAGAACCTGCAACCTCATGGTTCCTAGTCGGATTCCTTAACCACTGAGCCACGGCGGGAACTCCCCAAATTGTCAAGTTTTAAAAAGTGACGTGAGATCATTTAATTCAAATATCAACTAGATGTGTGGTGATATTGAGAAATTATTGTTAATTTCTTAGGTGTGGTAAGAAATTAACAATAATTTTTTTTTTTTTTTTTTTTTTTTTTTTTTAGGGCTGCACCTGCGACATATGGAAGTTCCCAGGCTAGAGGCTGAATCGGAGCTGTAGCTGCGGGCCTATGCCACAGCCACAGCCACAGCAACCGCAGGATCCAAGCGGCATCTGCAACCTATACCACAGCCCAGGCATCACTGGATCTTTAACTCACCTGTGGAGACCAGGGATGAAACCCGAATCCTCATGGATCCGAGTGGGGTTCCTTAATCGCTGAGCCATGAAGGGAACTCCCAAGGCTATAATTTTTTTTTTAAGTCCATGTCTTGGATTTCACTGATAGCTCAGTGGGCTAAGGATCGGGCCTTGTCCCTGCTGTGTCATGGATTTGATCTCTGGTCCAGGAACTTCTGCATGCCATGGTCATGAAAAAAAAAAAAATCCATATGTTTTAGCATGTCATACCAGGAAAAAAAAACCCTCACTAGACTAAAAACAAATTATGAATCATGCAATTAACCATACAATGCTAACTATGCCACACTGAAAAAAATTAGGAAGGTTTTTATGTATTAATATGATTTGATCTCCAAAATGCACTGTTAGGAGTTCCCTGGAAGCTCAGTGTGTTAAAGATCTTGCCTGGTCAGTGCTGTTTGATCCCTGGCCTGGGAACTTTCACATGTCATGGACTCACCAAAAAGAACAAAGCAAATAAAAAAAAAAACCAGAATGAGCAACCCCCCCCCCCAAATGTTCTGTTAAATTCAAAACACTGGGTGGGGGATTTATGCATAACACATATATAACATATGTTTCCATAGATATGAACAAAATATATTTAGAAAGAAAAGGTAACCAAGAAATTATATTGTAGGAGAGTAAGTGGGTGTCTAGGGGAAAGGATAGGGAAGGAATGTTTTAACATTTTTTCACCTTTTACATTTGAATTGAATGTGGATTTTGACATGTGTAAGAAAAGGAAAATAATTCAGCTACAGATTTTTTTGGGCTTACACATAGGCATGTTTCTTTAGTTTGGACTTTTAAAATTTCATAATGTGTTTTCTAGCTTTCTTATCTTTTTCTTACTCTTGCTGGGTAGTTTGTCTTGAGGCAATCATAGCAGCTATTTTAGAAAGACATCACCCAGTCTGTTATCAAAAGCTGTGGGTGTATCCCAATAGTTCCTGATGATATTGGGAAATTTCAGATAAGGTAGTTTTCAGAAGAGGACAGCCGTACTTTTAAAATCAAAGTGTTCTTACATATGGATTTTTCATTTTCCATTAAAACAATTTTTTTTTAAATGAGCAATTCTTTTTTTTTTTTTTTTTTTTTTCCCTTTTTAGGGCTGCATCCAAGGCATATGCAATTTCCTAGGCTAAGGGTCTAATCAGAGCTGTAGCTGCTGGTCTATGGCACAGCCATAGCAATACCAGATACAAGCTGTGTTTGCGACCTACACGACAGCTCATGGCAACGCCAGATCCTTAATCCACTGAGCGGGGCAGGGGTCAAAACTGTGTCCTCATGGACACTCCTCGGGGTCATCAGAAGTCAGCATAAAGCATGAAACTACAAACCATAACCTGAGAGGTTATATTCATGCATACAATCAATAAAGGACTAGTGTTCAAAATATATAGAGAGCTCTTAGGAATTAAAACGGAAAGGGAAGAGGGACTATTTTAAAGAAAAAAATAAAGAATTTAACAGAAAATGAAGTATTAATGGTGTGTCAGACAAGACCCTAGAGAACTCCAATCTTTCTATTTTTGAACCACAGAAATGTATTACCTATTCAAAAATTAACAAAATTAAAATCCTATACATTATCTTTTTGAAAATAATATGCATATACTATAACTGAATTTTAGAACATATGATAGCCATGAGGATGAAGGGGAAAGAGCTTGAGAGAAAATAAAAAACTTTAAAAGAACTAATGACTGCAGTGCAAATCATTTTTTAAATGAATTTCATTGGGGAATATACTAACTGCAATGAAATACATCTATTTTAAGTGTGCAGTTAAGTTTTCACAATGTGTATCCTCAGGTAACCACCTCAACCACTGAGACACAGAACTTTGACCATACGGCAAAATGCTGGTTTTCGTCCTTCCTCATCAGTTCCCATCCCAGTGCCCGCCCCAGACAACCACTGATCTGCTCGCTACTACTCTACGTTCGACTTGTCTTTTCCAGAGTTGTGCACAAAAGGAATCATATATGATATGTATATTTTGTTTGTTTGTTTTTGCCTTTTCTAGGGCAGCTCCCACAACATATGGAGGTTCCCAGGCTAGGGGTCTAATCAGAGCTGTAGCCACCGGCCTTCACCACAGCCACAGCAATGCCAGATCCAAGCTGCATTTTCAACTTACACCACAGCTCACAGCAACGCTGGATCCTTAACCCACTGAGCAAGGCCAGGGATCGAACCTGCAACCTCATGGTTCCTAGTCAGACTCGTTAACCACTGCACCACGACGGGAACTCCATGATATATTCTTTTGAGGAAGATTTCCTTTCCTCAATGTTATGTTTTTGAGATCTGTGCCTGTTGATGCTTGTGTCAATAATTTATTCCTTTTTATTGCTAACAGTATTTTTACATCTCAAGCTGCCAGACTTATTTATCCCATCACCAAGTGATAGATGTGTGGATTTTTTCTAGTTTTGAGCTACTTATTATAAATAAATCTGCTATGAATTGTCACGGACATATCTTTGCATTAACATATGTTCCCATTTATTTTAGGGGAAATACCTAAAAGAAGGCCGGTAGAATGATATACAGAAAGCTCTCACGGAGATGCCTCCTGGCTCCCTGGGGAAAAGATGTCTGTGTGTTGATGAGGTGGGTGTGATCACCTCCGTGGCTGGAAGACCACCGATGGGTGGACAACACAGTCACGCTTCAGGTGGGTTCAAAAAAATAAGAAAGATAGAGTGAAAGAGAGAGAGAAAAACAGAAAGACTCAAGACCATTGTATAAATGAAGGAATAACTGTTGGAAAATTAAGAAAAAATCCATAGTTGCGTATATACACACCTGTCTTCATAATTACAAAAGTGCAGGCATATATAAAAAGGGACAAATGATGGCCTGACATGACGGCTGGGGAGCTGAGTGAATGGAGTGCATTGGAGTAGACTGGCCTCAGGGCTCTGAAACTCTTTGAAAGATAGCCCACTTGGGAGGGAAGTTCTTGGTATTGCAAGAAAGTGGAGGAAGAGAATCCACCCAGCATGCTGCCCAGGGCCATTGCAGGCCCCCACCCTCAACCCCTGCTCCCGGGGCGGGGCGGGGGGGGGGGGGGCTGCTGAGCCCGAGAGGAGGCCGTCCTGAGGGGTGCTGTTAGAGACGATGGCCACAAGGCGGCGCCAGAGGACCTCCTGGGCCCAGCTGCCTTTGAGGGCAGCAGAGGCGGGCCGAGAAGTTGGGAGGATTGGGTGTTGGGCAGAACCGACAGCGAGCCCCCAGAGGTTTGGGGTCGCTTCCTGGGCACCTGGGAGACTCGGCTCCAGGATGCCTCACGTCCGGCTGTCCCTTCAGCACTGGATGTGGCTTTTGGCAGCCTGCTCGGGTGGCCGTGGGGTTCGAATGCTTTAGGGGTTCCCCGTGGTCCCGAATGCCTTGGGTTCCTGCAGAGGCAGGAGCCTAGACCCACAGAGCATCTGTGCGGAAGCGTGAGCTGGCCATTTTCCAGCGCCTGCCTGTCGGGGTTTCAGGGATGTGGAGAGGGAGGTTGGTGCTCCCGGATGAATGGGGAGCTTGGGGGGCAGGATGCTGGGCAGCTGTGCTAATCCCCGTGCTTGTCTCGCTCAAGAGGCCTGGGGACATTTCCTTCCTGCCTTTGGAGAGGGTCCTCTCTTTTCAGTGCGGCACCAGGGCCTGGAGGCCTGCCCGGACCCAGGTCTGCTGAACGAAGCAGGGTGGGTGGGCAGCCTGAACTCCCAGCTTTCAGGGAGTTCCCTCGCGGTGGTCGGGCTTCAGAGTCTCTCTGTGTCACGGCTGTGGCTGTGGTAAGAGCTGCACTCTGAGATTAAACCCTGGCCAGACAACATCCCATGTGGCAAGTGGCACCCAAATAAATTTACAAATAAAAGTGATATTGAACGAATGAGCTCAATTGATAAAGAAGTCAATACAGACATATATTCCTCCAGAGTAGCTAAGGGAATTGATAGTTAAGGCAGTAATAAAGGATCTCCTGACACACTACCTCTGGTGACAGAGGGTTTCAGTACAGGCCTGGGCTAATAAAAGAAGTGGCATGGATTCATTTCCTGGCCAGATGGTATCTGCGTGCCACAACTCTGTGCAGAAAAATAAACAGGTGTGTCAAAATAAATCAATAAATGAAGATGTTGATAGAGCACTCAATTCATATAGTGTAGGGAATTTCTTCCAGTTGGATTTCCGATTGCTAAGAAATCTTGACGGGTTCAACGGAGTCATTGCCAGCTTTTTTTCTCCAGAGGGAGGAGTCTGGACCCAGACAACTTCTCTGGTGAACACTGAGCTGGTAATATCTTCTTTTATCATTTTTTAGTTGCATTATAGCTGATTGATTGTGCTCTGTCTATATCCACTTAACAGCAATGTGATCCAGTCATACAAGTATATGCATGTAATTTTTCTCATATTATCCTCCATCTAGTTCCAAACAACTGTCTAGATAGAGTTTCCTGTGCTGTAAAGCAGGATCCCATTGCTTACCCACTCCAAGCATTAGAGTTTGCATCCATTAACCCCAGAACCCAGGCCTTCCCTCACCGTCCCCCTCCAATCTGGCGACCACAAGTCCGTTGACCAGTCCAAGATTTTCTTTTTGGGAGAAAGGTTCATTTGTGCCATTTGTTAGATTCCAGAACCAAGGGTTGTCCTCTAGCACTGTCTTTTATTTTCAGACTTATTTCACCTTGTATGAGAGCTTCTAGTTCCATGTATGTGGCTGTGAATGTCATTTTTTTTTAATGGCTGCATCATCGTATTCCCTGGTGTCTATGTACAGCCTCTTCTTAATCTGTTCATCGGTCGATGGACATCGTGTTTGTTTCTGTATCTTGGCTATTGTAAATATTGTTGCAAGGAACAGTGCTGGTCAAGTGTCTTTTTAAAAGAATATGCATCCAGACATATGCCCAAGAGTGGGGTTGCTGGGGCATGCTTTCTTTCTGTATGTATTTTCAGGATTTACCTCGATCCTTTTGCCCATAGTGTCTGTACCAATTTCCACAGCCACTCTCCCTGTAGGAAGGCATCCTCTTCTCCACACAATCTCCAGGTTTTGTTATTTGTAGACTTACTACTGATGGCCATTCAGACAGGTGTGAGGTGGAAACTCATAGTCGTTGTGATTTGCATTTCTCTCCTAATGAGTGATGGTGATAATTTTGTTCCAGCACTTGTTGCCCCTGTATATCTGGTTTAGGGAAATGTTTATTCAGGTCTTTGGCCAATTTGTCAATTGGGTGGTTGGGTTTATATATTTATGCCTTTTTTTTTTTTTTTTTTTTGCTGCTTACGTGTATCAGATGTTGAGCTGGTAAATTTGAAACCCGATCCTGACCTGGGCTTTGGGAACTGGATATAGTGCCTGTGTGTTGTGCCTGGAAGGTGGTACAGAGGTGACATTTTGGTGAGCAGCTGTGCTAATCCCTGTGCTTCTTCTCTCATGAGGTCTCCTGAAACTTTGTCTTTTTCCTTCCCTGTGAGCCACTTTTGTTCTATCTATACACCTGGAATGAAGACCTGATTGAAAGCCAGGTTGGGTGAATTAAGGCTGGTAGAAAGATATAAAGAAAGCTCTTACGGAGATCCCTCCTGGCTCCCTGGATAAAAGATCCATCTGTTCTGCTGTGGTGTGTTTGGTATCCTCTGTGGCTTGCAAACCATTGATGGGCCGACAACCCCTGCACGCTTCAGGTGCAGTCAATAAAGTAAGAAACAAAAAAGAAGAGCAAGCAAGAGAGACAGAAAGACAGTAAGAAAGAAAGAAAAGAATCAAGGCTTTATTGTATGAGTGAAGGAACAACAGTTGGAAAATTAAGAAAAAAATCCATGGTTCCATATATACACACCTATCTTCATAAGTACATAAGTGCTGGCATATCTCAAAAAGAAGAATGCTGTCATGACACAATGGTTCGGAGATGAGTGATGGGAGTGGTTTGGGTGTAGGTTGATCTCAGGGCTCTGAAAGCCTTCGAGAGAGAAATAGCCCACTTGGAAGGGAAGTTCTTGGTATTTCAAGAAAACGGAGGAAGAGAATCCACCCAGCATATTGCCCAGAGCCAATGCAGCCCCCAGGGGGCTGCTGAGCTAGAGAGAGGAGGCCACCCTGAGGGTTGCTGTTAGAGCAGATGGCCACAAGACGGCGCCAGAGGACCTTCTGGACCCAGGTGCCGCTCTGGGCAGCAGAGGCAGGCTCTCAGGTGGGGTGGATATTGTGTTGGGCAGAACTCACAGGAAGCACCAGGAGATTTGGGTTTTTTTCTTTTTCTGGGCACCTGGGAATCTCTACTCTAAGATGCCTCATGTCAGGCAGAGGACACAGGTGTCCCTTCAGCATTGGATGTGGCTGGGCAGCCTGGTTGGGTGGCAGTGTGTTTGGAATGCTGAAGGGATTCACTGGGTTTCCAAATGCCTTGTGTTCCTCCAGAGGCAGGAGCCGAGACCCACACAGCATCTGTGTTGAAAGGTGAGATGGCCATGTTGAAGCCCCTGGTTGTCAGGGCTGTAGGGATGTGGAGAGAGGCTGGTGCTGACAAAAGAATGGGGAGACTTGGGCGGCATGATGGTGGGCAGCTGTGCTAATCCCTGTGCTTTTCTTGCTCAAGAGACTTAGGGAAATTTCCTTCTTGCCTTTTGCGATGATCCTCTGTTTTCACTACCGCGCCACGGCATTGGAGGCCCGACCAAAGCCAGGTGTGATGAATTAAGCAGGGTGGATTGGTATCACCAAGCACGCTCTCAGGGAGTTCCCTCGTGGTTGCTGGGCTTAAGAGTCTCTCTCTGTCACTGCTGTGGCTGTGGTAAGAGCTGCGTTGGGAGATCAAACCCTGGCCAGACAACATCCCAAGTCGCGGTGGCACCCAAATAAATTTATACATAAAGAGAGATATTGAACAAATGAGCTTCATTGATAATGAGGTCAATACATACATCCATATATTCCTCCAGAGTGGCTAAGGGAATCAATAGCAGAAATAAAGGACCTCCTGACCCTCTATCTCTGGTGACAGAGGGTTTCAGTAGGGGCCTGGGCTAAAAGAAGCAGTGAGGTGGATTCAATACCTGGCCAGATGGTATCTGCCTGCCACACCCGTGTGCAGAAAAATAAACAGGTGAATCGAAATAAATAAAGATGTTACAGTATAACTGAATTCATAGACCCTAGGTCATTACGTCTGGTCGGGTGCCCCATTGCTAAGAAATATTGACAAGTTCGACAGAGTCAGGTTGCCTGCTTTTTTTCTCGAGGTGCAGGAGGCTAGACCCTACATCTTCTCTGGTGAACACTGAGTCTGTAATGTCTTCTTTTATCCTTTTTTATTTCCATTCTACCTGATTGATAGTACTCTCTCAATTTCTCTTTAACAGCAATGTGATCCATTCGTACTTGTACATAGATGTCATTTTTTTCACATTGTCTTTCATCTAGTTCCAAAAAAAGAAGTCCAGATAGTTTCCTGTGTTGTAGAGCAGGATCCCATTGCTAACCCTCTCCAAGTATTAGAGTTTGCATCCATTAACCCCCTAAACCCATGCCAACATACATCCACCACCACCCCCAATCTGGCAACCACAATCTCTTTACCAGTCCAAGATTTTCTTTTTGGGAGACAGGTTCATTCGTGCCTTTTGATAGATTCCAGAACCAAGGGAAAGCTATGGTATTGTCTTTCATTTTCTGACTTACTTCACACAGGATGAGTGTTTCTGGAGACATCTATGTTGCTGAGATTGTCATTTTTTGGGTTTTTTGTATGGATGCATCGTAGTATTCCACTGAATCTTTGAACAACATCTTCTTAATCTGTTCATCTGTCGATGGACATTGAGTTTGTTTCCTTGTCTTGGCTATTGTGAATATTGCTACAAGGGACAGAGCGGGGCAAGTATCTTTTGAAAAGAATATGTGTCCAGATATAGTCACAAGGGTGGGGTTGCTGGGGCATGCATCCTTTCTAGTGGATTTTTAGGATTTGCATGGATCCTGTTGTCCATTGTTTTGGTACCAATTTGCATAGCCACTCCCACTGTAGGCGGGCACCCTCTTCTCCACACCCTCTCCAGGATTTGCTATTTCCTGACTTATTAATCATGACCATTCGGACAGGTGTGAGGTGGTACCTCAGGGTCGTTGTGATTTGCATTCCTCTCAGATTGAGAGATGGAGATCATTTTTTTCCAGTGCTTGTTACCCCTGTGTATCTGGTTTAGGAAAATGTCTAGTCAGGTCTGTTGCCCTTTTCTCAATCAAGTGCTTGGGTTTATTTATTGATGCATTGATTTTTTTTTTTCGGTGTTCGTTTGTGTCTGTTGTTGAGCTGGTAATTATGAAACCCCATCCTTACCTGGGCTTTGGGAACCGGATAAAGTGCCTGCATGTTGTCCCTGGAAGGTGGTACAGAGGTGACATTTTGGTGAGTAGCCGCAATATTCCCTGTGCTTCTTCTCTTCTAAGATCTCGAAATTCTTTTTCTTTCCATGTGAGCTGCTTTTGTTCTCACGATGCACCTGGTATGAAGACCTGATCAAAAGCCAGGTGGTATGAATTAAGGCTGGTAGAGAGATGGAAAGAAAGCTCTCACGGAGATCCCTCCTGGTTCCCTGGGTAAAAATTCTGTCTGTGCCACTGCAGTGTGTTTGGTATCCTCTGTTACTGAAACCATTGATAGGCAGACACACACGTACCAGGTGGGGTCAATAAATAAAGAAATGGGAAAAGATAGAAAGAGATAGCAAAAAAATGAAAGAAAAGACAAATTTCAAGATGTTCTTGAAGGAATAAAGTTGTTGGAAAATAAAAAAAATAGTTCCATATAGACACACTTATCATCATAAATACATAAGGTCAGGTGTATCTCAAAAAGGAGGAGGGCTGTCAGGACAGGATGGGCTAGGAGCCAAGTGTTTGATTGGAGTGGTTTGGGGGTAGGTTGGCCTCAGGACTCTGAAAGCCTTTGAAAGAGGAATAGCCCACTTGGAAAGGCACTTCTTGGTATTTCATTAAGATGGGGGAAGAGAATTGAACCAGCATATTGCCCAAGGCCAATGCAGCCAGGGGTGGGTGGGGGTGTGCTGAGCCCCAGAGGAGGAAATCCTGAGAGTTGCTATTAGAGCAGATGTCCACAAGATGGCGCCAGAGGACCTGCTGGACCCAGGTGCAGCTCCAAGGCTGCAGGTGCAGGCTCAGGAATGAGGTGGGTGGTGTGTCGGGTGGAACTGACAGCGAGCACCCAGAGGTTTCTGTTTGTTTTCTGGGCACCTGGGACTCTCTGCTCCAGGATGCCTCATGTCCAGCTGAGGACACAGTTGTACCTTCAGCACTGGACGTGGCTGGTCAGCCTGGTTAGGTGGCAGTGTGCATAGAAGGCCTCAGGTATTCACTGGATTTCTGAATGCCTTGAGTTCATCCAGAGGCAGGAGCCTAGACCCACAGAGCATCTGTGTGGAAGCGTGAGCTGGCCATTTTCCAGCGCCTGCCTGTCGGGGTTTCAGGGATGTGGAGAGGGAGGCTGGTGCTCCCGGATGAATGGGGAGCTTGGGGGGCAGGATGCTGGGCAGCTGTGCTAATCCCCGTGCTTGTCTCGCTCAAGAGGCCTGGGGACATTTCCTTCCTGCCTTTGGAGAGGGTCCTCTCTTTTCTGTGCGGCGCCGGGGCCTGGAGGCCTGCCCGGACCCAGGTCTGCTGAACGAAGCAGGGTGGGTGGGCAGCCTGAACTCCCAGCTCTCAGGGAGTTCCCTCGCGGTGGTCGGGCTTCAGAGTCTCTCTGTGTCACGGCCGTGGCTGGGGTCAGAGCTGCGCTGGGAGGTGAAACACTGGCCCCCCTGCAACTCCTGTCGCAGCTGGCACCCAAATCCCGATCCGTGTGAAAAGAGAGAGTGCACGAATGAGGTCCGCCGATAAAGAAGTCAACACGTACATACGTGCACCCCGGCAGAGCAGCTTAGGGAATGGAAGGGGAAGGCAGTAATCCAGGACCTCCTGCCACTAAAGCTCTGGTGACAACAGGATTCAGCAGGGGCCTGGGGCCGTAGAAGCAGTGGCGTGGATTCGATACCTGGCCAGACGGGATCTGCATGCCAGAAGTGGGTGCAGAAAAATAAAGAGGGAAGTCAAAGTAAAGAAAGAAAAGAAATAAATAAGGAAGGAAGGAAGGAAATGGATGACTACAGCCATTAATATGGAAATAAATTCATACGCCCTCGGGACTTCCTTCCGGTCGGAGGTCACATTGCTACAAAGCCCTGACAGGGTCAAAGGAGGCAGGTGGCCCGTTTGGTTTCTCCAGATAGGCAGGCGTCCCGACCCAGCTGTCTTCTCTGTTGAGCTGGGAATGTTTGGTGTTCGTCATGATTTTTTGTTCCCATCAGAGCTGAGTTATAGGGCTCTGGCGATTGCCCTTTAGTTGCAAAAGCGTCCTGTCACACATGTATATCCGTATCATTTTTCTCACATTATCCTCCCCCTTGATCCAGGACAAGGGACTAGATGGAGTTCCCCTGTGTTTAGAGCAGGCTCTCCTTGCTTCCCCTCTCCAAGGACAACTGTGGGCATCCAGGAACCCCCACCCCAACCCTGGGCCTTCCCACACCCTCCTCCCCGAGTTGGGCCACCCTGTGTGGTTGGCCAGCCCAATAGATTCTCTTGGGTGGAAAGGTTCCCTTCGTCGGATCCCAGATCCAAGGGCTTTCCAACGCATTGCCTTCAGCTTTGGACTTCCCGCACTAAAAAGGAGTGTTTCTGCTTCCATCGACGTGGCTGTGCGCAGGACGTTTTGTGTGGCTCTGGCCGTGTGGTATCCCACAGGGGCACAGTACAACCTCTCCTGATCCATTCATCTGTCAATGGGCATGGAGTGTCTTCCCAGGTCTTGGCTCTTGTGAATACGGCTGCAAGGAACAGAGCGGGGCACATACCTTGTTGAAAGACGATGCATCCAGATATAGCCCAAGAGTGCGATTGCTGGGTCCCGCATTCGTTCTTATAGGTTCTTGTTCTGGATTTCCCTCGATCGTGATGGTCCAGGGTGTTTGGGCTGATTTCCACACCCCCATCCACACTGACGGAAAGAAGAACCCTCATACTAAGTGAAATATGTCAAAAGACAAAAACAAATATGACGGCAAATCCCTTCCTTCTGGAATCTTACACATGACACCAATGAACCTTTCTCCAGAAGTGAAACTCAAGAACTAGAAAACAGATTTGGGGTTGCCAGATTGGAGGGGGAGGGTGTGGGAAGGACTGAGATTTGGAGGGTGATAAATCCAAACTCTTTCCCTTGGAGTGAGTAAGCACAGACATCCTGCTGTTTAGCACAGGGAACTATATGTAGTCACGATTTTTGGACCAAACGGAGGACAATGTGGGAAAAACAACATGGATAGACACGTACGATTGGATCACCTTGTTCTTAAAGTGAAGTGCAGCACCATAAACTATCGATATTCGAAAATGTTGAATGACAACATCCGACAATACCAGCGGGTCCGTGTTCACCCAGGAAGATGTCCAGGTGGAGACTGCTGCCGCTCGGGAAAGAGACAGGCACACGGACGCCGCTGAACCTGTCAAGGTTTCCTAGCAAAGCGACACTGGACCAGGCATAATTACCTAGCAGGTATGAATTAATTTGTATACTACAATTATATTTATTTATTTTTTGCTTCCCTAGTTATTTTCCTGCAGACATGTGTGGCATGCAGATACCCTCTGCTCTGAAAATGAATCCACTCCTATGGCATACATCCCCAAGCTCATACTCAGTACCCTCCACCACCAGAGATGCTGGATCAGGAGAAACATTAGGATTGCTTTATATATCCATTCACTTAGCTCTTCTGTAGGAATATATATATTCTTTGTTATTTAAGCTCATTATTTTCAACAACTTTGTATCAATTTATTTGGTTGCCTCCTGTGACATTAGGAAGTTGTCTGGCCAGAAATTAATCTCCCAGTGCAGCTCTTACTATAGCCACAGTGACAAGGAGAGACTCTTTAGCCAGGCAGCCATGAGGGAACTCCCTGAGAGCATGTTTCATACCAATCAACCCTGCTTAATTCATCAGACCTGGTTTCAGTCAGGCTCGTAATGAGGCGCCACACCGAAAAGTGAGGCTCAACTCGAAAGGCAAGAAGGCCAGTTCCCTCAACCCTTTGAGAAAAAAATCACAGGGATTAGCGCAGCTGCCCACCCTGATGACACAGAAGCCCCCAATTTATTCATCAATACCACCCTCTTTCTCCACCTACCAAAACCCCCGACGGTCAGGGACATGAAAATGGCCAACTCACAATACAACACCAATGCTTTGTGGGTCTCTGAACCTGCCTCTGAAGAAACGTAAGGCATGGCAAAAACCCAGTGAATCCTTCAAGTATTCTGCACACACTGGACCCAACCCAGCTGCCAATACACCTCCAAATGCTGAAGGGACACCTTTGTCTTCTGCCTGACACGAGGCATCTTGGACGGAGGACCTGCCCAGGAAATAACCAAAAATATTCTGGGTGCTTGCTGTGGGTTCCGCTCAGGACACCATCAGCCCCAACTCTGAGCCTCGGAGCTCTAACCTCTTAGAGCCTTGGAACTGCACCTGGGGCCAGAAGGGACTCTGGTGCCCTCGTGTGGACACCTGCTCTAACAGCCACTCTCAGATTTTCTTCCTCTTTCTTGCTCAGCAGTCCCCAGGGCTGCATTGGCCAAGGGCCATGGGCAGGTTGGGTCTCCTTCCTCGCTTTCATGAAATACCAAGAAGTGCACTTCTGAGTGGGCAATTTCTCTCTCAAAGACTTTCTGAACCCTGAAGCCAACCTATGCCATGCCTTGCTGCTTAAACCCTTAACTCCAGGCCCATCATATAATGAAGGCTTTCATCCTTATTATATATCCCTGCATATATATAAAGATAGGTGTGTGTATGTAACGACTGCTTTTTTTAAGTTTCCGCCTGTTATTCCTTCATTCATAAAGTATGCTTCTTTTCTTTGTATTTTTTCCTTTCTCTCTTTCCCTATTTTCTTTCTAAATTTATTGACCCCCCAAAGCACGTGCGAGTTGTCTGCACATAGATGATTGTCAAGCCACAGTACTTACCAATGCCATCACAGAGACAGACAGATGTTTTACCGCGTGTGTCAGGAGTGTTCTCGGTGAGAGCTTTCTATATATCAATCAATTGACTGGACTTAACATGCCCAACCTTGTTTTAGGTCACGTCTTCATACCAGGTGCATAGAAAGAAGAGAAGAGGCTCACGTGGAAAGGAAAGGATGGAGTTTCACGAGAATTCATGAGATAAAATGCCCAATGATTGGCCAAGCTGCTTCCCAAAGTATCACCGTTTTTGCACCTCCCAAGCAAAACCTGCAGGCACTTTATATGGATCCAAAAGCCCAGGTCAGCCTGGGCTTCCAAAATTAACAGCTCAACCACTGACCATCCAACAGAAAAACAAAACCAACAACCTTAACGAAACGTTGGCAAAAACCTGAATAGACCTTTCCCTAAACCAGATACACAGAGGGCAAACCACCGGGGAGAATGAACAGCATCGCTAACTGATAGAGATTTCCAAATCAAAATGCTGCTGAGGTACGGCCTCGCCCCTCTCCGAATGGCCATCTTCAAATAAAAAAACCCTGGAGAGCATGTAGAGAAAAAATGCCCTACTACATTGTGGCTGTGTAGGCAAATGTGTAAAACCACTGTGGACCACAGGATCTTGATAATCCGAAAAATAAACATAGAACCGCTGTATGACCCTGTGCATATACCCAGAAAATGTCCTTTTCACAAATGGAAATGCAACGCTATATTCATGCAGCACTATTCACAATAACAAGACATGGAGACACATTCTATGTCCATGAGCAGTGGATTGGATTAGGAAGAGGATGTCCATATACACAATGGAATAGTACACAGCCATAAAAAAGAGCCAAAAATGACATTGGCAGCCACATAGATGGAAATAAAAACTCTCATACTAAAAGAAATGTCTGAAAAAGAAATACAATGCCACAGGAAACCCCTCCCCTCTGGAATCTTACAAATGATACCAATGAAGTTTTTACAAAAAACAAACAAAAAAACCCAAAAAAACCTCATGAACTGGAAAACAGGATTACTAGATTGGAGGGGGAGAGTCTGTGAAGGACTGGGATTTGGAGGGTAATAAATCCACATTCTGGCCCTAGGAGTCGGTGAGCATAGACATCCTACTGTTTAGCTCAGGGACATCAGAGCAGATCTAATTATCTAGCGTGTGTGAATTTATTTCTTAAAAACATATTTTTAATTATTTCTTTTTACTTTTGTAGTTATTGTCCTGCACCCATGAGTCGCATGCAGATACACTCTGCCCTGGAAGTGAATCCACTCCTACGCTGGACATCCCCAGGCTCATTCTTCTAATCATCAGCCATGAGAGACACTGTGTCAAGAGAGACTTCAGGATTTGCTTTATCTATCCATTCCCTTAGCTCTTCTGTAGGAATATATATATATATATACACTGACTCCCTTATCAATAAAGCTCATTTTAAAATACCTCTTTTTATTTATTTCTGTGGCTGCCCCCTGAGACCAGGGACGTTGTCTGGCCACAGTTTGATCTCTCAATGCAGCTCTTACCACAGCCACAGAAGGGACAAGGAGAGACTCTTAAACCAACCAGCCATGAGGGAACTCCCAGAGAGCTTGCCTGATGAGAACAATCCACCCTGCTTAGTACATCAGACCTGGTTTGGGTCAGGTCTCCATTCGCTGGCGACTAACTGAAAAGTGAGGCTCATTTCGAAAGGCAAGAATGAAAATTCCCTAAGCCTCTTTTGCGATAATAGCACAAGGATTAGCCAAACTGTCCAAACTTATGCCACTGAGTCCCCCATTTATTCATCAGCACCACCCTCTTTCTCCACCTGCATAAATGCCCTCTGGTCAGGAACTTGAAAATGGCCAGATCACGATCAAAATCTGATGCTGTGTGTGTCTTGGTCTCCGGCTCTGGAAGAATACAAGGCACACCAAAGCCCAGCGAATCCTTCAATTATTTTAAAAACACACTGCCACCCAATGAGGCTGCCAATCCACCTCCAAATACTGAAGGGACACCTGTGCCCTCTGCCTGAACTAAGGCGTCTTGGAGGAGAGTCCCTGGGGCCCAGGACACACCTAAAAATCCTCTGGGTGCTTGCTGCATGTTTCACGCAAGACACCATCGGCCCCAACTCTGAGCCTGCACGGTTTTGAGCCTTGGAGCTGTAACCTGTTAGAGGCTCAGAGCTGCACCTGGGGCCAGAAGGGACTCTGGCGCCCTCGTGTGGACATCCGTTCTAACAGCCACTCTTAGGTTTTCCTCTTCTCACTGGCTCAGCAGGCCCTCATGCTGCATTGGCCATAGGCAATATGCAGGTTGGGTCTCCTCCCCTGGCTCGCATGAGATATCAAGAGGTGCCCTTCTGAGTGGGCTATTTCTCTCTGGAAGACTTCCAGAGCCCTGAGGTCAACCTATGCCATGCCTAGCTGTTTAAACACTCAGTTCCTGAGCCATCATGTCATATGCCAGACTTCTTCCTTTTTATATATATCTCTGCACTGATCTCTTTATGAAGATGGGTGTATAGGTATGTAACGATTGATTTTTTTTAATTTTCCACCTGTAATTCTGTCATTTTTACAATAAATTCAGGCCTCATTTCTTTTTTTCTTTCTCTCCATACCTCTTTATTTTTAATTTATTGACCACACCTGAAGCATGCATGAGTTGTCTGCACATTGAAGTTTTTTTATGCTGCACTGTTTACAAAACCAACATAGCAACAAAGACAGATCATTTACCCAGGGTGCCAGGAAGGATACTGTTGTGGAAAAGAATTTGACCTCCTATGGTATGGGAGTTCAGGTAAATTTTTACCACCCTTAGGGACCATAGGATCTAGGTAATCAGAAAAACAAACATAGAACCACCACATGACCCAGCAATACCACTCTTGAGCTTATAGCCAGAAAATATTCTTTTCAAAAAGTTAAATGCCCCCCTAGCCTCATGTAGCACTATTCACACAGCAAGACATGGAAACCATTCTATGTCCATTGATTGGATTAGGAAGACGATGTCCATGTCCACAAAGGGACAGTATTCACCCATAGAACACAGCAAAAATAATGCCACTGGCAGCCACGAAGGTGCAAAGAAAAACCCTAATACTAAACGAAATATGTCCGAAAGAAACAGGGAAACCCCTTCCCGCTGGAATCTTACAAATGACACCAATGAACTTTTCTACAGAAAAGAAACTCATGGACTGGAATACATATTTTTGGTTGCCAGTTTGGAGGGGGAGGGTGTGGGAAGGACTGGGATTCGGAGGGTAAAAATCCAAACACTTGCCCTTGGAGTGGGTAAGCATAGCAATCCTGCACTTAGCCCAGGGAACTAGAACTAATCACTATATTTTGAACCAAATGGAGGATAATGTGAGAAAAAGTATATATATATATATATATATATATATATATATATATATATATATATGAATGGAGCACTAAAATAAATAACATTTATTTATTTTAAAATAACAAATGACAACAAAACAAAATGACAAAATAGGCGGCTCAGCATTCACCAGAGAAAGATCAGGGTAGAGACTGCTGCCTCTTGGGAAAACAGACAGGCACAGTGACTCCGCTGAATCTGTCAAGATTTCCTAGCAAAGCAACATCAGACCGGAACAAATTTCCAACCATGTATGAATTTGTTTCGATAATACCACTTTTATTAAATTATTTTTTTACATCTCCAGTTATTTTCCTGCAAGAACATGTGGCATGCCAATATACCCTGCCCTGGAAATGAATCCACTCCTATGCTGTACATCAAAGGCTCATACTTAAAACCCCCTGCCACCAGAGTTACTGGGTCAAGAGAGCTTTAGGTTTGTTTTCTCTATCCATTCCCTTAGCTATTCTGTAGGAATATACATATTCCTTGACTCCTTTATCAAATAAGCTCATTTATTGCAATATCTGATTTTATTTATCAATTTATTTGGGTGCCCCCTGTGAAATAGGGTTGTTGTCTAGCCAGAGTTTGATCTCCCAATGAAGCTCTTGCCACAGCCACAACAGTGACAAGGAGAGACTCTGAAGCCAGGCAGCCACTAGGGAACTCCCTGAGAGCTTGCTTGATGATACCAATCAACTCTGCTTAAGTCATCAGACCTGGTTTCAGGGAGGTTCTCTACTGAAAAGTGAGGCTCATCTTGAAAGGCAAGAAGGAACTTTCCCTAAGCCTCTTGATTGAAGAGAGCACAACGATTAGCCCAGCTGCCCAACCTAATGCCACCGAAGTAACCCATTTATTTACCAGCACCACACTCATCTCTTCTTACTTAAATCCCTGATGGTCAGGGGCTTGAACATGGGCAGCTCACGATAAAACACTGCTGCTGTATTGGTCTCGGCCCTGCCTCTGGAGGAATACTAGGCATTCTGAAACCCAGCGAAGAATTCAAGAATTCTAAACACACGGCCTCACAACCAGGCTGCAATCCCCCTGCAAATGTTGAAGGGAAAACTCTGCCCTCTGCCTGACATGCAGTGTCTTGGACAGAGAGAACCTGGTGCCCAGGGAAAAAACCTCTGGTTGCTTGCTGTGTGTTCCCCTCAAGTAATCATCAGCTACAACTCTGAGCCAGTATATATAGAGTTTTGGAGCTCTAAACTGATAGAGCCTCAAGCAGCGACTGGCGCAAGAAGGCAATCTGGCGCCCTCATGTGGACATGTGATCTAACAGCCACTCTCAGGGTTTCCCCCTCTCACTTGCTCAGCCATCCCTGGCTAATGCATTGGCCATGGGCCATTGTGGCTTGGGTCTCCTTCCTCCGCTGTAATGAAGTACCAAGAAGTGCCCTTCCAAGTGGGCTGTTTCTCTCTCAAAGGCTTTCTGAGCCCTGAGACCCATCTATGCCATGCCTTGCTGTTTAAACCCTCAGCCAATAATCCATCATGTCATGCCAGCCTTCTTCCTTTTTATATATATACATGCACTTATGTATTTATGAAGATAGGTGCCATGTATGTAAAGAATTTTTTCTTAATTTTCCACCTGTGATTCCTTCCTTTGTAAACACTGTCCTCATTCCTTTTTTTTTCTCTTTCCCTCTTTCTATGCAAATTTCTTGACTCCACCTGGAGCGTTCCTGTGTTGTCTCCCCATTAATGATTTTCAAGACACAGTGTTTACCAAAACCACCAGAGTGACAAAAACAGAACTTTGACCCTGGGTGATGAGAGCTTTCTTTATATCAATCAATCTACCAGCCTGAATATGCCTGACCTGGCATTAGGTCACATCTTCACACCAGGTACATAGAAAGAAGAGAAGAGGCTCCCATGGAAAGAAAAGGATGGCGTTTCATGAGACCACTCGAGAGAAAATGTCTGGTGATTGGCACCGCTGCTCTCTAAAATATCACCACTTTGGCACCTCCCATGCACAACAAACAGATTTTATACCGATCCCAAAACCCAGGTCAGGCTGGGCTTCCAAAATTAACAGCTCAACAACTGACACCAAATAACAGAAAGACAAAACCAAAAAACCAACTGAAAAATAGGGAAACGGCCTGAATAGGCTTTTCCCTAAAGCAGATATGCAGAGGGTAACACGCACCGGTAAAATGAACATGATCACTCATTAATAAAGAATTGCAAAGCAAAATGAGGCTGAGGTACCCCGCACCCAACTCTGAACGGTCATCAAGTGCGTCTTCAAATAACAAACCTTGGAGGGGGTGTGTAGAAGAACGTGCCCTCACAAGGTGTGGGTGTGCAGGTAAATTTGAACAACACTAGGGCCCACAGGATCTAGGCCATCTGATAAAAAACACAGAACCACCATATGACCCAGCAATCCCACTCTTGGGCATATATCCAGAAAATAGTCTTTCCAAAATGTTAAAAGCCCCACCATGTTCCTGCAGCACTATTCACAATACCAAGACAAGGAAACACATTCTATATCCTTGGACAGATAACCGGATTAGGAAGAGGTTATCCATATCCACAATGAAATAGTATTCAGCCATGAAACAGAGCAAAAAAAAAAAAATGCCAATGGCAACCACAAAGATGGAAAGAAAACTCCTTATACTAAATGAAATATATCTGAAAGAGAAAAATAAATACCATGGTATAACCCTTCCTTTAGTATCTTACAAATGACACCAATACAGGGAAGAAACTCATCGACTTGAAAACAGATTTTTGGTTGCCAGATTGGAGGGGGAAGGTGTAGGAAGTACTGGGATTTGGAGGTTATTAAATCCAAACCCTTGCCCTTGGAGTGGGTAAAAATAGACATCCTGCTGTTTAGCACAGGGAACTAGATCTAGTTACTATTTCTGGAACCAAATGGAGGATAATGTGAGAAACAGAATATGGATATACATGTAAGATTGGATCACTTTGTTGTTAAGGTGGAATTGAGCACCATAAATGAGCAATAATCAAAAATAAGAAATGATTTTTAAAAAACCTACAAAACGAGCGGCTCAGAGTTCTTCAGAGAAGGTGTGAGGGTCAACACTGCCTCTTGGGAGAAGCGTCACACTGACACAGGTGAATCTGCCAAGATTTCCTAGCAAAGCAACAGTGCACCAGACCAAATTTCCAAGCGTGTATGAATTTATCTCCATAAAAATGTTTTTATTTTTTAATTTTTTACTTGCCTAGTAATGTTCCTGCACTATGTTTGGCATGCATATATATGCTTCCCTGGAAATTAATACACTTCTATGCTGTACATCCCCAGTGTGTACAAAGAACTCTTTGACACCAGCGATAATGGGTAATGGGAGTCATTGGATTGGTTATATATCCACCACCTTAGCTATTTTGTAGGAATCTGTAAATGTGTGTGTATATATATATGCATACATCTATATACACACATATATACCTATTTATGCATGTTCTCATTGACTCCTTTATCAACTAAGCTCATTCTTTTCAATATATTTTTTATTTATCCATTTTTTGGGGTGCCCAGTGGGACATAGGTAAGTTGTCTGGCCAGAGTTTGATGTCCCACCAGACTTACCATAGCCACAGCAGTGACAAAGAAAGACTCTTAAGCAAGGCAGCCATGAGGGAACTCCCTGAGAGCTTGCTTGATGAGACACATCAACCCTCCTTAATTCATCAGACCTGGTTTGGGTCTGGCCTCCATAACCTGGTGCCCTCTGACAAGGGAGGCTTATCTCGAAAGGCAAGAAGTACATTTCGCTGGGCCTCTTGAGCAAAGAAAGCACAGGGATTAGCCCGGTTGCACACACTAATGCCACCGAAGTCCCCATTTACTCTTCAGCACCACCCTCTTTCTCACCTACCTGAACCCTTGACGGTCAGAGGCTTGAACATGGTTGGTTAACCATACAATCCCAATGCTGAGTGTGTCTCTGCGCCTGCCTCTAGCAGAACAAAAGGCACGCTGAAACCCAGGGAATGCTTCAAACATTCGAAAAACCATGCCACCCAACCGGGCTTCCAATCCACCTCCAAATCCTGAAGGGACACATGTGTCTCTGCCTGATAGGAGGCGTCGTGGAGGAGGGAGTCCATGGTGCCCAGGAATCCAAAAATCCTCTGGGTGCTTGCTCTGCATCCCTCTCAAAACACCATCAACCACAACTCTGAGCCTGCACTTTTGGAGCCTTGAAGCTCTAACTGGTTAGAGCCTCGGAGCTGCGCCTGGGGCCAGAAGGGACTCTGGCGCCCTCTTGTGGACACCTGCTCTAACAGCCACTCTCAGGTTCCCCTCCTCTCTCTGGCTCAGCAGTCCCCAGGGTGCATTGCCTGTTTCACATTTGCAGGCTGGGTCTAATTCCCCCGCTTTCATGAAATACCAGTAAGTGCCCTTCCACGTGCACTCTCTCACTCAAAGGCTTTCAGAGCCCAGAGGCCAGCCTAGTCATGCCTTGCTGTGTAAACCCTCATCTCACAAACAATCATGTCATGACAGCATTCTTCTGTGTTTATACAGCTCTGCACTCAGGTATTTAAGAAGGTGGGTGTGTAGGGATGGAACGACTAGTTTTGCCTTAATTTTCCCCCTGCGATTCCTTCCTTTGTACAGTAAAGTCTGGCCTTGTTTTTTTCCTTCCTTCTTTCTTTTTTTCAGGTTCTCTTTCCCTGGGTGGTGCTGAAGAATCAATGGGGGACTTCGGTGGCATTGCAGTGGGCGGGTGGGCGAATCCCTGTGCTGTTTTCAATCAGAAGCTGAGGGAATTATCCTTCTTGTCTTTTGAGGGAGCCTCCCTTGTCAGTAGGATGCCAGGCTATGGAGGCCTGACCAAAACCTGGTCCGATGAATTAAGCAGGGTTGATTGTTCTCATCAAGCATGCTCTCAGGGAGTTGTTCCCAAGCGGCTGCCAGGCCTAAGAGTCTCTCCTGGTCACTGCTGTGGCTGTGCCAAGAGCTGCGTTGGGAGATCAAGCTCTGTCCAGACAACATCTCAGTGTGGCAGGGGGCACCCAAATAAATTGAGGCTCTAACAGGTTCGAGTTAGAACCCTGCTTAATTCATCAGACCTGGTCTTGGTCAGGCCTACATGCCCTGGCAACATACGGACAAGAGGGGCACCTCGAAAGGCAAGAAGGACATTTCCATCGGCATCTTGATCAAAAAATGCACCGGTATTCGCCCTGCCAACACCGTAATGCCACAGAAATCCACCATTTCTTCCTCAGCACCACCCTCTTTCTCACCGACATGAGACTTAACCCTCACCCTAACCCCTAACCGCAACACTATAACCATCCCTGAAAATTAACCCTAAAACTCTAACACTAAAGCTAAACCGAACCTGCACCTGACCCTAACCCTAAGTTTAACACTAAGTCTAAGTCTAACCTTAAGTCTAACCCTAACCCTAAAACTAAACCTAAACCTAGGTCTAAATCTAACCCTAACTCTAGTCTAACCCCAACCCTGTATAACCCTAAGTCTAACCCTAAACCTAAACATATGCCTTGCCCTAAGTCTAACTCTAACCCTAACTCTAACCCTATTAATCCAAACCACTAATCCTAAACCTAATAAAACATAACCCTCACCCTAACCCTCTAACCCTAACATTAACCCTAACACTCAAATTATCACCCTCACCCTATAACCTAACCCTAATCCCTAAAACCAAACCATAACCCTCTAACCTTAACCTTAACCCTCTAACCCTAAACCACTAACACTAAACATCACCCTATACCCTAACATTCCAACCTTAAACATAATCCTCTAACCACACCACCCTAACCCTAATCCTTAACCCAAGACTAAACCTAACTCTCTAAATCTCTAACCCACTAACACTAGCACTAAAATTAACACTGAATCCTAACCCCTAATGCTATCACCTAACCAAAAACATGAACCCTAACCCTCTAATGCTAATTATATAAACCTAAAACTAAACCCCAAACTAAAGCTAAGTCTCTAACCCTCTAACAATAATCCAAATCCCCTAAACCTAACACGAAATATAAACCTAAAAAAAATCCTCTAACAATAAGGCTATAACCCTAACGACCTAAACATGAACATAAACGTAACACCGAAACCGTAACCCATAAACTCTGGCACAAAACAATAACGCCTACCAGCTAACCAAAAAACCAGACCCTAACATATTAACCCTAAAAATTTACACACCAACACACTACACTAAAACTAACCCTAAACCCGAACCATCAGCCTGACCAGAACATTAACAATGGAAAGGACTGGGGTTGGCAGGGGCGGGGGGTCCCAGATGCAAAAGCTTGCACTCGGAGCACGCAGGCCATGGGATCCTGCCCTACAGCACAGGGAACTACAGCCGGGCCCTGTTTTTGGAATATACCATGGACGACCATCGGAGGTAAAAAAAAAAAAAAAAAGAAGAAGAACCAAAGAACGAATGAAGTAAGAAAACCCAGGTATACACGTCCGACTGGATCGCTCTGCTGTTCGAGAGAAATTGAGCACCGGAAACCAGCTCGAGTGGCAGGAAAGAAAGGATTCCTAACAATCCCCCCAAGCTGCCGGCGCAGAGGGCACCAGGGAAGGGGTCTGGGTCCAGGCACATGCCTCTCGAAGGAAAAACAACAGGCCAACCTGTCAAGGTTGCCTAGCCGTGGGACATCCGACCAGAAGTCACTGCCTAGGGTGTATGAATGGAACTCTCTCAAGCTTTGCTTGCTTCTCGGTCCCTTCCCCGTGGATGAGGCTGCAGCCTTTGGTGGCCGCAGAGTCTGTCTTGCCCCGTATGGAAGCCACGCCGCCGCCGTACCAGCCCAGGCTCGGATGGAAATCTCTCTGCCACGTGAGGTCCACGGTCAGGAGAGCCTTCGGGATCGCCCTGTCTATGGACGGCCCTGAGCTGCTCGGTAGCACGGTCCATAGGTCCTCATGGACCGCTTTATCCATTGAGCTCATCCGTTTCCATACGGAGTTTTGGTTGTTCACTTCTAAATATATGTGCGTGCCACCTGCGCCTTTGGGAGGATGTCTGGCCAGCGCTTCGATCTCCAACGCAGCCCGTACCTCTGCCAGGGCCGTAACCGAGAGAGGCTCTGAAGCCCGGCAGCCACAGGGGAACTCCCTGAGAGCGTTCCTGAAGATCCCAATCCACCCCGCTCAATGCCTCCCACCTGGTTTCGGTCAGGCCTCCATACCCTGGCGCCGTCCTGCAAAGAGAGGCTCGCCTCGAAAGGCAAGAGGGAAACTTCATTCGCCCCTTGAGCGAACAAAAGCACACTGGGCCACCGAGGTTCCCCCTTCTTGCCGTCCTGCCTTCCTGCCTGCTTCCCTTCCTTCATCAACCGCAGCCTCTGTCTCCACTTACCAATAAGCCCCAACAGTCAGGGGCTTGACAATGGCCAGCTCGCGATTCAGCCCAGTCGCTGGGTGGGTGTGGGCTCCCGCCTGTGGAGGAACACAAGGCCTTCGGAACCCCAGGGGACCCCTCGAGCATGCTAAGCACACTGCCGCCCAACCAGGCTGCCTGTCCTCCTCAAAATGCTCCAGGGACAGCTGTGTCCTCTGCCTGCCCTGAGGCCTCTGGGAGCAGAGCGCTCCAAGGGCCCAGAAAACAACCCCAACCCTCCGGGGGCTTGTGGTGGGTTCCGCCCCACACACCATCCACCCCACCATGCAGCCTGCAGCCTTGGAGCGGCGGCGCCTGGCTCCAGAAGGTCCTCTGGCGCTGTCTTGCGGACGTCTGCTCTATCAGCAACAAGCAGGTTTTCCTCCTCCCGCTCTGGCTCTGCAACCCCTGGGGCTGCATTGGCCTTGGGTAATAGGCTGGTGGGATTTGTTTCCTCCACCTCCTTGAAATTCCAAGCGGTGCCCTTCCAAGTGGGCTATTTCTCTCTCAAAGGCTTTCATACCAGAGCTCTCAGGCCCACCTACCCCATGCCACTCCATTCAAACTCTCAGATCCCGACCCATCATGTCATGACAGCCTTCTTCCATTTTTCACATATTCATGCACTGATGCATTTATGAGTAGAAGTGTGTATCTAGGTAACTACTGATTTATTTCCTTAACCTTCTAACTTTTATTCCTTCATTCATACATGTCTTGTTTCTTTCATTTCTTTCATTTTTCATTCTTTCTATTTTCTCTCTTTCTTACTATATTGATCCCACCTGAAGCATGTGTGAACGGTCTGCCCATCAATGGCTTTCAAGCCACAGTGGCTAATGGACCCACCACAGGGACAAAGACAGATTCTTTACCCAGAGGGCTGGGAGGGATCTCCACCAGAGTTTTATCACCAGCCTTAATTCACCAGACCTGGCTTTAGAGCAGGACTTCATACCAGGTGTGCATAGAGAAAAAAGAAACCTCAAATGGAATGAAAAGAACAGAGTTGCAAGAGACCTCTTGAGAGAAAAAGCACAGGGATTCGCACAGCTGCTCACCAAAATAACAGTTTTACCACCTTCCATTCACCACCTGCAGGCACTTGATCCACATCCCAAACCTCAGGTCAGGCGGGGCTTTCAAAATCGCCAGCTCAACAACTGATACAACTCAACAGCAAAAACAAACAAACAAACAAAAAACACCTTAACCCCTAACCTGAACCCTAACCCCAAACTGAACCCAAACACTTACCCCAACCCTAATTCTCTAATCCGAACCAGAACCTGAATTGAACCCAAACCCACAATCCTAACCCGAACACAAACCCTAACCAACCCTAGCTCCAGATCCCAGATCCCAGCTCCTGCTCCCAGCTCTCAAGCTTACCCCCTCTTGGCCTCAGGCTCCTTGGACCCAAGCTCTGGGCCCAGCACGCTGGAAACACCCCATTTCAAGCCAGACCTCTGACAGGAACAGAAGTGAAGACCCATCTACCCTGCTGAAAACAGCCTCACTTTCAAGGGACAGAGAAACCCCTAGGTTGACTTGAGCAGTGATGGGTTTGAGGTTGGAAAGTGTGGGTGCTTGGAGCCTAGAGAGGAAGGTTTCCTTTGGGGTCGAGACCACGGGAAGCTGGAGACAGACAGGATGGTCACAGATGGACAGGGGGTTGAGCCTGGGACAGGGGGACATGCAGAGGGAGATTCAGTGAGTGTCCAACACTATGGCATGTCCATCCTCCCTTAGGCTGGTCCTCCGCCTCCCAAAGCTGGGTCTATAAACACAGGGGCCCCTGGAAGGGGATGTCCATCTGGCTGGTTTCCTGAGGCTGGATGTGGGTGGGGACATGGGCACGTCTGGTGGCCTGGTGAAGACATCATTCGCTCTAGGGAAGTGAGTGGACACTCGGGCCCTGGCCTGCTGATGGCCTACTTCTTGGGCAGTCACGTCCTTTCTTGGGTGTCACTGGGGCTTTAACCTCACTCTGTGAGTACAGGAGGGAGCGACAGATACTCCTGGCCCAGCTGTGCCCTGGGCTCTTGGGGAGGACGTACTGGTCAGCAACCACAACCTCGGTCACCACAGCTCAACACCCGCTCCAGGAAGCAGGCACGAGATTCGGACTTGTGAAATAGGACACCCATGGCGGGGGAGCTGATGGGTCACTTCTCAGATGAGGGCGCTCAGGTCTGGGGGCAGGCAGGACAGAAGGTGACCTGCAGCCTCTCGCTGTGGTCCCCACATCAGCTGCGGTTCCTGACCAGGGCCTGAGATGCCCTGAGAGTAGGGTTTGGGGAGTGGGATATGTCACTGTGACAGGGACACGTGAGACAGGGGTCCTGGGTGCCAGGTTCCTTCCTGGAGTAAGAATGGGTGTCATGCCCCAAAGAGGAGGCATCTAGAGATGGCCCTGAGTTTCGCCAAGCACAGGCCTCACCCCCACCCCAGGCTGGGTGTGCATTTCCTGGGCCCTCACCATAGAACACCAGGGGATGGGCTGGGGCAGGAGATGCTTACTCTCTGTCCTGGAGCCTGGAGCCCGAGATCCTGGATCTCAGGGGCCTGCTCCTCTTGCAGTTTCTGGGACAGTCAGTCCCAGGCTTCTCCCAACTCCTGGGGTTACATCCAGGCTACCCTGTGGCTGTGTCACCCCATCTCTGCCTCTGCAGTCACACTGCCTTCTCCCTGTCTCTCCAACCCCCCCCCCCACCATGAAGACCTTCACCCCTTCCTCTGATTAGTCGGGGCCTGTCACATGGCCTCATCTCAACCGAGGCAGCTCTGAGTGATCACCTCACACGCAGCCCCATTCCGAGGCCCCAGGCGTCCACGCATTTTCCTAGGGGCCTTTTGGAGTAACAAATGCTGGTGGCTGACACAGCTTGGGGAGGAAGGGCAGAGGGTAAGGGTTACAGCCCACATATATCTGGACAAAAACCTATCCGAACACGTCTGGGGCCTGAACACTGCTGACATGCAGCCGTCTCTCCCTGGGCCAGCCTTGCTGTCCACCGCACTCCTGTCCTCTGCCCAGGAGATGACCTGTCTCTGTCAAGGCAGCTGCCCCACAGCTTTTTGGCAACACCCATGCCTATCCCACCCACAGGCCATGCTCCTGCTCAGAGTTCTATGTTTGGCTACAAGGATGGGTTGGGCACCTGCTGCATGCTCCCAGCCCAGGGGCAGTGCCTGCATCGGCAGCTGCCCTCCATGCCGGAAGGGGCCTGGCTGGGAAGAGGCATGTCCCGCTCTGTGGAGTCCTTGATGCGGCCCCCCATGCTGCCGCCTGCACACTCCCCGGCAGCCGTGTCCCCAAACACAACCAAGGCGCTTCTCCTCAAAGGTGGCTCAGGGACTCATCTTCAGACCCCTCCACATTCACCCCAACCTGGCAGGGAGCCCATGGCCAGCTGCCTTCCTAGGAGCAGAGAGAGGACATCCCCTAGGCCACCATGCATCTGCCCCCAGGTGACCCCACACATTAATGAGAAGGCCACCTGCCCCAGACATGCAGTCCCGCCAGCTCCTGCCTGGCCCTCGAGAGCGGCCTCCCTCTCAGAGGACCAGGATCCCTCCCTCCTCTGCCTGTCCGTCCCCAGAGTCAGGACACCTTCCTCCAGGAAGCTGGGGAAGCTCTGTATCTGCATCTAAATGTCAGTGCTTGGAGGTCTGGGGTCTGGAGCTGAGGTGGGCTTGTCTGGGTAGGAGTGCTCTACTCTGAGTGTGCTTATGTAGCCCCCCCAGAGGTCAGTGCTGTGGTCAGTTTAGCCAAATCCCCCTTACCCCGTGTTTCTATCCACTGACTGCCCCTACCCTGGCATCCTGCTCCTTGACTACAAATTTCCATTTCCAACCTGTATTCAGATCTCTCTCCCCCAGGACAAAACCCATTGCAGTCGTTCCTGTACCCATCGTGGAGTTAGCCGGCCCCCAAGAATAACATCTTCCCTACCGTGCACTGTTGAGGAAAATGCAATTAACTACCAAGTTAACGAGAAGACTTGGTGGAAATTTAATTGAATTAAGAAGAAAAAAAGGGAATTTTATTCAAGCAAAACTGAGGATTATAATCTGAGGAAACAGATTCTCAGAAACCTCTGAGGACTGTTCTGCCTGTTGGAGGTCAAAGGCACAGTCCATATACGTTTTTGAGACAAAAGATGGTACGTCAAAATGAGATAATGGAGTTCCCGTTGCAGCTCATCGGGTTAAGAACCCTAAGTAGTGTCCATGAGGATGCGATTCAATCCCTGGCCTCCTGTAGTGGGTTAAGGATCTGGCATTGCTGCAAACTGAGGTGTAGGTGGCAGATGGGGCTTGGATCCAGTGTTACCATGGCTGTGGTGTAGGTCTGCAGCTGCAGCTCTGACTCAATCCCAAGCCCAGGAACTTCCATATGCTGCAGGTGCAGCCATAAAAAGAAAAGAGAGAGAGAGAGAGAGAGAGAGATAATGATATCTTACGAAGTTTCACCAAGGATACATAGTAAGTACAAAGCAAGTAGAAAGTCACCATGACCCCCTACAGAGCTGTGAAAGAACAAACACTATTTTTTAAAGAAGTTAGCAGTTAACGATTTACCAGAAAGATCAATAAAAACTTAAAAAGCATTGGGGAAAAAAGTTAGTGAACCTGATGATTCTGATTGCTAGCATCAGAAGAAGGAAAAAAAAAAGATCATTACAGAAAAAAATGCACAGGCACTCCCATCTTTGAGGAGCTCTGGCTAATGTGCTATGCAGATGCACACTGCACATGAAGTAGGGAGGAGGCCCAAACAGAATTTTATGTTTAATTTTTTCTTGTCCAACCTTAAAATATAAATTTTATTTCATCGGCTTAACAAGTGTCATTGAAGATTTTCTTTAACATTAGGACAGCTGTCAAAATATAGAAAAGGAAAACGTGAAAATACAATGTATTTAGAAATTTATGGGATGCCATCCACGCTTGTCCCCCTGAAGACCCGGATCCTGAGCCCTGGGCTGTGTCTTTGAACAGAAAGGTTCGAGGCAGGGTTTTTGCCTTTCACGTTTTTTCCATCACCAGCACAAGCAATTCCAGTCCTCGCTAAATCAAATAACCCACTCCAAGGGCAGCAACCACAGACGCTGTTCGGGCTCCCTCCAAGGCCCATCTGGTTCCAGCAAGGTCCCCCTCCCCGAGCGGGACTAGAGTCTCCAGACGCGAGAAGGGATTTCGACCTCAACAATTTTCAAAATGTTAACAGGGAAACATCTCAGCATTTACAACCAAAGGCCTGGCAACTCCAAGTTCGTACCTTGAGTTGTCCGAAACACTTAACTCGCAGCGCGGAGGATGCGGACGGGGTCCCGCGACTTCCTCAGAATCCAAACGCCCCCAACCTGAGAGACTGGAGGTGTGTCGCGCGGAAGGAGGGGCCGACCTCGGGCGGCGGGGACGGGGCGGGGCAGGCCCGGGCCTTGCCCAGAATGCCCGCCCCCTCCAGGCCCGCCCCACGCGCCCCGTGACCTCCTAAGGCCCCGCCCCGCTTTATGCGTAACTTCCTGCCGACCCGGAAGCGGTTTTCGGGAGTGGAGGTCCTCTCTGGTGAGTTTCAGATCCGCGGTCCATGGGCCCATCCCCACCCGCTCCTCCACACCCACGGTCTGGGGGTCCCTGCGGACGTCACAGATCCCGCTCTGGCCCCTCGCGCCTGCGATCTCAGGGTCGCCCTGAGATCGGGATGTCGGGCGCTCCGCCGAAGGGTCTGAGTCCGCATCCACCGCCAGTCAAAATCGCCCCGAGGCCGACCCCGTCCGGGCCTTTCTGCCTTCCTTCTCTTCCCCGTCTCCCGCCCCGACTCGCGACGTGGACTCTCGCCCTCCGCGCCCCGCATCGCCCCTCTCGGCCCCTCAGGGCAGCCCCGGAACGCCGCGCCCTCCCCTGTCCATCCTGGGCCTCCTTCGGCCGGGACCTGCCTCTCGCTCCCCTTCCCGGTCACCGCCTCAGAAAGGTCCTTGAGCCCTGGGCTGGAGGTGAGGTTTCAGTCCTGACAGTGACGCGCCGTGTGCTTCCGTCCCAAGCCCTCTCTGCTGGCGGTGCCAGGAGTGTGTTCACATTCCCGGTAGCTCACGGGAAAGTGTGCTCTTTGTTCCATCCCTGCGAATGTAGAGTGGGCAGGGACGTGGAGGAAGGGATAACGAGCGAGAGCCGGGGAGACCGCGAGTAAGGGAGCGTGAGGACTTGTAAAGTAGGAGGTCCTGCTTTGGTGCCGCTGGATCGGTGGCGTCTCAGCAAGTTAGGTAGAGGTGGGAGGAAGGTGGGTGCAATGGAATTGGAAGGACAGCGTACAGGTGCAAAGAAATTGACCTGGGCAAGATGCAGTAGGGTTCGTGAAAATAAACCAAAAGGAGACCAACAGGGAGATGGCAAAGGACAGACTGGATGAGGGGATTTTCACCAACAGAAGCAGTAGGGGAAAATAGAAAGGTAGATTCCAAAGTCATTAGATTTTTTTTTTTTAGTTTCCCAGTTACTTTCCTTTTTGGTTGTTGTCATTGTTGTTGTTGTAGGGCCGCACCCGGGCATATGGAGGTTCCCAGGGTCACATCGGAGCTGTAGCGGCTGGCCTACACCACAGCCACAGCAACCCCAGACCCCATCCGTGTCTGCGACCTACGCCACAGATCAAGGCAACATCCTTAACCCACTGAGCGAGGCCAGGGATTGAACCTGTGTCCTCATGGATTTGTTTGTCAGATTTGTTTCTGCTGAGCCACAATGGGAACTCTGTCCTTTTTAAATGTATCGTGTCAAATTCAGATCATGAGCCATCAGTGCTTATCCTGTCTGTTGTATACTTAAAGTATTCTTTAGCACTTAGTAAATAAGTTTTACACTATTTCAATGTGCAGTTGGTGGGGACACTGATGATTTTTGTCTTAACAGTCAAAACCAGGTAGTTTAATCCGGTAGTCTAATATTCAACAGCATTCTTTCTTCTGTATGTAATTTTTTTTTGTGTTTTGACTGTACCCATGGCATGTGGAAGTTCTCGGGCCAGAGATGGAACCTGTGCCACAGCAGCAACCATAACCACAGCAGTGAAAACCTAGGATCCTTAATCTGCTGAGCCACTAGGGAACTACTGTATGTGATTTGAAAAAATTTACTGGGCTGTGAGCTAGTTTCTGAGTATATGATCTCTTCAAATACCCTTTGGGTTTTTTTGTTTTGTTTTGTTTTTTTACGAATAAGGATAGGCTGGATACTTCTAGAACTTTCTTCAAATAAATCTCATCTGTTCATGATGAATACAAGTCAGAGGTCTAACTTGCAGTTTTGCCAGTCATGATAACCAGGTGTTCTTAATGTTACACTTTTTCAATATATTTGTGTAAATGTTTATTTTAATATGTATTATGGAAAAGAAAAGTTAAATGCATTTATTAAATGTGATTAAAACCATGAAGAAGAACTTGCCCTTGCTCAGGAGCATGAAATATGATTGGAATCTTTAGGGGCAGGGGTGAGAAATGGCAGGCCTTGCCACTATCCATTCCAGACCACCCCGTGCCTGTGAGGCCAGTAGCAGTTACTTGCTCCTGTTCACGCCTCTGCCTGCCCCCGCCTCTGCCTGCCCCCAAATGCACCCACACAGTCAAAAGGCAGCTGGTAGGGAGAGACCACGACTTTTGTAACTAAGCACAGAGCAAAGATTTCTCCAATAAGAAGGCGGTACTTGGCTCTGGGAAGGGAGTTTGGAGGAGAGAGCAATGCGGTTTGCATGTTAAGGAGTAGAAGAGAGCCTGGGAGGCTCAGGCGTAGGAGGGAAGGAGGACTCTGCCTGTCTCCACCTAGTGCTCCTGTGCTCAGCAGGTGATAGAAGACATGGTGAGGACCGTGATGTGAAAGGGAGGGTCGCCCCAGTTCTCAGTGCCGTATCTGTGGGGGTGATGTGTGAGCTTTACAGGAAAGAAGGGTGTATGAAGTGAAGGGCAGAGAGACGTAGCTGTTGGTCTCCATGTTCGAGTTCATTGTCCCTGTCCCTTGATAGCTCAGCAGACCGCCAAGGACCATTTTTTCCAAATGTTGATATTTCCCTACATGTGGGGTTGTGTCGAGCAAGGGGATGAGTTATTTGAAGACCTGCGGGGCACATTCTCAACACTCAGGAGTGACTTCTTGTCTGATAAAAACACTCAGAGGAGGAAGAAGATGAGAAGTCAGGACTAAATCTATTTCTGGAAATAGATTATCTGTTGATTGTTCTGTCCTCTCCTTCCTGAAATGCCGTTTTTAGGACATGCTAAAATCTTACTCTCAAATATCCTGCCTCACACATTTCCTTACCCATGGCCTCTCCTGTCTCCAGACCTATCCCATCTCCCCGTCAACCAGTGGCATGGAATTTATGAAGGGAGAAATGCTGCATGCCCAGACACTGATTAGAGACAAGGACTGGGCACCATGGTCCCAGTATGGATTGCGTAGGGACCAGATCTGGAGACCAAGATTAAGGACACTGCGCCCATCAGTACCGAATTAATGTCAGGAGGACCTAAAAAAACCATCGAAGAGAATATCAGTAAGGGGAAAGGTGTCTACCTAATTGTGCAATGGATTTGAATCGGTGTATTTGGCCTCAAAATATTAATGATATGTGGTAGAAGGGACACATTGGAAACATAGCCATTGACAAATTAAGGTGGCCTTTCATCCACATCATGGGGTATATTTTGTTCTATAATTGTTTAAAAATAGAATCAACCCAAATGTCTCACAGTAAAAGAATTTTAACATTATTCGCAGCACATCTATCCCAGGGAGACCTTAGTGTTCATGGATTTGTAGAATTGGCTTCTCTGCAGATATTTGAAGATTCCTCCTCTTTGGGTAAGTTGAGGTTGCATTGCTAGGCCAAGAGATGGTACATTTCATAATGTAATAGATTCTGGCACAATCCCGCCTACACACATACACACAAATGCAAAGAAATCCTCATCCATCACCAACTCCCGAGGTTTCCCCATACTTTAACCAGGACTTCATTTTAAATATATATATTTAAGATTTACATATATATATATATAAAATTGTGAATTTGGATAAAATGACAACTCTTTATTTTTATTTCCATATTACTAATTACTTAAATTTTATTCTTCATAGACCTCTATATGTAAAATGAATTTTTCTACTAATTTTTGATGTGCATTTAGATACTGTATTTTATAATTTAATTATACACACACACACACACACATATACTCTTTTGTCTGATAACATTGATGCAGTGAAACCAAAATCCTCCCTGTATGGCCTTTGCTTTCTTTTTGCTTTAGAAGGTATTAACTATTTCATATTATAAAATATCATGTTCCATTTAGTCTTGATATAATTTTTAATATTGTTTGTTTCAACTATTTAATTTGAATTATTTTTTGGGGGGGGTAGAGATTTATTTATTTACTTATTTTGATCCTGAATGAATTTTCATTTATTTATTTTTTAAGATTATTATTTTTTTATTGCTCAATGAATTTATTACATTTATAGTTATACAGTGATCATCACACTCCAGTTTTATAGGATTTCCATCCCACAACCCCAGCGCATCCCCCCACCACCCGAACTGTCTCCTTTGGAAATCGTGTTTCAAAGTCTGTTAGTATCTGTTCTGCAAAGAAGTTCATTCTTTCTTAAATGTCTTAAATTCTTAAAATTTTATGTTGATTCAGAGATCCGTGAAAAGAGATGCGTGAAAATCAAATAGTTGATGTAGTTTATTATAAATGTAATGCATACTAAATCCTTTTTACTGTCAGGAGAATATAATTTTAAAAAAAGAAAATTAGGAGTTCCTGTCATGGAGCAGCAGAAACAAATCCGACTAGGAACCATGAGGTTGCAGATTGAATCTCTGGCCTCGCTCAGTGGGTTAAGGAGCCGGCATTGCTGTGGCTGTGGTGTAGGCCAGCGGCTACAGCTCCGATTAGACCCCTAGCCTGTGAACCTCCATATGCCGCAGGTGTGGCCCTAAAAAGACAAAAGACAAAAAAAGAAAAGAAAGAAAATTACAAAGTGTTTCTCATGAAATCAAATGCCCATATCTAACATGAAAATACATTGCTTGATTTTCCTTCAGAAACAGTATATCCTTCTATAAAGAAATGTCTTAAGATTTTTAAATGTTTAATTTCCTTTTTAACATCAGTTTTAAAAACATCCTATTTGGAGACAGAAAGTAGATTGATGGTTTGCAGGGGTTGGGAGGAGGAAGGAATGAAGAGTAGCTGTTTAATTGGTATGGTTTCAGTTTTACAAGATGAAGAGAGTTTTGGAGATGAATGGCAATGAGGTTGCACAATATTATAAATATTTAACACCACTGAACTAGACATTTAAACATGGCTAAGATGGTAAATGTTGTGTGTATTTTACCACAACTTTTAAAAATGAAACATTCTATTTACAATGAAATTAGTCCTGAAACTGATAATTTACTCTGGAAATCTTTAATACTTTGAGAATTGCAGGCTTTTGCTTTTTTTTTTGGCCACACCCGAGGCATTTGGAGGTTCCCAGGCTAGGGGTCAAATCGGAGCTGTAGCCACCAGTCTACACCACAGCCACAGCAATTCGGGATCCTTAATCCACTGAGCGAGGCCAGGGATGGAACCTACATCCTCATGGATACTAGTCGGGTTCATTAACCATTGAGCCAGGACAGGAACTCTGGCTTTTGCATTTTTAGGACATCAGCTGTGTCTAATTTGAAGAGACCTACACTGGGTGACCTTTTTCATGCTTGGTAGTAAAAATGAAAGATACTTTCCTTGGATAGCTATTTATTCAGGACAAATATTTATGTTTATATAGAGCCATATTTATGACCACAGCCTGGGGATATGTTGGTAGATTACATATCCTCCTACAAATAAAAATAAAGAGTAATCTGCTGTAGAATATTAGTACTGCCCAGAACAACCAAAATCCATAAAATAGTGAATTCTCTGAGGAAAGGCACGAAGTTTGCTTTTGAGACTTTGAGAAGCAGAATTAAAGGATATGATTTGTTCTTAATTTCATCTACAGGATTTACCTAATGACAAGGAAAGGATGTCCCTAAGACATTTCTTGATGGCTTTATCTTGATTGGGACCCCTGTTAATCAGATTTGTCCTTTGGATTACAACACTGATGAGGTTGTCAACGGCATTAAGAGAGAGTTCACCATCAGAAGGATGCATTTCCTGGAAAGAGAAAGAAGCTCTGAACTCTGGAATGTTGTGGTAGCATCCTCAGTAAGTATTTGGCTGCACTGGATTTCCATCTATTTGGGTTCTGGTGAGCACTGGAGACCCTCCGGTGAGCACTGGAGACCCTCTGGTGAGCACAGGAGATCATTTTCACCAGTAAGGATATAGATGGGCTTTTTTTTGTAAATGCCTTTTGGGGAGAGAAGTGTTCATATTGGTAGGAATTCAGTGAAAGAATCTCTGGGGAGTTGACATTCAAACAGATTGAAGGAAATAAGTATGGGGTAAGAAATTGTTTATCGATTTGTGTGGAAATGAAGGATGATAGTGAACAGCGTAGAAACCATAGCAGTGCTAAATTGTATTTGTGATGCTCTATGAGAGCATATAAAATGTCACCTCTTGGCTGTCTGGTGGAGACACTGAAAAGACCAGGGACTAGAAAAGGAATAATATTTGGGAGAGTGGAAGATAGTGTCCTGAGATATATTTCGTTTCTAGTGTATGTTTAAAAAAAAAAAACAGACGCAAACTCAGAATTAGAATTCAGACATGAGTTTTGTCACTTTCAGTTTAGAAAAAGTAATGGAAGAAATTGAAGCATCTGAATAAATACGTGAGCATACCTGGGCAGTGTGTGTACACAGACAAGGTTGAAGGAGTGGGATGCAGTCTGGAGATCTTCCAGCAATGCTGTTGGAGAAGTTCTTGGCAAATGGTAAGGAGTTGGAATGACGAGATTACTTTGAAGACAGTAGACTGAGATGTTAGTGAAACCCAGGAACAGGTATGTTCCTGAAAAGAAGTCTGTTACATGTATTGCTGAGTTTGAAGTCAAAGTCTGATTTGTGCACCCGTTGGGTTCATTTATGCAGATGATATTGTAAGTCAGGTGGGGAGTGGGATGTGCAGAGCCTGCAGCAGCTGCACCTTTGTCTTTGATGACGTTTGATTGCGAAGGCAGGAAGGGAGAGAAGGGCTTGAGATGAAGCAAGTTCAGAGAAGGCTTTAGTTTCAAGATGGAGGCGATTTAATGGGTTTAAACATTGAGGGGATCCATCGTGACAGGAAGGAGAGGCTGCTGGTAAAAGAGATATGCTTTTGAATGAATACTGTAAAGTTCCCAACAAAACAGAAGAGAAAGTGGTTGAATTAGAGACATTGGACTTGGCCAGGAATAGAGAAGACTCTTCAATTTAATAGGAGATGAGGAATAACTAAAGGCTCTAAGTCCAGGAATATTGGTATATTTTATGATGTTAAATTGAGGTAATTCGTCATATAATTCATCTACTTAGGAAAAAATAGCTTATCTGTAAAAAGTAAGGGGAGGAGTTTCTTGGTTAGTGCGGTGAGTTAAAGGTCTGGTATTGTTGTACTGTGGCTCCCGTCGCTGCTGTGGCGTGAGTTTGATCCCTGGCCTGAGAACTTTGACAGGCTGCAGGCACGGCCAAAAGAAAGAAAGTGAGGGGGAGAAGTGAGAATGTGTAGGTTCCAAGTCAGGTTTGAAGTATTTATGGGGAAGACTGATTAGCTACCAAGACATAGTGGGGTGTCCAGATATATTTGATGTAGGTTGCACCTGTGGCTCAGATCAGTCCTTGGCCCGAGAACTTCCATATGTCATGGGTGTGGGCCATTTAAAAAAATAAAAATAAATAAAATGAGGAGTGTTGGAGGCTGATATTTAGAAATTGGGACAAAACAATGCACAAAACTTAAGCATAGGGAATAATAGTATTTTGAAAAAGCAAAAAGAATGGTTTGTAAAAACAGGGTGGGCTCTTTGATTATTAATGATAGAGGTATTATTCCAGATGAAATAGAGGGTGATGTGTAACCTCTTAAGGAATTTTAGCTTCGAAGGAAAGCAGAGGAAAACAAATTATCTGTTTCATTTATTACCATATGCTTTTATGCACATAGTATTGAATACATGAAATTTTGTCAGATTACTAAAGTTTCTGAAACTCTGATTGTGTTATTAAATTGATAAATGAACTATAGTCATGATTATTTTGAGGAGTAAACACGTATGTAAATTTCAAAGCACATAGTCCTATTTACTAAAACTTTATTGATTTCTTTCCTAGACATCAGGTACAAATGGGTGAGTTAAACATATTTCTGCTTATGACTCTTTATTATCCTTTGTTGATGAAATATACTAAATTACTATTAATGTTTTAGGGAAGGATTTACTATTTATAAATGCTTTTATACACACACATACACACATACAATAAAATAATGAAATTTGGGAAAGTATCAGCTAAATGGTGATTGATAAAGAGCGGGATTTCAGCTACTACTTTTCTAAAATATCAGATGGAGCAACTAAATTTCCTCCTAAAATTTCTTGATTATATAATTTCTGATCCTACTGCCCTATGTAATAATACTGTAACCCAGGAGTTCCTGGCATGGCTCAGTGGTTAACGAATCCGACTAGGAACCATGAGGTTGCAGGTTTGATCCCTGGCCTTGCTCAGTGGGTTAAGCATCTAGCATTGCCGTGAGCTGTGGTGTAGGTCTCAGACGCGGTCAGATCCCACGCGGCTTGGATCCCACGTTGCTGTGGCTCTGGCGTAGGCCAACAGCAACAGCTCCGACTGGACCCCTGGCCTGGGAACCTCCATATGCCATGGGAGCGCCCCCAGAAAAGGCAAAAAGAAAAAAAAAATAATAATAATACTGTAACCCACATATCCCTGATATATTGTGAGACAGATTTTAAGAGATAAATTTGCAGGACAGGTGCCATTGATTTCTCCAAATAAAATAAGTACCTAAATTAATTAACCCTATCACAAAATATCTTCCTTTTTTTTTTTTTTTTTTTTTTTTTTTTTTTTAGGGCCACACCTGTAGCATATGGAAGTTCCCAGGCTGGGGGTCGAATGAGAGCTGCAGCTGCTTGCCTACACCACAGCCACAGCAACACCAGATCCAAACTGCATCTGCAACCTACAGCACAGCTCGCAGCGATGCCAGACCTTAACTCACTGAGGGGCCAGGGATTGAAACCACATCCTCAAAGATACTGGTTGGTTCTTAACCCACTGAGCCACAATGGGAACTCATAAAATATATTGTTAATTCTTTTAGTATGTAACTAAATCCATGCAGAAACAATATAAAAGTCAGTATCGCAGGAGCAATATTGCTGGGAATCCTATTTGGAAGAGACCGATAATTCAGGATGAATGTATCCAGGGAGCCTGGATCAGAGAAGGGGTGGATTGAGGCACTAGAGGGCTGGAATGGGGTTGGAAAAACTGCTAGTGCCCCAAGTCAGAATAGTTAAACCTGAGAAGTTCCACAGTGGTTATGAGAGGTGGAAACGTGTGTGGCACGAGCCAGGGACCCCAGTATTTTGGAATTGGGGATTGGACACTTCTGAACTTGATGGGTTAAAGAACATAGAAAACTCAATGGTTTTTCACATTCTGCTCTCTGGATTGAAGGTGTCTCTTCTTTACCAGCAACAATAGCCGTAGGCCTCTTACTTTGGATCCTGGTGGAGGAGAGCTCTCAGCTCACATTGCACGTTTGTTTTGCTTGTCCTGAAGGCTCCTTCAAGCTGAAGGACTGGCGCTTCATGACAGTGAGTGTGGAGATTGTGAACAACTGCTCTCATGGCTTTTTTCTTCTTCCTCAGCTTTGCCTCCTGTTGCTTGGACTGTGCGTGAGTGAAAACCCAGAAGAAGATGGCAGGTGATCTGGTTACAATGGAATCACAGGTGAGTAGGGAATTCCTCTCTCTCCTGAAATTGCCTCTCTCTTGCCAGTATATGGGCACATTTCTCCTGCTGGCACACATGTTCCAAGTGAACTCAGAACACTTTTCAAGGATCTGAGCTTCAGTTATATTTCCCTAGAACTCCAGAGCTGTCATGTGGGGTCAAGGACTCATCAAATGGTGATCGCCTTCCCAGCATTGCGCTAAGATGTTCCAGTCTCCGTGGGCGTGGTGTTCTCACAGGAGAGAGGAGAAAGGTTTTCTTTTTTCTCATCCAGCCCATCGCCTAGTTAGTTAAAAAAAAAATTACTCATTAACCATTTTATTAACTGTAATAGGCTTAGGATTGAGGTGAATACAGGTAATAAAGATGAATAAGGAACAAAACATTACAGCCCAACAGAAAGGCAGCTGTTTCCACAGGTGAGGTTACTCAGTCCAGTGTTACAGGTGCTGGCGGTGCGGTGATTAGTGTTGCGGGAAAGCCACGGATGGTTACCCCAGAGAAGGCAGTGGGGAATCTTTCACTTACTTTTTCAAATTTTAAACCCCTTAAAGTTTTGATAGACTATATTTGTGCTTTTTAAAAAACGTCTAAGGAGTTCCCGTCGTGGCGCAGTGGTTAACGAATCCGACCAGGAACCATGAGGTTGCGGGTTCGGTCCCTGCCCTTGCTCAGTGGGTTAACGATCCGGCGCTGCCGTGAGCTGTGGTGTAGTTTGCAGACGTGGCTCGGATCCCGCGTTGCTGTGGCTCTGGCGTAGGCCAGTGGCTACAGTTCCGATTGGACCCCTAGCCTGGGAACCTCCATATGCCGCGGGAGCGCCCCAAGAAGTGGCAAAAAGACAAAAAGACCAAAAAAAAAAAAAAAAAAAAAAAAGTCTAAAAGAGAAAACTGAAATTCTCATTATTACCCATGTCCCAAGTCATAAATTTCCCCTCTTTGCAATTTCCCCTTATTCACGTTTCATAATTGGAAACAGTATATCCCAGGGGTAGTACCTTCTTCATTTGGGCTGTGATTCAGGAGAAGGATTATAGGTGGTAGAGTAAAACTTTAAGCCCTGAGCAAATTTGTGATTAACAAAAGAGGCCAGAATGGTCAAGTGGCTTCAGGTATACTTGAGCAGAGAGAGAAGATGAAGGAACAAATGGGGCAATAGTAACTGATATTTGGAGGTCCCAGAATAAGTGAGAAAGGAAAGCTGCAGACTCTGGGAAGGGTCAAGAACAGACTGTCCTTCAGTGCAGAGGTCTTGGAGCCCTGTGAGCTGCTGAATCATTTATCCTTTATAATGAACACCTCAGTTTTGTAGAGATGAAAGGCTACCTGTGCTCATCCCAAAACCTGTATGAATTCTAGTCAGTTCTGCTGAATTCTCTGTGTTTCTTCAGCATTCTCTGCCATTTCGTGAATAATAAACCTAGAAGTTATGTTTAAGAAATATTTGCTAGCAGGAGTTCCTGTTGTGGCTCAGTGGTAGTGAACCCGACTAGTATCCATGAGGACATGGGTTTGATCCCTGGCCTCACTCAGTGGGTTAAGGATCCGGTGTTGCCATGAGCTGTGGTGCAGATCGCAGACATAGCTCGGATCTGGCATCGCTGTGGCTGTGGCCTAGGTCAACAGCTACAGCTCTGATTCGACCCCTAGCCTGGGAACCTCCATATATCACGGGTGCAGCCCTAAAAAGACAAAAGACAAAAAGAAAAAAAAAAGATATTTGCTAGATAGTTAGCACTTTATACATTAGCTACTTAGACATTTCAGAACTCTGAACAGGTTTTTAAACCATTTCGTTGGTAAAGAAAACCATGGTCATGCTTTAAAAGTGGCCTGTCATGGATAGTTCATCCCTTATAATTAGTTTTTAGATTTCTGTGAAATTGGTTGAGAAGACTATTTCAGGTATAAGTTTTCAAGTGGAAACTTTATAATCATGGTCTGGAAGTTGTAATTCGAAATGTATTGGGAACTCTCCAGATTACATTATACCAACCTCGTGTGTTATCTCTTTATAATGAAGCTTTATATATTTAGAATGTGTATGTCTCCGTAGGAGTGTCTGAAAGGCAACTGTCCATGTCAACACTGAGAATGATGTGACTGGACCCAAAGTTCGGTTTAAGATTTCTGCACACTCAAGCCCCACTGCCTTAGTGCTTGTCACCCATACTATCCTCCCCTGACAGAGATGACCCTATCTGAAACAACGTCCATAATGTTTTAGGAATCAGTGACCTTCGAGGATGTAGCTGTAGACTTTACTCAAGAAGAGTGGGCCCTATTGAACTCATCCCAGAGAAAACTCTTCAGAGATGTGATGCTAGAGAATATTAGTCATCTGGTCTCAATTGGTGAGTCTCTTACTATTTCTGTGTGTGCTCATCCATTTAACATGTATGTCGAGGGAGTTCCTGTTTTGGTGCAGTGGAAATGAATCCAACTAGTATCCATGAGGATGCAGGTCTGATCCCCGGCCTTGCTCAGTGGGTTCAGGATCTGGCATTGCTGTGGCTGTGGTGTAGGCCGACAGTTGTAGCTCCAGTTTGACCCCTAGCCTGGGAACTTCCATGTGCCCGTGGGTGCGGCCCTAAAAACAAACAAACAAACAAATAGGAGTTCCCATTGTGGCGCAGTGGAAATGAATCCAACTAGGCACCATGAGGTTGCAGGTTCGATCCCTGGTCTCGCTCAGGGGGTTGAGGATCCAGCGTTGCCGTGAGCTGTGGTATAGGTCCCAGATGCGGCTCATATCCTGCATTGCTGTGGCTGGGGTGTAGGCCGGTGGCTTAGCTCCAATTGGACTCCCTAGCCTGAGAACCTCCATATGCTACAGGTGCGGCCCTATAAAGCAAAAAAGAAACAAACAAACAAAGTATGTCGAAAAGCTTTCCTATTCTCACTCCAGACTGTCTTGATTCTTTTGTAACTCTCAAAGTACCCTATAGCAGTTTTCTTTACTAAAATTTAGTTTGTCAATCCCACTACTATGTAATCTTCCTGACACAATTCCATGTCTTTATTGCTATTCAATCTCTTAACACTCAAATAGTGGTGGGAACTCACCTATTTTGTATGGATAAGTAAATATATTGATTTTTAAAAATTTATTTTGTGGTAAGAACTGTGGTTTGATCAGATCACAGGTTTTAAAATAATGTATATTGTTATTGTTTTCCACATAGAACCTAGATTTTTCTCGTGGAGGTTGTATTTATTGGAGTCTTTTTGGATATAATGTTAGAATGCTGTGAAAAGTTATGTTTTCTCAGTGAATGAAATTATTGTGGATTCCACAGTCTGTCTGAACTTCAGCGTGGGCAGTAACAGTGGTAGGTCCTTAATGTCTTCCGGGACAAATTCGAGAGCTATCATTTTGCTGGTCAAAGACTATAAATGTTGTTTTCAATTTATTCCTCTCTCTGCTGACCTTCAGAGGTTATCGTATTCTTCCTCATTAGTCTGCTCTGTACTGAAGATCATGTACTGTTATAAGCAAAGAACTCAAAATCCACATGTCTTTCTCCTACAAACAGGCAATCAACTCCACAAATCAGATGTGATTTCCCATGCGGAACAAGAAGAGCAACTTTCAAGAGAAGGGTTAGGTTTTCTGCAAGGCCAGAGTCCAGGTGAGCTCCAAGAAGCTGTGCTTCAATAGGAGGAGGAGCCTGGTCAGTGAGTGAATAGGCCCTAACAAATATCACAGACACCAATTTTCTATTCAAGTGTCTTTCTACCATTGCCTTTGGCCTTAGGCACAGTGAAATTTATGTACCACTGGCGTTAATCAACATTCACAAAAAGTCCATTTTCCTGGTCCTGTTCTACGAATCAGACCTTTTCTTGTCCTCCCCAACTTGACATCTTCATTTTATTTGTTTCATATTTCAGTCCTAAAAATGACAATTGTTATAGTCCTATAATGTGTTTCTTCTCTTTAAAGTTTTTTTTTTTTTTTTTTTGCCTTTTCCAGGGCCGCACCTGCAGCATATGGAAGTTCCTAGGCTAGGGGTCGAATTGGAGCTGTAGCCACTGGCCTACGCCAGAGCCACAGCAACACGAGATCTAAGCCATGTCTGCGACCTACACCATAGCTCATGGCAATGCCGGATCCTTAACCCACTGAGCAAGGCCAGGGATCAAACCCACAACCTCTTGGTTCCTAGTCGGATTCATTAACCACAGAGCCATGACAGGACTCCTAAAGTATTTCTCAATTTGACATTGTTTCCTATGTATGTGTCAATAATCGAAATATATACAGACGAGCATCGAGTCTCTTCAGCATTTTAATCCCCCTAATACCACAGTCATTTCAGGTAGAGAAGATGATCTGAAAAAACAAGAAATGATATCCATGCAACATATCTGCAAGAAGGACACATCTTTAATCTGTGCAATGGTAAGCTTCACAGGTATAAACCTATTCTTCCAAATGAAGACCTGGGAATTGAATAATTAGAATTTGTTAAAGTTAGGATCACGGGCTCCCACAGGAGTTTTTTTTTGTTTGTTTGTTTTATTTTGGGGCAGGGTGGAGGGAGTGTTGGCTGCACCTGCAGCATTCAGAAGTTCTCAGGCCAGGAATTAAACCTGTGCTGCAATAGCAACCCAGACTGCTGCAGTGACAATGCCAGATCCTTAACGCACTGTACCACAAGAGAACGCCACAGAAGATTTTAGTTTGGTTTTAGGGGTGAAACATTAACCTGTAGTGAAAAGTATAACTTGAGGTCTTATAAACAGATAATTATGTAATTATGGTTTATATTCCTAATTATTAAAGCATAATAATGTCTTTAAAATTAAATATTTCTGCAGTTGGCAACGATACAATGAAAGATAAAATTTCTATGCTTGCAAGAGAATAATACCCCTTATTTATATAAATAATATAGGAAAAATATTTTTTAGAATTTTTTATTAAAGTATAGTTGATTTACAGTGTTGTGCCAATTTCTGCTATACAGCAAAATAACCCAGTCATGCATATATATACATTCCCTTTCTTATATATATTATTAATTTCTATCATGGTCTATCCTGAGAGACTGGATATAGTTCCCTCTGCTACTATAGTAGGACCTCATTACTTATCCATTCTAAATGAAATGGTTTGCATCTATTAACCCTAGACTCTCTCCCCCTTGTCAATCATGGGTCTGTTCTCTGTGTCTGTGAATCTGTTTCTGTTCTGTAGATAGGTTCACTCGTGCTGTATTTTAGATTCCACATATAAGTGATAATCATATTGTATTTATCTTTTTTTTCTGACTTGATTCACTTAGTGTGAGAATCCCCAGTAGCAAATGGCATTTCATTCTTTTTTTAAGGCTGAGTAGTATTCCATTGTATATATGTACCACATCTTAATTCATTCATCTATCAATGAAAATTTGGGTTGTTTCCATATCTTGGCTATTGTGAATAGTGCTGCAATGAATGTAGAGATGCATGTATCTTTTTGAATGAATATTTTGTTCAGATATATGCCCAGGAGTGGGATTGCTGGATCATATGGTAGTTCTATATTTAGTTTTCTGAGGAACTTCCATACTGTTTTATGTAGTGGTTTTACCAATTTAAATTCCCACCAACATTGTGGGAGGGTTCTCTTTCCTCCACATCCTCTCTAGCATTTGTTGTTGATTTTTTTTCTATTTTTTTAATCTCTTGTATTGATTTCCTCTCTGATCTTTATGATTCCCTTCCTGGTGCTGGGTCTAGTTTTTATTTGTTCTCTTTTTTAAATTCTTTTAGGTATTACATTGGTTGTTGATTTGAGATTTTTCTTTTCTTTTTTTCTTTCTTTTTTTTTTTTTTTTTTTTTTGGAAGACCTGTATGCTATGAACTTCTCTCTAAGCACTGCTTTTGCAGCATACCATAGATTGTGTATGATTGTGTTTTCATTGTTGTTTGTCTCAAGGTATTTTTTAAGTGTTTTTTGTTTGTTTGTTTGTTTTGTCTTTTTAGGGCCATACCTGCTGCATATGGCGTTTCTGTGGCTAGAGGTTGAATTGGAGGTGTAGCTACTGCCCTACACCACAGCCACAGCAATGCCAGATCCGAGCCACATCTGCAACCTATACCACAGCTCATGGCAATGCCAAATCCTTAACCCACTGAGCAAGGCCAGGGATCAAACCTGTGTCTTCAAGGATGCTAGTTGGGTTTGTTTCCACTGAGCCATGACAGGAACTCCTCAAGGTATTTTTTAATTTAATATAGGAACAGTTTTAACTAGAGTATTGATTGTTCTAGAATGTATATGTAGAGAAATGAATGAAGGAATGAATAAATGTGAGCCAACCTGTAATAGTCTCATTTCCTTTCAAAATGCAGAGATCTCACACTCAAGAGGATCCTGTGCAATGCAAAGATTTCAGAGAAAAATTTACTGAAATCTTAACATTGACTCAATATGTGATACCTCAAGTGGGAAAGAAACCCTGTATCAGTGAAGATTTTGGAAAAGCTATCAGTTACTTGTCATCCTTTAATCTACATAAGCAAATTCATGCTAGAAGTAAATCCCATGACCGTCATCAACATAGGAATACGTTTATTCAAAGTCCTGCCCTGAGAGAACACCACAGTACTCAAACTGGTGAGAAAACATTTGAATGTCATGTATGTAGAAAAGCCTTTGGTAAAAGTTCTAACCTTAGACGACATGAGATGATTCACACTGGAGTGAAACCACATGGATGTCATCTTTGTGGGAAATCCTTCACTCATTGTTCTGACCTTAGAAAACATGAGAGAATTCACACTGGAGAGAAATTATATGGATGTCATCTGTGTGGGAAAGCTTTCAGTAAAAGTTATAACCTTAGGCGACATGAGATGATTCACACTAGAGAGAAACCAAGTGAATGTCATCTATGTGGGAAGGCCTTCGCTCATTGTTCTGACCTTAGAAAACACGAGAGAACTCACTTTGGAGAGAAACCCTATGGGTGCAATCTATGTGGTAAAACATTCAGTAAAACTTCTTACCTTAGACAACATGAGAGGACTCACAATGGAGAGAAACCATATGAATGTCATCTATGTGGGAAAGCCTTCACTCACTGTTCTCACCTTAGAAAACATGAGAGAACTCATACAGGGGAGAAGCCATACGAATGTCATGTATGTGGAAAAGCCTTCACTGAATCATCTGTTCTTAGACGACATGAGAGAACTCACACTGGAGAGAAACCATATGAATGTCATCTATGTTGGAAAGCCTTCACTGATTCTTCTGTCCTTAAGCGACATGAGAGAACTCACACTGGAGAAAAACCGTATGAATGTCAGCTGTGTGGGAAAGCCTTCAATCACTCTTCTGTCCTTAGACGACATGAAAGAACTCACACTGGTGAGAAGCCGTATGAATGCAATATATGTGGTAAAGCCTTCAATAGAAGTTATAACTTTAGATTGCATAAGAGAATTCACACTGGAGAGAAACCATATAAATGTTATATATGTGGGAAAGCCTTCAGTAAATATTTTAACCTTAGACAACACGAGAGAACTCACACGATAAAGGTAATAAATGTGGAAGGATCACCACCCAGAGCTTCAAACTATAAACACTCTTAAGGAAGGAACACTATGTTTATATTCAATCTATAAGAGCCTTTATTCATCCTTATTACTTCACTCAATTAAAGTTACTTCAAAGTTGATAGAATTCATATGTTTGTCACTATATATTATAACAAAACCTTTGGCAGTAGACTCACCTGGGAGAAGTGAAACTATAAATGAAATGAATGTGGAAGAATCTTCATCCACAGCTGTAAATGTTAAACTAAATGGGTAAATCACATGTCAGAGAAATTCTATGTCTGCAGTCAGTGTAGAAATACCACCAGTTACAATTTGTCCTTTAAATAAATAAGTGAACTGCACAGGAGAGAAATTTTAGATCTGTAATCACTGCATACTCTCACACTCATTTAACTTAGCACCATTCTTGGCATGCACGAGAAAGATTCTGTGTCAGGTAACTGCTAAAAACGAAATAAGTGGGACCAAGTTAGGACATGAAGAAGTGTAAAGACATTTGGGATAACCCTTTTCTAGGATGTCTAATATACTTATGCTAATTTATGTAATGACAAATTACCATCCCTCCTAGTGATGCGTAAGACACCTGGAAAGCTGGGAGAGCAGAAAGAAGCCAAGATAATCTGATCTTGCCCATATTTCCCTGTCATGTCATTCCCCTGCCATGAATTCGCAAATCACCAAATGGGAATGAGGCCCATGAGTTCCGGCCCCTCCCATATACAAATGCAGAAGGCTAGGCAAGAAAAAATGGGAGCTTCTCTTCTGCCAGGATAATAAGAGAAGGCCTGCTCCTTGGTACTCATTTGAACATGACTAATATATATGTTTCACAAGTGGCAATACTAAGAACACAGATGTTTATTAATTTGTCCTCTTTTTCTAAGGAATAAATGGACTCAATGTGAAGGGATAGAAAAACATATTCTGCAAAAATAGAAATCATGGGAGCAGAGGTAGCTATACTATCAGACAAAATAGACTTACTCAAAAAACTGAGTTCATCAAGAGGCTATAACATTTGTAAATAAGCAAACTGAAATACACAGTGACTCTCCCCTACATCTCTGAGACTATTTCCTTATGTGGGAATTAGACCCAATGAAAGCTGAGGGGTAAAAGGAAGTGACAGTGCATTGAAGTATAATTTAACTTGTTTTCTGTTACTATAATTAAAATTTTTTTCCAGGCATTCCTTTGAAAAGCCCCATCATTAAAGAATTACTCCTCTAGGAGGAAGAAACTCGGCTGTACCTAAACCACAATGGTTGTGAAATGGCACTTTGATGAAAGTTGCTCAGATGGCCTGAAAAATATGTGACCTCTCTAAGAGGTAATGCAGTACACATAAGGGAACCTACTTCCACATTCTAAGGGGGAAAGGAAACTTTCCTCCTCAAAGTACCCTGATCTTAGTACATGTGGCCATCAAGTGACCTGAGAGTCCTCACAACTAGGGGACACTTCAGTTTGAGATCGTTGCTCTGAGTTAAAGTACAGAACCCTGGTGAAATGAAGCAGTTCATGTGTTTGATTTAGATAGATACCATAAGGGAGATTCTAATTTCCCTTCATAGGGATATGAGCACATGAGGAGACAGAAGGTGCTAAGCTAGTGACTAGGGTTTCCCTAGTGTTGAAAGCATTTACCCGGCTTTTGTCCTGAGATAATGCAGCAACTCCTGTCATTTTTTTCATGATGAAAATATTTTGGGGTGTGTTTATTAATATTCCAACAATGACATATTGGAAGTGGAGAACTATCCAGGAGTAGAAAGTGGGGAGTATGGAGCACATTGTGTATAATGATGAGTATTTGGCTAATAACCTTCATGTCCAGCCTCAGATACATACTCTGATTGCTTTCATCATAAGGAATCAAGTCATTTCAAAAGATCAAAAGACAGACCTTCAGGCACAGGGCAACACAAAGCCACAGGACACCCCCCGCCCTAAATATTGTGGCTCTCCACTACCGCCTGTCCAGGGTTGCCTGAGAAAGGATCAGAATGTCCAGTTCTTTGTGAGTGTAGTTCACAGTCCATATTTGAGGTTGATTCCTTCCTATTCAATCAGGGATCCTTTCCTTCTAGCATCCATGGAAGAAGAATGAGTTTTGCAAATGAAAGAAAGTAATAGTAGATGGCTTTTGAGTCATCTTAAGTGTTGGAATTCCAAAAGCATATACTGGATTCTGAGTCTATTCTGTTGTGGTTGTTAGTTAGGTCACTATTTTTTGTAAGATGCCTGCCTGTATTTTCATGTCAGGATAAGTATCGCGGACTAGGGGCATCAGAGGTTTGGGAGAAACAAGCCCTGAGAGCTAAGTCTTCAGCAAACCTCACCTCCACTCAAGGGTTCCTCCAACGCCCACTCACATGCACAGGACACCAACTTGCATGCAGCCCTCACTGACCAGGTACCACCCCAGTGCCATCTCCCTGCGTCTGAGGTTCCAGATCAACATACTGCACTTGCAGGAAAAGATCTGTTAGAGCTCTCCTCTCAAGTCCAGTATCTACAGTGGCAACCAAGTTCTTTCACTAACTCCGGCTTCCAAATCCCTGGACCAGTGACATGGTCTCAGAGCACAGCACAGTTGACAGTAGAGTTCGCATCACAATGTCGTTTTTCCACCCACTCTGAAACTTCCCCTAGATGTCCTCGCTCATGTCCCCATGACCTCTGCAAATATTCTCAGTCCTCTTGGGTTCCCAGAAAAGCCAAGTGCTGGAAAGAAAGGCAGAGTGGGTGCCACACACCAGAACAAGCAATGGAACAACTTTGTAAGTTCTGGAAAATAACAGAAAGCTCTAGTGCCTGCTTGTGTCACACCTTGCCAGCTGGGGAGCACCAATTGTCACACTCTCCAACAGCCCTGGAATGGTACATGTGAACACAGTTGCCTGGAACTCAAGAGGCCTGGGTAGACCAGATGGCAGAAAGTAAGCTGAGGACGGAAGCAGCCGATGGAGGCTTAATGCGTGTCTCTGGCAGGGTTGCTGCATCCTGGTTGTAAACCCAAGGCCAAGCTTTGTCAGCCAGTGGCCTGAATCCTGATATCTGGTGGGAATCCTGTGACTAGTAGGCTCCAGACCTATCTATGCCTCTGCGAGGGAAAGCCCTCTTCTCAAGGTCAGCACAGTAGTTCCCTCATTAGCCCAAATCCCCCTCCAGTTTGGTTTATCCTTCCCTCATGTTCTGGTCCATGGGTTATTTTATTGTGCAAACCTAGGGTTCGGACTCCAAAATACCCCACAAGGCCCAACAATAGAATTTGTATTCTGTTCTACAATCTCTGTAGGCTTTTTTCTTTCTTTCTTTCTTTCTTTCTTTCTTTCTTTCTTTCTTTCTTTCTTTCTTTCTTTTCTTTTTTTTTTTTTTTTTTTGTCTTTTTGCCTTTTCTTGGGCCACTCCCACGGCATATGGAGGTTCCCAGGCTAGGGGTCTAATCAGAGCCATAGCTGCCAGCCTACGCCGAGCCACGTCTTCGACATACACCACAGCTCATGGCAAAGCCAGATCATTAACCCACTGAGCAAGGGCAGGGACCAAACCTGCAACCTCATGGTTCCTAGTCGGAGTCATTAACCACTGCGCCACGACGGGAACTCCTCCCTAGGCTTTTAATTATTATCATTTATATACTTATTCATTTTATTGTAATTAGGATAATCATTATCAATGTAACTCATTATGATTTTATTGTTTTTTTTAAAATATATTATGTCTTTTTTTTTTTTTTTCTTGTTGCCTTTTCTAGGGCTGCACCCATGGCATGTGGAAATTCCCAGGCTAGGGGTCTAATCGGAGCCGTAGCTGCCAAGCCTATGCCAGAGACACATCAACGCGGGATTCGAGCCATATCTGCAACCTACACCACAGCTCACGGCAATGCTGGATCCTTAACCCACTGAGCAAGGCCAGGGATTGAACCCGAAACCTCATGGTTCCTAGTCGGATTCGTTAACCACTGAGCCACAACGGGGACTCCATGCCTTCTTTTTGTGGTAGTAGTTGCACAGCATTGAACAGAGTCTCTCTGTTCACCTAGGTGTCAGGTGGACTGAAGATAATGGTGGCAGGTTCCTCCATATAGCTGCCCATTCACGGTTCTCCTGGCTTCCTGAAGAGCCTCCTGAAATGTTAGAAGTCTCTTTCCAAAGGCAAATCCTGCCTGGGTGTCTGGAAAAATGTATATCTTATTAGGGCCCCCAAACTGTTGTGCTGGCCTAAAGCACACAGAAGAGTGTCTTTGACCAGCCAGAGTCTTCACGCAAATTTCTGAGGCCACTCAAGGGCACAGGAGGCGGGTGCTCTTCCCTTCCTGATCCACATGAGCCTCCGCAGAACTCCAAAATCAGCACAGAAGCTCGAGAGCTGGTTTTACAAATACTGAGGCTCACAGGAGTCATCCCAGGCTCCTGAACCTCTGAAATGTTCTGTATCCCCTGGGGTGTCCAAGAAAGCATGGGGCGGCGCTGCATGGCAAGGAGGGGGCAGCCTGTCCTGTGACTGACCCTCAAATTGTCTAAGTCACTCAGTGAGCTCAGAACCAACTTAGGCTGCCACTGTGGCCACTGCTGGATGAGGACTGCTGGCCGAGATAGGTGAACTGAAGTGTCTGGACCCAAAGGGGCTTCTTAAAGAACAAGAAAAGTTGACCAGGTCCTTGTGGGGACCTAAAGTGCCTAATAGCGGGAGTCTTTGAGCACCAGGTGTGTCTGGGCCCTGCCTTCTCTGCAGGGCACTCAGGCCATCAGAAAACTGGCTCAACCCCTGAAATTCTGTGAGGTTCCTGTGGCTGGTTGGTTCTAGAACAGGGCATCTCTATGTCTGCCCTCTAGGGATCTCCTCCAAAGGTTGGCATGGAAGTTCTCAAGATTGCCCGTGTTCTAAATATTACTTTAATAATTATTATCATTATTGCTGTTGTAAAACATGGAATAAACTTTCTCGATCCCTGAAAAACTGATGTCCTGAAGAAGTGACAGAGGGTTCCCAGAGTACTCACAGCAGCTCTCTGGATCCCAAGTTACCTCCATACGTCATTTCCCCCAGGGAATTTTCAGAAATTTTCCATGTACACTGCCAGATGCTTGGACTGGCCAATTTTTTCAGGGCATCTTACCTATCTGAGCCCTTGGAAAGTATTCTGAGTCACTGCAGGCCCAGCAAAGGCTGGTGGTCCCCTGAAGATCTATCAGGGGGTCAAGAGAGTCAGTACAGATGTCATAAGATACTCCTTGGGACCCAGAAACCACTGGGGTGGGCTGGGAGCACTGGGGGAGATCCTCAGACCCTGGAGCCCAAGCAGAGTTTTCTAAGTTTGCCTGGAATCAGGTCGCCCCTCAGCCCACTCAGTGTTGCCACCAGCATCCAAGGAGCACCATCCAACCAGGCTGCTCAGCAATTGCTCCAGATAGAGAAGCATAAACCCAGAGCTCACACCTGAAAAACAGGTGACAGGGCAGCAAGGGGATAGAGGAGGAGATAGCTGGGCTCTTAATTTTTAAGTTACTGTGGCTTTGGAGGGGAGGTAAGGATGGATTCTAACTCTGGCCTTCCTTTGGGAGACTAACTGCTCCCCCGTCTGAAGACACACACTCGTTTTTGCTTATTGGTCTTATCCTGTCAGTAGCTAATGTTGCAGCTGGACTGACCCTTGTGGTCCTTAGTGTGATTGCAAGATGCCTTCATCAATAGCAATTAGGAAGGGATTGAAAGGGACAAGGTTTACTTCTCCACAAGTCCTGGAAAACAGCAATCCTGGGGCCAGCAGTGAGGTCATGGGGAGAGAGCGCATAGAACTGGGGTTTGCCTTTTAAGGGTTGCAGGTGGGGCCTAGGATTCCACAGGCTTACGCTTTATTAGTGAAATTAAAACACAGGAGGAACTTGAAGCATGGGAAGAGAAATTGTCAGTTATCTAAATCAGCCAACATCTCCAAAAAAAGGAGTTGGGATGAGGGTGGCCTGGATCTTTCTAGTCTAGTCATGTGTCTGGTAATGTGTTTAGTTGAAATATCCAGCTTTGAAGCGGTCGCCTCAACAATCAAAGCTTAACTCAGGCAATTGCATTATAGAAAGAAAAATCTGAGAGTTCCCATCGTGGCTCAGCAGTTAAAGAACATGACTAGCATCCATCAGGATGCGGGTTCAATCCCTGGCCTCACTCAGTGGGTTAAGGATCCGGTGTTGCCGTGAGCTGTGGTGTAGATCGCAGATGCGGTTTGGATCCTGAGTTGCTGTGGCTGTGGTGTAGGCTGTCGGCCACAGCTCCGATTGGACCCCTAGCCTGGGAACCTCCACATGACGCGGGTGCGGCCCTAACAAGAAAAAAAAGAAAAAAGAAAAACCAACTGTCAGGATACACCTTATACATGTTTAAATGAACAAAAGTAAAAGTTACATTGAATGACAGATTTTTTTTTCACATGAATTTTTATGCCGTATCCTATTTTCACTTATTTCACTGTCAGCATTTCAGAATAATGACTACATATAAACAACAGTCCATTTCCTTTTTTAAATAAGAAAAAGGAATATTGTTACTGGGACGTTACTTGGATCACACAGGAAAATCAACATGACCAGCTAATCTAGAACATCATGCTTGAAATGAGCAAAATTTACCATAAACAAAAAAAATACCCCTGGCAAACCATGAATTAATTTAATTTAAACCTCAGAGGATATCCAGGCAGTAAGTTTTCTACATTAAATTTGATGGTTTCCTTACATTATTTATCCTGTTTTACAGAAAACATCAGCTCAGTGAAGGGGGGTTCCGCTGCCCCTGTCATGGAACCTCTAGATGCAGCATGGCCCTACAAACCTAGGTTTCAGTATAGCAAAAGTGATTTAGGGCCTCTGCATCCAGAATTGTGAAAGGTTCATTTTTGTTACATAAAGTCACCAGTCTGTGGTAATTCGTTAGCGTGACAATAGAACATTATACATGGAAGAATATCAATATAATCAACATTTAGATGAAATACAACATGACCCTGAGCAAGTTGCCTTGCTTTAAAAGGGGTTAGGGAGCTACAAACAGACCTGAGAGTCACACAAACAAATAAATCAAATCACATACATTGCTGTCTTTTTTTTTTTTTTTTTTTTTTTTTTTTGTATTTTCTAGGGCCGCTCCTGCGGCCTATGGATGTTCCCAGTCTAGGGGTCTAATCGGAGCTGTAGCAGCTGGCCTACACCAGAGCCACGCCACGTGAGATCCGAGCCACATCTATGACCTACACCACAGCTCATGGCAACACTGGATCCTTAACACACTGAGCAAGGTCAGGTATCGAACCTGCAACCTCATGGTTCCTAGTTGGATTCATTTCCACTGCACCATGAGGGGAACTCCCGTTGTGTCCTTTTTTTAGGTTTCACATGTAAGTGATAGCATTTGATGTTGGTATCTCACTGTCTGGCTAAGTTCACTTAGCATGATAATTTCTAGGTCCATCCATGCTGCTGCAAATGCCATTATTTCTTTCCTTTTAACAGCTGAGTAATATTCCATTGTGTATATGTACCACATCTTCATTCATGCCTTTGTCAATGGGCATTTAGGTTGTTTCCACATCTTGGCTATTGTATATAGAGCCACATTGAACATTAGAGTACATGTGTCTTTTTGAGTCATAGTTTTCTCTGGACAGATGCCCAAGAGTGGGATTGCTGGGTCAAATGGTAATTCTATTTTCAGTTTTCTGAGGAATCTCCATACTGTTTTCCGCAGCGGTTGCACCAATTTACATTCCCACCAACAGTGCCGGAGGGTTCACTTTTCTCCACACTCTCTCCAGCATTTGGTATTTGTGGACTTATTAATGATGGCCATTCTGGCTGGTGTGAGGTGGTACCTCATAGTGGTTTTGATTTGCATTTCTCGAATAATTAGTGATGTTGAACATCTTTCATGTGTTTTTTGACCATCTGTGTGTCTTCTTTGGAGAATTGTCTGTTTAGATTTTCTGCCCATTTTTTGATAGGGTTGTTCATTTTTTTGGTATTGAGCTGCAGAAGGTGTTTATAAATTTTGGAGATTAATACCTTGTCAGTCGCTTCATTTACAAAGATTTTCTCCCATTCTGTGGGTTGTCTTTTCCTTTTGTTTAGGGTTTCCTTTGCTGTGCAGAAACTTTAAAGTTTAGCTAAGTCCCATTTATTTATTTATTTATTTATTTCTCTCTCTCTCTCTTTTTTCTTTTTGCTATTTCTTGGGCCGCTCGAGCGGCATATGGAGGTTCTCAGGCTAGGGTCGAATTGGAACTGTAGCCACCGGCCTACGCCAGAGCCACAGCAACGCGGGATCCGAGCCGCGTCTCTGACCTACACCACAGCTCACGGCAACGCCGGATCATTAACCCACTGAGCAAGGGCAGGGACCGAACCTGCAACCTCATGGTTCCTAGTCGGATTCATTAACCACTGCGCCACGACGGGAACTCCTCATTTGTTTATTTTTGTTTTCACTGTCATTACTCTCGGATGTGGATCTGAGAAGATGTTGCTGTGGCTTACGTCAGAGAGTGTTTGGTCTATGTTTTCCTCTTAAGAGTTTTGTAGTATCCAGTCTTATATTTAAGTCTTTAATCCATTTCAAGTTTATTTTTGAGTATGGTGCTAGGAAGTGTTCTAATTTCATAGATTTACATGTGGCTCTCCAGTTTTCCCAGCACCAGTTATTGAAGGGGCTGTCTTGTCTCCATTGTACATTCTTGCCTCCTTTGTCATAGATTAATTGACTATAGGTGCATGGGTTTAATTCTTTTGTTTGTTTGTTTGTTTTTTGTCTTTTTCTATGGCCGCACCCATGTATATGGTGATTCCCAGGCTAGGGGTCTAATCGGAGCTGTAGCTACTGGCCTACACCAGAGCCACAGCAATGAGAGATCTGAGCCACATCTGTAACTTACGCCACAGTTCAAGGCAATGCCAGATCCTTAACCCACTGAGCAAGGCCATGGATTGAACCTGCAACCTCATGTTCCTAGTCAGATTCATTAACCACTGGAGCCACAATAGGAACGCCAAAGGACGTGTTGCTAATTCTGGGTTTTCTATCCTGGTCCACTGATCTATATGTCTGTCCTTGTGCCAGTACCATACAGTTTTGATAACTGTTGCTTTGCAGTATAGCCTGAAGTCAGGGAGCCTGATTACTCAAGGTCCATTTTTCTTTTTCAGGATGTCTGATTATTCTAGGTCTTTTGTGCTTCCAAACAAACTTTAAAATATTTTGTTCTAGTTCTGGGAGTTCCCGTCGTGGCGCAGTGGTTAACAAATCCGACTAGGAACCGTGAGGTTGCAGGTTCGGTCCCTGGCCTTGCTCAGTGGGTTAACAATCCAGCGTTGCTGTGAACTGTGGTGTAGGTTGCAGACGTGGCTCGGATCCCAAGTTGCTGTGGCTCTGGTGTAGGCCAGCGGCTACAGCTCCGATTCAACCCCTAGCCTGGGAACCTCCATATGCCGTGGGAGCGGCCCAAAGAAATAGCAAAAAGACAAAAAAAAAAAAAATTTGTTCTAGTTCTGTGGAAAACGTCCTTGTTGATTTGATAAGGATTGCATTGAATCTGTAGATTTCCTTGGGGAGTATAGTCATTTTGATAATATTGATTCTTCCAATCTAAGAGCATGGTAAGTCTTTTCATCTGTTTATGTCATCTTTGATTTCTTTTTTTCTTTTTTTTAGAGCTACACCCATGGCAAATGCAGGTTACCAGGCTAGGCGTCAAATTGGAGCTATAGCTGCCAGTCTACACCATAGCCACAGCAATGCCAGAGCTGAGCCATGTTTGTGACCTACACCACAGCTCACTGCAATGCCAGATCCTTAACCCACTGAGTGGGGCTGGGGATCAAACTTGCATCCTCATGGATACAGGTCTGGTTTGTTACTGCTAAAGCACAATAGGAACTTGTGATCCATATTTTTGCATAGTGTTTATTAATGGTAATATAAAAGTATTTCAATGAAGTCTTCTCCTTTCATCAGTTCTGAGCTATGACTTTCACTAGACCTATCTAGTAATGTTATCAAATTATTCATTTCATTAGGCCTCTCTATAATGCTGTTGTTAAAAAAAAAAAGCCACAAAAAACAGATTGAATATATTGGAAAATATGTCAGCCAAAAAATTTGTCTTAGGAGTTCCCATCATGGCTCAGAGGAAATGAATCTGACTAGCATCCATGAGGATGCAGGTTCTATCCCTGGCCTTGCTCAGTGGGTTAAGGATCCAGCATTACTGTGGCTGTGGTGTAGGCAACAGCTACAACTCTGATTGGACCCCTAGCCTGGGAACCTATATATACCGTGGGTGGGGCCCTAAAAAGGCAAAAAAAAAAAAAAATTGTCTTAGCACCTACTCCTTACAAGGGCATTGTCTATTATATTATTATCACCACAGTATTACATTCTATTTAGACCCTGTTTAGTGAGAGGGTGCCTTTATTAAGAAAATGTTTAAAAAGAATACTCTAGGTAGAGACACTTGTGATATATTTTGAAATATTCCTACACAATTCAAAATTATGTGGATAACTATAATTAGAAAATTAGATGTTTCTAAAAGCTGGCCCTAATTTCTAGAGTGGAAACAAATTTACAGTTAAAGAATTTACATTCCTTGTTTCTTTCTTTCTTTTTTTTTGGGGGGGGGTGTGCAGGCCAGGAATCAAACCTGTGACATAGCACCCACCCAAGCCACCACAGGGATAATGTAGGATCCTTACCCTGCTGTACCACTAGGCTATGACACCATTTTCCTTGTTTTTAATTCTAGAAAGTTATGAATCAGAAACCCAGGGTTTATTTTTGGGTTTTTTTTTGGGGGGGGAGGGTGGATTTTTTTGCCAGAAGAATTTTCACATGCCCTTACAACAGAACCACTTTCTTTATTTTATGTATTTAAGATACTGTGTCAAAAAATTATTACCATAGGAGTTCCCGCCATGGCTCAGCAGTTAATGAGCCTGACTAGCATCCATGAGGACGCAGGTTTGATCCCTGGTCTCGCTCAGTGGGTTAAGGATCTGGCGTTGCTGTGAGCTGTGGTGTAAGCTGATGGCTATAGCTCCGATTGTACCCCTAGCCTAGGAAACTCCCTATGCCATGGGTGGGGCTCAAAAGAAAAAGAAAAATTATTACCATACCCTAAAATTTTAGTTTCATAAAAATTCAAGAATGGAAACCTCATTTTAAGAAAATATCCATTGATTAAGCGTTATTTTTTAGGGCCCAACCTGTGGCATATGGAAGTTCCTGGGCTAGGGTCAAATTGGAGCTGCAACTGCCAGTGTACACCACAGCCACAGCAACTTGAGATCCAAGCTTCACCTGTGACCTACAGCACAGCCCATGGCAACACCGGATACTTAACCCACTGAGCGAGGCCAGGGATGGAAACCGTATCCTCATGGATACTAGTCAGATTGGTTTCTGCTGAGCCACGACGGGAACTCTGAAAAATCCATTGATTAAACTTTTGTAAAGGGCAGTTTTTCTAAGAATTATGCATTATGCAAAACAATACATTCAGTGTAAAATGCAACTTGAGGAGTTCCCATCATGGCTCAGCAGAAATTAATCTGACTAGTATTCATGAGGACACAGTTTTGATCCCAGGCCTTGATCAGTGGGTTAAGGATCCTGCATTGCCCTGAGCTGTGGTGTAGGTCACAGATGTAGCTTGGATATGGCATTGCTGTGGCTGTGGCATAGGCTGGTGGCTGCAGCTCCAATTTGACCCCTAGCCTGGGAACCGCCATATGCCTTGGGTGTGGCCCTAAAAAAAATAAAATAAAATAAAATAAAATGAGTTCCCATCATGGTGCAGAAGAAATGAATCTGACTAAGAACCACGAAGTTGTGGGTTCGATCCCTGGCCTCACTCAGTGGGTTAAGGATACACCTCAGTAGTGTAGGTCGAAGATGCAGCTTAGATCTGGCATGGCTGTGGCTGTGGCGTAGATTAGACACCTAGTCTGGGACCCTCCATATGCCACAGGTACGGACCTAAAAAGCAAAAAAAAAAAAAAAAAAGCATTACATATGTATATTTCTCTATTATCTAAAATCAAAATAAGTAGGAACTTATTCACATGATTAGTTTTCTTTTTTTAAAATTTAAATATTTTATTTAAACTTTTTTTTTTTTTTTTTTTTTTTTTGTCTTTTTAGGGCCAAACCTGCCGCATATGTAGTTTCCCAGGCTAGGGGTCTAATCAGAGCTGTTGCTGCTGGCCTACGCCAGAGCCACAGCAACAACAGATCCGAGCCACATCTGCTATCTACACCACAGCTCACGGCAACGCCAGATCCTTAACCCACTGAGCAAGGCCAGGGATTGAACCCACAACCTCATGGTTCCTAGGAATTCATTTCTACTGCGATATGGCAGGAACTCCTATTTGAACGTTTCAAAGTTTACCTTTGTGGCCACTTGTATTCATTATCACTAAAGTTTAACAAACTCCCGTTGAAAGTTAGCTTCAGGTAGAGACTTTGGAACTAGAATGTTCAAGACAATCTAAAGTTTTGGGAAAAATCTGCATCCTGTGGATCCCCACCTGTGCCTCCAAAACACAGACCATCCCCAACCTGCCTCCTACTTGCCTTTTCCATGCTGGGAGTGTGGATTATTCTAATCCCATATTTTCCTTCCTCTTCTTGTTTGATCTCCTACCTGCGCATGGCTGTGAAGAACTTAACTGAAATGGAAAATTCAGGATAGGTTTGGAGGAATGTTTTGGCTTATCCATCAGCCTCCTAATATCCCCAAAGAGTCACGCCCTTTTGTCCAGTCAAAGCCCACAGGAGTTGATTTTAGGGAAATGGCTGCCCCTTTGTCATTCTGTGAAATCAGAGCCAGAGCTAGGGTGCAGCTGACCTTAGGCAATGAATGAGAGAAGGTGTGACTTGCTTGGTGCCAGCAAACTCAGCCTAGTTTGGTAGTTAATAAAACCAGTCATTTGCATAAATTATGAAAACCGACTTTGGAAATGTGAGCGTGGCAAAGGGAAGGGACACTTGGAGACAGACAGTATTTCCCTGCACTGACCGTGAGCGCCACACTGTTGATGCAAACCCTCTGACCACTATGCCCAGGTCCATCTGGAAACACGTGGCCGAGGTGAGCTTCGCACTGCTTGCAGACAACCTCCGGGCCAGCTGGTCCCAGTGAGGTGTCCACACGTCTCAGGATTCCTGGGTCACCCTCATCAGAGCCAGATGTGCCGTGAGCCTCAGAAAATGAAGGCCATCCAGTGCCCAAGAAGTACTTTTCCTCAGCGGTGAAGAGTGACTGTCACAGTGTACACAGCGACACATCCCTGCTTCCTTGTTAGGCAGGTAGGTCCCACTGAAAAGCTGTTCCATCCCTTTTTCTCTCCTGACGGGGAATTGCTGTCGAGTCAGCTTCTCTTGCCACGCTCACTCTTGGAGAGAAACGGCTCACGCTTTGTAAGAGATCCTGTGTCTCCTGTTCAGGTCCTTGCTCTGAAGAGGCCCCTGTCGCCTCGCCCCGCACTGCCCGCGGGAGCATCTCTCAGAAGCGCAAGCCCGGGACTGTGCAAGATGCTGCTGCACGCGGGACCCAGCCCCGCCCGAAGACCCCTGTGATTATTTTTCTATTTTAGCAATCCCCAAGTTAGGTCTACCCTCAAAAAGGATTATTTACAGGCCACGTTTCATAAGCTATGTATCTGCATGCTAATGCCTCTGCTTTAACTTAAACAGAAAATCATATTGCCTTATTTCAGATGCACCAGTAGTTGCAAAAAATATATAACTAGAGAACTAGCAAAAGGTATGTTGTCAAAATTCATGAATTAAATATAAACATCGATCTCTGAAATGAAATGTAAATAGTAAATGGCATCTCTTCCTGTTGTTTGCATAACAGATGCTACATTAAATAGTTTCTTCTTATACACACCTCATGAAAAACGTTAGAGTGTAAACATTCATAATACTTATTCCTGGTTTATCCATCACGTTCCATAGCTTTAAAAAAATAATCTCAAAAAGTCTATATATTTCTTTTTCTTTCTGGCTGTGTCCTTCGTCTGTTCTGCCATCCTGGTGGACCAGTCAGCCTGCACACTGACACTGTCCTCAGAAAACATGGGGTTTGCCAACTTCTCAAATTTCTGGTAGTGATTAAGGCCCAAGAACCCAGACTCAGGCAATCACAGTTCCCGCAGCTGTCACTTGGTGGGTGACTTGAATTTCCTGTCATTGACGTTGTCATTGGTTTACCTTTTCCCCTCAGGTCAAATTCCAAATTCCTTAGCAGGACTAAAAACAGCCATATCAGCTTCTTTCATGAGGAATTATTCCGCCTTATCTTCCTTCCTCCTACTCTCCTCTGCCCATTTCCTCTGCCTGGCATCCAGTCAAATAGACTGCTTTCCATTCCAAAAAGCTCTTCCTCACCTCCACTCTTTGTGTTTGCTTCTTCCCTCCTGCATTCCTCATATTTGTTTCATTGTCCCTGTCGACTGGAAAAAAAAAAAAAAAAATACAACCTGAAGGTTGAGAGTTTAAGTTTTATTTGGGGTGAAATTAGGACTTAAGCTCAGGAGACAGCATCTCAGGGAGCCCTGAGAAACCACTCCCAGGAGGTGAGGGAGGAAGCTAAGATATATGAGTTTTTGCAACAGAAGGGAGTTTTTGCAGAAACAAAAGATTTACAGAAAACCAGATTAAAGAAAGCCAGTTTCTGTGGGAAGATGTAAGAGTCTGGGCTTCCTGGAATCACCCCTTTGATCTGCATCTCAGCTGGGGGCCAGTCTTTGTTTCTCCCCCGAGTTCCCTCGGGGCTCACTGGCCCACCCTCGGGAGTGGCTGGTCTCAGGACCGTGACATCTTTGGTTTTGTCCTCTTAACGACAGCCCCGGAGGCAGTCGTTCAGAGAGGAAAGGGGACCCTCGGGACACAGGTCCTCACGGTGAAGGGGAGGTCACGCAGCAGGCCCACGGTTTACAGAGTTTGCTGCTGGGCTCGTGAGCGTTCCTGCTGGTCCGGGCCTCGGGCCTCCGTCACCAGGAAGGATTTCAGTGGTTTTCTGGATGGGAGCAGATGCAAGAACTGCGCTCATAAAGTCTCCTAAAAATATCTAAGTCTCTGAAGACCTGTTCCTCCAGTTTCCCAGAGCACAGAGGGCCTCGCTCCCGGTCTCCACCCGGAGCTCCAGCCTCACTCCTGGTCTCAGGTGATGCTGCGGGTTGGCAGCTGCAGGGACTCACGTTTTACTCTGCCTAGAGGTTGATGGCAGGCGCCAAACTCCAGTTCAAAAAGCTGATGGATTCTCTTAATACAAATTGCTAGATGCCTGTGGAATCCAGGCTTTGCTGCTCATGCCTCTTTAGTGCCCTGATTCAGCCTCTGCTGTATCTTCTCCGATTGCGGGAGCCTGTGAGACGGCTTCCACGCACTGGACTCTTTGCAGTTCTGTTCCACTGCTTGGATGACTGTCCTTTCAGAGGAAGAGGAAGGAGGAAAAGAGGAACTTAATCGTGGCCACTTTTATGCTTAAAAAGCAGGACAGAATAACAGATATGTAATTTACTTTTTAAACAGGGAAAGGTTAAAAAAAGTAAAAACAAAAATCCTTAGCAAGAAATTAGAAGCCTTTCTTCATATGGGATCATCTGCTCTTTCTGACCTTATCTCTCCTGTATGGATCCTGAGCCCTGGGGTCTGAATCTGCTCATCACTTTTAGACCATTTTGTGCAGTTCAATGCCTCCGTGTTTCAGTACATAATTCTTCATTCGTCCTGGACTGTGTTTCTCTTCTCTGGTTCATAAGCGCCTTTTTCCGTGACTCCCACACTATCTTCTATTAGAATTGAAAACTTTCCACCCTGTAGGACTGAGTCGGAATATTAACTCAGGGAATCAGTGTAGGAGCCTGGGCTTTGATGCACTCTTTGTTGTGGCCATTGATGAACATTTGTGGCTTAAGGGCTCCGGGAAGTAACATCCCCACAGGCCTTATTTACTATAGGGAGTGTACCTATGCCCAAGATGGACAGTAATCCCTAACCCCTGTGACTCAGTCTCCAGGAAGAGAAGGGCAAAGAATCCTTAAAACTTATGGGACATTTCCACCCCTAAGACCCTATTGGTCAAGGACTGATATGAGTAACTGGGCAAGGCCAGCAGGAGAAAACCACATCTTTCTGGACCCCATGTCATTATCCCCATCTTTAAGGGATAAAAACCCCTCTAAGACAATGGGGGATGGGGGTGGGGGACTCTTCTCCCCTGTCCCAGCTGTCCTGGGAGCTATTGGCATTCCTATAATAAAGACTTTGCTTGCTTGCTGCCTGTGTGTTCTCGGAGTTCATTCTCCAGCTGCGTGACCAAGAACTCAGGTTCCTGTGTGTTCTCGGAGTTCATTCTCCAGCTGCGTGACCAAGAACTCAGGTTCCGGTAACATCTTTCCAGCATCAGGACGTCATGGTTCTTTAGGTTCTTTACACACCTGCCTCCCCTCCAGACATCTGGAGTTCTGAGTCTCCATCATCCTGGACCTTCCAGTGCTGGCACAGTGCCCAGCACACAACAGGGGCTCAATAGCAGCTTGTTGAGTGAATAAATCACTTTCTCGGGATAGGCAGAGAAATAAATACATAGAAATGTGAAGACAGAGTTTGGAGTGAAGGAGAAAAAGACACTTTATTGCTTTGCCAGGCAAAGGAGAGTCACAGCAGACTAATGCCTTAAAGACTGGGGCCCCCCTTGGGAGATATTAGGTGGTGTTTTTATAGTTTGGGAGTGGAAAACAGGGCTGCAGATAAGAATCAGGGTAGAGGAGTTCCCATCATGGCTCAGTGGTTAACGAATCCGACTTGGAACCATGAGGTTGCAGGTTCGATCCCTGGCCTTGCTCAGTGGGTTAAGGATCTGGCGTTGCTGTGAGTTGTGGTGTAGGTCGAAGACATGGCTTGGATCTCATGTTGCTGTGGCTGTGGTGTAGGCCAACGGCTACAGCTCCAATTAGCCCCCTCGCCTGGGAACCTCCATGTGCCGATGGAGAGGCCCTAGAAAAGGCAAAAAAGGAAAAAAAAAAAAAAAAGAATCAGGGTAGAGGTAAGCTTGCCTGTTTCTCAAAGCTGGTGTTCAATTCAATCCAGCAATCCCATTCCTGGGCATCTATCCAGAGAAAACCATGACTCGCAAAGACACATGTACTCCAGTGTTCATTGCAGCACTATTTGCAATAGCCAAGACATGCAAACAACCTAAATGTCCATCAACAGAGGAGTGGATCAAGAAGATGTGGTACATATACACAGTGGAATATTACTCAGCCATTAAAAGGAATGAAATACCAGCATTTTTAGCAGCATGGATGGACTTAGAAATTATCATACTAAGTGAAGTCAGCCATAAAATGAGACACCAACATCAAATGCTTTCAATGACATGCGGAATTTGAAAAAAGGACAGACTGAACTTTGCAGAACAGATGCTGACTCACAGACATTGAAAAACTTATGGTCTCCGGAGGAGACAGTTTGGGGGCTGGGGGGATGTGCTTGGGTTATGGGATGGAAATTGGATTGTTATGATCATTATATAACTACAGATGTGATAAATTCATTTGAGTAATAAAAAAAAGAGAAATGGCAACAAATGTCCACATTAAAAAAACAAAAAAACAAAAAAAACCCCCAAAAAAACAAAAAAACAAAACGCTGGTGTTCAGTGGCCCCAGGGCTGGTTCTGGTGGGCCTCCTTTTTTCTGGAATAAGAATGAGGATAAGAGTAAAAGTAAGAAATGGGGGACACGACAGGCTTTTGTGCCCAGGAGCCCCACAGGGCCCTGCTCGGTCACACTGCAGGGTAGAAAGCTTTGTGGCTCATGGCTGGGCAGCTCCAGGGGACTTCCTGCTTCAAAGAGCATGTGGCTGTGAGTCACTCCCTAAAAAGGTGGAGGAGGCATTGCAGCTGCTCTCTCCATCGAGCTCTGAACCAGAAACCGGAAGGAAGGGGCTCTGGACAGACAAAATCAACAGCAGCCCAAGGCTCCCTGCCCTTTCCAGCACTTTGAGAACTTAAGATCCCTAATGAAGGGAGTTCCCCACTTCCCATAATTTTATTTATCCAAAGGTCGCATGAACCCACTAAAGCATGGCACAGATCCTCTGTCTGGAAATCCTTTGAGTCATAAAAAGAACTGGCCATAGCAGCTTTCCTGCTAGGTGCTAGAGAAGCAGAGCAGGGCCCCGGGGGGCTCCTGGGCACACAAGCCATTCTGTGTTCCCCCCCATTTCTTGTTTTTAGGGAACAGTCCTCAGGCTCCATGACCTCTCCTGAGCTCAAACAGTTGCTGATCAGGGAAGGGAGAGAAGCAGAGACCTGGGCAGAGCAGCCAGAGATAGGCTGGGGGGGGGGGCACACGCCAGACCTCACGGGCCAGCCCCAGCCATGGATGGTTCCTAACTCCCTCGATGCTTCTTCCCGATCTGTTCTCTTCTCACTCATCAGTCTCTTGCTCACTCCTCTGAATCCCTCTCACTTTCACTTCTTTTAAGTCCCTTAGCCACAGGCATCATTTTAAATCATAACTCATTACCCTCAACTTTTGTCTTCTCAGTATCTTCATACACATTCATTACAGAAAAAAAAAAAAATCAAAGCCCTGGTTGAATCCAATTATTTGTTTTTTTTTCCATGACTGTGGTCAAACTATAATAAGGAGCTGGAGAAAAGCCGAGGTGGATTCCCAGCATCCACACTCGGCCGGGACATCCTCCCGGCTCATCTATCCAGCTCTGGATCCCTAGACGGTCTGCTCCCTCTAGGCAATTGCCATTCCCCACCCTCAGTCCTCATCTCACTCTCTGGCCATACCGTCCCCCTGACTCTTATCAAACAACATGCTTCTTAGTTATTGAGCAAAATAAAGCATTTATCAAGAAATTCCTCCAGGCCCAGCCTCCATTTATATAAATATCCCTAAGTTCACACTCATTCTAGACCCCTCCTTCAGCAGCAAACTAATGGGAGAGGCCTCTCAGGACAAAGCTGATCCTAGAGTCCTTCTTTAAATGCTTTCTTCTTTACAAGGCATCTAGGGTTTTGTTTGTTTTGTTTTGTTTATTTTTTTTCAGGCCAGAGCTGTGGCACACGGAAGTTCCTGGGCTAGGGGTCACATTGGAGCTGTAGCTGCCAGCCTACACCACAGCCACAGCCACAGCAACTCCAGATCTGAACTGCATCTGTGACCTACACACAGCTCACGGCAACACCAGAGTCCTAACCCACTGAGCGAGGCCGGGGATCGAACACACATCCTTATGGGTACCAGTCAGGTTCTAACCCGCTGAGCCACAAAGGGAACTCCCTGATTTTAGATTCTTAGTTTCTTTCCCTACCCCATTCTCTGCCTCAGGGAGAGAATAATTTATCTTCAGTCTCTCCCTCACTACTGGCTCTTACCTTCAGCCTGGAACCTTATGCTAATTTAATTCAAAGCAAAATACACTCTCAAGTTCCTCTGGTTATCACTGTATTTCTTTATTTTATTTTATCTTATTTTATTTATTTATTTATTTATTTTTGTCTTTTTGCTATTTCTTGGGCTGCTCCCGCGGCATATGGAGGTTCCCAGGCTAGGCGTCGAATCGGAGCTGTAGCCACCGGCCTACGCCAGAGCCACAGCAACGCGGGATCCGAGCCGCGTCTGCAACCTACACCACAGCTCACAGCAACGCCGGATCGTTAACCCACTGAGCAAGGGCAGGGACCGAACCCGCAACCTCATGGTTCCTGGTCGGATTCGTTAACCACTGCGCCACGACGGGAACTCCTATCACTGTATTTCTATTCTCCTCGCTGCTCAATCAAAGGAACACTGGTGGCTTTTGGTGCTACATTGCCACTCAATAAGCCTTCATATGACCAATGTTTATGGAACTTCTCAAAGGGATCAAACACTTAGTGTTAGGGACGGACCACGTGCGCGTCCCCTCAATATTCAATGTCATAGTAGAGAAGCTGGGGACTTTGTCGGGTAATTACAGTTTTCTAATAGTGGGGTCATGAGGGTGGGACCGTCGTGATGGGCTTGGTGCCCTTATAAGAAGAGAAACAGAGGGAGCTCCTGTCATGGCTAGGCAGCACGAACCTGACTAGTATCCATGAGGTTGCCAGTTCAATCCCTGGCCTTGCTCAGTGGGTTAAGGATCCGGCATTGCCTTGAGCTGTGGTGCAGGTCACAGATGAGGCTCGGATCCCGAGTTGCTGTGGCTGTGGTGTAGGCCGGAAGCTGTAGCTCTGATTTGACCCCTAGTCTGGAACCTCCAAATGCCGTGGGTGTGGACTTAAAAATAAAGCAAAAAAAAAAAAAAAAAAAAAAAAAAGAATTTTGTTATGGAACCTCCAGCTAAGACAATAACTCATCTCTGAAGATATCCGATGAATAAGATACAGCCCCAGTTTTGAAAAATATCCCCAAATTATTGCATAAAGGAGGCAAGACATAAAGTAGAGCTCTTTATTTGGAAAATGTTGAATAAGCAGAGTAAAGGAATAGAGAATGATGAAACAAAGAAGCCCCAGAGCGAGAAATGAAAAATAATCATGGAAGCTCCACATACTCAAACGCCAATAATCTGAAACACTGGTCAGGATCTTCTTCTTATACCAGAGGAACTGAGGAAGCACAAACCAATATTGCCTTCGATTAATTTCTCCCACATGCCTGTAACTCGAGAAGGATAAATGAGCCCTCTGCTTTGATAAATGGCGACAAAGGGTGGGGACTGACATTGCCCAGAACAAGGTGCATATAAAACTGCTGGGCCCTAGATACTGGGGACCTGGGGACAGATGACTGAGTTGTGGTTCTCTTACTAGTTAACAGAAAGTCTGAGGAGTCAAAAAATCACGACCCAAACATCCTGCAGCCTCAGAAAAGTATATACGTGCGTTTGTTTCAAACATAGCCAAATAATCTCAAAAACAATCCCCAAAGTCATATATCTGGAACTGGGGCTCAATTTGTGTTAAATATAATAAGTTATTCATTTTAATAACCTCCTCTAATCTTACTCTTAGAGAAGGCAATTGACTTGCTCAACATAACACTAGGAGCAAAAGTAGTGAATCTGGGATATGAAACCAGATCTTCTAACTCCAAATCCAGAGCGCCACAATATTCTTAAAAACTCTAGGGAAAAACTCCCCTCTCCCTCAAAAAGGCTGTTCTGAAAATAGAATAATATCCTATCACATTAAATAAAATAATCCCTTTAAAATCAATGGCACACATGTAATAATAGTACCAGAAATTTAACACTCACTACCACACACAACTTTCCTCTAATCTAAAAAAAAAAAAATTAACCATTTTAATTATCCATGTTTTCTTCTATTCTTTGTCAATATAAATACACAGTCCTAATAAAAATATATTTCTTAAATTTAGTTTAGATGGCATCGGTAATTTAGATGTATCAATTCAAATACATTTTTTAATTCTCTAAGCACTTTTAACAGATTTCTTTGGAAATTTTTTCTTCAGCTTTCATGATAATGCTAGAAATAAAAGGAACACTTAAAGCTTGCCGAAATGCAATAAACTTCCCAGTTTAAAACTCTCTAAGTATTGGTGGTATGCTAGATAGGTTTTTTTTTTAATATTAATATATAAAGCATTTGTATTTTCATAGAAAATTAGTTTCTTAGGATGTCAGAAATAACCATTTTATTTAGGAACATACTTCTGACATACAGGAATATCCTCCCCCTTATTGTAATAACATATTTGTGATAAGGAACTTGGGTTACGAATTCAAGATACAAGGCTCACTGTACCACAAGCCAGCAAATCATCAGACTGGGTGTTGGGACAAGGAATAATGACTTTACTGGAAAGCCAGGAGTCTGAGGAGATGGTGCCTAATTTCTAGGGAACCATCATTCTGGGGTCTGGATGCTAGCTAGTTTCTTTTGTAGAACAAAGAGAGGGGGTGCGGAGGTAAAGTAAAAAGGCCGTAAGTTGTTGCAAATATTTCCTGGTTTGCCTGCCAGACCCTGGGAGGGGATGTGTTCATTCTTCTTTCCCGTAGCCACTCACAGGTGCGCTGGCTCTGGCTGTGAGCTGAACAAAGGTATTTGTTTAACATTCAGGCCAGAGGGGCAGGGTTCCAGGAGAGGGGCCCTTAGGTACACTTTAGGCCATAGGCAACATCGCTTTAGTGATTAATTTATAGCAAAAGCAATAGAATACAAAGGTTGAAGTAAAAAAAAAAAAAAAAACCCAAAACAACCCCCCCCCCCAGATCTCCTATGGAATCAGATTTGTTATTCCTTACTGTGCTGCTAAATAAAAATTTTAAATTTATTTTTATTTTATTTATTTATTTAGTTTTAAGGCCACGGTGCGGCATATGGAGGTTCCCAGGCTAGGGTGCGGATCAGAGCTGTGGCCACCGGCCTACACCACAGCCACAGCCACAAAGATGGATCTTTAACCCACTGAGGGAGGCCAGGGATTGAACCCGCATCCTCATGGATACTAGTTGGGTTCATTACAAGCGCTGAGCCACAGCGGGAACTCCGGAATGAGGCATTTCAGGGTGATGAAGATTTATGGGTCATCATATTCATACATTAGCAGCAGTTGTACGTGATGAAGCTGTGCTGACCGCGGGGAGGTATCTCCATCTATTTCATTTCAAACACGAATGTGGCAGGGTTACCTCTCCACGAGTAATTTCCCACAACTTTGCCAGAATTCTGGAATTAGAAAAAGACAAACCCAGAGTTCCCTTCATGGCTCAGCAATTAAAGAATCTGGCTAGCATCCGTGAGGACTCAGGTTCGATCCTTGGCCTCGCTCAGTGGGTTAAGGATCCGGTGTTGCCGTGAGCTGTGGTATAGATCACAGACGTGGCTCAGATCCTGTGTTGCTGTGGCTGTGGTGTAGGCCGACAGCTACAACTCTGATTAGACCCCTAGCCTGGGAACCTCCATGTGCCTTGAGTGTGACCCTAAAAAAAAAAAAAAAAAAAAATAGAAAAAAGAAAAAAGAAAAAGGCAACCCCAGCAAAACCCAAATACATCTACATATGAAAGGGGATAAAAGTAAGTGTAGAACAATATATTCACAAAATGTGTTATTTAATCTTCATTGCTCTTCAATCAATCTGCTAGACAAATAATGGCCAGGGTTAGCAGAGAGGCCATTTTTATGAGTCATTATTTAGACTAAACATGGATTACTAGGACTCAAGAATGTCCTTGACAATAGAGAAAACAAACAGTGTCATTTTATTTTCTTGCCTAACTTTCGTTTCTTAAATGATCGTTCTACTAACGTTACAGCCTCATAATTAATCATGTTTGAAACACTTCTCAATGATTCGAGACCTACTGAAGAAGGAAGAGCAAAAAAAAATTTTCACTAAATGAATTGTTTAACATCAATTTATTGCTGGTTTTGCCACAGCATGTAGTTCAAGAATGTTAGTAAATTGCTTCTGAAATGGAATAAAATATGTCTTCTTGTTTCTAGGAATCCTGTCTTCCCTTGTTTTCTTTCCACTCTTGTGTATGTAGATATTTAATTTATAAATACAACTCTTTCCATCCTTCACTTAGTATAGCTTTCACAACCTTTATAAAAAATCTTCAACAGATAATACAGGCATTTGAAGACTGGCAAAAGAAGTCAATGCATTTTGAACTCTAGAAACACCCCCGTTCCCCACTTACACGTCTAGTTTTAGCCAGTGAACCTGAGCCCCGTGCTTTAGTCAGTTCCAACCAGGTGATGAAGAGGGCAATTAATATATTAGGCAAATTGGGACTTTTTAGTCCCAGGTGTTAAGGTCAACCCTATCATGACTTCTATTATGTCCTTTATTTTTTTCCTCCTCTGCCTCTAGAACCCCCAGGCATCTCTCTAATGTGTCCCTTAGAGAAGAGTGTGATCAGTCTCTTTCTTGAGCTTCTAGGACCTGACTTTTTGGGAAGTGAAAGAGATCTTCGTCATTGTGCTTTTATATTTAGAATGATGGGGGGAAGCTGCGTTTTACAACTTAAAGTGGTGGTATTCTGTTTTATTTTGGTTTTGTCCTATAGTTTCAATGAACACAGAGAACGTCTACATTGAATTTAATGATGAGCTTATAAGGATCTTCCACTAGTGAATTAAATGCGATGATGGACACATGATTTTGATCCTGTTTTGGTCACTGAGAAATCAAATATTTTCTACTTCAGGATCTTTATATCACCTGCTAATGACATTGGAAATTTGCTCTAGTGACTCCAGGGAGTTTACAGGGAGATGCGTCCTATATTTTGGAAGTAAGTGACCGAGTTCCATGATCTTCTCAAGCAGCCCAGGGAGCTCCGAAACGTGGGGCGGGTAAGGAGGAGGTAGGTGGTGCTGAGGGCAACCAGTGTTCCGAAGAAAAAGAGTGCTGTGTTTATCACCTGTAGAAAGAGCGAGAACTCTCACTTTATTTGTGCAGTGATTAAAGTCTTGAAGCTAGACTTCATTCTTCAAGAAGAATTGGATACAATTTCCTTTTTGTTCTTTAAACTGAGACAGTGATTTAACTGCATGACCACTAGCTGAAGTCCTGCAATGGCTCGTAAGCTCAAGGGTTTGGAGCTTCTCGCCTCTAGCTCTCCCTCCTCTCTCTCTCTTCCCAGAAACACCTGAATCTATCGTTCTGTATAGAGAATTCTTATCAGTCAGTCTTTGTCCAGCTATTAACATATCCTACAGTTGAAGGAGTTCCCACTGCAGCCCATTGGTAAAGAACCCAACTAGTATCCATGAGGACACAGGTTCCATCCCTGGCCTCACTCAGTGGGTTAAGGCTCTGGCATTGCCCTGAGCTGTGGTGCAGGTCACAGACATGGCTCGGATCCCGTGTTGCTGTGGCTGTGGTGTAGACCAACAGCTGCAGTTCTTATTCAACCCCTAGCCTGGGAACTTCCATATGCCATGCGTGTGGCCCTGAAAAGACAAAAGACAAAAGACAAAAAAAAAAAAAAAAAAAAAAAAAATCCAACAGTTGAAAAAAGGAACGATGAACTCCATCTTGGAAAAATATTGTGCCAAAGCCACAATGATTCAGTCACAGCTCTTCTTTATAATTTTGTTCATTAGGCATTCTCCAGTCTGTGTACCCAGGATATTTTTTTCTATTTGGAAGGCAAACATTTGGTGTCTGCCACTTTATTTCTATATTGGCCTGAGGTAACATAACGATAACACTGGGAATTTTAGCACATCAATTTTTTTAAAGTGTAATCTGTACCAACCTTTTTTTGCCATTGCCAACGCAGCACGGCCTCATGGTATCTTATTCTGGAAAAGGTAACCTGTAAGGAAATTTAAAAAATATTTTTGTATATCCTGTAATGGCTAAACAGAAGATTACAATGAGGATAAGCCTCAAATCCAGACCTTACCATGGTATAGAGAGGGATGAAGGTAGACGGCATAAGAGCATGAAGACACCTCTCTATGTTCTTTTGGAAGATGAACCACCTTGAGTTGACATGTGATCGCATCTGCAATAACAGAAGCGTCTTAAAGAATAAGCTTGATGAAAATATTTTCAGGAGTTCCCGTCGAGGCACAGTGGTTAACAAATCCGACTAGGAACCATGAGGTTTCAGGTTCGATCCCTGGCCTTGCTCAGTGGGTTAAGGATCTGGCATTGCCGTGAACTGTGGTGTAGGTTGCAGATGTGGCTTGGATCCTGCGTTGCTGTGGCCCTGGTGTAGGCCGGCGGCTACAGCTCCGATTTGACCCCTAGCCTGAGAACCTCCATATGCCACAGGTGCAACGCTAGAAATGGCAAAAAAGACAAAACAAAACAAAACAAACAAAGTATTTTCAATTGTTTCCTCAACTTGTTAACACTCCTCATGCGACTGACTGCAAAGCCAGGCTCAAAGTAGCTAAATAAAGGTTAAAGCCATACCTGCTCAACCTGCTCCATATTCAGGGTAAATACTATGCTGTAGTTGTCTTGTTTTAAAAGACAAGGCAAAATACATCAATGAAACTCAGTCTCTTATAGCACCTCCTTCTCTACATATAAAACAATGCTGCTCAAGTTGAAGTCTATTTCTTCTTTCTGTGTCATGGAAAACAGCAGCCTTCTTTTAAAAATCTGTCTTGTGACTTTTTTCATTTGATTTTTTAAAATCTATAACCATGACCTTTTACTGTGAATTTTTCATGTGACTGGCTCAAAGTGGCATGGTGTTTTTGTTCTGATTAAGCTACTGATCATGCATTTCTTTGGTCTTACATATTTCTTTCAGTGCAAAAAGCCCCAAAGGATATTCAATGTTACTTCAAGTTTACAGTTTATAATGTTAAGAGTGGAAAGGTCAGAGTTCCCGCCATGGCTCAGCAGTAATGAAACCGACTAGGATCCATGAGGATTCGGGTTCGATCCCTGGCCTCGCTCCGTGCGTTAAGGATCTGGTGTTGCCGTGAACTGTGGTGTAGGTCACAGACGTGGCTCAGATCTGGTGTTGCTGTGGCTGTGACGTAGGCCAGCAGCTGCAGCTCTGATTCAACCCCTAGCCTGGGAACCTCCATATGCCAGCAGTGTGGCCCTAAAAAGATTAAAAAAAAAAAAAAAGAAAAAGAGTGAAAGGTCATTTAATGCTTCTTAAATTTTCCAAATATGTTTACTCATATCAAAATTATATTTTTATTAAAATGGCATATTACTACCTCTATTAAATGTCTAAGCTTTGAGCTTGTAAATTAGAGCTCGATACTAAACATGTTATAATTTTTGTTACTCCTAAATGTCCCTGAAAAGGAGATAGAGATGATATGTGTGGGGCCATTGTCACTGTCTTCAGAGTCATAGTTTAACCATACATAAGGAATGCTGCGTGCGTGCGTGCGTGTGTGTGTGTGTGTGTGTGTGTGTGTGTGTGTGTGTCTATGTTTTCTTTGGTACCTATTCTCATGGAGCATGCGTGAGATGGTGCTGGACCAAAGACAAATGAAAGAATGTTTACGAGACTATCAGTGCATGATCCCATTAAACAGAGTCAAACCGTCTCACTCACCTCTATGTAATTGTACATGGACAGGTCTGAAATCGCGTGGTCATCTGGAATTCTAAATCTGGAGAATTCAGGAAGACACATACCTAGAACCACATTAAATTATACATCATTTCCAAGACAATCTGTAAAAATTTCTGCTGGATGCTACACGGTTCAAATGAAACGTTGTCATTCCCTACCAATGCTCTCTTTAACTTTTTTGTTTTTTCATAGCCACACCTGCAGTGTAAGAAAGTTCGTGGGCTAGAAGTCGAATCGGAGCTGCGGCTGAGGCCTATGCTACAGCCCCAGTAACGCTGGATCTGAGCCGCATCTGTGACCTACACCACAGCTTGCAGCAACACTGGCCAGATCCTTAACCCACTGAGGCCAGGAATCAAACCCACCCACATCCTCACAGAAACAATGTCAGGTCCTTAGCCCACTGAGCCACAATGGAAATGCTAACATTCTCTTTAACTTTTTAAAACTATGGGCAAGAAGGCTGTATGACCAACAATTTATGAATAATGAGCAATAACGCAGAGGCATGTCCTATTGTGATTAAACAAAACTTATGATAAAGTTACAATATATACTAGATTAGTAAATCTTTAATTTTTTTTAAATTTAACGCATGGAAAGCAGCTTATAGAAATGATGGGGAGTGACCCCAAATCCTTAAAGCTTGCCACTCCCCATTTTGTTCTCCTTTGCGACCCCACATACATTGGTTTCTTTGTACCTAAGACCCCTTATTAACCCAAACATCGGCTCCCTCATTATTCTGTTATCTTCCAGAGGCAGGCGCCATGTTTTATTTGTGTCTGAAGCTTAACCTGGTATAGGGTAAATACTAAATAAACTTTTGATGAATTAAACTAACGTGATTTTCACAGGGTCAAACACCTCTCTGTTTTAGGGAAACCATGTCTAAAGTCGCAGGATGTGGGTGCAAGTCCAGGCTTCCCTGCTTCCTACCACATGAATGCAGGCAGGTTACTGAACCATCTCCTAAGCTTACACTTCCTCAGCTATAAAATAGGGACAAGAACGGCACCTATGCCTCATGGTCCGTTGAGACAATGCGTGAAAAAAACATAGCAAGATACCCAACACATTCAACGTGCTCAGTGATGTTAGTTACTATATATTTTTTAATATTTTTAGGGCTGCACCTGAGGCATATGGAGGTTCCCAGGCTAGGGCTCGAACTGGAGCTGTAGCTGCCAGCATACACCACAGCCACAGCAACACAGGATCCGAGCCGCGTCTGCGACCTACACCACAGCACACGGCAACACCGGATTCTTAAGTCACTGAGTGAGGCCAGGGATGGAACCTGCAACCTAGTGGTTCCTGGTCAGATTCATTTCTGCTCTGCCACGATGGGAACTCCTTATCTTCATTCTCTGGTAACTAAAGCATTGACAGTAGGTCCTGTTGTGTGAGCCCCTCATCTATCTCCATCATCATCGTTATCTGCAAACCAATCACGTGAGGGATAAGAAGGGAGGAAAAAAATGCCTCTGGATCCTGAGTATCTGAGTGAGATGCCTAGGAAAGTAAGGAAGAAAATTAGAAGAAACTTACCCTGAGGAGCTCCCACTGTGGCTCAGTGGTTACAAACCCAACTCATATCCATGAGGATGTGGGTTCAATCCCTGGCCTCATTCAAGTAGGTTAAAGATCTGGTGTTGCGTGAAACCCAACTTGTATCCATGAGGATGTGGGTTCAATCCCTGGCCTCGTTCAAGTAGGTTAAGGATCTGGTGTTGCGTGAGCTGTGATGTAGGTCACAGACTCAGCTTGGATCCTGCGTTGCTGCGGCTGTGGTGTAGGCCGGCTGCTGCAGCTACAGCTCCAATTCAACCCCTAGCTTGGGAATCTCCATATGCCTCAGCTGTGGCCCTAAAAAGCAAAACGTTTTTTGGGGAAATTTCTGAAAAGTATAATCGCATGACATTCAGACACCACAATGTCCACTGCCACTCTTTAACAACATAAAAAAAATTTACTGTTGACTTACTTTGCTCCAGGCTTTTAAAAAACCTTTTTCTTGATCTATAATTGATGGACAATGTTACATGAATTGCTGGTGTATGACATAGTGATTCATAACTTTAAAGGTTTATTCCTTGTATGGTTATCATAAAATAGCGGCTATATTCCCTGTGTTGTACCATATGTCCTGTAGCTTATTTATTTCCTATACAATATTTCGTACCTCTTAATCACCTACTTCTATCTTGCTACACCCCCGCCCCCCACCTCCCCAATGGTACCCACTAGTTTGTTCCCTATCAGTGAGTCAGGCTTTTTTTTTTTTTTTAAGCTTTACACAAATCATTTAATCTTCATAACTCTCTGGAGTTGGTATTATCCCCATTTTATTGATAGGAAATGATCTGAGGCTTTAAAAAGATAGAATAACTTGTTCAAGGTCAGAGGACTAAGAATTAGGCAAGTCAGGACTGGAATCTGGGTGCAGATTCAAAGTGGATTCTCTAAGTCTATCCCATACCCGAAAGAGGTTTAAATTCAGAGGTGACCTTTAAGAAAATGTGACGCTGAGAAGCAGTAAAAGTTATCCAGTTCTTGGGCTATCATTTGAAATTTCTTTTATAGATGAAAATTAGGTACCTTTTTTTTCATTCTTTTTCTGTTTTTTTTTTTTTTTTTGTCTTTTTATGGCCACACCCATGGCACCTGGAAATTCCCAGGCTAGGGGTTGAATCGGAGCTATAGCTTCTGGCCTACACCACAGCCACAGTAATGCCATATCCGAGCTGTGTCTGTGACCTACCTACACTGAAGCTCACTGCAGTGCTGGATCCTTAACCCACTGAGCGAGGCTAGGAATTGAACTCAAGTCCTTACAGATACTAGTGGGGTTCCTTACTGCTGAACCACAATGGAAATTCCAGGTACCTTTAATTTAATTTACTTTCAGAATTACATTTAAAGATTTTAAACTTCAGTATTTGTAAAATGAAATCTTTGTGAAATCAATTTTAATCAGAAAGCAAATGGAAGCTTCAGATACAAACTTTGATAAAGCAAAAAGCAAGAGCTTCTAAAAGTGTTTCTGAGGGGGTGCTGTAGGAGATGCAGGTAGGGCTGGTATCTAGGTTGAAGGTGAGAAAGAGGAGTCTATCTCTGCCAAACTTTGGCGCTCAGAACTTTTATCTTTGTGTAGATCATTGCAGAAACCTCCATGTACAAAAATTAAAAGAAACCATCCTTTCCTCTCTACGTGTTCCCCATCTGACACGGGCAACAACAGTGCCGAAGACAGACGGTTAATAGGGAAATTCATACCCCGAGCAGAAAATGTACATCATCGTTTGTACTCGTCCAGGATCAGAAATGGGTACGCAATTAATCAGGAGGCCTAATCCACATCCAGTTGAGAAACTGTACTTACTAAAGTCATTATTGAATTTATCCATTAATTCATCAAATACCAAGCAGTCTTCAAAGCCCTAAAAACAAGAAAAATGGGAAAAAATAAACTGGGAAATAAAAGCTTCTTAGCAGTTTTGAATAGACTGTTCATCAGTAAGTGTAATTCAAGGGATGTTTACTCTCAACCAGCACACAAAAGCCGAATAGTCACACTTGGTGTTGAATTCTTTTTTTTTTTTTTTGTCTTTTGTCTTTTTGTCTTTTGTTGTTGTTGTTGTTGTTGCCATTTCCCGGGCCGCTCCCGCGGCATATGGAGGTTCCCAGGCTAGGGGTCCAATCGGAGCTGTAGCCACCGGCCTACGCCAGAGGCACAGCAACGCGGGATCCGAGCCGCGTCTGCGACCTACACCACAGCTCACGGCAACGCCGGATCCTTAACCCACTGAGCAAGGGCAGGGACCGAACCCGCAACCTCATGGTTCCTAGTCGGATTCGTTAACCACTGCGCCACGACGGGAACTCCTGGTGTTGAATTCTGATTATAAAAGGCCATTGACTGCAAGTTTGAGGATTCTGTCCTTGCCTAACACAGTGGCGCACTCGTGTGTGTGTGTGTGTGTGTGTGTGTGTGTGACTCCATTGTAATGCTACAATAATTACATTATATACAATGTAATTATATTGTTCTACTATGAGCATTAGAATATTATTTAAACTATTCAGGGCTTTAAGATTTACATTTAGAGCGAGTTAATGAATAAGATAGAATTCTCATATTAATTTACTTCCCATAAGCCAAGATTAAAGTAATTTTCCAATTTAGAAATCCACCAAATTGGTAAAATACTATGCTAAATGCAGTAGGGAAGCCAAAAATAAAAAGCTATGTTTCCTGCTTTCTAGAAATTCACGCTGTGGTTTTAAGACTATAAAAATATATAAAAGTTAAGAAACAAAATATGTCTATATCAATTATACAGATTATACTAATAAATAAGCAAAAAGTGTGTCAATTATATAGACTATTCAGAGATGAGAGATACCATATCAGGGTAACTCTTAGATTTTTTAATTTAATTAATTCATTTATTCTTGGAGAATTTCTATGAGAAAATAAAAATCCCAGGTTTACAGATAAGGAAGTAAAAATATGTTAGTTGCATGAAAACATATTCTAATAAATCATGAAGCCGGGCTTTGAACCAGGGACAGAGCCAGAGCCCAGGGACCTATCCACAATGCTAAAAGGTGTGTCCCTTACTTTTTAAAAATTTAAGTGTAGTTGGTTTGCAATATTATATTCGTTTCAGGTATACAACAAGTCAATTTAATATTTTCATAGATTATACCACTTATAAAGTTATTATAAAACATAGGCTATATTCCCCAGGCCGCATATTACATCCTTGAATCGTCTTCGTCTTATGTCTCATAGTTTGTACCTCTTAATCCTCTCCCCTGCATTGCCCCTCCCCCAGCCTTGTACCCACCGGTTACCCATTGCCCCTCCCCCAGCCTTGCACCCACCGGTTACCCACTAGTTTGCTCTCTCTGAGTCTGTTTCTTGTTTTCTTATATTTGTTCATTTGTTTTATTTTTTAGATTCCACATATAAGTGAAAACAGATAGTATTTGTCTTCCTCTGTCTGACTTATGTCACTAACCATAATACCATTCAATGCCATCCATGTTGCTGCGAATGGTAAAATTTCATTCTTTTTTATGGCTGAGTACTAGTCCATTGTACATAGATACCAGTTCTTTATCCACCCATTTGTTGATGGGTACTTAAGTTGCTTCCCTATCTTAGCTATTCTAAATAATGCTTCTGTGAATGTGGGGTGCAGATACTTTTTGAATTAGCATGTTCATTTTCTTCACATATATATTAGGAGTGGAATTGCAGGATCATACGGTGGTTTTATTTTTAATTTTTTGAGGAACCTCCATACTATTTTCCCCAATTCATATTCCCACTAACAGTGTACTAGGGGTCCCTCTTCCCCACACCTTTGAAAACATTTGTTCTTTTTTTCTTTTTTTGACAATAGCAATTCTGACAATTATGAGGTGATATGATGCTTTTGATTTACTTTTTTCTGCTGATTAGTGATGTTGAGCATCTTTTCATATGCCTGTTGGCCATCTGTATGTCTTCTTTGGAAAAAATGCCTATTTGGGTCTTCTAGTTGTTTGTTTTCTTGACGTAGAGTTCTTTCAAAGTATAGGTTTTTCACCTTGGCTAAATCTAGGAGTTTTATTATTTTTGGTGCAATTGTAGTGGTATATTTTTCTTGCTTTCTCTTTCTAATAGTTCATTGTTAGTGCATAGAAAAGCAACAGATTCCTGAATATTAACCTTGTATCCTAAAATTTACTGAATTAATTTATTCTAATTTTTTTTTTGTTGAAGACTAATTTTCTATATATGGTACCATGTCATCAGCAAATGATGGCAGTTTTATTTCTTCCCTTCTTTTATTTCTTTTTCTTGTCTGATTGTTATGGTTAAGATTTCCAACACTTCATTAGCAAATGGCAAGAATGGACATCCTTGTATTGTTCCTGATCTTAAAGGAAAAGCTTTTGGCTATATTTTTTTTTTCTGTCTTTTTAGGGCCACACCCATGGCATATGGAAGTTCCCAGGCTAGGGGTCGAATTGGAGCTGTAGATGCTGGCCTACACCACAGCTCACAGCAACACCAGATCCCTAACCCACTGAGTGAGGCCAGAGATTAAACCTGCATCCTCCTGGATACTAGTTGGATTCATTACTGCAGAGCCACAATGGGAACTCCTATATGTAGCTTAGTTTTGATGTGTTTGTGGGAGGAGGTGAGCTCAGGGTCTTCCTACTCTGCCAACCTGATTCTGCCTGTCTTGTTTTGTTTTTGCAAATAAAATGTTTACCACTTCTTTGCTGAAAATATACTTGATTATACTCTTATTTATTCTTTTTTTTTAAAAATGTTTTGTATTTTTAGGGCCAAACCCGTGGCATATGGAGGTTCCCAGGCTAGGGGTTGAATCAGAACTACAGCTGCCAGCCCACACCACAACCACAGCAATGCCAGATCTGAGCCACGTCTGCGACCTAACCACAGCTCACAGCAATGCTGGATCCATAACCCACTGAGCAAGGCCAGGGATTGAACCTGCAACCTCATGGTTCCTAGTTGGATTCATTTCTGCTTTGACATGATGGGACCTCTGACTCTTATTTATTCTTGAAGTATATCCCTATCACCAGAGCAGTATAGTACTATGATTATAACAGCATTAGTAATCAAACACACATGCACACAAAATAACAGTTTGTCTAGACAATTATTTTATGATTTCTTGAAGTTAATGTTGAATATTTGAATACTATTTATTTTCTGAAATACTTTTCTAGCTAGAATGGTAAAATTTCCATGAAAGCAGTAGTATCCAACATCTAGCCTATTTCATCATTTTTTTAAACTCTATCAATTATGTTTTCCTTTCCTTTGGAATGAAAAAGTGGAGAAAAAAGATAATTTTGGATTTTTTCTCTTTTGAGACGAACATTATAATCTCCTCCCAAAAAATGTATTTTAAAAATTAAGTCTCGAGGAGTTCCCATTGTGGTTCAGTGGGTTAAGAATTCAAATGGTATTCATGAGGATGCGGGTTCGAACCCTGGCCTTGCTTGGTGGGTTAAGGATCTGGCATCGCTGCAAGGTACAGCGTAGGTCAGCATAGGCATTGCCATGAGCTTTTGTGCAGGTTGCAGGTGTGGCTTGGATCTGGCACTGCTGTGGCTGTGGCGTAGGCCAGCAGCTGCAACTCTGATTCAACCTCTAGCCCAGGAATTTCCACATGCCTCAGAAAAGCAAGAAAAGAAAAAGTAAAAAGTAAAAAAAGAAAAAAAAGTCTTGAATTGCTGAGAGCCAAGTTTCCAAATTTCAAGTTATCAATACATTTTCTAACTGAACAGAACACTGTCTTATGCTTCATGATTTTTTCATACATTAAATTACTGGGACAAGTAATCCAAGAACTGATGATAGTTAGTGGTCAGTCTGGCTAAATAGCTGGTACGATTGTCGAACTGACTGTTTTCTCAGAGACTATGTGGAAAGGGTTTTAGACATGTCTTTTAATTAGGACGTCTTATAAGACTGACCCGGAAACATTTCCGGGACCTACCTACAGAGGAAGGACTTACCGCATTCATTCCTTGTCCAAAAAAGGGCACGAGGGCATGGGCGGCATCTCCCATCAGCACACAGTGTGAATTGAAGTGAAAAGAAGAGCACTTAACGGAGATCATGGGCTGGGCGGGCAACCGAAAGAAGTCTTGGGCCAGGGCTTCTCTTCAGAGGAAAACAATCAAAATGTGAAAATGTTAAGCTGGGTATTAAATACTACACAAATCTTTCAGATGTACTGGCTTTGTGGCCACAGTATTCCATTGAGAAGTACAGAAAAATGCCAGGAGGAACACAGGAGAGGGAAAACGCCAGTTTCTTCTAGTCCCCACATTTCCTCATTGCATTCATCAACAACGTTAATCACATCCCAAAAGAACAAGTTTAACTGCATTTGAACATTTGCAGTATGTCTACGTTATACGTCATTGACATTTCATTATCAAGCATACAGATCACACGACTTTCAACTATGTTGGTATGTTTCGGGTTTCCCTGGAAAAAATTGGGATGCTGTTGAGCATTTGATTAATGCACAACAAACTAAAATTCATGTGAATTGGTATGTATTTAGAAATGAACAATTGTAATCAAGCTTGTGTTTGTCAAGCATCTACAGAGGTTTCATGGAAGCTAGAGGATCTTAAATCTAGTTGGAAAGACAAGAAATAGCCACAGAACCAGTTCTGAAAGTACCTAAGGGCTAGATTTCGGTGTGCAGAAGTTTCCTTCAAACTCGGAGAACGATAAACCAACAGAGGCAATTCAATTGTTCTGCAGGAAAGTTTGAGAACTGACAATTTTTAAAAGACCTTTCATTCCTTTTACATAATTAGCTCATTTAATTTTCAGAATTGCCCTAAAAGTTAGCCACTCTGATGCCCTTTTTTTTTTTCCTTTTTTCTTCCTCTTTTTACAGCTGCACTTGTGACTTAAGGAAGTTCCCAGGCTAGGGGTTGAATCAGGGTGGCAGCTGCCGGCCACAGACATAACCACAGCCATAGCAACACCTGATCCAAGCCACGTCTGCAACCTGCATTGCAGCTTGCAGCAGCAATGGATCCTTAACACACTGAACAAGACCAGGGAGGGAACCTACATCCTTATGGAAGTGTTGTTAACCCACTGACCCACTGCAGGAACTTCCTAATGTCCATTTTAATGATGAAACATCTGAGACTCAAGGAAGTCAGGAACCGAAGCCCTTTCCACTGCACAGTGCTGCCTCCATGTAGACATTGTTGGAGGGAGAAAGTGAGCTGGATTCCACGGGGGCAGGGGTGGTGGGAGAAAGGAACTGGATGAGGCCAAATGACAATACGGAGATGATAGTGATGTGGGCCAGAGGAGCTAAGACTCATAAGCCAGATAGCTAATACCATGAACTCTCAGTTTGGGGGAACCTTATTCAGCCTGGCCCTGTATGGAATGATTTATAGGCATGGCCTCCTTTCGTTGTCACAACAACCCTTTGGGGCAGGTACTGTTATTGCCATTTTATTACGAGGAGTCCAAAAACACAGGCAAGTTTACACAGCCAGCAAGTTGTGGACTTGAGACAAGGCTGCCAGCTGTTCCTGCAAAACACAGATGTGGGTTTCCAAAGAACAGAAGGAATCACACCAAGCTCCAAGGGCCCCGAGTGCCTGCACAGGGTACAGAAAAGGCCCAAGGACATGGGTGACTTGCCTTTCCAGGGGCACTGGCCTGGCCTGGAGATTTTCAGAATTCCTATTCACAGGATAAGATTCTCTTGGACTTTTCCTTCAATCTAGGCTTCCTGTCCAGGTCATGCATGATGGGTCATGTTTAACAAATACTGAAAGAAGGTGCATTAACCTTTATTTGGATTTCGAATAATTCAAACCAAACGGGGGCCAAAGGCACAAGGGCACATCTCTAAACTTACTTTCCAATTAGATGAAGAGAATCCGGAAAGTACTTCTGGAAGAAATCCAGCACATCACGACTCGTGAGCAATTTTTCAAACTCTTCAAAGGGCATGAACAAAGTACACGTGAAAGATTTGTTCTGCGAGAGGAAAAGGACAGTGTGAGAGAGATGGGGGGGCAGGCAGTGCCGGCACCAAAGCAGGTCCCTAAATCTCAGAGCTTTTGCTATGACTTGGGGACCTGGGAGGAGGATCCAAGCAGACAGGAAAGGCACCTTGCCCTCGCTCCCAAGGAAAACTCTATCAAGGCCCAGGGTGCCTTCTCCCAGGCTTCTGAATTATCAGGAGAGTTTCTGTATCGTAAAGTCCGGATATTTCCACCTAGCAAACATCTCACTCCTTAGATTATTAATAGGTTGATTGGATTTGATTTCCCCTCGTTTTTTCCTGTTATTATTGTTCCGTTTAAGACATTAGGACATTAAGCACTGGACCCCAAGACTGTTAACAAAAGAAATAAAAAGGAAAGTAAAAGACCAACCAGAGAAATAGAAATAGCTGTATCTGTCTATGTTATTTTATATATATGGTAATATAGATAATGATAACTATATTTATGTATATTATTTATTTATGTAGCAAAAAGTCTCTAGGGTCTAATGAAAAAAACAGCCATGTTCATTTCTGAGAGTATATATTCTAATGTCTTATAATCTTTATTTTTATTTTTGCTTTTTAGGGCCACAGCCACAGCATATGGAGGTTCCCAGGCTAGGGGTCTAGTTGGAGCTGTAGCCGCCAGCCTACACCACAGCCACAGCCACACAGGATCCAAGCTGTGTCTGCAACCTATACCATAGCTCACGGCAACGCTGGATCTGGATCTTTAATCCACTGAGCGAGGCCAGGGATCGACCCTGCATCCTCATGGATCCTAGTCGGGTTCTTAACCACTGAGCCACAAAGGGAACTCCTCCAATGTATTATAACTTTAAAGGATGAAAATACTTCCTAATATATAACTTAAAACTCTTTGGCTTTTGGGACAAGGAGTCATTTCTTACTACTGTGTCTTGGGGAGGTGACAGTCAGGTACACATTAACCCTCATCTGGAGTTCCCACTGTGGCTCAGCAGGTTAAGAACCCAAGTAGTACCCATGAGGATAAAGGTTCCATCCCTGGCCTCACTCGGTGGGTTAAGGATCTGGCATTGCCTTGAGCTGTGGTGTAGGTCATAGACACGGCTTGGATCTCGTGTTGCTGTGGCTGTGGCTGCGGCTGTGGTGTAGGCCAGCAGCTGCAGCTCCAATTCAACTCCTAGCCTGGGAACCTTCATATGACATGGGTGTGGCCCTAAAAAGAAAAAAAAAAAATTAGTCATTTACATATGTAAGTCTCCTTTCCAAAGTAAATAATTGGGATTCTTTCTGATTTTTACCTCAATGGTCTTAAAGTTTCAAAGACATAATCACTTAATAGTGACAAAGTTGATTACATAGATGCATATACTGAGCAAAAATGTAAGTAACGAAAGACAGTAATTATATATGCAAATGATGGTTGATAAGAAATTTTAGGATGGACCTAGAAATCACCACGCTAAGTGAAGTCAGTCAGATGGTAAGACACCAACCTCAAATGCTATCACCTGCATGTGGAATCTAAAAAAAGGACACAATGAACTTCTTTGCAAAACAGATACTGACTCACAGACTTTGAAAAATTTATGGTTTCCAAATGAGACTGGTTGGGAGGGTGGGGGGATGTGCCTGGGGTTTGGGATGGAAATGCTATAAAATCAAGTTGTGATGATCATTGTACAACTATAAAGGTAATAAAATTCATTGAGTAATAAAAAATAAAAATAAAAAGCTTAAAAAAAGAGAGAAATTTTATATTACCATGTTAGGAAGTGCAATCATCATAAAGGTATCTCTAGGCCAAATATGCAGATAATTAGGTTCCATGGCAAACTGCAGAAAAAAATGTATATGCAATTAGTGTATTAATTCAGCACATCTACAAAACTTCTGCAATTTAAATCCGTATCTTATGTATGGTGATAAGTACGCCCACTGCTGCATAAAGCACAAGCTATCTTAGAAAAGACTTTGTGTCCCGTCTCTATAAACTCCACTTTAGGTGAGTTGTTGATACCATGGTTAATTCAAGATTTGAGAACATCTCTAAGGTGTTCTTTCTCTCCTCTCTTTACTTCTGTGGACACACATGTGGACACATGCACAAATATGGCTATACATACACATTCATATAGAAAATAAATATGACACACACAAATAAACTCTATGTGTGGATGTATGTGTGTCTATCTATATGTAATATTTTATACTTTATTTATTTTTGTATTTTTGCCTTTTCTAGGGCCACTCCCATGGCACATGGAGGTTCCCAGGCTAGGGGTCGAACTGGAGCTGTAGTCACCGGCCTACACCACAGCCACAGCAACGCGGGATCCGAGCTGTGTCTGTGAGCTGTATCACAGCTCACGGCAATGCTGGATCCTTAACCCACTGAGCAAGGCCAGGAATCTAACCCGCAACCTCATGGTTCCTAGTCAGATTTGTTAACCACTGTGCCATGACGGGAACTCCTATACTTTATTTTTTATTGTATTTGGGTACTTACTTGTATAAAGAGAAAAGTCCTAAGTTAAAGTTCAGGGGGAGAACAAAATTTTACAAACAAGCCTCTTCTTACTTGTTTACTACAACAGAGACAGCAGACAGAAGGGCTCTCTTTGGTGGCCCTACCACAAGGCCACAGCAGCCTGAGTAGGTATTAATTGCTGGGGCACATGAACAGATCCAAAGACCCAATTAACCCAAACCATTGAGGTTCCCAGAAGTATTACATACATAAGAATATCAATCAAATTTCCAACTATTTTGTTTGTATTGCTTTTTACAAATGTTTAGAGAGTACCTATGATGTCTATGTCTTACAGTATAAAGACAGAAAGCATGGCATAGCCCTCTAGCTAACATTTCCACACTGGGTTATGGTTATTTGTGTGCTAGGAGAAGACACTGTCCCTTCTGGCTCTTTTATGCCCAGAATCCCAAAGAAAGCCCTATCCACAGACCAAGAAATGAATAAGTGCATAATTCTTTGACCCCAAAGATCTCGCAGAGCAGTTGAATGGGCAGGACATACACCTGTGAAAAGCTAAGTAACTTGTCTTTAACAACTCAAGTGGTAGAGAGACAAAATGATCTGGTGCCAAAATAGAAGTTTAGGAAATAAATGCTGGGCAGGTAAGACATTTGTGGGGCTGGAATGGTTAAAACAAGGGACTCAGTGATTAGAAAGGAAGTGAAAGACAGCGGCTTATGGATAGAGGTGAACTTGCTGAGCAGAGTGGAGGAGGCGCAAATGAGCAAATGCCTGAACTGGATAATGAGACTAGCCTGGCTGAGATGATTGACCTGGCTTTTCCCTCTTGCTGTCCTTTGACCACAACCTTTTAGAACTCCGAAAGATAAAGAAGATTAGAAAAATGACAGCTGAAATCAGTTTATCATTTACAGCAACAGTAAATATCGAAATGCTGATTAAAAAGTTTGGAAGATAATACGTACCTCCTGTCTAGGCATACTTTTAGACATAGACAGTGGTTTCAACCCCGTTTGGATAAGGCAAATAACACTTTGATATTTGATATTCATGCATATTTCACGACCCTAGAAAACAACTCTCGAAGTTTTCAGCTTCTTCATTACCAAGTCACACTCTCAATAGGTACCCTTTGTAACAGCAGAGTCCCAGGGTCTGGCTTGTCATAATCCCCATTGCTCTTCTCACGATGAGTCCCTCCAAACATAAAGTCTAAGCAAAGACAGTTTTGTTGCTGTGCAAAAGCGGCTTTAAGATGAGCCTCACATGAGCCTCAGATGAGCCTCCCTTAATATTCAGCCAGTCCTGTCTCTCACCCAATCTTTCAACCCCACTCCAACTGTCTGAGATGGAGTGAAAGTGTTTGCTAATTTAAGAAAGGAGAGAGGGAGTTCCCGTCGTGGCGCAGTGGTTAACGAATCCGACTAGGAACCATGAGGTTGCGGGTTCGATCCCTGCCCTTGCTCAGTGGGTTAACGATCTGGCGTTGCCGTGAGCTGTGGTGTAGGTTGCAGACGCGGCTCGGATCCCATGTTGCTGTGGCTCCGGCGTAGGCCGGTGGCTACAGCTCCGATTCAATCCCTAGCCTGGGAACCTCCATATGCCGTGGGAGCGGCCCAAGAAATAGCAACAATAACAACAACAACAACAAAAGAGACAAAAGACAAAAAAAAAAAAAAAAAAAAAAAAGAAAGGAGAGGGAGGGAGCGAGGAAAGGGAGAGAAAATTTTTTTTTTTTTTTTTTTGTCTTTTTTGTTGTTGTTGTTATTGTTGCTATTTCTTGGGCCGCTCCCGCGGCATATGGAGGTTCCCAGGCTAGGGGTTGAATCGGAGCTGTAGCCACCGGCCTATGCCAGAGCCACAGCAACGCGGGATCCGAGCCGCGTCTGCAACCTACACCACAGCTCACGGCAACGCCGGATCGTTAACCCACTGAGCAACGGCAGGGACCGAACCCGCAACCTCATGGTTCCTAGTCGGATTCGTTAACCACTGCGCCACGACGGGAACTCCGGGAGAGAAAATTTTAATGAATTGTTTTGAGGCCATGTCAAGAGAGTTCTATGTCTGAGTTATATTGCTATGTCAAAACAGCCTTTCTTAAAAGAGTAGACTGTCTATAAACCACAATTCATTGCTACTAAATAGGAACACCTGGAAAATAAATGGCTGCCTTAAATCTACATTAGAAGACATGATCCCGGAGTTCCCGTCGTGGCTCAGTGGTTAACGAATCCGACTAGGAACCATGAGGTTGCGGGCTAGATTCCTGGCCTTGCTCAGTGGGTTAAGGATCTGGCATTGCCGTGAGCTGTGGTGTAGGCTGCAGATGTGGCTTGGATCCCAAGTTGCTGTGGCTGTAGTGTATGTAGGCTGGTGGCTGCAGCTCCGGTTAGACCAGCTGGGAACCTCCCGAGGCCCTAGAAAAGACAAAAAAAAAAAAAAAAAAAAAAAAAAGAAAAAAAAAAAAAGAAGACATGATCCCACTCAAGTCTGGGACAATTTTTCAACAGAATCCTACTACCCACTTGAAAACCATATAATATCATTGAAGAATCAGTAAATGCATGTTTGACCAGGAGGAAGAAAGAGAAGGACAATGATGCTAAGATATGGATTTGACTGGCAGATAGTTTAGTACATAAGTGGTATATAATGTGACTATCCCAAACTGAGTAGCTATTTTATAGAAGTCTGAATTTCAAATCAGATAGATTAAATCAGTACCTTAAAAATGGGTTTTATATGCAAATCAAGTATTTAACTAATGCTGTTTACTTTTTATGACTTATAAGCCAAGATCCTCATTGCTCCCTTGTCGGTATTTTACTTTTCCTTAATAAGTTCCTACATTTATTTTCCTATGACAATACACAATATACAAACCACATAATTGCCTGAGACCACATACGGGTTAACACGGGAACCAGGCAATGAGAAAAATGCAATGCAAATCTCTTTGCAACAACTTGCGGTTTACCTTATTTCATAACTATTTTTTATTTAATCATGAGTATCAGAACTCAGGATTGTCAGGATACATAGCTGAGTCCCAATCTGTTTTTTTTCTCCCAGGAGATAATAGGAAAATGCTATTATTGTGTACGACAAAGTCCCTGTGTGTTTCCAATAAGGCATTGTAATTCCTCTCGTTTCTTCCACATTCAAGATGTCATCAAAAAGTAAGAAAGTGAGAGTGACATTCTTAAAGGGTTACCTGCACCTCCAATTTATTATTAATTCCGAAGTACTTGTGGCAGACCTTAAGCTGATCCAGACCTGCTACTGAGGACAAATGCGCTAGAATATGCTTCTACATTAATGCGGGGGTGCCGTGGAAAGGAGAGGACAAAGGGAAAGGACTCACGTCGCCGTTCTGAGGTGGGATAGTCAACTCCATGTAGCCGTGAGGAATGTACTGCTGACTGTAATCAAAGCGAGGCTTCTTCAAGAGATGAGTTCTGACAGTCGAATAGGCACCATCACATCCCAAGATGAGGTCACAGGCGATATCTTTGGGAACTTTGTCAGGTCTGAAAAATAAAATAAACTATAAAAAAAAAAAAAAAGTCCTGCGGTGAAAATAATGATATATTTCTACTTGGGTATAAAAAGTAGTGACTTGGAGTTCCTGTCATGGCGCAGCAGAAACAAACCCGAATAGTATCCATGAGGATGCGAGTTTGATCCCGGGCCTCGCTCAGTGGGTTAAGGATCCAGGGTTGCTGGGGCCTGTGCTGTGGGTCACAGACAAGTCTCAGATCCTGTTGTGGCTGTGGTGTAGGCTGGCAGCTATAGCTCCGATTCGACCCCTAGCCTGGGAACCTCCATATGCTGCAGGTGCAGCCCTAAAAAGACAAATATAAAAAATAAAAAAAAAAATTTAAAGAAAGAAGATGAGCTTAAGGAGTTCTGTTGTGGATCAACAGGTTACGAACCTGACTAGTATCCATGAGGACTTGGGTTTGATCCCTGGCCTTGCTCAGTGGGTTAAGGATCCGGTGTTGCTGTGAGCTGTGGTGTAGGTCGAAGACACGGCTCAGATCCCGTGTGGCTGCGGTGTAGACTGGCAATCTCAGCTCCGATTCAACCCCTAGCCAGGGAACATTCATCTGCCGCGGGTGCAGACTTTAAAAAAAGAAAGAAAAAAAGAATTATTTGAATTATTTGGGTAACAGTCCTAGGGAAGTCAGAGTGGGACATGCTTCGCGACAAAAAGATGATCCAGGTTTTTGATGTCTTTGAGATTTATGGCAATAAGTACTTGCGAGGGTGTTTAATGGGAACTTAATATTGATTAGGATTTTAATAAAGATTGAGAATGAAGATGCAGGCCTGGCCTGGAAATGGGTTAATCATGGCAATGGGAATTTATACGTGGCTGTCGAGGGAACCGTGAATCCATGATGTTTCCCGAGAGGGGGCCATGGGGCTTGGAATCGCAGAGGACATGGGTCAGCCACAGGGGGCAGACAGTGTCCAGAAAGAGGAGAGGAGAAGCACAGCAGAGGGCCGTCTACACCGAGGGAGGAGGGCGTCTGAAGCAGCGTCAAAGTCTGTAAGAACGTGAGTGAGCAGGAGGATCAGCAAGACCACAGGGGCTGGTGTTCAGAGGGCAAAAATCCACGTTCAGGATAAAAGCACTTGGTTCAAGAAACTAATAGAATTACCCTGTTAGTAATCATTCAACTTTTTCAAAAGAGCCGAAGGACATAGTTTACAGGTAGCATTCTCCACGCCAACCCTTCACCTCTGGTCAAACCACCGAAAGGCCATTCATTACCCAAGCAAGGTGATCACTCCTGTCTCAGGGCGACACTTCAACAGCCGGTGGCCAAAGTGCACCTTTGCGTTGGGATATTTCTCAACAGCTGAGGAAACAAAGAAGCAACACTAATAGACAGAAAATTTCAGCTCTTAGGTCACTTAATCAAATCGAAATGTGCATGATTTTCTGAGAACGTGTGACAGAGATCCTTATTCTTAACAACGTAAACATGAATTAGTTAACATGGACATTGACAACTATTTGGCGAACATTCAAGGATAATTTGGTGGCAAAAGAGATGAATAAAAATCAACTATCCTCAAAAAAAAATCAACTACTTCATTAAAAAAAATCGAATTCCATTATACAAATACTTACAGCACTGTAACTATTAGCATGCTGCAAAAGAAGCAGTCATCACATATTTTAAAACTTGACTCCCAGTTAAAGCTTTATTTGTGATCAGAAATATTCAGTCAAACTTCTTTTTTCATACTCTATCCGACTCTCTTTTTAGTACGTCTTCTAGGCTTCTGTTCCAATTTGTCATAAATATAGATTGTTGATACTAATTTTTTGTATAATAGAACACTGGAACAGTTAGGGGAAAATGAATTAGAAGAACTGAAACTTCTCAATAAGTAGAATCAAATTATTTTAGTGGGTTTTTTGCCTGCTAACAATCTATAGCGAATTTCATTTCCTGATTTATTAATCATATTCTTATCATAGTAATAAAATATTATTTTGCACCTATTAATTCTCATGGACAGGAGATCTATAATTACAGGTTATTTATTGTTCTTAAAGCTACAAATCAGAGTGCAGGTGTGAGAGCTGGAATAGACCTCAGAGATAATTACTTCCAAACTCTTCATCTTATAAATGGAGTCACCAAGATCCTGGTTCCTCCAGCAAGGATTCCTGAGGTCACACAAAATAAAAAATTTAGGAAAAATAAGCCAGAGGTCTGACTTTCAATTTAATATTCTTATCTGTGTTTATCTCATTTTCATCACAAGTTTTGTCTTTTTTTGTTCTGTTTTTCTTGAGTTTCATTTGGGGTTTAAAGACTTTAACATTCTTGGACATGGGATTGGAAGCTTTAAAATATTAAATCTGGAGCTTCCTCCGTGGCTCAGTGGTTAACGAATCTATGATCCATGAGGATTGCGGGTTCGATCCCTGGCCTTGCTCAATGGGCTGGGGATCCGGTGTTGCTGTGAGCTGTGGTGTAGGCTGGCAGCTGCAGCTCTGATTTGACCCCTAACCTGGGAACTTCCATGTGCCATGGGCATGGCCCTAAAAAGCAGGAATAAATAAAATAAAAATAACATAACATAAAATATATAAAAAATATAAAAAAATATTATATCTGAGAGACCCTGAGCCAAAGACTTATCTATGTTTGAGAAATCTTTTGGCAAATAACTGTGGCGAAAGCAGATTTTACCTCAACCACGAAGGGTGTCTTTTACAAACACAAAATACGTTTGTGGAATCAAGCTTTTTGTAAATTAAATTGAATGTTATTATTCTATTTTATTTTCAAATTAAATATATAGTAATACATCCCAAAGAAGTGTCCATGGAGCCCCAGTGCTGTGATACGCTCCCTGAAATAACTGCTCTGTGGTCAAAGTCATTAGAGAAGTGCTCATTCTGGCCCTCCAGGCTGTGCTGTCCTGGTCCCCAGAAACACGGGGCATTTTTTTTTGGGCCGCACCTTCAGCATATGGAAGTTCTCAGGGTGGGGTGGGATCAGAGATGCAGCCACCGGCCTACACCACAGCCACAGCCACTTGGGATCCTCAACCCACTGAGCGAGGCTAGGGATCAAACCCCAGCTCATGGATACGAGACGGGTTTGTTACCACTGAGCCACAATGGGAACTCCCTAAAGTTTTAAACTATACACGTGGCTGGCATTTGTGGTCACACCTTGGACAGCACTGCTCTAGAAATTCCACACTGCAGACTAGTGGAATAAAGGCCCTGAGAAGTACTGTAAGAAAAGAATTTTAAAACTAATCTGATGCAGAGTTTATCAAATTTACTTGGCCATATATCCTTTTTCTGTTTGTTTTGCTGGACAATTATTAACATCCCACAGAACAGGGACCCATGAAGCAATCTTACATAAAAAGCTGATGCAGGGGAATGATTTAGTTCGAGTACTTTCAGAAGGGAGTCTATTCCATTGGAAGGAGTTCGTGTTTATCTGTGGATGGATGGCTCCCATGTTGGATGCCATGTAAAGGAATAAAAGTTGTGTAAGAGACTTTCATATGCCAAACAAAGTTTAGGAGTCAAGAGATTCATCACGCGTTTTATTTATTAACATATGTATGCCATTTATGAAATTGCATGCCGTGTGGTGCATTCCAAATGAAAAACAGGGGAAGTCCGAGATTGGATCTTCCCCGTGTTTTAGCTCCCTATCATGAGTAGATGTTTCATATATAACACGGGAGGCTGTAATAGTTAAAAGCATGGACATGGGAATGTACAGACTCAAATTCAAGTTCAGATTCTACACTCACTGACAGTGTGAGCTGCTGCACTTCGGAAGTCTAAGTTTCCTTTACCGTTTATAAAAGTGAAGTAACAATCATTCCCAACGAACAGATTTCTTTGGAGGCTTATACAAACTGATGCATATACAGCACTTACTTAACATAGTGCCTGATGCATCAATGAGTGTTTGCTGTTATTTTTATCTTAATAAATTCAGTGGATGCTCTTAAAAGACTGTCTTAGGTCGACGATGCTATTTTTTTTAAAAGCTATTTTGTAGTTTCTTTTCTTAAGGTGGCAACCTTACCCACCCTTACCTAGCTACTCATCCAAAAGTCCAGCTTCCAAATTCAAGTAAAGAAATGTATCTAAGAAGAATACTAAGCGCTACGTCGTAAGTACTGGGTGACCCAGGGTAACCTTACCCATCACCTCCCCCTAGTTCACTTCGATTCAGTTCAGCAGATGTGTTGCAAACTCACTCGGGGGAGGGGATTGTAGTGGAACAGAGATAAATCATGGGAACTTCTGCTCTCCAAAAGTCAGAGGCTTCTGGGCGGCATTAAGAGGGATTAATTGATTTAAAAGATAGTAGACATACTAGTGGCGATACTTTGCATGGAATGAATCTCTTCAGTACAAACGCTGAAGAAGAGAAAAAACTATGATCAAGGGAATGTGGAATGTGATGGGATTGATGATCCAAGCTCCAGACTTAATTTGCAGCCCAGGAGCTTTTCAATTCATGGGTATGTCTGTTTAGTTACACACGTGAGAAGCTTCAGGGTTACACAGCACACCTTCCTCTTTCTCAACCTCCTGCCCTGCATCTACTTTCCCTCCACAAATAGCTTCGATCTCTGCCTTCCGCAACCGCCTTGCAATCGCTTTAGCCCAGGGCCTGTCTTTGCACTCGGGGACGACAATACTCTCAAAACTGAAGCTCTCTTTCAGCTTTTTCTTCCTAAAATGCAAATCTAATCATGTCACTTTGCACACTCTTACATCTGTTCCAGGACAGGATGGTGAGTTCTGCACCAGGAAGGAGGCACTTATTCAATCCAGGGCCTAGAAGACAACAGGATCTCAACGCACACTGAACAAATGATGTCTATTTAGATCACTGATGAGATGAAAAAGAAACACTGGAAGATGTATTGCTACTACTTTTAAAGACTTTGTATTGTACACAGTCTTGCTCTTAAAAACGCATAAAAAGGAACAGTAAACAGAGCTTAATGAATCATGTGACAAGATCAGTACTTGTCATGTACTTTGCTGAAAATGACATCTGGTGAATAAAGACTTGGACTTACCGGTCAATAGATCCTTGTTTAGATTTTCTCTGCTTATAGAAAGAATATACTGCAAGAAAAATATAGCAGATACTGTTTGTTTCTGGAGAATGGATAAATATGCTTCTATATTATTCTCTCAGCAATAGGAAATATGTATCATTTAGCAGAAGGTTGCAAGCTTACTTTTATAACCATTTAGCAAAGTAGCCTTTTTTCTATAAACACTTTATTCAAATACACATAATAACAATGTTTAAGTTTACACTGAGGCTTTTTCAAAGTTTGATACTATAAAAACCAAACCTTTTTCTGTTAGCGAAAGATAGTATTTTCATTAAGATAGTTTTGTTTTAACAATCGGACATAAATCTCTTATGTTCATTTTAGGTCACCAAATCAAGCTGTTTAAAAAACCTCAGAGGAGTTCCCATTGTGGCACAGTGGAAATGAATCCACCTAGGAACCATGAGGTTGTGGGTTCGATCCCTGGGCTCGCTCAGTGTGCTAAGGATCTGGCGTTGCCGTGAGCTGTGGTGTAGGTCGCACGCAGACTCGGCTAGGATTCTGCGTTGCTGTGGCTGTGGTGTAGGCCGGCAGCTGTACCTATGATCTGACCCCTAGCCTGGGAATCTCCATATGCTGCAGGTGCGGCCCTCAAAAAAAAAACACAAAAGAAAAACCAAAATGAAACTTCAGAAATGACAGCATCAGTAGGATAACTATACTATTTCCCAAAGAAAGTACTTTGAAAGCTGTCATTTAAATGTGCAAGTGTGTGTGTGTGTGTGTGTTTGGGGATGTGGCGAGGGTTGGTAGGAGTAGGATCGTCCCAGCTGGGACATGTGTGGGTTCTTTCTGACTTCATATGGCCAACTGTTCCATAAGGCACAGTCAGAACAGTGCATAAGGACTCATGATACTCATGAAAATGTTTTAATTTAATTTTAATTTTAATTTTACTGTATTTTAAAATCAGAAGAAAAAAAAGACCAAAGAAAATTAGGAGTTCCTACTGTGGCTCACAGGGTTAAGAACCTCACTGGTATCCATAAGGATGTGGGTTTGATCCCTGGCCTGAATCAGTGGGTTAAGGATCTGGTGTTGTTGCAAAGCTTGGATCTGGCATTACTGGGGCTGTGGTATGAACCAGTGGCTGCGGCTCCAATTCAACCCCTAGCTTGGGAACCTTCATATGCCACTGGTGCAGCCCTAAAAAAAAAAAGACCAAAAAATAATAATGAAAAAATAATAATAATAATTTGAAAAAATAATATAAAATCAGAAGAAAAAAAATAAATGAATATATCAAAATGAATCCAGTCTGAATTATATTGAGCTTTATATCAATGCACTCGTACAGTCTAATTTTTAATACTTGCTGTTTTATAGAGAAAGGATCCCACCAAGGCAACAGGCCGACCCAGGGCCCCTGAAAGTCATAATGCAGCCTTGCAACTTGGGACAAGTTAACTGCTCTAAAAGAGCATATAATTTTCCAAATTATGGGACCCTACAACATTTAACACAAATATGCTAACTTATTAATCTTCATCTCAGTCAAATACAGACATTTAAAATAAACAGTGAAATCTATACTTGGGGTAAAAATAACTTGGTCATGCTACTGAGGCAATGACTGAGGAGGAGCTTCCTGTGTCTTTGCTATAAAATCAAGTGAACGGTGGTTCTGTTTTCCATTCTTCTACGTTGTTAATCATCGCGTTTCAATAGAAACCACACTTGCTATTCAAAGTATAATAGGAAATTCATATTACAAGACTCATTTACATGGGGAAAACAGTCTTTTCCTTTCAGCTATCTGGCTGGGTTGAGAGCATCCGGGAACTGCTCATGCGGGAACCAACAGAGATGGTGGTCCTGCAGGAGGAACTGGGAGATGGCTTCTAATCCACTCCAGGAACGTATTAAAGCCACAAGTTTGAGTCACTCTGCAAGCCTCACCTCTCCAACCCATAGTCTAAAAGGCTTATCTTATGAAGAAGAAGAACAAACAATAGCTATAAGGTGGCCCTTGTAACACCTCCCAAAAACCAAACCAAACCAAACCAAACCAAACCAAAACATTAAGAAAACCAAAGGAAGGAGAAAAATCTCCTTTGGAGATTTGTAAGACAACAGTTGCAGTGGTGACTTTTTCAAATATGCTCAGAAAGAATGTTTCCATTCCGTGTTCTGAGAGCCTCAAATGAGGACCTTTTCTTGTAAGCGGTGCCATTTCTCTTTCTGGGGAAGAGGTGGTTAGGAATGAGAATTGGGGGAACTCTGACCTGCTCTGTACATTAGCGCCTGCTTTGCTGTTTCGCAATTTGGGAGGGTAGTGGGAGGAGCCATCAAGATAGTGGCCAAAAGGGAGAAAGGGCAGAAAAAACCGCTGGGGTGGGAGCCTTGGAGGGGGCTGGGAAGGATGTCAGCGGCCACGGGGTGCACATCAGGGACTCAGACAGTGTTTGCTGTGGCCTGCTCACCACCGGCCTTCCATGACCCCGAGGTCATCAGCATTTTCGCATGGGTTTTGAGTGAGTGGTTTTTGTGGAAACTGGTGAAAAGGGGGAGTTTCACAGATGGACCATGATGGTCCAGAGCCAATACTAGAGGAGAGGAGAGGGCACGAGGGGCAGCCGAGGCTAATGCACGGTAGCCTTCCCAGGGTGTCAGAGAAACCCTGGGCCAGGAGGATGACTGCGCATCCACAGGCTGGCAAACGAATTTGATATCTTTTTTTGGTTTTTCCTTGTCTTTTTAGGGCCGCGCCTGCATCACATGGAACTTCCCAGGCTAGGGGTTGATTCAGAGCTACAGCTGCCGACCTACAGCACAGCCACAGCAATGCTGGATCCTTAACTCACCGAGCAAGGCCAGGGATTGAACCCACATCCTCATGGATACTAGTCAGGGTCATTACCGCTGAGCCAAAAAGAGAACTCCGAATTTATATAGTTCTTAAAAGACAAGGAGTCCCCATGTTCAATTCCAATATAAAAATAGTGATGCAGGAGTTCCCGCTGTGGCTCAGCAGGTTAAGAACCCAACTACCATCCATGAGTTTTCGGGTTTGATCCCTGGCCTTGCTCAGTGGGTTAAGGATCCAGCACTGCTGCAAACTGCAGCATTGGTGACAGATGCGGCTCAGATCTGACGTTGCTGTGGCTGTGGTGTAGGCCGGCAGCTGCAGCTCTGATTTGACCCCTAGCCTGGGAATTTCCATATGCCACAGGTGTGGACCTAAAATGAAAAAAAAAAAAAAAAAAAAAAAAAAAGTCACGCAAACCAGTAAGGAGGCTGTATATTTAGCATTAACTCAGTTCTTAAGAACTCAGAAATGGCAGGAGAGATGGGGAAGCACCGTTTCCTTGCTCTGTACTGAAGGCCCCAAATGAGACCTCCCACCAACACTTTCACCTTCTTGGGGAATCACTGGTGATTAAACTGGTTCATGTTCCTCTCTCTCTCTCTGCCCCTACCATGCCCCCCTCTCTCTCGGTGAGAGTAAGGATGTCAATTTTAGCCTCAGGTCCAAGTCACCCTTCTCGTCTAGCTTTCTGATTATTTTGAACAGTATCTTACGCCTCGATCTGTTCATACTTTATTGGTTCAATCTCTAGGGCAGGGATGAGTGTGATGAGTTGAAATTCCTCAGCACAATCCGTGTTAATCCAAGAGAAAGCTGTTACGGGTCCCTCTTATTTTAGTAAAAAAGGAATTGTAATTAAGCAGTCTTGATGCCCCTTCTGTGAGGGGCTCCTACGTCATACTCACTCGCTCTCGTCTATAAGGAAATCTGTTTGTTTCTCCCTTGATGTTGACCTCATTTAATCCCACAGCCTGTGTCTTTATATGTAAAGCAAGGTGGTTGGAGTCAGTGCATCTGTGGCTGCTGATGGCTGTAAGAATCTGTTCTTGAAAAGTGCATTTGCAAATTTTCTCTTCCAAATGGCACGCTTGGCACTTAAAATTTGACGTGTTTTAGAAAGTTGGTCTCACCCAAATTTCCTCCAGAGATGGGCTGTCATTTGATTTGGACAATGCTTTTTCGCTGCCAATTTAGGATTTTTTTTTTTTTTTGTCTTTTTGTCCTTTTAGGGCCGTACCCACGGCATATGGAGGTTCCCAGGCTAGGGGTCTAATTGGAGCTGTAGCCGCCGGCCTACACCACAGCTACAGCAACTCGGGATCTGAGCCGAGTCTGCAACCTACACCACAGCTCACGGCAACACTGGATCCTTAACCCACTGAGCGAGGCCGGGGATCGAACCTGCAACCTCATGGTTCCTAGTCGGATTCGTTAACCACTGTGTCACGACGGGAACTCCCAATTTAGGATTTAAACAAAACGTCTGTTTCAAGTCTCATTTTCTCTTCTCTGAAAATGAACGGTTTCCTCCCTCTCTGCACCGTACAGCAGAGAGCTCCTGCCATCACTCAGCTGAGTTCTTTTCCCAATAAACTTTACTTTCTGGACTCACTAGCTTGCAAGCTCCTCTGTTCCTCAGCAACCAGCATGGGGCGCAGCCCACAGAGGAACAGTTACTGTTTTATAGCAAGGATATATTTAGTTGGTGTAGTTTATGTTTGACTTGCATGTGTAAATCTCACTTGCCTGTTGAGAAGAGGAGATTCTTTTCTTTCTTATAGCACTGAGCTCAGTTTGGGACATGGGAAATAGGACGCATTAATTATCTGAGGATGTTTATCTGACTCTGGATGGTCAGTGGACTTTCTTTCCCTTCCTTCCCCTGCCAGGCTCATGTATTCAGATTCTGTACCTAAGTTTTCATGACGCCAACATAAGCAGTGACATGAAATAATAAATGGCATCTAAAAAGTCACTAAATAGAAAATTTCAATCCTTCTCCACCACACCCCTTTCCCCACTTAGTTTTTGGAATGTTTTAAATGCACACAATATAAAATTTACCATCGTAACCATTTTTAAATATCCGGTTCGGTGGCATTAATACATCCACCGTGTTGTGTTACTCTCAGCACCCTCCATCCACGGACCACTTCATCTCATAAAGCTGAAACTCTGTCCTCATTAAAATGCCCTCCTTCCTCCCAACTCTGGCAACCACTATTCTACTTTCCGCTTCTATAACTGTAACTATTCATACTTATACCTCACATAAGTGGGATTACATCGTACTTATCATTTTGTAACTGATTTATTTAACTTAGTATAAAGTCCTCAAGCCTTATCCATGTTGTAGCATGTGTCAGAATCTCCTTCTTTTTAAAAGCGAAATAGTATTCCATTTTACGTTGTATAGACAACAGCTCCCGCGTGTCCTTCCTTTGCTGTCACGTAACTACCACACACAATACTTCTGACACCAGAGGTATGGGAGTTTTCCTCAAGCAAAGCAATTTTCTGCCACACCAGCTGGGTCTCCTGTAATTTTTTTTCGATAGGCAAGAGGTAGATTTATTAAGATGGGATGCTTGTGAGAGGTGCAAGCGGGCAGGCACGGATGCTCTGCATCCTGCAGTTTAATTCTCTTCTGATACTACCAGCCTGGGGATGGCGTCAGGTTCACAGGCTGAGAGCTCAGCCCCTCCCCATTCAGATGCCAGCTAATGCAGTTTGTCGCCTGTGCTTCGGACTCATCCGCTCTAAGTCAGCAGTTTCCAAGACTCCCTCTTCAGGTTCAGTCCATTTGCTGGAGTGGCTCTCAGCTCTTAGGCTCAGCCATCGATTCTAAGACTATGACAAAGGGTACGGTGGGCATCAGGTGGAAGGGAAGCTTGGGATGAGGTAGGTACCTGCCGTCTCCGGAGGTGCCCTGCTCCCAGGGCCTCCATGTGTTCACGAACCTGGAAGCTCTCCGGAGCCCGTACTCTGGGATTTTTAATGGAGGTGTGAGCACGTGCGCCGTGATGGGTCATTAACTCCATTTCTAGCCCCTCCCTCCTCTGGAGAATGGGGGATGGGTCTGAAAGTTCCCAGCTTTGAACCCTGGCTTGGTCTTTCTGGTGACCAGCCCCCATCTGGGAGTCCACCCAGAGCTACCTCATTAAGACAAAAGACACTGCTATCGCCCAGGACATTCCAAGGGATTTAGGGACTCTGTGTAAGGAATCAGGCTCAAAGATCAAATATTAGAACAAAAGATGCTCCTAGGGTTCTTATCATTTAGGATATTACAAGAGTTTTAGGAGCCCTGTGCCAAGAGCCAGAGCAGAAACATACATATGATATAGCTCTTCCAGACCCTGCCTGCAGTTCTTTTGGAAATATTGGATGCATACTGAGAAGTGGGAGTCCTTGAGCACATGATAGTTCTAGTTTTCATTTTTTGAGGAACTACCACACTGTCTGTCATGGTGGCTGCATTCATTTACATGCCCACAAGGTTCCTATTTCTCTGTATCCTCACCAATGCTTATTGTCTGTTTTTGTTTTCTGATAGGAGTCACTATAATGGGTGTGAGGTGCTTCATTTCTTTAATCATTACAAGACCCACAAAGATTGTGTTCCTGTGAGCTTGTGTGCTTTATTTCTTGCTACTCAAACTGTGGTCCACGGACCAACAGCATGGAGAGACACACCTGGGCATATACGCCTGCACTGCAGAACCTCAGCCTGCACCCCAGCCTTCCAGAATCAGACTCTTCATTCTAACAAGACCCCAAGTGAGTGTGAGAGAAGCTTATCTACCTGCAATGGAAGCTCTGTGGAGGGTCAGAGACTCAGAGGAATATAACCCCTCCTTGGGATCTGCGGAATGAGGCACTGCTGGATAAGGCAAGGTGGATTTTTCTATGGCTGATGGCTTTATGGTACATTCATATTCTCTCTCAAAGATACAAACTTAGAAAGTGTAATCAGATTAAAAAAAACTCACTTTGCCCAACTCTGCATGTTACTGTTTGAAAGAAAAGAAGAGGAGTTCCCGCTGTGGCACAGTGGGTTAATGATCTGGCTTGTTTCTGTGACTGCAGCTGAGGCAGTCCCTGGCCTGGGAACTTTATATGCTGTGGCTGTAGCCAAAAAACAAAACAAAACAAAAGGACAAAAGAAAAACACAAAGCAGGATAATGGAGTTTCTTTCACAAACACTATATCATCACATGTCTTCTGTTGTTTAAGAAATTATACAATATTGAAAGCATTTCCAGTTTGTTTTATAAATTCTACTATAATTAAATTTGGGGCAAGAGAGTCAATTGGGGAAGGCGATAATATAAAACTTAAGTTTGCATAGTCGTTCTTATATAGCTGTTCTTATATATAGTGTATCTTAGTTTGCATAGCTGTTCTTGTATAGTATACTCAACAATAAATACGTGGTAATCTCTATCTAAGTGAAAGGAGATGGAAGAGAAAGGACTCCCTAGGCTGACACAAGCAAAGCATGGAGGCACAGAGCAACTTAATAGTGATAACAACAACTACCATGGAATGTGTATGAGGGACTGAGCCCTGTCTAAGCATCTCCAATGAATTAACTAGTGTGTGTTCTTGAATTCTAGACAGAGAAGTAATGTCGAAAGTAGGGCTAGAGTAGAAAGGAAGGGCCAACAAGCACGTAGCAGGTTCCAGACGTGAGACTCAGCTATTATCATTTCGCAAAAAAGTTCCTCCAGGTAACCCTACCTGTGACTTTGTCCCATAGGGAATTGCGGACTTTTTTCCTGAAAGAGAGTGGATCATTCTTGCTCTCATGGGGATACCTTGGGATACAATCTGAAATAAAATCAGAAATACTGATTTCAATTTCAGTAGCATGGCATCATGCAAATCAGATAGATACTGACTTTAAAATGTGATTTTTCAAATATTTTCCAAAAATAAAAAAATAATATAAAGGACCACAAGGAACACTATAGCAGAAATTTAATCAATGAGAAACTATGTTCCTGCAAATATTAGTTTTTAGGGTTTTTTTTCCTTCTTTTTAGGACATACCTGCAACATATGGAAGTTCCCAGGATAGGGGTCGAATCGGAGCTATAATTGCCGGCCTGCACCACAGTCACAGCAACACCAGATCTGAGCCACTTCTGTGAACTACGCTGCAGCTTGCAGCAACACTGGATCCTTAACCTGCTGAGCAAGGCTAGGGATTGAACCCACATCCTCACTGACACTAGTTGGGTTCTTAACCGGCTGAGCCACGAAGGGCACTCCTAGATTTTTTTTTAACCCTTGGATTTTGGAATTGACTTAAAATTTATCTGTATCGACTGTTATAAATGAGGAAATGGTTCATTGTTATGGAGATCAAGTGATTTTTTTTCATGATTACGAAAGGGAGTAAATCCCCAGATTCCTGAAACCCAGTGAAAAGTGTTTTCCTCCACATGCCTAAGAAAAATGTGGAAGTGAAAATGGCACTTATATTGACATCATTTCAAAGACACATTGTCAGCAAAAGTACTCTCAAGAAAAATATATTATTTCTGGAGTTCCCACTGTGGCACAGTGGATATGAATCTGACTAGTATCCACGAGGTTGTGGGTTCAGTCCCTGGCTTCAATCAATGGGTTGGGGATGTGGTGTTGCCGTGAGCTATGGTGTAGGCTGAAGACATGGCTCAGATCCCATGTTGCTGTGGCTGTGGAGTAGGCCAGCAGCCTCAGCTCTGATTCTACCCTTAGCCTGGGAACTTCCATGTGCCATGGGTGTAGCCCTAAAAAGACAAAAAAAGAAGGAAAAAAAAGAAAAAACAAAAATAGATTATTTCTGCTCAAATTTTCAAGACACATGATAGTGAGATATTCGGCAACATTGAGTCCATATGAGGAAAATGCACAATAGGCCCACAATCTTTATCCAAACACTAAAAGCCCACTGGTTTCAGAATTCAGAAGTTTTCAAATTTTGGGGCAGGTAATGTAGTACATATGTGGATCTTGAATAATACACAGAGGTCTAGGGGGTCCCATAATCAAACACAGTATTTCTCCAGCAAAACATATTCATACCAAATAAGGCTTTTTAAAAGGCTATAAAAAGCCTCACATCAGGATAACTTTGCTGCTGAATGGGGGTTGAGAAGTCTTTCTAGTCCCAGAGCTTTCTGGATACATAATTGTGGATAAGTAGGATTCCATTGGGTCTATGTACCACATCTTCTTAATCCAGTCATCTGTCATGGACATTTAGGTTGTTTCCATGTCTTGGCTATTGTGAATGGTGCTGCCATGAACGTAGGGGTACATGGATCTTTTTCAGTGAAACTTTTGTCTGGCTATATGCCCAGGAGTGGGATTGTTGGATCATGTGGTAGTTCTTTTGTTTTGTTTGTTTGTTTGATTTTTAGGGCCACACCCACAGCATTATGGAGGTTCCCAGACTAGGGGTAGAATCCGAGTTACAGCTGCCGGCCTACACCATAGCCACAGCAATGCAGGATTGGAGCCACGTCTGTGACCTATACCACAGCTCACAGCAATGCCAGATCCTTAACCCACTAAGCGATGCCGGGGATCAAACCTGCAACCTCATGGTTCCTAGCTGAATTCATTTCTGTGGCACCACGATGGGAACTCCCATATGGTAGTTCTCTATTTAGTTTTCTGAGGAACCTCCATACTGTTTGCGGTAGTGGTTGTACCAGTTTACATTCCCACCAACAATGAAGGAGGAGGGCTCCCTTTTCTCCACATCTTCTCCAGCATTTGTTATTGTTGACTTGTTAATGATGGCCATTCTGACCTGTGAGGTGGTACCTCATTGTAGTTTTGATTTGCATTTCTTTAATAATTAGTGACGTTTAGCATTTTTTTCATGTGCTTGTTGGCCATCTGTATACCTTCTTTGGAGAAAAGTCTATTCAGGTCTTCTGTCCATTTTTCAGTTGGGTTGTTGGTTTTTTTGCTGTTAAGTTGAATAAGTTGTTTGTATATTTTAGAGATTAAACCATTGTCAGTTGCATTGTCTGAAACTATTTTCTCCGATTCCACATGTTGTCTTTTTGTAATGCCATTTGCAGCACCATGGATGGAACTAGAGACTCTCATACTGAGTGAAGGAAGTCAGAAAGAGAAAGACAAATACCATATATCACTTATATCTGGAATCTAATATATGGCGCAAATGGACCTGTCTACAGAAAAGAAACAAATTCATGGAGAACAGACTTGTGGTTGCCAAGGGGGAGGGGGAGAGAGTGCAATGGACGGGAGTTTGGGGTTAGTAGATGCAAATTCTTGCATTTGGAGTGGATAAGCAATGAGATCCTACTGTATAGCACAGGGAACTATACCTAATCACTTGTGATGGAGCATGAAGGAGGATAATATGAGAGAAAGAATGTATAACTGGGTCACTTTGCTTTACAGCAGAAATTGACGGAACATTGTAAATCAACTATAATAGAAAAAATAAAAATCTAAAAAAAAAAAGATAACCCAAGAATAGGAGAAAATATTTGCAAATCATGTATCCGATAGTGATTGAGTATTAAAAAATACATCTCAGATAAAAACAAATATTCACACGATATCACTTACATGCAGAATCTAATAAAAATGATACAAAAGAACTTATTTATAAAACAGAAACAAACACAGATTTCAAAATTAAACTCATGGTTACCAAGGGAAAACCCTGGAGGGGGCGGATAAGTGAGGAGGATGGGAATAAGGTATACACGACTGCATATAAAATAGGTAACTAACAAGGACCTATTGCACAGCGCAGGGAAATCTACTCAATATTCTATGATAACCTGTATGGGAAAAAAAAAAGAATGGATATATGCATATGTATAATTGATTCAATTTGCTGTACACCTGAAACTAATACAATATTGTAAGTCAACTGTATTCCAATAAAATAAAAAGAACTATTTAAAAAAAATGTTATGGGCCTGTCTCATCCAAAGAGCGGAAGCTGCCTGCCTCTGCTCATCCGGGACTCCCTCTCAGATCCCACTTCAGGAGGCAGAGATTCACTAGTGTCAGAAGAGATGGTCAAGTCCCACCCTGACCCAGTATCCACCTGCCCTGCATCATGCCCTGTCCACCCCGCCAGGTGCCTTAAGCATGAAGTGTTCACCCTGTTGTGAAACTTCGAAGTTCAAAAATCTTTGTAAAATGAGTTATCTTGCAGAGGGCTTTTGGCATTAAGTGGTGCTCTGAACCAAGATGAAATCAAGACCAAGTAATTGTTGAAAATAGCAGGTATTCCTTCTATAAGGGAAATGCAGGAATTCCTGTTGTGGCTCAGTGGAAATGAACCTGACCAGTACCCATGAGGATGTGCGTTCAATCCCTGGCCTTGCTCAGTGGGTTAAAGGATCCAGCATTGCTGTGAGCTGCGGTGTAGGTCACAGATGTGGCTGTGACCCCGCATGGCTGTGGGTGTGGGTGTGGGTGTAGTGTAGGCTGGTAGCTGTAGCTCCAATTTGACCCTTAGCCTGGGAACTTCCACAGGCCTTGTGTGTGGCCCTAAAAAAAAAAAAAAAAAAAAAAAAAGAAAATGCATTAATAAGGTACCTGATCTTCCAGACCAATGGCTTTCAAGGCTTGTCTTCCTCTATAAGAAAGGGCCAAATTAATGCTTCTTCCACGTGCAAATTCAGCCATTCGGATATCTAGAACATTAAAGTAGACCTCATGTTACCCACACTTCCTCATATCCTAGGATGGATAAACATTTAGCACCTGAACACCTGGTGCCGTCAGACCAAATTAAAAGACCTTGTTAACACTTTTAAAGAGAACTAATTGTCATAAATTTGCTTTAAAATTAGACAGCTGAGGTTTTTAATGAAATCTAACAGTTCATCGTTTAAAATTTTTCTTTTTAAAATCTAAAGAGGAAGAAGTCAAAGAATCCGAACCACATCTCACATTGGGCAGTATTGTCTTACCTTCCCTGGATTCATATACATCAACTTGGAAATTCCTCTTGGCGAGGAAGCACGCATTTAAGGATCCAACCTAGGAATAAGAGCAATTTTTTTACACATTTGTATCTGATTCCACAAATACAGGAAATCTTTGTTGACTAAATGTAGCATTATGTGGCATTCTGTCACTAGAATTTCAGTAATTTTCAGTCACCATATTGATTTACTCAATCACTGTTGGAAAATGCCATTTGCAAAAATAATGGAATTAACTCAAGATTCAATGATGTGATTTTTAAGAAAATCTTAGTTTTCTTTTTTTTTAAATTTTTTAAAGCACCTACATAGTTCACAGTACAATTAGAAAGCAAACCACCATATAGCCACTCTGATCAAAAAGTAGAACACGGCCAGTCCCTTAGAGCTCCCCCAAACTCCTCCCCAATTGCCATCCCCAAACTTTCACCTAGAGGTAAACCTTCTGACTTTTGTGATAACCAATCCTTGCTTCTTTATAGTTTTCCCACTTCGATATACCCAACAGGCCATACAGTTTAATTTTGCCTAGTTTTGAATCACATAATTAGAACCACACTTGTGCCACTGGGGTTTTGCTTCTTTTCTTTTTAGGGCCGCACCCTCGGCATATGGAAGGTTCCAGTCTGGGGTCAGAGTCACAGCTGCAGTTGCCAGTCTACACCACAGCCATAGCAACATGGGATCCGAGCCTCGTCTGTGACCTACACCACAGCTCATGGCAACGCTGGATCCATAACCCACTGAGGTCGTTCAGCTTTTTTGCATCTGCGTCTTTAACTCAAGAATATGCTGAGGAGATCCGCCATATGACCGCATGAAAACTCCAGGTCATCCCTTTCATTACTGTATGACTCTTCATTATGTGAAATAACACTGACCATTTAATCACTTTACTGCTGAAGAATATTTGAGTGGTTTCTGGCCTGAGGATATTATTTCTTTCCAATGTAATTGAGATATAATTGATACATAAATTGTATAAATTTAAGATATACAACATAATGGTTTGAGATATACATATATTGTGAAAATGATGACCTGGGAACTAACAATGCTGCAAAGAATTTTTTTTTTGTACATGTATCCTGGTAAGCATGGTTTTTCTCTAGGGTTTTATGCCCTGAAGTGGAATCCCTGGTCAAAGGTTTATGTATCTTCATCTTTATCATGCCAAAGTGTTTCAAAATTTTGTACTGATGTGTTTTCCTATCAGCAACTTCTGAGAGACCCACACTGCAACTCAAGGCAATGCCAGATCCTTACCCCACTGAGCAGTGCCAGGGACCTATCCCACATCCTCTTGGATACTGGTTGGATTCTTTTTTATTTTTGGAGGGATTCTTTACCCACTGAGCCACAATGGGAACACCCTTATAATGGCTTCTTTTATGCTTGTGGAAGCAGGATAGGGGAAGGAGGATGTTGATCAGGCAACCAACAGGGTCAGGAAAATGGGAAATAGGCTGGAGGAAGTCTTTTGCAAATGAATTTTTATTGAGCAAACAAGCCAGGGAGAAAGATAAGAGCACACACAAGCCACAATCTAAACAACAAAAGATCAGGAAGCTAATACTGGGGAATGATGCAGGAGTGGAGAAACCGGCCCTGGCCTTGGATCCGGCATTGCTGTGAGCTGTGGGACGGGTCACTGATGCAGCTTGGATCCCATGTTGCTGTGGCTGTGGTGTAGGCTGGCAGATGTACCTCTGATTCAACCCCTAGCCTGGGAACTTCCATATGCTACAAATGCTGCTTTAAAAAGACCAAAGAAACAAACAAAAAACTGGAGAAACTGGGATTCACAGGGAAAGAAACTCATTCATCCATTTCCTGGGAGCCCAACTCAGATTAGAGAGTAAATGTGCTATAAAAATCAATGTACGAATAAGAGGCTCAGTGACCAGGTTGGGAAGAGGCTCAGTGCCAAGGCAATGGTAGGCGCTGGTCTGCTGTCATGGGTTTGTTACAGTGCTTTTCTTGGACTGAAGTTTAAATCCAGGATCTGGGGTGCTGACGCTGACTCGGGTGGAGGTTCCACTTTAGTCCTTGCTCAGACTGGCAAGGGCTGACCCCGCCTCGCCAACACTTCTTGTGTGTTTGCCCACTGGGCGTGTGTAAATAGTTCCTCACGAGGCAGAAGGAAAAAAAGGAACCTCAGATGACACAGACACGGTAAGATTAAATATAATCTTGGTTCATGAAAATATCATGAGAGGACGAGGGTCAATAGGGTCTCTTATGCCTTATTTGCAATTATCTCAAGTTGAGTAGACAAACAACTGACAAATCAGTTCTTCTTCAAGGCATATTCCCAAGAGAAACTCCAGAAGACACATGCCCAAATATTCAGAGTAGCAGTTGTCATAACTAAAACAGGCAAAAAAAAAACCCCACTAAAATACTGGAAAGAGTCCAAAGAGCAATCGCAGAGGAATGGACAAATAAATTCTGGTATATGCACACAATAAAACATGACATGCGAATGTATTAGTAACACTGCAAGTAGAGAGAACATCCCAGATGACTTCACCCCCCATGACACGCTTATAAAATAAAGACAACTCCAACTAAACCACAGAGATGAGCAGACACATAATTTTTAGATGTATGTGTATATTATTTATGTGTATGATCAACATAGATCATATGTACACAGAACTTTTATATATGTGTGTAAAAGCAAGGAATGACGCACAAGACTCAGGGCAATGCGATAGTGGGAGAAGCACAGAGGTTAAGTCGTTGCAGTGATCGATTCCAGGGTTAGTGGTGAGCTCAAAAGTATTGCTGCTTCTTACTATTAATAACCATGCAAAAGAATAAACAAAAATGGGAGTTCCCATCGTGGATAAGTGTAATGAACCTGACTGGTATCCATGAGGACGTGGGTTCGATCAATGGCCTTGCTCAGTGGGTTAAGGATCCGGTGTTGACGGGAGCTGTGGTATAGTTTGCAGATGCAGTTCAGATCCTGCGTTGCTGTGGGTGTGTTGTAGACCAGTAGTTGCAGCTCCAGCTCGACCCCTAGCCTGGGAACTTCTACATGCTGCAGGTACAGCCTGCAGATGACACATAAAGAGAATAAACAAAAATGTCTTCTCCAATACCAGTCACAATAGGATGTCCTGAAATAAAGATTATGGTAATTTCAACTTTGTGTAACTAAGGGTTTTTTTTTAGGCCTGCATCTGCAGCATCTGGAAGTTCCCTGGCTAGGGGTCAAATTGGAACTGCATCTGCAGCCTACACCACAACCACAACCACGGCAACATCAGATCTGCGCCACATCTGCCACCTATGCCAGAGCTCAGGGCCATGCTGGATCCTTAAGCCACTGAGTGGGGCCAGGGATCAAACCCTCGCTCTCAAGAATCCAATCAGGTTTGTTACCGCTGAGCCACAATGGGAACTCCTTGTAATTAAGATTTGCATAAAAGTAAAAGAAAAATATGCTGGTAGATGTTACATAAGTTCACCATCACATCCAAAAGAATAAAATACGTATGGGAATAAGTTGAATTTGAGGTCTATTGAGATGAATAAAATACCTAGGAGTAAACCTACCTAAAGAGACAAAAGACCTGTACTCTGAAAACTATAAGACACTGATGAAAGAAATCAAAGACGACACAAATAGATAGAAAGACATACCATGCTCTTGGATTGGAAGAGTCAATTTTATCAAAGTGACTATACTACCCAAGGCAATCTACAGATTCAATGCAATCCCTATCAAATTACCAAGGACATTTTTCACAGAACTCGAACAAAATATTTTAAAGTTTGCTTGGGAGCACAAAAGACCCAGAAGAGCCAAAGACATCCTGAAAAAGAAAAATGGAGCTGGAGGAGTCAGGCTCCCTGACTTCAGACTATACTACCAAGTAACAATCATCAAAACTGGCACAAAGACAGAAATATAGATCAGTGGGACAGGATAGAAAGTCCAGAATTAAACCCATGCACCTACAGCCAACTCATCTATGACAAAGGAGGCAAGAATAGACAATGGAGAAAAGACAGCTTGTTCAATAAGTGGTGCTGGGAAAACTGGACAGCCACATGGAAAAGAATGAAATTAGAACACTCCCTAATACCATACACAAAAATAAACTCAAAATGGATTAAAGACCTAAATATAAGACCAGACACTATAAAACTCTTAGAGGAAAACACAGGCCAAACACTTTCTGACATAAACGACAGCAACATCTTCTCAGATCCACCTCTCAGAGTATTGACAACAAAAATAAACAAATGGGACCTAATCAAACTTAAAAGTTTCTGCACAGCAAAGGAAACCCTAAACAACACAAAAAGACAACCCACAGAATGGGAGAAAATCTTTGCAAGTGAATCGACTGACAAGGGATTAATCTCCAAAATTTATAAACAACTTCTGCAGCTCCATACCAAAAAAACAAACAACCCCATCAAAAAATGTGCAGAAGATCTAAACAGACAGTTCTCCAAAGAAGACATACAGATGGCCGAGAAACACATGAAAAGATGTTCAACATCACTCATTATTAGAGAGATGCAAATCAAAGCCATGATGAGGTACCACCTTACACCAGCCAGAATGGCCATCATCCAAAAGTCTACAAACAATAAGTGCTGGAGAGGGTGTGGAGAAAAAGGAACCCTAGTACACTGTTGGTGGGATTGTAAATTGGTGCAACCACTGTGGAAAGCAGTATGGAGATTCCTCAGAAAACTAAACATAGAACTACCTTTTGATCCAGCAATCCTACTCCTGGGCATCTACCCAGAGAAAACCACGACTTGCAAAGACACATGTACTCCAATGTTCATTGCAGCACTATTTACAATAGCCAAGACATGGAAACAACCTAAATGTCCATTGACAGAGGAGTGGATCCAGAAGAGGTGGTACATATACACAATGGAATATTACTCAGCCATTAAAAAGAACGAAATACCAGCATTTTTTTGCAACATGGATGGACCTAGAAACTATCATGCTAAGTGAAGTCAGCTATACAATGAGACACCAACATCAAATACTTTCACTGACATGTGGAATCTAAAAAAAGGACAGACTGAACTTTTTTGCAGAACAGATGCTGACTCACAGACATTGAAAAACTTATGGTCTCCGGAGGAGACAGTTTAGGGGGTGAGGGGATGTGCTTGGGCTGTGGGATGGAAATCCTGTGAAATCAGATTGTTATGATCATTATACAACTACAGATGTGCTAAATTCATTTGAGTAATTAAAAAAAATAAAAACCGATATTACTGTAAACAGTCATTTTAATCCAAGCATTTGCCCCACTTTGGCTAGGAACTCAGTGTTTCACAGTAATGAAATGATCCATCAAAGCACAAGTCTTGGTGACAGGGACCAAACCCCCAGACCTTCTGAGATGCACACCCTCTTTCTGGAATGTGGCTGCTTCAACGCCACCCTAAAACGCATCTTCCAAGTGTGTGCCAGAGCAATGTGCACATGGCAGCAGCCGGCAACCACTAAGCCTGGAAGAGTCCTTTCAGCTGAAACACTCAACTTCAGGCCCAGGTCAAGGGCTCAGGTAGCAGCGGCTGAAGGCGTGCCCTTTGGCTCCGATCATTTCCATCACAAACCAGAGACCCTGGACACACTCACCCAGAAGCAGCTTTCCTGAATACTAGGGATCTGAAGACCTGCGTAGTTTAAGGACCCGTGTGCAGAGAGTTAGCCTTCCCTTTGACTTCTCTGGCTTGTCACCTTGTGAAGAGAAGATGTACCACCTGAACACACAGTAGGCATCTCGTGTGGCAGTGTTTGCCCCTGGGTTGACTGGTTAGATTGGAAAGCTACACCTGTAAAATTCCTTCCAGCCTGAAAAGTAGAGATTGTTTCTCAAACCCTTTTTCATGTTAATCCTTCAAAGGACTCCATTCCCATGAAAACCAGCGTTTTCCTTCTGTTTGTTTGCTTGTTTTTTAAGGGCTGCACCCATGGCATATGGAAGTTCCCAGACTGAGGGTCTAATCAGAGCTGCAGCTGCTGGCCTACCCCACAGCCAGAGCAATGCCAGATCTGATCTGCGTCTATAACCTACACCATAGCTCATGGCAACACCACATCCTTAACCCACTGAGCGGGGCCAGGGATCAAACCTGCATCCTCATGGATACTAGTTGGGTTCTTAACCCTCTGAGCCACAGTGGGAACTCCTATTGTCTTCCTTTTAATTGCCCACACATGATCCCCCACTTTGTTCTGAAAGCAAACTCATGCATGCAAAACAGTTTAGTGTTTGATAGTATAAGGCACTGGGATAATATTTATAACAGGAAAAGAAGGACCCAAAGATAAGAAAACCTCTAAACTCATTAAATTATTTCCTTCTGCGGGGAATAAACGCTGTAAATCTGTAACTGGAATAAACCATAGTTTGTGATAAAGGCTAATAATCCTGTGTGCATTTGCAGAAGAGTGGCTCCCCTAGCTTCCAGCAGGTCAGCCCTTTGTAGGGGGAGGGATTGGGAGCAGTGTTTCACACAAGAGGGAAAATAATTACGTCAATACAGTGATTTTTCTTCTTTATGTTTTTCTTTTTAGGGCCCACACCTGTGTCATACGGACATTCTCGGGCTAGGGGTTGAATTAGAGCTGCAGCTGCTGGCCTATACCACAGCCACAGCCACACGAGATGCAAGCTGCATTGTTAACCAACACCACAGTTCATGGCAATGCTAGATCCTTAACCCAATGGAGCGAGGCCAGGGATCGAACCTGCATCCTCATGGATACTAGTTGGATTCTTAACAGGAACTCCATTATCGTGATTTTTCTAAATATTCAGATCAGTGTTCCTGAAAGTCTGTTTCAACATCTTTTCCTGCTCTTCAATAGCTAAACTTTCACAATTTATGATCATGGTTTAGTTTCTTTCACCTTTAGTTTCTCAGTAGGATTCCATGGATCGAGGGGGGATTTCAGAACTGTTTGACCTGACGTACATTCAAAGAACAGAAGTCAGCTGGTTTATCACAGGACCAGAGGATCACTAATTAGAACAAGGACAAATTCTTAGGGTAATTTTTCACTCGGCAAGGCACCACTGGGAAAACACGAGTTCACCGTATTCTTTGGACTTTGGAGTAAATGCTCTCGGTTCTGTTGCAATTTTTCCCCCTGGGGCCCAGGGAGAGCCTTTAATGAATGAGACAGTGTCAGGGACTAGGATCAGTCCATGGGGAGGAAAAGAATGCGACAGGTGAAAAAAAAAAACCCCACATGGAATAAGATGGACAAGAAAATAAAATATGTATTGAAATAACCTTCTTGAACTGCTCTATTTAATCAATGCTTTTTTGCTTAATTTCCTCAATATTCAGGCTTTCATCCATTATGAAATTTCCTTCACCCACATAGCAGAAGAGTTTTTTATAAAATTCCTCTCATTCATTTATCCATCCATCAAATACTAACCAAATAATGACATTAAGCAATTCCATGGTTCCAGCTGTTGGAATACATCGGTAAATAAGAGTTTATATACTACTTGGAGCAGATATTTAAAAAATAATTTACCTATTTACCTAAAATAAAGTGTATAATTTCAGACACTGATAGATAATATAAAAAAAAAAAAATAGGGAGAGGATGAGGCCAGGCAGGTGGATAGGCTCAGTTCCTGTAGGGCTTTTTGGTAAGGAGTTTGGATTTTATTTTATTTGTAATGGGAAACCATTGGGAAATTTTAAGCATGGAGAGATAATTATCATACCAATGATAAAAGGAGGATGCTGGCTGCTGTGTGACCACGGTGGCTAAGAGTAGAAGCTGAGCGACCACGAGCAGGAGGCTGCAGGAGTATGGACGAGGAGTAGGAAGGCCTCCACCAGGGTGGCAGCAATGGTCAGAACGGACACCTATTTTGGATATAGAGCCACCAAGGCTTCCGGGGAGAGGAAAGGAGGAATGGGGTTTGCATAAAATGAAAAAAGGAATCATACATGATTCCTCGGCATGGCCTGAGCAATAAGGCAAACACGAACTCTGCAGAGGAATTTTAGCTGCTTCTTAATACATGTGTAGTAATGCACGTCTTCTGTTTTCCTGCACACGTATGTATGCAGGAATGTATGTAACCATGATGAAGAGTTAGGGTGTTATTCAGGGAGAAATCCATGGATGATACCCACATTTTAATGCCTTCCAAAACCATATATCCTATTACATATTTATCTCCCCCTTCAATTTCTAAGAGACATTTTAAGAGAGGTCACGGCTTCTACCCTAGTCCAAGTTTTGGACAAACACAACAGCCTCTTAACTGGTCTACCTGGGCTTAAATCCTCCCAGTTCTCACATAGCAGCCTCGGGAACTTAAAATCACAGCTTTTGCTTTCCCACCTAGACTCCTCCGATGGCTTTCCACTGATAAAAGTCTGTCTGCCTTGCTCTTTAAGATCCTAGGATCTCTGGCTACTTCATTCTCCAGCCTCGGCAGCTACGCCTCTCCAGATTCATTCTTTCTGCCTTTCTGATTGCTTCAGAAACGTGCCCAACTCATTTCTCTTCCCACAGGGTTTCCTCTACCCCAACTGCTCTTTCTGCAGCCCTTTCAGTGTGGCTTCCTTCTCATGATTCAGGGCATACCACACTCTAGACAGAAAGGATGTCCCTGACCACACTCTAGACAGATAACGGCCAAGACACTCTTGACGGCAGTGCCCTGCTGGCATTTCGATCACGGTGCTTAGGTCTCAGGGAACTTTTCTCTTCTCTTCTCCATTGTCTTTCTCTCCCCTGAATGCTCACCCCTGAATCTAAAACAACGTTGGCACATGTAGGCACTCGATGAGATTTTGTTGAACACATGAATTCTCATGTTATGCAAAATTTTGGTAGGAAACAGTTGGACTGAAGCCTGGTATGAAGTATACAGAAATGATAACTATGAGCTATGTCACATGCATTGACCGACAGGGCATGTGATAGTATTCCTTAGCATTTTGAAATGTAAGAACAGAAACATGAGAACCATCATTGTACTTTGGGGAAAGCACAAGAAGGAAGGCAAAATACAAGTCAGAATTAGCACAAACTGTGTAACTCTGTGTGTGGTATAAAATATACTCATCCATGTACAGCCTAGAACAGGATCTGGCACATATTCGGCCCTCAATGAATTTTTGTTGAGTAAATGAATACCTATGAGCTAAAAGCCTGCAAATGATTAGACCAAAGGTGAAAACAAAATAATTAAATTTTAACTACTGGGGATAGTTTTACTCCAAAACAGGAGTTCTGCTAAGAGGTGACGAAGATACAGTTTAGTTGAGGCGGCCCCATGTTAAGCAGAGCTTTAATCTATAATAACAACGGAAACAGAGGAAAGACCCCTCCCACATCTTGCCGGATGTAGGGCCATCTCAGCCCATTCATCTCACCGGCTCAATGAGGGAAGAGCACCATTCACCACCTTAGGACCAGCTCCACTGGATCAGCCAAAAACGTGACTAAATATGTACACCTCCCAGTTACTCGAATAACTAGTTAACATGCAATATGGTAATTTTGCATTAACTTATGTTTCTTGACCTTTTTCTTCTTATTAGACAGTATAAACTGAGTTAATAATTGCGGGGAGCCGAGAAGATGCAGGGACTCAAAAAAACGACCTTGCCTGACGGTGGAAAAACCTGAAGACAGGTTCCTAACCAAGGAAGGGAGCTCACCTGAATGGTACAAGCCGAAGGTGGGCTTCTGGTCAGGATGAAAGCCTGCCTGTACGGTACAAGCCGAGGGCAGGCCTCAGGTTACACAGCTCTCATTTTGATGTTGATGGGGAAGAATTGGGGCTTTCCTGGGAAAACAATTTCCATGTTTGCGCTGGAGAACATGGATTGCTTCTCAGGTGATCTAGTCTTTCCTCTTTCATTTGTTATTCAGTTTTCCTCAGTCTTTCCTGATTATTTACTTATTATTCTTATTTTCCTGTGGTGATTTGTGATTTAACAAAGTTACAACAATGATATAATAAAAATTTCATCCGGAAGGACTTTTCCCTATTCATATCCAACTTAATTAATATATAGTGTTTATCTACTAACTAGTTACAATAAACTTTAGAGTTAGGATTTTAATGAGGTTTGTAGAAGTTAGACATATATGATTCTTGATCAAAAGAAAACCAGCTGTGAGTTTTGTCCTTGATTTTAGAAGCTTCTAAGTGGTAGCTAATTAATTAAAGTTGATTTATATTTTCTTATACTGTCTTCCTGCCATAACGCTTAAAGATGTACATTAGTCTAAAAACAAGATTTGTAAATACCAGATTTTTGTGTCTGTAACCTCTTCAGCTTGTGGAAATTGGCTGGCCATAAAATGGTTTTTGCTGAGTCTCCTCTTTCCCACAAGATATGCTGCACCTGTTTGTCCTTGAATTGTACTCATTAAATTTTGTTAAAGATTTGAGAATGTAATGTATTGCTACTGCACCATGTGATCAAAAACAAAGCCTAATAGTTAACCAAAGTACTTTTAACACTATGATGTAATCTGTAATAAAAAACTGTCTATATAATCAACCACTTATGCTCCTAAAATTTGAGCAGTCCAGTGCCCTGAAAGAAGGGACAAAGAGGCTGTCTCCGTACTTACATTTGCCGATGCCATGTGCCTCTCCTATTGGGAAAAAGTGTACACTCCCTGGCCGCCGGAGCTGGCCTCCAACAAATAATCAAAGCAGGGCAAGTGCTTTGGTTAAAATGACTATTTACAATAACATCTGTTTTTAAAACATAGCCAGTTTGGGGATTAATCAAATTTATTTGTTTTATTTTCTATCTTTAAAAATGCTATACCCCCCAACCAAGGGAAAACAGACACCTTTGTATTTAGTGAAAATAAAATAGCTCTTCTAGAAAAAAGCAAACTGAACCAATACCACATATTTAAATATCAGAAAAGTTCCAGGAGTTCCTCTCGTGGTTCAGTGGTTAATGAATCCGACCAGGAACCATGAGGTTTCAGGTTTGATCCCCGGCATTGCCATGAGCTATGGAGTAGGTCACAGGCACAGCTCGGATCCCGCGTGGCTGTGGCTCTGGCATAGGCCGGTGGCTACAGCTCCAATTAGACCCCTAGCCTGGGAACCTGCATATGCCGCAGTAGTGGCCTTAGAAAAGGCAAAAAGACCAAAAAAAAAAAAAAAATTCCAAAAGAGAATGAACAATCCTTACAAATGATTAATAACAATCATTAAGACAAGTGAAACAGTGAGGAAGATTAAGAGGTACAAACTTCCACTTACAAAATAAGTGAGTCACAGGATGAAATCTGCAGCATAGAGAATACAGTCAAGAATAATGGCCATGTGTATGGTCAAAAAATACAAATTTCAGTTATAATGTAAATAAACACCATCTACATGTAATCCACATGATAAATAAAATGAACACTGCTATATGTTACATATGAGAGTTGTTAAAAGAATCGATCCTGAGAGTTCTCATTACAAGAAAAAAATATTTTGTTCTTTATTTTTTATCTATACGAGATGAGGAATGCTCACTAAACTTACTGTGAACACGTAAGTCAAATATTATGTGGTACACATTACACTTTGACAATGCTCAATAAAACTGGAAGGAAAAAAATTAAATATGTTGATCTCTGATAAACAAAGAGTAGCGATAATTAAGAGGGTACCACTAACAAGAATAATATATCCAAATCGATACTTACCAAGCCACCACCAATGACAGCTATGCTTGTCCTCTGAATGTCAGATGAATCCATCACCGCCGAGGTGTTTTTCATAATTGTTGCAGCACTTGCCAAGAAGACTGCCTCCTGCACACTGATTTCCCAGGTCTTTAATCTGCCCAAAGCCCTGCGCTTGTGAGCCAGCAGCAGTGTTTGAGCAGGGCTAATTTAATTTAACCCGTGAGTAGCCCAAAGGACAGTTAGCTCAGCTTTAGAGAAAAAAAAGGGCATTCACTGCAATGACCAAATCTTGAAAAATCCAGCCACAAAATCTTATGTGTAAGACAGGAGTTTCTAAAGTACAGTTTTACAGCTTTTTTCTTCCTCTTCTATACCATGTACTCTTACTTTCATTTTCATCCTTGGCTAACCAGGACCTCATCTCATGACCCAGAGGATGCTATACTTCTTTTCACACTTGATCTGTTGATGATTCTCGTTATTAAGGCCATTTAGGAATTGCACCTCAACAGTCCTCACTGATTGCCTTTAACAGACTCACCACGGGAAAATATTCTCCTGAGCAAGATTTTGAATTGTATAACTGATAACACTTCCCTTTTTTGGGGGGGTGGGCACAAAATGCTGAAACATTAAAATCTAATCTGTGCCTTAACACTAGGGAAGATGGTTAATATTATGCTTCTTTTAAATTCATTCATGGCTTCATATTACCTCTCCACGTCTTTGTCTTCTTTCATTCCAATTTAAATATATATTTTTAATTTTTTGCACATATTTGTGAATCCAGGGTTTTCTTTTTTAATGGAACAGGATATGCAAAATAAAAGTGAGAACCTAAATGAAGGAGCTTCTTCACTTCCTGGTGAGAGTAGGGAGAAAGGTTTTCCCTGGTGAGGAAATAAAGTTAGGCTAGATGTCACTCAATAGTGCCCCCTTGTGAGTAAGTATGGTTAGAGCTGGTGGAAAACATGCTTATTAGGTGGTTTTTTTTTTTTATTTTTTATTTTTTTGCTTTTTAGGGCCACACTCAGAGCATAACGAAGTTACCAGGCTAGGGGTTGAATCAGAGCTGCAGCTGCCAGCCTACACCACAGCCATGGTGACGCCAGGTCTCAGCCTCATTTTCAACTACACCACAGCTCACAGCAACACTGGATCCTTAACCCACTGACTGAGGCCAGGGATCAAAACTGCATCCTCATGGGTACCAGTCGGATTTGTTACTGCTGAGCCACAACGGGAACTCTCTCTTTGACTCTTTTTATTATAAATGAATTCATGCTGGTTTTTTTTTTTTTTTCACTTTGCTTCTATTTCTCAATATTATGCTTCTTAAGATCCATCTGTATTATTGCAGGGAGTTCTAGTTCACTCATTTCCATTGATCCACTCCTCTGCTGATGGACATTTCTATGTTTCCTTCTTCTTTTTCTTTTTTAGCTGCACCTGCAGAATATGGAGTTCCCAGGCCAAAGATCAGTTCCCAGCCGCAGTTGTGACCTAGGCCGCAGCTGCAGCAATGCTGGATCCTTTAAGCCACTGTGCCAGGCCAGGGATCAAGCCTTGGTCCTGCTGCTACAGAGATGCTGCCAAGCCCCTCTGCCACAGCGGGAACTCCTCCAGTTTTTTACTATTTTGAATAATGTTGCTGCTATGACCAACATTATGTAAACAACAAGGATCCACTGTATAGCACAAGGAATTACATTCAATATTCTCTGATATTTTAATATATTTATATATGTAAAATATATGTAACATTAAATATATATACACAATTATTGTTTATATACATAAATATGACATTCTTTTTCATTATTGTTGATTATGTAACTGAATTATATATATTATAACTGAACCACAGTACTGTATCCCACAAACTAACAATACATTGTAAATGAATTATACTTCAACTTAAAAAAAAGACTTCCCGTCATGGCGCAGTGATTAACGAATCCGACTGGGACCCATGGGGTTGCGGGTTTGAACCTTGGCCTCGCTCAGTGTGTTAAGGATCCTGCGTTGCTGTGAGCTGTGGTGTAGGTTGCAGACGCGGCTTGGATCCCGTGTTGCTGTGGCTCTGGTCTAAGCTCCGATTAGACCCGTAGCCTGGGAACCTCCATATGCCGCTGGAGCGATCCTAGAAGAGGCAAAAAGACAAAACAAACAAAAAAAGAAATGACGGCAAAAAAAACAAAACAAAACAAAACAAAAAACTGCAGTAGTTTGAAGCTTAAGAAATCAGTATATTGCCTTCAAGAGGATTTAGTTCTGCTCCTGCCATGTTCCTGTGGGGATTTTGTACTCATTCGGTAGAATGATGTCTGCCTGTTTCTGAAGCACTTGTTCCTTTGGGTCGACATGCCTCCCGTGAAACTAGTGTGATCATCTTGCTCTCTCTCAGCCTAGGGGTGCAGTACCTTTTTCTCTGTGACACACGATGTGCCCATTTTGCGGGTTACTCATCTGAAAGACAAATCTTAGGGAAATACTCACTGGCAGTTCAGAAAGAGATAAGATACCCTGAAGTCTACATACAGTTCTCTGCTTGAGAACGGGAAGCTAACCTTCTCCCTGCTACTAAAATCACACCTGACAGTCTGTTATTACCTGAGTAACATTGCATCTGCTTAAGTTATGAAAAAAAAAAAAAAACACTCAAGAGTTTTGGCACTCTCACTCTTATGTAGGACATATTACGGATCCGCTTTATAAATGATCTTGTTAAAACAAAATTGTAGGATATTGAGATTGACTCTGAGGATGCTGACAACTGTTATTCTATGATGTTTCTACATCCTTAATGAGGTGGAGCAAATAACTCTCTCAGCCAAAGAAACATGTATCTTTGTTCTCAGCCAAAGAAACATGTCAAGCAAGTAGATAAGAGGCTGATAACCAGCCCTGTGGTTGTACACGTATGAATGACATGCTAGTGGAGTGACGGGTAATGAGTTTGCTGTTAGTTTACTGGCAAGTCCCAGCTCCTTTCTTAATTCATTCTCAGCAGTAAAAGCACTTCGCATTATTACCTTCTAGGAATTTCCCTGGTCCCTTTAACAGAGAAAGTCAGTGTTACTGGACTGTTTGTCCAGTTAGGTGACAATTTTCAAGTCTCATCTTGACTTTTCTTTTTTCCTTCTTTTACAATATCAATCTAAATAACATCTGAATTATAAACTAGCTACAGTTTATAACACCTGAATAATGTGGATTTGATGTTCTATGGGTTGGAGCAGAAGGAAAGAGATAACTTTTCTTATGTGTCTGGGCAGGAGGAGAAAACAGACCTGAGTAGAATGACACAGTCAGTCACTTTAGAAGTGGTGTGACTGTCCTGGGCACCTGGTAAGAGAAAGGGCATCAAAAGCTTGAACAACTGCAAAGCTGCAATTTTTTTTTCCTGCCTTTTAGGGCTGCACCTGCTACACATGGAGGTTCCCAGGCCAAGGGTCTGCAGCTGCCAGCCTCCACCACAGCCACAGCAACTTGGGTTCTGAGCTGCATCTGTGACCTACACTACAGCTCACGGCAGCGCTGTGTCCTTAACCCACTGAGCGAGGCCAAGGGATCAAACCTGCAACCTCATGGATTCGGTTCTGCTGCGCCACGACGGGAACTCCAAAGCCGCAATTGTGACCATGGCTTCTTGTCTTTCTATTCTTTCCAAAGTCAGGTAGAAAGAGTTGCTTCAGAGGAGCCTCAGGAAAGTTGAAGACGACCACACCCCTTTTCTCTGGAAGATTCTCTCCAGGGAAGAGAAGAAATGAATAAATTTGTTTTCCTCCATCCTCTGAGTCTGAAGAATGGGAGGCTGTAATTCCAAGATAATGACTCAAGAGTATGCTCTACTTTACAGGAGACACTGTATATTTCCACTTTTCTCTACATATATTCATAATTTTTTTTTTCTTTTTAGGGCCACACATGCAGCATATGGAAGTTCTGGGGCTAGGGGTTGAATCAGAGCTATAGCTGCAGGCCTACACCACAGCCAGAGCAACATGGGATCTGAGCTGCATCTGCTACCTACACCACAGCTTACGGCAACACCAGATCCTTAACCCACTGAGTGAGGCCAGGGATGGAACCCATGTCCTCATGGACACTACTTAGATTCATTACTGCTGAGCCACAACAGGAAATCCTCCTTTGTTTTCCTCATTCTTATACTGTTGAAGTTGAAAGAATATTGTCTCACTTTGTTTGATGAACTCAGCTTGCTTAGTAATTGTTTATTCATTTATCCATTGTTCTTGGCACATACAGTTCTATGCCTTTTTTTTATTTTTGCAGAGCTGCCTCAGTGTTTAGTTTTGAAAAGAAAAAAAAGGGTAGGGATGAGTAGAGGAGGAAATAAACATTAAAATAAATTAAGAATGGGCCTTCTATACTATAATATACCATAAGGAGTGTGGTTAACGTAACCCTCTCTACTTGAGACCCATTAAAAAAAAATTAAACAGAAGAAAAAGGAAAGATCATCTAAGACTGAGCCTGAGGCACATCCTCATTTTCTGGTGAAGAGCTGGCAGAGAACAGGGTGAAGGAGTAGCTAATTAAGTAAGGGAAGAGAGGGAGAAGCAATATTGCAAAGATCAGGAAAGAGGTTTTTCTAAGGGGAAAGAGTGTCAGTTACATCATTGCTGCTGAACTGGATTTGTAACTGGGTCGTCACTGGTGAACTTCGGCGAGAATGCTGCCAGTGGAGTGCTGTGCCCTGAAGGTGGGCTCCAGTAAGAGGAAGAGAAAATGAGAGGTAAAGACAAGACGGTGGGCAGATATACTCTAGACATGGGGAGGGAGTTGAGGTGGGATGCAAAGTCGAGGCAGCTTTGTTTTGTTTCTAAACGTGGGAGATAACACAGCAAGTTTACAGCATGAGTTTATGGCAATGGTCCAATAAAGAGAAATAAACTGATGACATAGGAAGAAGAGCAGAATATAAAATGTGCAAGGTCCTTGAGGGGGTGTGAAATCCAGCATGTTAGTAGAGGAATTGATTTTTTTTTTTTTTTAATTTCTCTTGGGGAATGGAGGGAGCATTGCTTAACTTCTTTTCTTCTTAGTGCTTTTCAAAGTAATTGCTCATCTACGTACTTTTAAAAATCAAAAAGTTCTACAAGCTGTCCATCAGTCATCACCCTCTTTATCTCCCTGCCATTTGTCCCTGCGCAGAACCATCACTTTCAACACCAGGGCATATATACAGCCATATCTCTAAAGAGCATGCACTATTATGACTTGGGCTATTTTATTTTCTTTTTTGGTCACACCCACAGCATATGGAAGTCCCAGGGCAGGGGATCAAGCTTATGCCACAGCACCAACCTGAGACACAGCAGTGATGATGCCATATTCCTAACCTACTGAGCCATCAGAGAACTCCTTGGTTTTTTAGTTTGTGGCTTTAGGTATTAGATCATGACTTCCTGCTATTGAAAATGAAGATTAACATTTTTTTCATCACCTTCTCTTTTCTCCCAGAACCTATACTCCTCTGTTTTTATCAATATTGTTGCATAATTTTGTTCAGATCTGTCTTTAAGATTTGACTTATTACAACAATGGCCTTTCAAATTTGATAACAATTATTTTTACTTTCCTGAAGAATACATTTTTATTTCTCAATTTAATAGTAGTCTTTTTTTTTTGCTGAATTTTCAAAGACATCATAAATTCAATCCCCAAACTCTCCCCCAATTATCTAAATCTAATATTCTAGTGTTTTAGATATTCTATATATATATATTTTTTTGTCTTTTTAGGGCCACAACCGAGGCATATGGAGGTTCCCGGGCTAGGGGTCGAATCAGCTGCCAGCCTACACCACAGCCATGCAGGATCCAAGCCACATCTGTGACCTACACCACAGCTCACAGAAATGCAGGATCCTTAACACACTGAGTGAGGCCAGGGATCGAAACCTCATCCTCATGGATACTAGTTGGATTTCTTTCCACTGAACCACAACAGGAACTCCCTCAAATTTATTTTTTAGTTTCTTCCACTTTGTTTTCCAACATTATTTATCTTTTGGACATCCTGAACTATTTCTCTAATTTAATTAACTTTTCATATTTTCCTTCTCTTTGAATATTTTCTCTACTTTCTGTAGACTTTTCCAGTAATATACGCCAATGTTTCTACTGAGTTTCTTCTAAGAAACCCCTTCGTAATCTTGCAGGCTGGCAGGGGTCTTAAATTAGAATCATCAGAGTCTTTGTTTTGGATGGTGAGAATATTTTGACCAATAAGCATTGAAACTTAACGTCAACTTTGTCAACAAGGTGGTATGATTTACAACAAAGAAAAGGGAAACCACTGCATTGTTTATTTGGCCTTGATGGCAGGACATCAAGTTCCATAACTTGAACAGAAAGCAAAGAAAAAGAGAAACACAACGAACCATGCAAATATCAACAAGAATAAAGCAGATCAATATTGGTAACAAAGTTCAAGGTGGAAACACACAAACGCAAATTCTCTAAGCAAAATAAAAACCTTGAGTCCAGCCTGAAACTAAATCTAAGAAAGTCTCTTGAGAGTGGCAAAGTCCGCTGAAATGCTGAAAATGGGGCATAATGCTATGAATGTTGAAAAAAAGACTTAATTTAGAATCTAAGTTTTATACCATTTAATATGTCTGTGGCAGAAAGCTAAAAAAGAACACTGAAGAAAAGATCAAGAGCTAAAAAAAGTGGGAAAGCAAGAAGTTTTAAACATATTTTGAACAAGTATTTGCAACTATATTCATATGCCTTGTCTCTACATAAGAAAAGTTTCAGTGACCAACGCTGTCCGGTTAAGAGTAAATGAAAGCCTTTTAGATGAAAGACAATTCTAATAGTTATAATACTGTTATTTCAGCACATGTACTACATTTTAAAATTTTCATAAAGAGAAAATAGTTAAAATACTGTTATGTTCAGCACATGTACTACATTAAAATTTTTTTTCATAAAGACAAAATATTTAAATATAATTAATATTTTAAATAAAATTAATAATATATGGCATTTTAATATTTTGTCTAGGTTATCCCATTTCCCTTTGCCAGGGATTGGTTTGGAAGGGTCATAAAACCCCATGTGGATCAAAGGGACTTAAAGAGAGATGGCTAAGGGCTTCTGGGAAAGGTCTTTCTCACTTTGGGCGAGAGTCTTTCACTGAAAGTTTTGGAATTGCTGTAGCTGTCTTGTCACATCAAAAGACGACACCTACACAAAGAAAAGGCCAGGAGGAAGAGAACCTAAGAGGCATAAAACTACAACAAGATGATCATCTATTTTGGAAACTGCTGGATGTTGCTCACCTGCCCGTAGTCTTTAGTCTCCCAGGTCTCTCCCAAGTCACAAAAGGCTGGCTAGAGAATGACTAAAAAAAAGTGAACATGTAGGAACAAAAAACAGCAGTCGCGCCATAAAAACAACGTGAATAATAAATCAGACATAGAGCAGAATCTTTAGTTCCTCTCTGAAGGATACAGATAACAGTATCTGAGGCACCATTCTGATTTGTTTTACAGCTGCTAAAACGTGCCCATCGCGCCCATTGGACAGAAGCTCACTACCTGATGACCATGAGCTTGGAGCCCCCAGACGTGCCGAAGGCTGAGGATTGGTGATGTTAACCCCTGTGACATCACCCTGTGACCTCACCATCAACCAATCACGTTTGTACATGAGCTGATCACACACCCTGTGACTTCCATCCCTCCCCTGACCTTTAAAACTTCTTCCCTGAAACCCGTCAGGGAGTTGGGTCGTTTTGTTTTTTGTTTGTTTGTTTTTTGGGCATAAGCTGCCTGTACTCCTTGCATGGCACATGCAATAATCACTGTACTTCCCTTCACTGCAACCCAGGGTCCGTAGATTGGCTTTACCGTGCATAGGTCAGAGGACCCAAGTTCAGTTCGATGACAGATTTACAGCTCTTGAGCCCCTCTGGGCCAGATATCCAAGGCGGTTCACTTACATGCTTGGCGTCAGCTGGGAGCTCAGCTACAGCTGCTGACGGGACATCTGCCAGTAGCCTATCTGGCACAAGTGTCTCAGGGCGGTCACTTTCTACGTGGCGGCTGGCTTACCACAGAGCAAGGGTCTCAGCAGAATCACGGGAGGTAGTGCAGCCTTTGCTGATGGACCTTTGGCGGTCACTTTTCTCAGATTCTACCAGTAAGCCATAAGACCAGCCTAAATTAAAGGGAAAATGCTATTTAGACTCATCTGTAACAAAGTCACACTTAGAGAAACAGATGGGATGGGCCTCTATTTGGAAAATAAATTTTGCCACACCCACTTATTTACTTTTAAAAAACATTTTACAATTTTTTTAAATCATTCTGCAGTGCCAGGCTCCATTTCCTGAAAAAAAAAAATTAATAATGATACAGAAAAAGAATCCCGCAATATGCCTGCCAGACAGTTTAGATCGTAAGCCAGCTGCATGCTCTCAGGCATGGTTTTCTCTTCTATAAACAGGAATAATAGCTCTCAGAGTATAGTTTTGTTAAAAGGATTAACACATATAAAGGGCTTAGAAAATTTTCTGGATCAAAACATGTATCAACAGGTGATTGTTAAAAGGGATTAAAACAGCCCATTTACAAAACATCTATCAGTTAACATTTTAGGTTAAAACTGTATTGTAGAAATAGAAGATACACTCAAAGATGAAACAGAATTATCTAAAATGAGAAACATACATCAGGCAAATAATAACCAATATGAAACTAGCATATACATCAATAGTTAAAAGACTTTAAAAAAGCAGGAGTTCCCATTGTGGCTCAGTGGTTAACGAATCCGACTAGGAACCATGAGGTTGAGGGTTCGATCCCTGCCCTTGCTCAGTGGGTTAAGGATCCAGCGTGGCCGTGAGCTGTGGTGTAGGTTGCAGACGCGGCTCAGATCCCGCATTGCTGTGGCTCTGGCGTAGGCCAGTGACTACAGCTCCGATTGGACCCCTATCCTGGGAACCTCCATATGCCGCGGGAGCGGCCCAAAGAAAGAGCAAAGACCAAAAAAAAAAAAAAAAAATGTGATAAAACAAGCTAAGTTCATGTGATAGAATACTATTAAGATCACTTGGCTAGATGTTAAAAACATAACTCAGTTATAGAACAGTAAAACTTTTAAGTAAATTTTTAAAATCATTGCTTGCTTACCAATATGCAAACAAAAAAAATACTGATGAATAATACACTATATTATAAATATACTGGTGAATAAAATATCAAAATAATGATAGTTTCTGGGAAGATGGGGAAGAAAATGTCACTCTGTTATTAGTAATTTGTTATTTCTTTTATTTTTCAAAGGGCATGAAGCAAATACATCAAAATGTAAGCATTTTTATCTCGGTAGTTTTCTGTCAAATCAATGACGGCACTAACAATACTATCTTCACATTAAACTTCAGTGTGTGGTCTTTTCGTCCAGTGCTGTCTGTCCTTTAATGGTGGAAAGCACAAACATAGGAGCTAGGCGGTTGTTTTCTACGACCATTTCATAGCTTTTGTTCTGAATTTCTTTTATTCGGACCGTCTATCTCCTAAATAAGCCTTGGCTTATTTGACAGAGGGAACAGGTACTGAGATATAAAGAGGTGGAGAGGGTGTTCTGGAATGTTCTGAGGGTAGTTCGACTATTAGGAACTCTCATGTAAATTTTCAAATGTTAAATATATATATGAATCAAACGCATAAGCCTCAAAATAGCATAAAGTATTACCAATAAATTTGACAGAGACTAACTCTGATAAGCTTGGCTTTGCGTTGTAGGTTCTGGACTTTTGACTTCCGACATCATCCAATGGTTCTCTTTCTTGATTAACTGTCGTCTGGTTTCAAGCTATTCAAAGAAAAGACAAGAAGATATAATACTGCAGATCTGATGCAATTTTACATCTGTTCCGCGAAAAGCAGAATATCACCATCTATTAAAACAATATGCCTTTAATTTCAAAATGTATGTTATCAACGCAGAAGACTTGGAGAACCTAAATGTAAATAATAAAAATTCTGCAATCATTTATAAGTAAGGACATCTACACATTTAAAAAACTGAGTTCTTAGAGTACTGACTGAGAAAGGAAAGAGTACAGACATCAAAATCACAGGTTAAAGAGCTGGGTAATTATTATTGGCTTTTTATGGATACTTATGATTTCATTCTCTACACTTTGTTTTCCAAAATTTTTACACGGAAGATGAAAAAAGAGCCAATAGAAAGAACATGTAATGAGTGATTACATGGTAGATGAATAAATAAATTCGTCTCCCTAGGTTATGCCACTGTTAGAGCAGACAGATAGGCATAAACAGAGAAGGAGTACATGGGGCCAGAAACCACGCATCCTGCAAACAGCACGGTCCATGCACGGATAAAGAAAAGCCAGAACCTCCAGGCTGATAGGAAGCCACACCTTTTCAGGTGATAAGAGTGTGTGTGTGTGGGGGGGGGGGGGGGACAAAGAAAGGTTGAAAAGAGCGCGAGAATCTCTAATGTTCGGATGGAACCTGTTGCTCATTGTGACCTCATTATAATAAAATTATAACTAAACTGCTATGCAGATAACAAGTACCCATCATACACCAACGCCGTGACACTGCAATAAAACTAAATCAGGGCAAAAATCCCTCCTCCCTTCCGGAAGGTGAAGCTGAGATGAAAAAGAAAAGAATACGACCCCCAAAATCCCACCTTCCCAGTGAATATCCCACTCGCCTCTCTGCCCGCCTCTCCTTAAGAGGTGTATTTCTCACTTAAGTAAATCCTCAACTTTCCTTCTCGATTTCCGTCTGATTTCTGAACTTTTTCTGCTGCGAGGAGGCAAGAACCTAACCTGCGCTCACACCGCTAACAAATACAGACCTTTAGCTAATACTCCGCCCTCTGTTAGCCTCCGGAACGCCGGGTTCAAGCGCAGCGCCAGCCGGGGTTCCCAGCATTCCTTTCCCACCAGTTTCCCAGGAGTCCTCAGGGCGCTAAGGTGGGGCAGTTAAGCCTGCCCCTCACGCTCCGCTGGCCATTGGCTCTATTGGCCCCGCCAATAGGTTGTTGATTGGATAGGAGCGAGGTCTGTGGGCGGGACGGGCTCTGACAGCCCTGAGGAGGCGCGGCCTAGCGACCGGAAGTTCTCCTCAGGCCGCCAGCACTATGGATCGAGTGCTCCGGCTCCTCGCGCGTTCTCGCTGCCTCTCGCGGGTTCCAGCCTCTGCTCCCGGCCCCGGCCCAGGCAGCAGCCCTAGCGGCGTGTCGCGCCTCCTGCTCCGGCCTCCGAACGCCGCTCGAATGGTGAGCTCCCCGACCCCCTGACCGCGCAGCGGTGACCTTCAGGCCTCCCGCCTGCCAGGCGGGTGTCCCGGTACTGGGCCGCGAGCCTGCACTGCGCGCAGCCGAGGCGCCTCCGCCGGCGGTGGGCCGCTGCTGTGGGGAGTCCCGCCGGGCCGCCCGCGCCGGTCTCTGGACCCCTCCCCGGGCGGGCGTGCCTTGCGCCCAGTCCCAGCCGAGCTCCTGCAGGTGGCGGTTGCCGCCGGGATGCCGCGGGGATGGACACCGGGAGGAAGGGGCCGCACCAGGGTGGGCCCTGTCCGGAGGGCAGGGGTTTGCAAAACCCTGAATGTGAAACGTGGGCTGCGGGTCTCGAGGAACGTCGGAGGAAGCTGTAAGGGACCAGCTGTAGCTGAAGCAGCATTTTTTATTCAGAACGACCTCCAGGGAACTTAAAGGTCCAATGTCAGGTTCTGCCGTCCTGACTTACTTGAGCCCTTTTGCTCCTTGGAGTGTCGCCTCCCGTAATTCGGGCTCTAACAAGCTTTAAACACGTGTGCTCACATGTGTATTATGAGCAAAAGTTTGGGATGTAAATGCTAGTTTAGGAAGACTTAACTCTGCACTGTTCACTGTGCTGTATAACAGGAGCTTTCATTCAAAGAGATGTCAGCCTACCCTGCTACTCGGAATCGGGATTTGATGCAGGATATACTGGTGCTCAGTGTCCACGGGTATAAATGAAAATAATTACAGGCACTCAGGAAGATTGCCCCTGTGAAAGTACTCTTGAGTTTGGGATGCGGTGAGTGCGTATTCAATGAATACTTCCATCTAAGGTACTGCAAAGGCCCAAGACATTTTCTGGGCTATAAATTTTAAGATAATTTGATGACATCACTACAGCTGAAACTACAAATCAGAAAGATTTGTATTTCTGCAGCTCTCTGCCATAATAATTTTAGTGCATTTCAGAGCCTTTAAAATTTTTTATTTTTCGCTTATTTATTTTGTAAAAGGGAATAGGAGACTGGAGAACTGAATCTATCCCGCTGTAAATGCCAAAAAATAGCACTGTCTTGCTTTTAGTGTAGTAAAATCAGGTGGGGATAGATTTTTTTTTCCCAATAATTCTAAATACATCTTTTGCCTTCTAATCTCAGCTCCAAAATCTCTGAATTGATTATGTTTTTCTTGCTGCTGGTGTTAAGAAATTCACATAACCCTAAATGTCCTAAGTTACCTTTTATCGAAAAGAATACCTAAAAGTTCATCCAATAGGAGAGTAACATATATTGAATGCCTGCTGTGTATTGGGCCCTGCGGATAAATCAGTCACTGTAGGCAGAGTGTAGAGACCACTGGGGGATATCAAATAGGCAAAGCAGTTAAATCAGCAGGAGCCATGCTCAGTTAGCTACAGTGGTTATACTGAGGAGAAGTATGATGAGAGTGAGCACATTTAGTGGACACCAACTGTGATACTGCCTTGGTGGCATGGGGAGTAAGGAAGCCCCACATATTTAAAAGTTACTTTTGAGAATTTCTTTTTTTTTTTTTTTTTTAATTAAATTTTTTTTTTTTTTTTTTTTTTTGTCTTTTAGCCATTTCTTGGGCCACTCCCGCAGCATATGGAGGTTTCCAGGCTAGGGGTCTAATCTGAGCTGTAGCTGCCAGCCTATGCCAGAGTCACAGCGACGTGGGATCCGAGCCACATCTACAACCTACACCACAGCTCATGGCAACGCCGGATCGTTAACCCACTGAGCAAGGGCAGGGATTGAACCCGAAACCTCATGGTTCCTAGTCGGATTCATTAGCCACTGCACCATGACGGGAACTCCTTTTTTTTTTTTTTTTTTAATTTTAATTTTTATTAAAAAAAATTTTTTTTTTTTGTCTTTTTGCCATTTCTTGGAGAATTTCTTTTAATGATCTTCAGGATGGCCATAAAACCTGAAAACATAGATAATATCTTGTTCTATAATGTAATACAATATTAATATATCATTTATTACATAGTTGTCAATTTTTCAAGACTTAGTGGTCACCCTATATTTTAAGACCAGAAAGACTTTTTGAGGAAGAAACTGAAAACCCAAATACAGTGAAGTCAGATTTTGGATTTTTATCTCTTGAAGTAGTCTTTTGGCCTGACATGATTTGGGTTTTCTTTAACACTGAAATATTCCTTTAAACTGCCTTAGACTGAGCATCTAAAAGGCGTTTCTCTTTTTCTATAGGAGAGAGCATGGTTTAGTTAATGGTTACGTTACATGTGTGTGGGATGTGTTGTGAGCCTGAGCTGTGTGTACTTTGGCTGGCGTTTCTGATTTAGACTGGCATACTTATCAATTCCTGAGGTTCCTGCAGCTCATGGATGGCAGTAGTACTTGGTATTTCTAGGACCAAATAGCAGTAATACTGCGGTGAACACTGGACACTATTCATTCATGCTTTTCCAGGAGGGGAAATGATCCTGAATGAAACTGCATCTCCATTGGAAAATTGCACTTTGTGCCTGCCTTATGCTTAGCTGATTAACCTCTAGTTTAACCTTTAAACTTCTCTCAGAAATTCTTCGCTGAATTATGGGATATAAAAACATGGTTTTCAAAAAGAAAACCTATTTTTTAAAATAAAAAACAGATTCCGTTATATAAATTAAAAACATTTAATAGATGCCATTATGACTGATAATTTTCTCATTAATTTAGATGAGCAGCTCTGGTCACTAAGAAGAGATAACATACATGATAATGAGGGAAAGTTTTTTTGTTTTTTTTTTTTGCTTTTTAGGGTCATACCTGCAGCATGGAAGTTCCCAGGCTAGGGGTTGAATTGAAACTGCAGTTGCAGGCCTATACCACAGCCACAGCAACACCAGATTCGAGCCGCATCTGCAAACTGTGCTGCAGCTTGTGGCAATGCTGGATCCTTAACCCATTGAGCAAGGCCAGGGATTGAACCCATATCCTCACAGACACTATGTCAGGTTCTTTTTTTTTTTTTTTTTTTGTCTTTTTGCGATTTCTTGGGCCACTCTCACGGCATATGGAGGTTCCCAGGCTAGGGGTCTAATCGGAGCTGTAGCCGCCAGCCTACACCACAGCCACAGCAACTCGGGATCCGAGCTGCATCTGCGACCTACACCACAGGTCATGGCAATGCTGGATCCTTAACCCACTGATCAAGGGCAGGGACCGAACCCACAACCTCATGGTTCCTAGTCAGATTCGTTAACCACTGTGCCACAACGGGAACTCCCGATATGTCAGGTTCTTAACCCACTGAGCCACAGGGGGAACTCCGAGAGGTTTTGGAAACTACATGTGTTTTTCAGACTTCAGGCAGACTCAGTAGTCTTTGGAGAAATCAATATAGTGGGCAGTTATCAGCATTGGTTTTTTTGGTTTTGGGTTTTTTTTTTTTGACAGAATTGCATAGAACAAAATATGAGTACAGTACATAAATTATTGCAGAGATTTAGCAGTTACTTGTTTCATTGTTATTCTCTCTAAAAAACCCCATAGGCACTGCCTCCTCTGACAGATTCTCTCTAAGTCCTAGAGCCTTGAAGAATGTTTTTTAGCATTGCTTCAGTCTCTGTTCTGTAAATTTGTGCAACCAGTACTTCCTGGACTGATAAAGGGAGAATTTCTTGGCTTTTTGGAATATTTTGTTATCATCTATCTAAGCTGCTGTAAACAATGAAGTATATGTTTTGAAGTGTTGCGATTGTGATTTCAGCCACAATGGACATCTGCAGGGTTTTTTTCGGTTTTGGTTTTTTTTGGGTTTGTTTGTTTTGTCCACACCCATGGCATGTGGAAGTTCCTGGGCCAGGAATCAAACCTGCACCACAGCAGTGACCTGAGCCACTGCAGTGACAATGCCAGATCCTTAACCCACTGCACCGCAGGGGAACTCCTGCAGTTTTTTAATTGTCAGTGTCAGGAGCCTAGAGTTTGATTGAGGCTGTTGTTTCTTGAATTGGAATTTAAAGTTTTCTAAAGTTTAAGCTGAAGAACATAGCTAAAATTTATTTAAGTCTTTGCAAATAATTTTGAATATGAGTTTTATCATAGCAACCTATTATTAGGTGACAAAGTTATTGCTGTCTTATGATGAAAATTTAATGATTTGAACATAGAAAGTTTGGTGTAAATTTAAGGAATCAGACTTGATCTCATAAATCACTAATGGAAGCCAATCTTTGGTCTTTAGAGCCAGCATCTATTTGCTCTCTTGTAGAAGGTGATGGAGAGGAAGAAGAACCTAGCTCATGTGTCCAGTGTCAGCTGTTGTTACCCCCTGTGTCATTACACCAAAGTCTGTTTTAGCATGCATAGGTATTTACTTAGGATTTTCAAAACAGATCGCTGTGCAAAATATTTTTCTGTGTGTATTTAAGGGATAATACCCTCCCTGCCAGTTGGATACGGTGGTGTCATTGTAACCATGCTCTAGTAGAGAAAAATATGTCCTTATGCCTTCAGATCCTTTTATTCTACAGAGCGGTGGTTGTTGTGGACCAGTCTGGAGTTACTCTATTTCTTGGTTTACGGAAGTGATAAAAAAGTGAATCCAAACAGCTTTTAGAGTCCCAGAGTCTGGGATTTAGGTGTTACAGGCTCTCCCCCCTTGCAGTCTGGATGATCTGCTGGGGTTATTTCGTCTCTCCTAGCCACACTGTCTCCTTTTTAAAAGTGAGGATGATAATAGTAAAATCTCCTAGGGTGGTTGTGAAATTCAAACAAGGTGATACCTTAAAAAAGCATTTGCTATAGCACAGTAAATACCAGTAAATGATTATGCTTATTGGCTTCTCATTATTGGCTTCGACCAGTCCTCTGCAGACTCTTGTTCTTCCGTTTTTACTGAAATGTTATTAAAATGCTGTACTATGTAAGTTTTACATGTACAGCATAATGATTTGACTTACATACATCATGAAATGATTGGCACAGTGAGTTTGGTGAACCTGTGTCATATCATATAGAGAATTGAAGAAATAGAAAAAAGTGTTTCCTTATTATGAGAGCCCTAAGGATTTACTCTGAACACCTTCCATGTGTGACATATAGCCGTGCTAATTATATTTATCATGTTGTGCTTGACAGCCTAGTACTTAGCTGGTAACTTGGAGTTTGGACCTTTGACTGCCCTCATCCAGAGCCCCTCTCCCACCCTCTGCTTCACGTACCCACAGATCTGCTCCCTTTCTATGAGTTTGTTTTTATCATTGACATACAACACTGTGGTAGTTCCTGTTAAACAACATAGTAATTTTTAAAAATTTTATTTATTTTATTGAAATGTAGTTGATAGTTGTATGCAATCGTATACAAATTACAGGTATACAAAGTAATAATTCACAATGTTTGCATGTAGTTATCCACTTCTCCCAACACCATTTATTGAAGCGGCTGTCTTTTGCCCATTGTAAATTCTTGCCTCCTTTGTCAAATATTAACTGACCATAGTTGTGTGGGTTTATTTCTGGGCTTCCTAGCCTGTTCCATTGATAAATATGTCTGTTTTGAGGCCAATACCATACTATTTTGATTCTTGTAGATTTTGGGGTATAGTTTGAAGTCAGGAGGCATGATACCTCCAGCTTTGTTCTTCTTTCTCAAGATTGTTTTGGCTGTTCAATGTCTTTTGTGTTTCCATATGAATTTTTTTTCCTTCTTTTTAGGGCCACAGGTGCAGCATGTGGAAGTTCCCAGGCTAGGGGTCGAATTGGGCTGTAGCTGCTGGCTTACACCACAGCCACAGCAACACGACTTAGACCACAGCTCACGGCAACGCCAGAGCCTTAACCTACTGAGCAAGGCCAGGGATTGAATCCATGTCCTCATGGATACTAGTCAGGTTTGTTACTGCTGAGCCACAATGGGAACTCCCACCGTATGGATTTTGGAATTATTTGTTGTCGTTCTGTGAAAAGCGTCATTGGTATTTTGATGGGGATTGCATTGAATCTGTAGATTGCCTTGGGTAGTATGGTCATTTTTAAATTACTGATTCTTCCAGTCCATGGCATGGTATGACTTTCTTTCTGTTTGTGTCATTCTCAGTTTCTTTCATCGGTGTCTTACAGTTTTCTGAGTACAGGTCTCTTAGCACCTTAGTTAGATTTATTCCTAGGTATTTTATTGTTTTTGATCTGATTGTCAGTGGGGTTGTTTCCTTAATTTCTCCTTTTGGTAGTTCATTGTTAGTGTATAGAAGTGCAACAGGTTTCCATTTATTAATTTTGTGTCCTGAAACTTTACTGAATTTATTGATGAGCTCTAATTGTTGTTTGGTGGCATCTTAGGATTTTTTTGTTTTGTTTTGAATTTTTAGGGCCACACGACAGCATAGGGTGAAATCAGAGCTGCAGCTGCCAACCTACACCACAGCCACAGCAACGCCAGATCTGAGCCACGTCTGTGATACCTACACCACAGCTCATGGCAACACTGGACCCTTAACCCACTGATCAAGTCCAGGGATCAAACCTGCTCCCTCATGGATGCTAATCAGGTTCATTACTGCTGAGCCACAATGGGAATTCTTACATTACTGAAAGATTTTAAGTGATTTGGGGTGGAAAGAGGGGCAGAGTTTGCGTTCTTTATGTATAATATCATGTCCTCTGCAGACAGTGACAATTTTCCTTTTTCCTGTCCAGTTGGGATTCCTTTACCTTTTCTTCTCTGATTATTGTGGCTAAGGACTTCCAATACCATGTTGAATGAAAGTGGCAACAGTGGGTGTCCTTGTCTTGTTCCCGATCTTGGAGGAAATACTTGAAGCCTTCTGCTCTTGAGGATGGTTCTAGCTGTGGCCTGTCATATATAGCCTTTATTAGGTTGAAGTAGGTTCCTCTATACCCACTTTGTTGAGAACTTTTATTATAAATGGGTATTGAATTTTGTCAAAAGCTATCTTGTGTCCATTCAGATGACTATGTGGTTTTTATTCTTTGTTAATGTGGTGTATCACATTGATATGTGGATATTGAGAAATCCTTGCATTCTTTGGGATAAATCCTACTTGATCATGGTGTACAAGCCTTTTAATTTGTTGTTGAATTCGGTTTGCTGTTATTTTGTTGAGGATTTTTGCATCTGTATTTGTGAGAAATACTGGTTTATAATTGTTTTGTTGTGCTGTCTAATGGTTTTGGCATCAGGGTGATGCTGGTCTTAGGGGATGTATTCGGACACGTTCTTCCTCTGCAAATTTCTGTAATGTTTTGAGAAGAATAGTTGCTACTCTTCTCTAACTATCTGGTAGAATTTTTCCTGTGAAACCTTTTGGTCCTGGATTTTCATTTGTTAGGGTTTTTAATTTTTTTTTTTTAATACTGATTTCAGAGTTCTGGCTGTGGTGCAGTAGGTTAGGGATCTGACTGCAACAACTTGGGTCACAGCAGGGCCGTAGCTTCAATTCCTGGCCTGGCACAGTGGGTTAAAAGATTTTGGTGTTGCCACAGTTGCAGCATAGGTTGGGTACAGGTCTCAGATGTCGCTCAGACTCCGTCTCTGGCCCTGGAACTTCGATATGCCCAGTGTGCAGCCATTAAAATTTTTTTCTTAATTTTTATTGATTTAATTTTGTTATGGGTAATTATTCTGTTTGGATTTTCTATTTCTTCCTGGATCAATCTTAGGAGAGTGTACATGTCAAGAATAGGACCCCTAGCCCGGGAACCTCCATATGCTGCTAGTGCGGCCCTAAAAAGACCCCCTCCCCCCAAAAAAAAAGGCACTTTGAAGCACTAGTGTCCTGTGGTGGAACAAGCTGTCATAAGTGGCTGCCCCCCTGCCCCCCTTGTGAGCCCCAGTTGCTTCCTGCCTCTCCAGGAGGCTCTCTGGGATCAGCAGTTGTTCTGACCCAGGCTCCTTTCAAATGACTGCTTCGGCCCTGGGTCCCAGAGTGTGAGATTTTGTGTGCCCCCTTTAAGATTGGAGTTTCTGTTTCCCACAGCCCTCGGGCCAAAAGTAGGCCCTGCTGGCCTTCAGAGGCAAACTGTCTAAGGACTCTTCTTCCTGTGCAGGACCCCCAAGCTGGGGGGCCTGCGGCGGGGCCTGGACCCCTCGCTGATCGGGCGACTCTGCAATTGTGCTTATCCTCCTGTTGTGGGTCGCCCATCCTGGGGGGCGGGTCTTGACTTCCGCGTGTCTTCCCCCTTCTGCCCATTTCGCCGCGGTTCCTCTATGTTTTTTGTGTAGGTGATCTTTTCTGCTGATCTCTCAGCCATACTCATCAATAGCTGCTCTGTAAATAGCTGTAATTTTGGTGGGCCTGTCGGAGGAGGTGAGCTCAGAATCTTCTACTCTGTCCCACACCCCTCGGTAGACTTTTAGGCTTTCAAAAAATTGTACTTCATTGGTTATACTCTTGTATTTCTAACTAGATACAAGGATATTTTTCTTTTCATGCAGTCTAAAAGGCTTTATACTTATAAAGGGTTTTGTAAATCCTTCTAGTCCAAGGGGATAACTACAAAATTAAATTTTTCCTTTTTGGGGGATTATTTATTTACTAAAGTAAAATTACTTGGCTAGGTATTTTTAAATCTTTTGAATCACAGGACCATGTTTATTTGATAATTAACAAGATAAAGGTTAAAGTTCTGAGTATCTCTCCCAAATTTCCTTAATATAAATATCATATATAAATTCCAAATTTTTTATTTTTATCTTTTAAAATTAGTATAAATTGATGTATTTGGTAGAATTATATGTTTTCCGTAAAAGAACTTTTAAGTCTTGGTTCTCATCCTGGGGAGTCAGTTGGCTTCAAGATAAGCTCCCTGAAATCATGTGTAGGACTTTACATTCATGTATTTATGTTCATTTTCCTAGCAAGAGGATTCATAGCTTTCCTTATGTCCTCAAAAGGTTTCATCATCCTGAAAAGATTAGATCCTTGTCTATACATTTACTGTAGTTTACAAATGAAAGAAACAGACTTGCTGAAGGTAACACAGCTACCAAGCAGTAGGTTTGCCTGGATTCTTTGTATTGAGCTAAGCTCATGCATAATATTTGTAGACCATGGTTGAGCTTTGTTTAAATATATAATATTTACAAATTTTAAAATATCATACTTAGGTCATTTTCCAACATTCCCAGTAAAATAGGCATTAACCTCCAAGTACATTGAATTGGTCAAAGCTTGACCAAAAGTAGACCTATTCCTGAATTGGAAAAGATACTGTTTTTACTTCAGAAGCTTTTCTGTATCTTTCCTGTGCATAAGTGTATGAATTCTACGATCTGTTTTAACATCTGTATTAACAAATTTGTATGTCAGAAATTTCTCAAGTAGAAAGCTAGAGGTATGGAAGTAGAATGAGAATCAAAATGCAAGTTTTTATCTTTTGGTAATTATTAAGGTTTCTCTTCCCTTACAGGATGGTTCCCTTATATGATACTATTGCTTTTGATACTTGGTTTCTTTTTCAAGCTGAAACAGTGTCTTGTCTTCATCTCTAGGCCAGCCAGAATTCTTTCCGGATAGAGTATGATACCTTTGGTGAACTCAAGGTCCCAAATGATAAGTATTATGGTGCCCAGACTGTGAGATCTACGATGAACTTTAAAATCGGAGGCGTGACGGAACGCATGCCAGTAAGTGGCTTTTGTGGAAATACTAGCTTATTTTGGATGAACTAGGCATTATTCATTGAGTCACTTTATCTTACAGAGTTAAAAAGTAATTAGAGAACTAGCTTTGTGAGTGATATGTTTCTCTCTCTTTAAAATGTAAAAAGTTTAATACGCTATTGTTTTGAGCTCTGACTGAATATTTTAGATTTTTATTTGGTAGAACTAAGTGACTTGTCTTTCATTCTTGCTTGGATATTACTAGAATTCTGCAGTTTGTAATTTTTAATTTCGATACTTTTTTTTTACTTATTTAAAGCTTTTTTTTTTTTTTTTTTTTAAATGGAGTTTTCCTTAATAGTGTATTTCCTATCTTGGCTTCAGTTTATAGAAAACTATATACAAATTAATAAAAACACTATTTGTCCTGATGTCTTGCATATAATAGATAATATATGTGTTTGATGCCACATGAATGATTTAATGATTAGAAAACTCGCTACCATATTTCATTAAATCTAAGATAGCCTCAATTAGAACTGCTATGTACTATACTAAGAAAGAAAAAGGCTGCCAATTAAAGTTGTAACATGTCATTGACTGTAAGATGCCTCTTGATTTCAGAGATTTTAAAGTGTGAAAAGAATTGATGAAATATTTTACATACCCTACTGGAACCCAGCTGGAGTATGACTAATAGTCAATGCAGGAATGCAGGATAGGCTAGGAAGCCTAGAAGTAGCCAGGCTGCATCTGGTGAGATACTGTTAACACTTACCTTGTAAATATACTTTTTATGTTAAAATAACTTTAACTTGCGTATTTTAGCTCATTCCTAAGGCTTTAAGACTGAATATTGACAGGTTCAAACAACTTTACAAGAGACGGTTCCTAGAAGGGTATCTGTTCTAGCCACCCACAGGCAGTTTTAATGGTGAGGTACACATAGGGTCAGACTAATAGTTGGGTGGTCAAGGGTAACACCTGATCCTAAAATATTCTCATGTAGGTCAAGTCTGGATTAAAGAGGTCAGTCTCAACCAATATTCTTCTTTTTTTTTTCTTTTTCGGGCTGCACCTGAGGCCTATGGAAGTTCCCAGGCTAGGGATCAGATCAGAGCTGCAGTTGTCGGCCTATGCCACAGCCACAGCCACAGCCATCTGGCATCTGAGCCACATCTGCAACCTATACCACAGCTTGCAGCAATGCCAGATCCTTAACCCCTGAGTGAGGCCAGGGTTCGAACCCACATCCTCACAGAGACAACATCAGGTCCTTAATCTGCAGAGCCACAGCAGGAACTCCAGTTTCAACCAGCATTGATGGAGTAACCATGACTCATGTTTCAATTTTCCTGCTTCAACCACCAAGGTACTTGGTCCTAGGGGTACGTGTTTGCTGCTGCTGCTGCACTAGGGACAGAGAAGTTGTTTGGATTTGGACAGGTGTCTGTGAAAGATAGATACATGGCTTATCTGTGTTTTCACATTTAGTTTCATCTGGATTAATTTCCTGAACTATGTTACATATAAAGCAGACTATGTATGTGCCTTGAACCAGGTAGTATGATTAAACTCAGCCCTTTGTGCCTGAAGTCCGTAGGAAAACAAAAGCAAGCGTTCCCATTGTGGCTCAGTGGATTAAGAATCGAACTAGTATCTGTGAGGATGTGGGCTCAATTCTTGGCCTCACTCAGTGGGTTAAAGGATCCAGCATTGCCGCAAGCTGTGTCATAAGTCGCAGATGCAGCTTGAATTTGGTGTTGCTGTGGCTGTGGGGTAGGCCTGCGGCAGAAGCTCTAATTTGACCCCTGGCCTGGGAACTTCCATGTGCTGCAGTGTGGTCCGAAAAACAAAAAAAAAAAACAACCGAAAAAGATCATGAACTGCTAATGCAGGTAAATGAAGACTAATGAGACCCTTCTTTTTTTTCTTAATGAGACCCTTTTCTTAGCAGGGATACATTTTCCATTCTGTCACAGTCATGCCCAGTGAAACTCTGCTGGGACTGTCCCTTTTTTACTTTTGTGAGTCCACACACGCTGTGGGGTCAGTCAGTCCATTCCAGTGGCCAGGGCCGATTGGCTTTTGGAGGTGACTTTGGCAGCAGTTTAACCCATTGCAATATTTCTTAGAAATCTAACTTCTCATTTGTTTTCACGTGTAAAGTTGTAAAATTTCTAATCCTGTGTGCCATTTGTCTCAAGTTCATTTGGGTAAAACACTTACAATGTTTTAATGTTAAGAAGGGGTCAGCAGGTACAAACTTTCAATTACAAGATAAAATCAGAGCATTTAATGCTCAGTATGGTACTTACAGTTAGATACTTAAAAGTTGCAATGAGATTTTAAAAGTCCTCATCACAAGAGAAAAAATTTTTTGTAACTGTGTATGGTGATGAAGGTTAACTAGACTTACTGCCGTGATCATTCTGCCACATGTACAAATATTCAGTATTTGATCTTGCTACCTATGAGGTTGGTTTTCAGTTTGCTGCTTGTTTTTTTAAATTCTGCATATGTGAGATCATATGCTATTTGTGTTTCTCTGACTTACTTCTTAGCTTAATGCCCTCATGGTCCATCCACATTGTCACAAATGGCAAGATGTCGTTCTTTTTTTATGGCTAAATACTATTCCATTGTATAGATTTACCACATCTTCTTTATCCATTTTTGGATACAGGTTACTTTCATATCATGGCTGTTATAAATAAGGCTCTGAACCTGGGGTTGCGTATATCTTTGAACTAGTCTTTTCATTTTCAGGTAAATACTCGCCGAGGAGTGGCTGGGTCGCACAGTAGACCTGGTGTCCATTTTTTGAGGAACCTCCACGTTGTTTTTCGTAGTGGCCGCACCACTTTATTTACAGTCCCCTGCGGTGCCCAAGGGGCCCTCCCCATGTCCTCACTGCCACTGTGACTTGTTGTCTTTTGATGACAGCCGTCTGAGGTGATACCTCATTGTGGTTTGATCAGTGTTTCTCCAGTGATTAGTGATGATGAGCATCATTTTATGTGCCTGTTGGCTGTTCATCTGTCTCCTATGGAAACTCTGCCCATTTTTAAAATCATTTTGTTTTTTGCTATGAAGTAATAGGAGTTCTTTATATATTTTGGTATTTTGGTTTTTTTGCAAGCAAGCAAAGTCTTATTAAAGGAAAGTAAATAGCTCCCAGGGCTGCTGGAAGGGGGGAGAAGAGCCCCTGAGTTCTCTATATATTTTGGATATTAACCCCTTATCAGATAATAAGATTTCCAATTTTTTTTTTCCCACTGAGTAGGTTACATTTTCATTTTTTTTGATGGTTTACTTTGCTGTGAAGAAGCTTTATAGTTTGATGTAGTCCTGTTTGTTTATCTTTGCTTTTGTTGCTTTTTCTTTTGAAGTTATCCAGAAAATCATTGCCAAGACTGATGTCTAGGGGCTTATTGCCTGTGTTTTCTTCCAGGAGTTTTGTTTCAGGTCTTACATTCGAGTCCTTAATCCATTTTGAGTTCATTTTTGTGTACAGTAAGATAGTGGTCCAATTTCATTCTTTTTGCTATCTTTATTTTATTTGCCTTTTTTTTTAAGAGAAGAAAAAATTACAATGTAGCATGGGATCTGATGATGGAAAATAATAGTGTTAAGATGGTGAATTGATGAATATCACTTGTTTGGTTTTTTAGTTTTGCTTTTTAGGGCCGTACCCATGGCACATGGAGGTTCCCAGGTTAGGGGTCCATTTGGAGCTACAGTTGCCAGCCTATACCATAGCCATAGCAATGCAGGATCCAAGCTGAGTCTGCACCCTACACCACAGCTCACGGCAATGCCAGATCCTTAACCTACGGAGCGAGGCCAGGGATTGAACCTGCAACCTTGTGGTTCCTAGTTGGATTTGTTTCCTCTGCACCACGATGGGAACTCCGAATATCACTTGTTTTTAAATATATGAAATAAAAACATATGCATTATGATGTCTCAGAAAAATAGGGTGAATTGTAAATCCTGTATGTCCAAATATGTGTTTTCTGTGTGTGTGTGAGGCATACACACATCTATGAAGTCAATGTATTTGCTTTTATTTGGTTCCCTAAACAAATAGATAAATGATGATTCTTGTTTTTTGTATACTTATCTTTAATCTTTCTCTACATCCTAAACATTTTAGGGTTATATGTTTTATGTACAGTTTTTGTACTTGCATAAAGTAGTAATCTTAAATTTTCATGCTTAACTAAAGTTGTAAATTGGAGATATTTTTCTGATTAATTTTAGATCCCAGTTATTAAAGCTTTTGGGATCTTGAAGCGTGCAGCTGCTGAAGTAAATCAGGATTATGGTCTTGATCCAAAGATTGCTAATGCAATAATGAAGGCAGCAGATGAGGTAAGAGGTGATAAGTGTGTTTACCTCATGGCATCAGCCCCACGTTATCCGCTGGATGAGGATAAGCTCTGGAAGGAGGAAAGGGCCACTGAATTCCTGAGTTAATTGAGTTCAGGGTAGGGCAGCAGCATTACTGCTTTTGGTTAAGAATTTTCATATGGTGCTTAAAATACGGCACATTTTCTTTACTTTGAATTTTTAATTTGTTTCCTTTTAATTTGTATAGTTTAATGAAAACTTTCTGAAGGGACACTCTTTGCACTTAATATATTATGTATTTGATTTTTTATTTTATATATAAATGATTCTTTGGTTGCTTGATAATCTGTATGGAGAATGTAATTTTACTATTCCACTAATAACATAATTGCTTCTTAAGGAAGCAGTCAGAGATAAGTTTAAAAGCTCTGTATAGAATGTTCATTGAAAGACTATTTATAATAATAATAATGAATTAGTATCTAATTATTACAGCTGCTTATATAAATCACATTGTGAAGCCACAGAAATTTAATTTTTGCAAGAATGTCATAGAACAAAACCTACCGTATAAGAGGGAGGAAAGATGGTGAAGAGTTTTATGGAATCAGGATTCTGTTTAGGAAAAATGCACAGGCAATGCATATTTTTCCTTTGTGTGCATATATATGTAATCCCGTCAGTTGAAGTAGAGACTAGAAGGAGATGCCAAAGTGCTAATAGTATTTATTTCTGAGGGTAGAATTGTAATGACTGTTATACTTTTCTTAGTTATCAGATTTTTTTTTTACGCTTATAAACTGCTCTTTTTTTATTCTGGTTGATTTACAAAGTTCTGCCAATCTCTGCTGTGCATCAAAGAACCTATTATTTTTGTACAACTGGGAAAAAAGTTTTACTTGAAAGTGAATCAGTTGTTTAAGGTCATAGATATTTAAAGTGCATGTTGATTTTTTAAATTTTTTTGAAGCTAAAATCATTCCAGAAGGTGAAGTTAAGCACCCACTCTCTTAGAAAGCTTATAATTCAAAAACTAACAACTAAAAGTACAAAAATATGACAAAAATAGGGACAGATCTAGAGTGTGTTTTTATATCTATGCTACTCGTAGGACATCTGTGGGCTGTAGCAGCTATTAGTGAACTCACACGGTTAAGTCACTTGGGTATTATGATGCCGACTCTGGCTGTAACATCTGTTGGCTATTCCTGCCAACTATCAACAATAAATTTATCTAGAGACTTAACACATTTGCCAGCCTTAACAGGTGGCCCTCTCTGGATATTATTAGAGAAGACAGTTGGAGAAATAGAAGAAAGCTATCTTTGACTCAGTTTTCATTTGGAATCAGTGAAATTGTTATACCATTCGCAGTAGGTAATCTTTTACCTTTGAAAGTAGCGGTGGTTGGAACAGGCGATGCTGCAGAAGCTTCAGTTTGCTGGGCCCCCGTGGACTGTGTGGCACTGTCAGTAGCATATGAAAACAGTGACTCTCTTCACCTTAGTGCTGTAAATGATGTCCGTGTAATAATGTTTGATTGAAATAGCTAAATGCGTAATCGAATATTTCTTATTTTTTAACACTCATTTTTAAACATTTTGTCCTGCAGGTAGCTGAAGGTAAATTAAATGATCATTTTCCTCTTGTGGTGTGGCAGACTGGGTCAGGAACCCAGACAAATATGAATGTAAATGAAGTCATTAGCAACAGGGCAATTGAAATGCTAGGAGGCGAGCTTGGCAGCAAGAAACCCGTTCATCCCAACGATCATGTTAATAAAAGCCAGGTCAGTATGCCGTCTCGCCTTTGTTATCAAACGAAGAGTCCGGAGATTTTTCTTGTGAAACAAGCATTACCTTTTGACAGGGGGCATTCAGTCTGCTTGTATTCTTTAATGGAAAGAACTTTTTATATAGTCTTATTTCTTTTATGCATTTAGGGTCACTATCTCTTTTTTAACCTGGATTTTATTACACTTATAGTTGTACACCCGTCATCCCAACCCAACTTTACACCGTTCCCGTCCCTAGGGTGCTTAATAGGTTTTCGCACTGACCGATGCTCTAGGCTTATCATGCCCCAGCCCCCATAAGCACTTATTTTTCCAAAGAGCTACTGGAGGATCTTACTGGAGAGTGACATTTTGAAAGCAGTATCTGAGTGCTAAGGGTAATTTAACATATTTTTAAGTATTAAAGAAGTTTTTTATATAAACTTAATGTACGAAAGATTTTGCACACTTGCCTTTAAATATGCATTTATCTTTTATGTACACTGAAGTCTAAAATCTTCAGAATAATCTAGTGTATATGGTCAGGTTGAGGAGTGGGGTAGAGTTGATACATGAAACAAGACTGGCTCTGTGCTAAAGACTGTATTATGCTGTTCATCCTACTTTTGTAAGTAGTTTGATAATTTCCAGTAATAAAAAGTTTTAAAAATCAGTAATGAATAAATATTTTTAAATAGCGTTGTAATTTAAAATTGTGGGGAAGTTCCCTTGTGCTGCTGCCTGTTAAGGATCTGGTGTTGACCCCACAATCGTGGTGCAGGTTCGATCCCACCAGGGAACTTCCACATGCCACAGATGTGACCAAAAAAAAAAAAAAAAAAAAAAATTGTGGGCTTACAGCTGAGGAAAGAGGATGGAATTTAGGCTACCTTGTCAGGTCCCAGTTCTGCCAACCCTAAATATTGTGGCAGGTCTCATAACTTCTTTGACAGTTCAGCTTTTCTATTTTTAAAGTGGTGACCTAGCTCACAGAATTTCCCCCAAGTTTAATAAAGAAATGCTTGTGAAAGACTGTATGTACTGCTTAGCTGTAGGGTATTTTATCATTGATTTCCTTACATGCATTTGCTAGCTGTACTTCTCTATGTCTTGCTGTCACATTAGCAGGTAGATACAGCAATAACATATAAAACGTTCATTCTGGGTGGTATATGTGATACAGTCCTACATTCCTTCCACAAAGGAAGTCTGGTTGCTTCTTTTTGATCCTAAATGATTTGCTGCACGTAAATGTAATTGAGTACCAAATGTACAGGTTTCGAGTAGTCATTTAGTGAGATTTTTAATTGAGACATTCAAGTTAATGTTTTGCATTTCTTTTGAAAACTTTCCAACAGAGCTCAAATGATACGTTCCCCACGGCCATGCACATTGCTGCAGCAGTGGAAGTTCACGAAGCACTGCTGCCAGGACTGCAGAAGCTACATGATGCTCTCGATGCAAAATCCAGGGAGTTTGCCCAGATCATCAAAATTGGGCGCACTCATACTCAGGACGCTGTCCCACTCACTCTCGGGCAGGTATGGGGGCGTGCTTAGGTTTGGTACAAATGGCCAGCATATTCCTCTCTCAGTCACACTGGTTTAAAAAGCCAAATTTATAATACCTCAGTTAAGAGAGATGGTTCTGCATTCACCAGTCAGTAGTTCTTGTTGGCATCCCCTTAGGGGAAGCGCAGAGCATGCTGGCTCTGAGCCGGACTCCGCGTCCGTCTTCTTGAGTCAAGTCTTAGCTTTGCTGTGTGCAAGCTATTGGACCTTAGGAAAATTATTTTGCCTTTCTGAGCTGTGAAGTGAGGAAAATAATATCTCTTTCATAGGCTAGTTATGAGGTTCAAATAAGCTGTTTGCTGTAGATCTCTTAGAACTGTTCTTGCCACGTTATACGTGCACGTTGGTGTTAGGGCTCCTCTTCTTCTTCATCACTGTCATTATCAGACTTTCTTCTTTTGTCTCCTACTCTAATTAGTACTTTAAAATTAAATTTAAAGCAGTCAAATGGGGTGTATCTTACTCGTTAAAAGTGTTTTGGCCACATGTAAGATAGATATTACTCTGTTCTCCAAAATAACAGGAAATATTTTTATGGTCTTGATTGATACCTTAAACGATGTTTGATGGTATCCATTGCAAAGGAGCTATAAGGAAACACAGGGAACAGTTTTTGTCTCATAAGCTTTACTCTAGTTTGGGAGGTAGGCATACACAAATTCTATATCAAGAGGTGTCAGGCCAAGGATCAAATGATAATTGTCAATTAGTAAACAGTTTTGTGGAAATTCAAGTGAGGGTTCGGGTTTGGCTGCTGCTTAGAACGATTTCATTTATAGTTTTGTTTAGATGATAGCAAACACTGAAAAAAACCTGATCATTTAGCTTTATCATGGAAGGAAATGAGGAAAACTAGAAATGATTGATTGAAATACAGATGATATGACTAAACCGAGCTTAAATTGCTTCTTTTTTTTTTTTTTTTTTGTCTTTTGTTGTTGTTGTTGTTGTTGTTGTTGCTATTTCTTGGGCCGCTCCCGCGGCATATGGAGGTTCCCAGGCTAGGGATTGAATCGGAGCTGTAGCCACCGGCCTACGCCAGAGCCACAGCAACTCGGGATCCGAGCCGCGTCTGCAACCTACACCACAGCTCACGGCAACGCCAGATCGTTAACCCACTGAGCAAGGGCAGGGACCGAACCCGCAACCTCATGGTTCCTAGTCGGATTCGTTAACCACTGCGCCACGACGGGAACTCCTTAAATTGCTTCTTAAGGCTGTGTCTTACTTCACTTTGCATCATTGGCTCTTAGTATCATGTGTAATTTCTAGGGAGATACAGTATATGTTTTGAAACTTTTGAGGATCCCTCTGGTTTCTAATTTTTTTTCCTTTTTTGTGTGTTACATATTGGAAAACAATTATATGCTGAAGTCCATTCGGGCTGTGACTCAGCTTCCTATGTAGAATCATCTGTATCTTATGACCAAAAGTTATGTTTTCCTGTTTGACTTTATCTACTTGCTTTCGTTGGAATTCTCTTGAGTTTTTTGAGTGCACTTTTACTCCCATACAGACATATTTCTTAAGTGCATCCAGCTGGTATAAAAGTCATGTTAGAGCATATGGATCAGATCTGCCCAAAAGGGCTTGTGTCTTAAGAGCACTGTGACCCACTAGTGCTAATCAAAAGTGTCCATGGTTTGTTTCAGTGTTTTTGGACAGGAAAAAAGATTTAGCATAACCATATATCCTGGCTTGCTCACTTGAGTCCCAGTTTCTGCCTTCCGTCCCTGCATAATTCTTAACAGGGCCTCACTGTATTCGCAGCAGGATTAATTCTGTGGTTCCTTCACATTAAGTGTGTTATACTTTAGGAAGCAGGTGACATCTGTGGCAGATTTAAATGCATCTTGAAGCTATAGTCTTACTCTGCCCTGTTACTTTCTTGTGCTGCTCAGTGAGTCATTTAGCTTCATGAATCCCTGTAAGAGATCTGCTCCCTGTCAGGTTTTTAAACTGAAATTGTATGGAGGATGTTTCTATGCTTGCATTTTTCTTAAGGGGACTCAGCTTTTTTCTTTCTCAAAAGCTGTTTGAGATACAGCAAAAAATAAATCATTTGCAAAGAAACCAATAATTTAAAGCAGTAAAGTTGTTCTTTTTAAAAGTTTATTTCATATGTTTTCCTCTGCTTTCTATTAAAAGACTAGTTTATAAACAGGCCACCTGTTATCAGTGGCATTGTCTACTTGATAAATTTATAGATCCTCCTTCTCCCATATATTTTGCTTAACATATGAATTAAAATAGTATAAATACCACTCGCGTAGCTTCTCATTTTATACCTGAAACTTGTTTTTTGTGGGTTGCTTTTTTTTTTTTTTTTTTAAACAAACTTCTATCTAGTGTAGTTATAGTAACTTGTAAGCCATTAGGAAATTATATATTCTCACCTTAATTTCTTTCTCTTTTCAGGAATTTAGTGGCTATGTTCAACAAGTGAAATATGCAATAACAAGAATAAAAGCTGCCATGCCAAGAATCTACGAGCTCGCAGCTGGGGGCACTGCTGTTGGTACTGGTTTAAATACTAGGATTGGTTTTGCAGAAAAGGTCGCTGCCAAAGTAGCCGCACTCACAGGTGGGTGATGACCCCTCTATGACTCTTCCCCATTATACTGGTCTATATTTTTTCTGCATGTTTCTGCTTTGAATTCTTGAAAATACAAATAGAAATAATATTTTTCCATCAGATTTGTGCTTTATGTCTGTTTCAAAAGTTTTAAAGTTACTCCTTTGGCTTTTTAAAAGCTTTCCATCTATGAGTTCATATAGCATGTAATAAAAATCTCTCAGTACTAACTTTATTTACTGTCTAGTAGTATTCAGTTATTTTCTACTTAATGCTGTTTTGAATACTTATTTTCAAGGAAGGAAGAATCAGTCGAAGGTTGAGAAATTTATATGAGTGATAAATGTTAGGTTGGAGATGGCCAGGCTTGATTTCTTTTTCCCCCTATGGTATGCCATGACAGTTGTTTGAATTAATGACCCTCTTGAGTCCTGTTTGCTTTGGTAGAGTGCAGTGCTCTAGAGGATAACTGTTCCCATCAGAGAGAACTGATGAAGGTGCAGACACTACCAGAGGGTCAGGGTAGATAATTAGACAGTGCTCGTACTGCTTACTAGCGGAGATTTGGGTTTTAATCAGATTTTAACCGAGAAGACCTGTATTGTTGGGTTTAGAATATGTAGATTTTTAAAAATTTGAACATGGGAGAGAATGTCTGATGCATTTTGGTTCCTCATCTCTCAGGGAGTCTTGTGAGCCATGGCCAGGGGAGAGAACAGAAGGCCCCAAACCTGGGTGGGGGGAGGAGGTACAGGAAAGGAGGTGGCGTAAGGCAAAGTGAGTTTTATCTGCTGTCATCTTTACTCAAGCATAGTTGGGCATCATGCACCTGTGTTTGTAGTAGGATAGTGATTTTTCTTGCAATATATTTATTGTGCTTTTTTTTTTTTAAAATCCTTTAACTGTGCTAGTATAGGATTCTTTCTACTCCTTCAGGACTTCTTGAAATGTAGACAAAGCCTGAGTCTTAAGCATTTTTTCTGAAGTAAAATTTTGTTCTGTTCTGTCTTTGCTTTTCTTACCCTGGCACTTTCTCTTTAATCTGCTTATATTAGAAGAGTGTTTAACGTAACTAGTTAACTCATCCGCATTATTACTTTTTCTTCAGGCTTGCCTTTTGTCACAGCTCCAAATAAATTTGAGGCTCTAGCTGCCCATGATGCTTTGGTTGAACTCAGTGGAGCCATGAACACGACTGCTTGCAGTCTGATGAAGATCGCAAATGACATTCGTTTTCTGGGGTCTGGTCCCCGCTCAGGTCTGGGAGAACTGATCTTGCCTGAAAATGAACCGGGAAGCAGTATCATGCCAGGTAATCACAGAGCTGGTCAATGTCATAGCTGGGAGTGGACAAGAAGCCGGTCGTTCTCATCTAAAACGTGTCTGCTTGAGTTTAGCATCATCTTGGGGACGGGGACATGCACTGCGCCCCTTTTTCAGGATGTCTTTGTGGGCCACCTTCGACCAGGAGTTCAGGGAACATCACCCAACAAAGTAGGAGAAAAGAATTCCAGTAGCAGCATATATTCTGATTCCCACACTAGAAAATGCATGATCATTCTGTCTCTCACCATCCAGAGCCAGGAGAGCTTTAGAACAGGCTGTGAAAGTGATCAGCATGGGTTGAAGAAAAATGATTTAAACAGATGCCTCTTAGTTCACATTTTGCTTTGGGTTTTGGTCTGTTAGGCAATAGAGGCCTCACAGATGTGGTTGGGGCCTTGTTTTATTACATGTCTTACACTGCTTAGTGAGGTTGGAGTTCCTTCTTTTTTGATGTCTGGATTGCAGTGAGCCATCTGGTGGATTCACTTGATGCTCGTGGAATCCGGGGGGCGGGGGTGCTGTTAGAGGAATCCACCTGGGTGAACAGCGGCAGTGAAGCCTGATGAGCTGCCCTCTGTCGGAGGCTACCTTAGCAGCAGGCCGAGGGCACCGCCCCATCACCACTTTGCCGGTGACTGCGGTGAACGTAGGGAGTACGTGCTCAGCGTATTAGCAGATAATAGAGTTGAGGCGGCGTCCGGTGACAGAGTCCCGAATTATAGAGGACTCTATAGGTTAGACCAAAACTGACAGGGTGGTTTTAAAGAGTGGAAAAGATAGACGACTGTAGATTCTTTTAAATCCAGTGTACGGAAGGAGAAGAGATCTGATTTTAAAGTACCTCATGTTGAAAAATGACATGAGTTCAGTTGATTGCAAATTCAAGGTGATTTTGCCTAAAAAAGAGAAATGCAAAGTCACAGAAATAATCTTCCCAACGTGTTGCTTTGTACTGGTCAGAGGAATCTGGGTGCTTGGTTCAAACTTGAGCTTGTCAGAGGAGTATTATAGAATTGTAGGGAAACTCATGATAAGTAGGGAAATTCTAGCTTAGTGTCAGCTTCTTCAAGTATTCCCTTAGTGGAGTTCCCATTGTGGCTCGGTGGTTAACCAAGCTGACTAGCATCCATGAGGGTGCAGGTTCGATCCCTGGCCTCGCTCAGTGTGTTGCCGGGAGCTGTGGTGAAGGTCACAGGCAGGGCTCAGATCCCACGTTGCTTTGGCTGTGGTGTAGGCCGGCAGCTACAGCTCCTGTTTGACCCCTAGCCTGGGAACCTCCATATGCTGTGGGTGCGGCCCTAAAAAGACAAAATAACTAAATAGATAAATGAAGTGTTCCCTTAGTGATCTGCACGTCTCTTATTTACCCCCTTTCTGTTGTAGTTGCCACGTCTCTCTCCCTAGCCTCCAGGTTCAGGGGCAGGGCAGCATCTTTCTTTCTCACTGCTGTGCATTCCGTCCCTGGCTCCTTAAATAGTCTAGAGTAGACATAAACCATGAAGGTGGAAAGAGCGAGATTGATTGTGTAGTTGTGGGTACGCACACGTCACCAGCCGTTGCACGATTCTGTTTCCAGCTACATGATTTATTTCATTAAATAAAATGATGGGTGGGACCTTGCTTAATTATATGTCTTACTTCATTTAATGGGGTTAGAGTTTGTTCTTTTCTTGATTATTTGACATACAACCTAATCACTTGAAGCAGCAAGTGTGTTTGAGGTGGTGTCTTTTTCGGTGGTTTTCCCGAAGGCAAGGTGAACCCCACCCAGTGTGAAGCGCTGACCATGGTCGCTGCCCAGGTCATGGGGAATCACGTCGCCGTCACCGTCGGGGGCAGCAATGGACATTTTGAGTTGAATGTGTTCAAACCAATGATGGTAAGCTTTAAATCTGGTTTCTGATGTCTTTGACTAGTTGTCTTGGTTCTTGTCTTTCATAAAGATTTCTTTCTCTTTTTTTTGTCTTTTTGCCATTTCTTGGGCTGCTCCTGTGGCATATGGAGGTTCCCAGGCTAGGGGTCGAATCGGAGCTGTAGCCACTGGCCTACGCCAGAGCCACAGCAATGTGGCATCCAAGCCGAGTCTGCGGCCTACACCACAGCTCACGGCAATGCCGGATCCTTAACCCACTGAGCAAGGCCAGGGATCGAACCCACAACCTCACGGTTCCCAGTCAGATTCGTTAACCACTGAGCCACGATGGGAACTCCTTGCTCAGCTTTTTTAAAAAACGAAAACCTATTTTGTCTTTCAGAGAAAATAAGGTAGTCAGCGTTTGGCACATAGTAAAGTCATCAGCATCCACTTAAGCCTTGAAGTTCTGTGCCTTCTACTAGAGTCCGTTGTTGGGAACGTGGCTTTCAGACCCTGGGGTTTTAGAGCACAGAGATTAAGATGTGGCTGTACATCTTAGTACATATTGAAAATGTTGCCCCCCCAAAAGCTCCCACTACTTGACCTGATACTGTTTTACCATATTGTGTAAAAGGTCCTTCTCAAGTGATGGAGGAATATCGTCCTGTTAAACACAGACAGCGTGCTGACCGTGAGGACTTGGGGGCCTCGCCTTCGCTTCTTGTGCCTCAAGCACATGCTTTCCTCCCACCCCCTGTGCCTTTGTCGCTCTGCCCTCTCGTGGCAGATTCTTCTTCTGTCTCTGGCTGGTGAAGTCGTCTCCATCAAACAGGACCGCATTCATTCTTACAGCAGGAATCTGCTTCTCCCCCTGTACCCTCTCTGACGTTTCCTGACATTGCCGACTAGCTTGTGTTTTAGTTATTGCATTTATGCCCTTTTACCTCCTTCAGACCTTTGCCCTCGGATATTTAGAGTCTTTCATATTTGTTTTCTTGGGTATGATGCCTTTCAGAGTTGTAGGAGTGCTGTGTACTAAATGAATTATGCATTCATTTTATCACCCAGCAAATGATATATTACAGGACAAGGAAAAGTTAGGCTTACTAAGTCTCTCCTTCTCCCTCTCTTAGATTAAAAATGTGTTGCACTCGGCCAGACTGCTGGGGGATGCGGCTGTTTCCTTCACAGAAAACTGCGTGGTGGGAATCCAGGCCAACACCGAAAGGATCAACAAGCTGATGAATGAGTCTCTGATGTTGGTGACCGCTCTTAACCCTCACATAGGTATGCCTTTAAAGAATAATCTCATTGTGAACACGCAGTTAAAGAGCAAAACATTGTTAAGAGACCACTGGGTCTGTGTTTGTGAACAGCAGGTTCCCTTTGGACAGTCTCTTAAAACATTTGAAATTGTGTTGAAAGACACTGTGTTAAAAGATGCTGTTTACGGTGTCATAGTTCTTTCAAAAACTTGATTGATTGTGCTTCATTTTCTTTGAAGTGTGGTGAGTTCAGAGTACAAATTCAGACTCTGATGATCTCTGGGACTCTTGGGAGGGTCCCCTCAGTCTGTCATGTCCCTCGGGGGCCCTGGCTGATTAACAGCACCGCGTGGGTTCACTTTCTGCCTTCTCTAGAGGCTCTCCCACGCTTCGTTCTCGTGTCCTGCTCCACTGAGAATTGGAGTCAGTCATGTGTGCACTGCGCATAGGAAAGGCGGCAATGCGGGTATCTTGTCGGAGGCCATGGCTTTTGTACTGCAGGCCCTTCACAGAACTGTGCTGTTTCATTATGTGGATGCAAACCTGTTAACTTGGATTATGGACTGACCAGAGCGATCCCGTTAGAGACGTGTCTGGACTCAGGTTGTGAGGCATTCATTGCATTCTGTTGTGATGTGTTAAAAGCCTCTCCCACCTTCTCCTTAACTGCTGCGATGAGGTTATTCTTGTGTATTCTTTGATTTTCTGCATTAGAATAAGATGCGGTCATTGGGTGTGGTACAATTACTATTTTAAAAATCCTGAGCTTTCAAGCCTGATTTTATATTCTCAGCTTCATGTCCAGCTATAATTTCAGTCTTATAAAGTTATAGCTCATTTGATGGCTTCAGGTAGCTCTGAACCCAATATGCTGTCTGTTCTTCGGTATAATGAGATGGGCAATGATATTTGGATTCTGGCCTCACTTAGTGCGTTAAGGATAAGGCATTGCTCCGAGCTGTGGTGTAGGTCACAGATGAGGCTCGGATCCAGCGTGGCTGTGGGGTAGGCCAGCAGCTGCAGCTCCAATTCGACCCCTGGCTTGGGAACCTCCATATGCCATGGGTGCAGCTCTAAAAAAAAAAAAGAAATTTAGAAACAAATCTTGTAGAAACTGAGGTATGTTTAAGTCTGTATTAAGAAAAGTAAAGGTTTTATTCTATATGAGAAATGAAAATTATTAAGATAATCACTGTTAAATATTTTCAAGATTGAAAAATATTTATTTAAGAGATTAGTAGCTTCAGGATCAAGTAAGTAATGATGATTACCTTTTGCTTTAGAAAACCAGGTTTCACTACTAACTCCTTTTAATTTTTTCTTCAGGGTATGACAAAGCAGCCAAGATTGCTAAGACTGCACACAAAAATGGGTCAACCTTAAAGGCAACTGCTGTTGAACTTGGCTATCTCACAGCAGAGCAGTTTGATGAGTGGGTAAAACCTAAGGACATGCTGGGTCCAAAGTGATTTAATAAATTTGTAATAAAAATGGCCACATTGTCTAAGTGAAGTAAACTCCTTATAGTTCTTAAACAAAAATGGATACATATGAAGGGAAACCAGTGTTTCCTTTATCTAGGAGATCAGTTTGGTTGGTGTATAAACCAACCCCAGGACATGCCACATCCCAAGTGAATTTCAAAGTGTAAAATAAAATAGTGGAAGTGTACAAAATCAAAAGGAAAACAGACTCATTTTTCTTTTATGTTAATTGACTTGTTGAATCTGTGGTTTTTGTTTATGGGTTTTCATCGTTTCAAAGGTTTTATAAAAGAGCCATGTTAGTTTTTAAAGACTTTTAAATTTTTTGGTTTGTGGTGTTTTTAAAAGCTTCTCCTATAGTGAAAAAGTTCTTGTTAACTAATTCTCAAGTTATGTCTTTAGACATTTTTTATTTTCTTGTGATTTGGGAACATAAGCTGACTGAGCATTTGCTCTCCTCTTTGGAGGGGTGTGTGTGTATGTGAGGTCTGTGTGCGTGTGTACATGTGCACACGGATGAAGTATATCTCTGTTCCTGTGTGGAGGTGTGTGTGTGTGTGTGAAGTCTGTGCACGTGTGTACCTGTGCACACATGGATGTTCCTGTGTGGAGGTGTGTTTGTGTGTGCACACATGTGTACATGTGCACACATGTGTACGTGTGCACACATGGATGGAATATATTGTATCTCTGTTCCTGTGTGGAGGTGTGTGTGTGTGAAGTCTGTGCCTGTGTGCCTGTGTGTCTGTGCCACGTGTGCACACATGGATGGAATATATTGTATCTCTGTTCCTGGGTGGAGGTGTATGTGTGTGTAAATCTGTGCATGCACATATGTGTGCACAGACGGATGGAATATATTATACATATTTGGAAACAGGACAGATGGACAGAATTAGGACATACACACCCTTTGTGCTAACGACAGACACACAGGCGCCTCCTGTCCTTACCGGAACTACTGTAGAAAGACAGGAAAGACTCTGAGTCAAGAACTGCAGGACATGGGTTAAGAAAGCCGAGGGGAGCAAGCAGGAGGCTTGGACAGAGAGGGAGGCCATCATCCAGCTTTGGCCTGCTGTCTTCTGTCTGTGCATGAGCCCAGGGTTTGTAGCAGGAATTCATTGGAAACAACCTCAGGGAATTCTGAAGTAGCAGTTCAAGGAGATTCAAGTTAAGTTGGTTTGTAAGGAGAGCCGACCTCAATTGTGGAGGGAGCTGGAACAATTTGGTTTGGTCTCCCCGCTCCCCCCACATATATAATAAATAACAAGGTCACAAAGAGAGCGAGTCTCAGTAGCTAAAGCATCTCATTTGTAAATGGTGCTCTATCAGGTATGTTATTTAAAAAAAAAGGTACTTATCCTTGATAGTTATTATTAGAAAATTGGGCTTATTAAGACCAAATACCCCTGTGGTATTAACAAGGCAGCATATATAGCACTTATAAGCATCATTAAAACCAAAGTTCTAATATGTTATATGCAATTATGTTTCAGTTTTTAAAAGTTGTAGAAACATTGTGATGAAAAATGAATTTATTCTTACAGCTAATCTCTTAAGCCTGAGTGAGTATTCTTTTTTTAATTGTAAAAGGGGTTTCAGACCTTTTCATGGAACTGTAGAGCCTGTAGGATCTACTTTTAGCCCATGCAGTATTGATTTTGGCAGTGTTTTTCACATGGTGATGATGTAATACTTCTGCAATTTGCTTTCCTGTAACCTATTTTGTTTTTAAAAAAGATCGTTATTAGAAAAAAAAAAAAGCATAAGACAAAATCAGGTTGTTTATCAGTGCCTGGAACTCAACAACCAAACTGGCCACTGTTCTCTAGCTGTGGAACAGGAATGATGTTGAACGTTTTGCCTTAGGAGGCATCCTCGATCTGAACAGCCTGTCATTCATTCGTGGGCTCAGCTAGAGACGTAACCACTTGTTCAGTAAAGATAACAGCAGATCCAGTTCCTAGCCTCAGTCTTTGCACAGTGTCGACTATATCCTAGCATACTCGGAGCATCATTGAGTCCTTGGAGCCGGCAGTCATCTCTGTGTGATGTTAGTGAAGCGAAACACTGTGCTTTATGATGAAATCCTAACTAAGGGCTCTAGAATTCCCTGTGGAAAGGTTGTACTAAAAATCAACTTCTGTATTTGTGAGCTGGGGACAGTTTGTCTTGCAGGGGACATTTGGCATTGTCCAGAGACTTTTTTGGTTACATCTGGAGAAGCAGTGCACCTGGCATCTAGTGAGTGAAAGTCAGAGATGCTGCTAAACACCCTGTCATGCAAGGGTGCCCCCCGGCCCCGGGACAAAGACGCCAATAGAGGGGAGACTGAGGAACTAACCCCAAAACTACTGTCTCTGGAAATGCTCATTGATTGATTAGTCAGGCCTCGCCGCTTGGTTGCGTACGTGTCTATCTTGGTGTTGCAATGACTTTGCTCAGTGAAACCACGAGGAGGCGTCTTAGATGCGAACACTGCAGGAAAGTGTTAATGAAACATTAACTGATGACAGCACTCATGCCCCAGAATGACCTGCTCCTGGCAGGGTGTCCACAGATGTGTGCTGGAGAAACATGATGGACTTGCAGAAATTCTGGGTAAATACGCTTTGAGGGACAGAAACATCCAATTGACCCCTCTCAGCCAACATGCAGAATGACGAAGAGCTTTCTTGAGCAAGCAGATTTCAGAGGAGAAAAGTCATGGGACTAATGAACTGATCAGTCTGGAGCTACACTCAGCCTGACACGCAGAAGCAGTGGAAAGGTTCATAGAAAGCCACAGGCCATATTTGCTCACTTAATTTTCGTTTGGTTGACAAAAAAAATACAAAAATGTATGAGGATGTTTCATACTGAAATATATTTTAAAGATCATATTCTTGAATATGGCTGTGTTATATATTTTCCTTTTCAACTGTCTTTTCTGTAACTACAGCAACAAGAAATCTTGAAGAGAGAAATAGAGTATTTTTTAAAGGATTAAAAATATAAGATTAGAGGGTTCCTTCTGTGGTACAGTGGGTGAAGAATCCAACTGCAGAGGCTCAGGTTGCTGTGGAGATGTGGATTCAAATCCCTGGCCTGGCACATTGGGTTAAAGGATCCATTGCTGCCACACTGTGGCTTGGATTCAGTCTCTGGCCCAGGAACCTCAATATACCGTGGGTGCAGTCAAAATAAATTTTTTTTTTTTTTTTTTTTTTGCTTTTTTTTTGTAGGGCTGCACCCACGGCCTCCGATTTGACTCAGTGGGTTAAGGATCCAGTGTTGCTGTGGCTGTGGTGTAGGCTGGCTGCTGTAACTCCAGTTCAGTCCTTAGCATGGGAGCTTCTATATGCTGCACATGCAGTCCTAAAAAGCAAAATTAATTAACAAATTAAATACATCAGCATCATGACTGCATGAATCACTATCTTTGTCTCCCCTTCAATCTACAACCAGTAAAACATTCACAACAAAGATTCTTCTGCCCAACACAGTGGGACACTGGAGAATTCCACGTGCCTGTAAACTAAAGGTGGAACACAGAGGAGGTGGAACTGGGACCAGCAGAGGTGGTGCCTGCTGTCGTGGCCCTCTGACTACAGCAGCCGAGCCCCAAGGACCTGGTAGAAGCAGGAGAGGCTGCACACCTCTCTGCCCTCCCAGCCCCAGCAGCTCCCATAGTCACAGATAAAATGAAACCTGTGCCCCCCTCCCTCCATCTGAGGAGGCACCTGTGAATCTGGTACCCCACTGCCTGCCCTCAGTGGTGCAGCCCCTGAACCTACGAACACTGAACATGGCAGAAGCACACGCAACCCAGACTCCCACAACTCCCCTCCTGTGGTGGTGGTGGAGCCTATGACCCAGGAGATCCCAGATGTGATGTGAGTACCCACCTGCTGTGCCCCAGGCAGTGGTGCCAAAAACAACAGCTGTGGCAGGCATAGGTGACCCCAGCGGCACAGGCAGTGACAGAAAGGACATGGGCATCAGTTCTGGCAGAGGCAGTGGGTGCAGAGGGCTGACTCAAACAAATATAGCTGGGAATAGCTGAGCAAGAGAAACCAAAAACGTGTGCTCTAGCGCCACCTTCTGGATGATGAAAGACCACTCATTTCTAACCTGCTGACTCAGGAAGGTTCACCACTTCGGATAATGCCAGCAGAGGAACAATGCACCAAGCACCATAAAGAGCCACACTAACACTGTACACAAAAAGAAAACAATTTTCCAGAAGCCAAACTTATAGAATATTTTGATCTAACCAATAGAGAATTCAAAGTATCTATCATAAAGAAACTCGGTGAGGTACAAGAAAACTCAGAACAGCAGTACAATGAGCTTAGGAATAAAACTAATGAACAGAAGGAATACTAAACTACAGACATTGAAACTTTAAAAAAGAACCAAACAGAGAGCTGTAGATTGCATTGGAAAGCACTGGAAACAGAGCAGACCATATGGGAGAATTAGAAGGCTTAAAGACAGAAATCTAGACATGATACAGCAGAAACTATAGACGAGGAGAGACTGGAAGGGCTTTCTCCTTGAAAGATAAAAATTGTTTCTCAGAGATACTCTATCCAGTAAAAGCATTACTCCTTAAGATGGAGCTATTGATACATATTTCATACTTCATTCCTAAATAAGTACCAATCCCATTGTGCCACAGCGGGAACTCCAGAGTAGGTTTTTTATAAAGGTTAAAGGGAAAGAAAGCAGGAAAAAGTAAACCTAGCTACTTCGATTTGGTAACAAACTCACAACATTAAAAGGGATAATTTATGACCAAAAAGACCCCACAATGATATAAAAGAGGAAGAGGAAAAAGATGGAATCCACATAGGCAAATGAAAATAAGATACTATCAGCAGAAAAAAAGGACTATTTTACCAATGAGAATTATACAAACTTCTTGGTAACTACAAAACAAATCTAGAACAGAGATACAAAACCTTTAAAAAGAGGAAATTGAGAAAAATATAGGGGAAAAAAAAAAACCAAATTGGCAGACAGGAGCAGAAGGAAAACTAAATAACGGAGATACAAAGCAACCAGAAAACAAGAAAAAAGGACAGTACTAAATCCTCATCAATAATCACCCTACATGTACATGGATTGAATTCACTAGTCAAAAGACACAAAGTAGATGGATGGATTAAAAAACAAGACCCAACTATATGCTGTCTCCAGGAGACTCACCTGAGCTCTAAAGATAAATAGACTCAAGGTGAAGGGATGGAATGTGATACTCCAAGAAAAAGGTAGCCAAAAGAAAGTGAGTGTAGCTGTACTCAGGCAAAATAGATTTCAAGCCAAAAAAGGTAACGAGACAAAGATGGATGTTACATAATGAAAAAGGGGACAATTCATCCAGAAGATATAACAGTTACTATATATGCACCAACATATGAACACTAAAATAAGTAAAGCAATTATCAACAGACTTAAAGGGAGAGATTGACAGCAAATTTCTTATCTACCTACTTACATCAGTAGATAAATTGTCCAAACTCAAGTCAACATGGAAACAGCAGCCTTAAATAAAGTTTTAGAGCAGATGGACTTAATAGATTTATACAGAACATTCCATTCACATGCACACATTCTTCTCAAGTACATATGGAACATTTTCAAGGATAGACCAAATGTAGAGACTCAAAACAATTCTCAATAAGTTGAGACTGAAATCACAACAAGCATCACTTCTGAACATAATGGTAGGAAATGAAATCAAAAGAAAAAAGCTGGGAAAATTACAAATATGTGGAGGCTAAACAACATACTACTGAACATCTATTTGATCAATGAAGAAATCAAAGGAGAAATTAGAAAAATACCTGAAGACAAATGAAAATATGAGATAACAAAATGTATGAGATGCAGTGAAAGCAATTCTAAGAGGGGAGTTTATAGCATGACAGGTACCTCAAGAAACAAGAAAAATCTCAACTAAATAATCATACACCTAAAGCAACTATAAAAAGATGTATAAATGAAGCCTAAAGTCAGTAGAATGAAGGAAATTTTAAAAGATCAGAGCAGAAATAAATAAGACACTAAAAAGAAAAACAGAAAAGATAAAAAATAAGAGCTGACTCTTTGAAAAGATAAACAAAACTGACCAACCTTTAGCTAGACACACTAAGACAACAAGAAATTTCAGATGAATAAAATCAGAATTAAAGAGGAGAAATTACAACAGATACCACAGAAATACAAAGATAAGAGAATACACTAACAAATTGAACAACCTATAAGAAATGGATAAATTCTTAGAATTATACAAGCTCTCAAGACTGAATCATGAAGAAATATAAAATCTGAATAGACCAATTATGAGTAAGGAAATTGAAATAGTAATCAACTCCCCCAGCACCCCCTCAAAAGAATCCAGGACAGATGGCTTCGCAGGTGAATTCTATGAAACATCCAAAGAAGATTTAATACTCATTCTTCTCAAACTCTTCCAAAAATTTGAGGAGCAGTAAATGCTTCCTAACAGGTTAATATTACCCTGATGCCAAAACCAGAAAAGATCCCACAGAAAAAGAAAATTATGGGCCAATATCTCTGATGAACATAGATGCAAAAGTTCTCAACAAAATATTAGCAAACAGAATACAATTTTACATAAGACAGATCATACACCATTATGAAGTGGGTTTATTCCAAGGATACAGGATTGGTTTAACATCTTCAAATCAATCAATATGATATACTGCATTAACAAAATGCGGGATAAAAAATTTTAAGAACACCTCAAAAGATACAGAAAAAGAATTTTCCAGGAGTCAATACCTATTTGTATTTAAAATTCTCAATAAAATGTTTATAAAGTGAACATACCTCAATGTAATAAAGGCCCTTTACAAAAAACCCACAGCTAATATACTCAATATTGAAAAACTGAAAGCTAGTCCTCTAAGAACAGACAAAGGGACCTACTCTCACCACTCTTATTCAACATATTGGCAATCCAAGCCAGAGCAAGTATGTAACAAAAAGAAATAAAAGGCATCCCAATTTGAAAGGAAGTAAAACTGTCGTTATTTATGAATAACATGATTTTACATAGGAAAAAACCTCTAATGACTCCACTAAAAAAACTACTAGAAATGCCATGTGATATAGTTAAGTTTCAGGGTACAAAATTATCACACAAAAAAACCCTGTTTTGTTTCTATATGTTAACAATAAGCTACCAGAAAAGAAATTAGGAAAATCTCATTTATAATAGCAATGAAATGAATAGAATACCTAGAAGTAAATGTAGCCAAGGAGGTAAAGGACCTGTACCCGAAAATTGTAAGACATTGTTGAAAGAAATTGAAGACACAAATAAATGGAACGATATCCATGATCATGGATCAAGACTTAACGTTATTTAAATGTCCATATCATCTAAAGGATCCACATTCAATGAAGTCCACATCAAAATCCCAGACATTTTTTTTTTTCGTAGAAATAGAACAGAAAAATCCTAAAATTTATATGGAACTTAAATACTCTGAACGACCAAAACAATCCTGAGAACAAAGAAGAAAGTTAGAGGCATTGCACTCCCTGATTTAAAATTACATGACAAAATTATAGTAATCAAAACAGCGTGATGTTGGCAGCAAAACGTATATCAATAGAATGGAATTGAGAGCCTGGAAATTAGCTATTTATGAACAATTGATTTATGACAAAGGAGCAAAGAAAATACAATGAAGACAGGACAGTCTCTTCAATAAATGACGCTGGGAAAACTGGCCAGCCACATGCAAAATAATTTATCTAGACTACTCTCACACCACATGCAAAAGTCAACTCAAAGAGTTCCTGTCATGGCTCAGTGGTTAACGAATCTGACTAGGAACCATAGGTTGCAGGTTCGATCCCTGGCCTTGCTCAGTGGCTTAAGGATCTGGCGTTGCTGTGAGCTGTGGTGTAGGTTAGAGATGCGGCTCGGATCCAGCATTGCTGTGGCTCTGGTGTAGGCCAGAGGCTACAGCTCCGATCAGACCCCTAGCCTGGGAACCTCCATATGCTGCAGAAGCGGCCCTAGAAATGGCAAAATGACAAAAAAAAAAAAAAAAAAAAAAAAAAAAAAAAGTCACCTCAAAACGGATTATAAAGTTGAATGTAAGACATGAAACCATAAAACTCCTAGAGGAAAATGTAAGCAGTGCTCTTGATAACAGTCTTAGTAAAATCTTTCTGGTTATATCTCTCCAGGCAAGAGAAACAAAAGCAAAAATAAACAAATGGGACTACGTCAAACTATAACACTTCTTCATAGCAAAGGAAATAGTCAAGAAAACGAAAAGACAACCCTACCAAATGGGAGAACATATTTGCAAATTATATATCCAATAAGTGGTTAACATCCAAAAATATATGAAAATTCATACAAATCAATGACCAAAAAAAAAGACCAGATTAAAAAATGGGGAGAGGAACTGAATATACATTTTTTCCAAAGAAGACATATAGATGGCCAACAAGCACAGGAAAAAATGTTTAACATCACTGCTTATTAGGGAAATGCAAATCAAAAGTGCGAGGTATCACCGCACACCTGTTAGGGTGGCTGTTAACAAAAAGGCAAAAATACCAAGTGTTGGCAAGGATGTGGAGAAGAGGGAACCCTCATACACTGTTAGCGGGAATAAAAATTTGTGCAGCCGCAATGACGCAGCATTCAGGAACGTCAAAAATTAAGAATAGAATTAACAGATGATCCAGCTCTCCCACTTCTGGGAATTTATTCAAAGAAAATGAAAACACTAATTCAAAAGGGTATATGCATCCCAGTGTTCATGGCAGCTTTACTTATAATAGCCAAGATATGGAAGCAACTTATGTGCCCATCAACAAATAAATGGATAACTTTACCAAATAATAAGACAAATAGCTGTAGGTTTATGGTGTACAATAAACGTCAAAACCATCGTGACAAGAGTACTTCAGCACCATGCTCTCTCCAGCAGGACCGCTCAGCCCCTACTTCCTATGCGTGTTCCTACTGCTGCTGTAACAAAATTACCAGAAACGTAGTGGCCTCAAACCACACAAATTTATTTCTCTATAATTTTGTACCTCCAGAAGTCCAAAATCAGTGTCAGTTTTCTGCAGGACTGGTTCCTTCTGGCAGCCCTAAGCCTTGCTTATCCAGCCTCAGAGGCTGCCTGGCATCCTCTGGCTCGCTGACCCTACCTTGCAAAACACCAGTCCCACTTCCCATCCTGGCAGGGATGGTGGCATGGAATACATCTGCCCTCCACCACTGAGTATTTTAAAATTTTATTGTAACACCGCCATGAACTACTGCGTACCTTAAAGTTTGGCCATTTTCTTTTCTTTTCCTTTTCTTCCTTCCTGCCTTTCTTTCTTTTTTCTTCTCTCTCTTTCTTCTTTCGTTCTTTCTCTTCTTTCTTTTTTTGTCTTTTAAGGGCCATACCTGTGGCATATGGAAGTTCCCAGGCTAGGAGTCAAATCGGAGTTGTAGCTGCTGGCATACACCAGAGCCACAGCAACTTGGGATCTGAGTCACATATGCAACCTACACCACAGCTCACAGCAATGCCAGATCCTCAGCCCACTGAGAAAGGCCAGGGATTGAACCCCCATCTTCGTGGATACTATTCAGGTTCATTACCGCTGAACCACTATGGGAACTCCTGGCCATTCTTTTCTTAGATAAAATAGCAAGGGGAGAATTTGGGGGCAAAAGAGCATGAACTTTGAGATACATACTGTCGATTCTCATCGTGGCAGTTATGTTCTATAGAGATCACAGCAAAGACGAGTTAGTGAATACTGAACCACTGCTCCCATAAGAAACAAAAAGTTGCAGAGTTCCCATTGTGGCTCAGCAGGTTAAGAACCAGGCTAGTATCCATGAAGATGAGGGTTCAAGTGGGTTAAGGATCCTGCATTGCCTGCAAACTGTAGCATAGATTGCAGATGCAGCTTGGATCTGGTGTTGCTGTGGCTGTGGTGTAGGCCGGCAGCTGCCGCTCTGATTCAACCCCTAGCAGGGGAACTTCCATGTGCTGCAGGTGCGGCCCTAAAAAGATGAAAAAAGAAACACAAAGTTAGGATCCTGCAAGCCTCTAGGCAATACATTTTCGCCAACTGATCAATAAGTAACCTTGTTTTAAGTGTGTTTCTGTTTTAAAATCCCTTATTTTACATACATATACATGGCTGATTCATTAACATTAACTCGTGCCAAAAGTAACTCCAGCTTCTCTCACGTGCATGCGTTCTCTGTGAGGCACATCACAGCCTCCCTGTGCTTGGCAGTGCTGGACAGCCCTGCATCTGGGGCCAATTTAAACAGCAAACCCACCAACAAAAAGCACAAGGATGAGAAAACGATAGCACTGGGTAGGCCAAAAAGGAAGGACATTCGTTCACAGAATGAGAGGACAAGCTCTCATTTGAACTTAACTGAGAGGCTATGTGTCAAGAAACTCCAAATTTTCACCACTCTGCACAAATGGACCCCAAAAATTCTACCAGTATTGATTTATGGGTTACAAATAAATTTTAGCAAGTCGGTGAACTAGCAGATATGGAATCTATTGAATAATTAAGATCGATTGCATTACAAACTCTTTTCCAGAAAAGCACAAATTTTCACAACTAGTAACAATTGTATGGGATGCTCTTTCCGAAAACAATGAGGGTTGTCATTTCAAAAAATTGCTGAACAGCGTGGGTTTTTTTGAAAGTACCTCATCACTTAGTTTCAATTTCTTCCATTATTACTGTAGTCTTGAAACATTTATTCATCATTTGTTTTTCTATAATTTTTTTGTTCCTGAGTTTTGTTCCTTTTTCTAATGGGTTTTAGTGTTATATCACTTTTAATGAACTTTGTATGTATCTAGTTTATCAACCCTTCGACATAGTTAATGTATTTTTTTTTTTTTTTTTTTTTTTTTTTTGCCTTATAGCTGAATTTGCAGTAAGTTTGGCATGCAGGAATTTTGCTTTTTTTTCTTTTCTTTTCTTTTTTGGCTGCCCCATGGCATATGGAGTTCCCAGGCCAGGGATCTGATCTGAGCCACAGTTGCAGCCTACAAGGCAGCTGTGGCAATGCCAGATCCCCACTGTGCCGAGCTGAGGATTGTACCTGCATCCCACAGTTGCAGACACCACCAATCTTGTTGTGCCGCAGCGGGAACTCCAATTCTGCATTTTATATGGCGTTCTCAAATCTGTCAACTTTTCCCTTAGACTGTTTCAAGATGTTTGGAAATAAAAGAAAAGGATAGAGATATAGTTTGCCGGACAAGGAAAATCCAAAGCTGTTTTATTCCCGTTTAATTTTGTTTCTTTCTTCTCTCCTTCCCCCCTCCTTCATTTCTCTCTCCCACACTTCCCCCTTCCATCCTTCTCTTCTTTTTAAGATGCTAAAACTTAAACTCTCTATTGACAGAGAAATAGATATGAAAAGACACCAAAGAGACAAGAGAAAAAGGTGTTGGGTGGAATGATGTCACAGAAGAAACAAGAATTAATGACACGGGTAGTTTAGATGTGGCAAGAAATAGTCTACAGCTTAAATTTTAAAAACTGGGGGGTGCTGAAGTGAGGAGCAATTAAAGAGACCTGAGGAGAGGGATCTTATGCTCTTCTGGAGTTTCTGTTCTTCCGAGGGCCTGGTGCATGGGTGCTGGGTGCTCAATGAATCCTTTGGGACTTGAAGGCTGAAGGCATGGCTGAATTTGTAATCAAGCCTCTCTCCTTAAACTACATTTGTAAAAAAAATTGCAGCTTTATTGAGATATAACAATTTTTTGAGCTTCTTATTTCTTTGAATACCATGCCTGGGTTGTTTGTTTCTTCAATAATGAGCCATTTTTATGAGCGATTTGTATATTTGGGATAAAATTCCTTGTCAGTTGCACTGTTTTCAAATATTTTCTCCCATTCCACAGATTGGTGGTTTTCCTTGCTGTACAAAATCTTTTAAGTTTGATTAGGTCCCATTTTATTTTTGCTTTTATTTCTTTTGCCTTGGGAGGTGGATCTAATATTGCTATGATTTATGTCAGAGAATTTTTTCCCATGTTTGCTTATAGGGGTTTTATGGTGTCATGTCTCATGTTCAGGTCTTTAAACCATTTTGAGTTTATTTTTCTATACAGCATGAGGGAGTGTTCTGGCTTCATTAATTTACATGTGGCTGTCCAGTTTTCCCAACACCATTTATTAAAAAGAATGTCTTTTCTCCATTGGGTGCTCTTGTCTCTTTTGTTGAAGACTTATTAGCTCTCTAAGCGTGGGTTTATTTCTGGACTTTCTATTCTGTTGCATTGTTCCATGTGTCTTGTTTTTGTGCTGGTATCATGCTGTTTTGATTACTATAGCTTTGTAGAATTGTCTGAGGTCTAGAAGGGGTATGTCTCCAGTTTTGCTCTTTTTCCTCAGCCTTTGGCTATTCTGGGTCTTTTGTGATTCCATATACATTTTAGAATTATTTGTTCTAGTTCTGTGAAAAATGTCATGGGTATTTTGATAGAGATTGTATTAAATCTGTAGATAGTATGGCCATTTTAATAATATCAATTCTTCCAATCTAAGAGCATGGGTTATCTTTCCATTTCTTTGAGTCATCTTTGATTTCCCTTTATCAATGCTTTATAGTTTGCAGCATATATGTCTTTCACTTCTTTGGCTTAGTTTATTCTTACGCATTTCTTTTTGTTTTTTTTGCTGCAATTTTAAATGAGATTGTTTTACTCTCTCTTTCTGATAGTTTATTGCTAGTGTGAAGAAATGCAACAGATTTCTGTATTAATTTCATATCTTACTACTTTGCAGAATTCATTTATTAGTTCTAACAGTTTTTGTGTGTAGACTTTAGGGTTCTCTCTATAGAGAGTATCATTAAACTGACCACAATTTTTAAAATAATCTTAAATGAAGTAGGATGAATTTCCATTCTACTGGGATGAAATGATGAAAAATGAAATTCTAATTATCTTTTGGTTATGTTTATACTTATAACTATTTAGATTTGCTTTATTTAGCATATTTCTGGCATCATTATATATTAAAGTGCAAGATAACTACTTCAGGGACTGAATTATTTTATATCTTACCAAAATGTAGAGTGTAGGTTTTTTTTTTTTTTGCTTTTTTTGCTTTTTTTGAAGGACTGCACCCATGACATATGAATGTTCCCAGGCTAGGGGTTGAATCAGAGCTATAGCCACCAGCCTACACCACAGCCCACCACAATGCCAGATCCTTAACCCACTGAGCAAGGCCAGGGATCGAACCCACATCCTCATGGAGACCAGTTGGATTTGTTAACCACTGAGCCACAAAGGGAACTTCCCCAAAATGTAGTTTTTGATTATAGTATTTATATTGCATATCAAGTTATATATATATATGAACAGAAAGCAACTGTAACAGTGATTCTCACTGTAGCTGGTGGTGGAAGACAGGAGTAGCATATCTGAATCTTTTGAGAAAATTAAAAGAAATCAATGTCCTACTCCACTTGTGAATTAAATCAGTGTCTGATTTAATGCAGCTCTCACCCTGCTTCTCCTCATGCTCTCATCTTCCATTTCCACAGCACAATGGTCAAGAACAGGAGAGTAGCACTGATACAGTATGATTAACTAAACTATACCCTTTTCCTCAGATTTCTCCAATTTTTCCACTATTATCCTCTCTCTGTTCCAGGATTCTACCTGACTCTATCTGATGTCCAAAATCACATTTAGTTGTTGATTCTCCTTAGTTACTTCCAGTCTTTCATTGTCTTTCTGAATCGTTTATGACCTGGACACTTCTATAGCATATTGACTGGTTGTTTATAGACTATTCCTCAATTTGGATTCCTCTGATAGTTGCGCATTTTTGGAATGATGCTGTGCACTTTTGACGAGAATAGCACAGGACTGATGAGGGGTACTTCTCAGTACATCATATCAAGAGGTCGTGATAGCACAGGACTGATGAGGGGTACTTCTCAGTACATTGTATCAAGAGGGCGTGATGTCTTCGTCTTGTTCTCAATGCTGTTTACCTTGATGATTGGTTGAGTTGCTGCCTTACACCTTTTCTCTAATGTAAAGTTACTATCTCTTCTTCAGTAGTTAAGAAATATCTCAAGGGCATATACTGAAAGTATGCAAATCCAGGAGTTCCCTTCATGGCGAGGTGGAAACAAATCCAACTAGAATCCATGAGGAGGCAGGTACAATCCCTGGCCTTGCTCAGTGGGTCGGGGATCCAGACTTGCCATGAGCTGTGGTGTAGGTTGCAGATGAAGCTCGGATCCCGAATTGCTGTGGCTGTGGTGTAGGCCAGCAGCTGTAGCTCCGATTGGACTCCAAACCTGGGAACCTCCATATGCTGCAGGTGCGACCCTAAAAAGCAAAAAAAAAAAAAAGAATGCAAATCCTATTTCTCTAATTTTTCATCCAAGGGTGGATCTTTTCTGCAATAGTTATTATTGTGGTATTTGCTTAATGGTGATTCTCTATTTTTTTTTCCTTATGCATTTATTAGTTGAATTCTACCATAAGAAAGAGCTGTTTTTCTCACAATTCATTGCTTATTTTATTGTATATGTATAATAGTATTAAACTGTGGAATATTATTTTTGTTCTATACATTAAATTCCAATACAAATATTATTTATTTAGTGACACAATTTGCTCTAAATTTGGCTCTTTAGATTAGGTTGCCCTTTGTGTCCCTTTGACAAGCTCTCCTCTTTTTAAGTGCATTTCAACTTTCTTGGTACCAAAAGCTTTTTATCATTCTGTATCCACACGCTCTCCAAACAATTCTGCAATGACCTGCTAAGTGCAAAGTGTTCACTTTGAAGTAGGAAACCCATGAGTCACTGTGACTGGTCATCATGTTCTCCATTCATTAGTTCATCTCTGTGTTGTAACCAGCACAACTGAAAAACGGGAATTGCCTGCAGCTCCAGGATGCCAGTGTCGCATAAAGTGGGTATATGTGTGTTCTACCCACTGAAAAATAACAATGAAATGAAAAATAATAAACTGAAATCCTAACTTATGAAGTTGTATGTTGACGTGTGCATAGTCAATTGAAGCTAAGAATACTTCAGCTTATTGTAGGGGCTTTAAGGGATTTGGGGGTTGGTCCCAAGCACAACCTCAGGATGGAAGTAGGACACCCAAGCTTTATTGAGCAACATTTTGATAGATTTGCACTGTATCAGAGCTTCTAGAATCAAAGGATTAAGGGGCCAGCACTGAGAAGAGTAGGAAGGCAAGAACTTGCAGGGCAGAGGAGCATCAGAGAGGGGGTTTGTGTGGACCCATGAGCACAGTCCCTCAGCAACACAGTGGGGTCTCTGAGTCAGTGAGGTGCCAAAGGAGAGCCTCCTGGGGTCTCTATGGCCTGGACCTCATCTTATATTATAGCATATGTTGTGCGCAGTTTTTCATGGGTACACAAAACTGGCAAGCTCTGGTGGTTACAAATTTCTTTCTCTTCCTTCCTTCCTTCCTTCCTTCCTTCCTTCCTTCCTTCCTTCCTTCCTTCCTTCCTCTCTTTCTTTCTTCTTTTTTTTTTAATGGCTGCACCTGCAGCATATGAAGTTCCCCAGCTAGGGATCAAATCGGAGCTGTAGCTGCCGGCCTACACAGCAGCCCCACCAACTCAGGATCTGAGCCATGTCTGCAACCCACATCACAGCCCATGGCAACATCAAATCCCCAACCCAATAAGCTAGGCCAAGGATCAAACCTGCATCCTCATGGATCCTAGTCAGTTTCGTTGCCACTGAGCCACAACAGGAACTCCTAAAAATTTCCTTTTTGTACAATGTTTAAAACAACTGGATGTATAAAAATTTGAGTTTGGCTCTGGTAAGCTTTTGAACTAAGAGGTCTTTGACAGCAGTGAAGAAATAAATGAGGGTCATTTCATAGAAGCCATCCTTGGCTCATTTACATAACAAGCAAAAGTACTACCATGCTTTTCTCTCACCACCTCAACTCTCAGAGCCACCCATGTAATGAATGATTATTGAGGATGAGCTGGAGCGCTAAGCCAATGTTAGTCAACTGACAGAAGAGGAGGATGAGCAATGGATAACAGTTAGTGCCTAGAGAGAAACTATCAGACAGAAAGACTGGTTGGAATCAACCCTCAGTGCCATACTAATGCTTTGGGGGAAGACAGGAATAGAGTGAGTTAAACCATGTAAAAATGAAGGACAAAGAGGGTCTAGCTGGATGACTCTTGTCAGCATACTTTAAGCAGTAAGAATGTTATTAGCATGAGACTCTTGCAATAGGAATAGTTTAACACTTGCATGGCAGCTCTTTTTCTCTGGCAGGAGAAAATGGAATGCATCCAATGAGAAGCTAAAGATGGCATACCATTCCTGGTTATCTACTTGCTGTATATCCAAGGGGGCCTTGGGCAGCACTGGAAGACACCTGTGGTGGAGAGGGCAGTCCTGGATTTGGAGACCAAAGCTCTCTCCAGATTTTGACAATGCTACTTCCTTGTCCTGATAACCCTAAGTAGAGGACTTAGATTTGGAAAGCCAATTTTCTTTGCAAAATAGAAGTGGATCTTGCTAATTCACATGGTTGTTGTTTGTGCTGCAATAAGTCCCAGCATGTGCATACCACCAAGAATGACCTTCTAAAGAGTTGTCTGCAGTTCTCATGGTCACCATACTAGACACTATTCAGAAGTTCTAGGAACAGTCACTCCCAGTGCTGACCTGAAGGGCCACTGCATTATAGTGCTCTGTGACTATGGGACCGCATGTGTTTTGTCTACCTCTGAATATCCATCATCGTACACAGTACTTGACACATTTAAGTACTTCATAAATACTTGCCAATCAGAGACATTATTCAAACTCCTTCTTCGAGAAAACCTCAATTCTCAGCAACAATTCCTGATAAATGTAAACATTATTAAATCATTAACCCGTTGGCTTAATCAAGTTAGCTTCAAACACATAGTAATAGTCTCAAGGAATGGAACACAGTTTCATTGAATGAGGTCTAGACCATGGGATATTATTGAGTAAGGAAGACAAAGCTATGATGTTGGAGCGAGTGGTTGCTGAGCCCTGATAGGGAGCTGGAGGAGGTCAAACGCATTGAACGAGGAACGCTCAAAACAAGGAGAAAATTGGGAGTTTCCATTGTGGCTCAATGGAAGTGAACCCAACTAGTATCCAAGAGGATGCATATTTGATCCCTGGCCTTGCTCAGGGGGTTAAGGATCTGGCACTGCTGTGGCTGTGGCGTAGGCTAGCAGGTGCAGCTCAGATTTGACCACTAGCCTGGGAACTTACAAATGTTGCAGGTGTGGCCTTAAAAAGCAAAACAAACAAACCTAGGAGAAGGTTTACAAAAAAACAGACCCTTAAAATAAATGTGAACCACTTCCTGGATGAGTTCTGTGTCTATGCAACACTTCCTGAGTTTGAGTCTCTGTCTTGCTGGGGATAAGACATTGCGGAATTCATTATATTTTGAGCCTGGTGCCTGTTTCCTAGAAATGAAATCAGAAAGGAATAGACTGAAGTATAGATCTCAGAAGGGCAACATGCACACAAGAGAAGCACAGGAAAAAAAGGACAGAGGAGCAGGAGGAGGGGAAGAGAAGTGACAGGAGCATGGATCGAGTGCAGGAAGGAAGAAGCAGGGAAAAATAACGACTAGAAAGGAAAAAATGAGACACTAACTGTGCTGAGAGCTGCGTTTCAGAGTTCCTGCTCTACACGACCATTTCTTGGCACATCTCCTTTGTTAGGATTATTCCTAGGTATTTAAGTTTTGGGGGTGTGATTTTAAAAGGTATTTTTTTATATTCCTTTTCTAATATGTCATTGTCAGTATACAGAAATGCAACTGATTTCTGAATGTTAATCTTGTATCCTGCTACTTTGCTGAATCATTGTTCAGTGTGAGTAGTTTTTGTGTGGAATCCTGAGGGTTTTCTATACATAGTGTCATATTATCTGCATAGAGTAACAATTTTACCTCTTCTCTTCCAATCTGGATACTTCTTATTTCTTTTGTTTGTCTGATTGCTCTGGCTACGACTTCCAATACTATGTTGAATAAAAGTGGTGAGAGCAGGCATCCTTGTCTTGTTCCAGATTTTAGTGGGAATGCTTTCATATTTTCTCTGTTGAGTATTATATCGGCTGTGGGTTTTTCATAAATGGCTTTGATTATGTTAAGATGTGTTCCCTCTATACCCACTTTGGTAAGAGTTTTTATCTTAGCACAGGCCAGAATCCTCAGATAACTTTTTTCTTTTTTCTATCATTCTCGCCCACAATCTCATCTACGATTTCCTTTGAAAGGTACTCATCTGCTTCTCAAATGTTCTTACATAAAGAATTTTTAGAATCTGAATACTATTGTGTGTCTCAGCCACCAAAAAGAACATTTATGGAGAGTCATTGGGCAAATTAATGGTATAAGCCCCAGGAGAAACAATGCATTTTGACAAGAAAAATTCGTTGGCAAATGTTACGGTTTTTTTTGAGTAATCACGATGACTCTTTAAGTAATTATAATTGTTCTGGACTTTGTCACAGTTGTTTTGGTTTGAGGCTTTTTTCCATGTATAACGTTATTCGGTTGTCCTTATTTTTAGGAAGAGATTCACAGCATTGAAATATTTCAAATGCCAATGATGTTAGATTAGTTGAATATTTTCCCTTTCTAGTGCCCGATGAGTCACTGGACTATCATTCTGTCCCAAGAACATTATGTCGACACTGGTCTTAGTCACAAATCCATGACTGTGCTTGAGAGTGGGGTGGCAGGATATGGGAAGAAACTTACACAAAGAGAAGAATCTGCTTTAATCCTAAAGTCGGAATGATTGCCCTCCTTTTAAAAGTAACTTCATTTTATTGATTGATTGATTGATCGATTGATTGCTTTTTAGGGCCACACCTATGGCATATCCAAGTTCCCAGGCTAGGGGTGGAATCACAGCTGCAGCTGCTAGCCTACACCATAGCCACAGCAATGGGGGATCCGAGCCACATCTGTGACCTACACCACAGCTCACGACATTGCCGAATCCTTAAAGCCATTGAATGAGGCCAGGAATCAAAGCTGCATCCTCATGGATATTAGCCGGGTTTGTTACCACGGAGCCACTAGGGGAACTCCAAAATGTACATTCATTTTAAAGTAGATTTCCAAGTCTACAGTTGCTTAGTTATTATCATGCAGGCTCCAAGATACGTGATGTGTTGGCTCTCAGGGACCTGCAGTTTGGATGCTATGTTCATGATTCCACTTTCTTTTTTCACCAGCATGATGAATGAGGTTTGGGCAGAAAGGCTAAGTGAAGTAGTTGAAGGTACGCCCTGATGGGCTCTGTTATACCCCTTCAGCATAAAGCTGGAGCACACCTACAGGTTATCTGCTTCAGTTCCTTACTAAATACGAAACTCATGATAACAAGGCTCTGATGAATGTTCATACAGAGGAGATGAACACCAGATGTTGGCTGATTAGCAAAGCACTGCATACTGCTGACAAATCTTAACAGAAGAGCTGCTTTCCAACATGACAAAAAGATCAAATAGTTCTTAACTAAAATAGACCACTTTCCTAGTTATATCAAAATATCACACAATGGGGAAAATGAATTACAAGTGGAATCTCAAGTAGCGTTGACTTTGTTTTCCATGCACCTTAGAGCTGGGAACTGAAAGGTGTGATGACAGCCGAGGAAGACGGTCTGAATGGTAAAGGCTGTAAATTGTGCTCTTTAAAAAACAAAAACAAACTCAAGCTCAAATAAACTGGCGTGGAGTATTTATACCATTTAATATTTTTCCATAGTAAGTGTTTAACATCCACTGTATCTTTGGCTTGTTAGGCCTAAGGTTTAGAATAAAAAGGCAGTCTTAACCTAAAAGATACAGGATTGCTCAGGGCATCGTGGCCCAGAGTGATGCGGAATATCTAGCAGAAAGCCTGGCACATGTGGGCAGAGGAGCAGGTGAAGCAACTTTCTCAGATGGAGGGCCAGGGCCTGCCATTGTGTCTTTGACTTTGACTTGAAAAAAAAAAAAAAAAAAAAAAAAGATTAGTGAATTCTAATGTAAACTATAGACTTGGGGTAATAATGATGTGTCAATGTAGATTCAACAATGATAAAGGATGGATGGGGAGTTCCCACTGTGGTTCAGTGGGTTATGAACCCAACTAGTATCCAAGAGGATGCAGGCTCAATCCCTGGTCTCACTCAGTGGGTTAAAGATCTGGCATTGCTGTGAGCTATGGTGTAGGCTGGCAGCTGTAGCTCTAATTTACCCTCAAGCCTGGGAACTTCCATATGCTGCAGGTATGGCCCTAAGAAAAAGAAAAAAAAAGAAGAAATCATAAAAAAATTATGAATCTGGTGGCAGAATGTCACTAATAGGGGAGGCTGTGCATGTTGGGGGGGAAGGGCATAGGAGAAATCTCAGAACCTTCTCAATTCTCCTGTGAACCTAAAACTACTCTATAAAATAAAGTCTATTTTATTTTTATTTTTCTTTATTTTATTTTATTTTATTTTATTTTATTTTATTTTTGCTTCTTAGGGCAGCGCCCACAGCATATGGAAGTTCTCAGGCTAGGGGTCAAATTGGAGCTGCATCTACAGCCTACACCACAGCCACAGCAACATCAGATCCCTGACCCACTGAGCAAGACCAGGGATCAAACCCGTGTCCTCATGGATCCTAATTAGCCTTTTCATTTCCACTTCACCACAAAGAAAACTCCCAAAGTCTATTTTAAACAGAAGATTAAATGGTAAAATGCCCATGATTGACTCACTTTTAAGTAATTAAAATGATTATTATCTCAAACAGTTTGGTTAATATCGACACATATTTCACACATGAATTGTTCCATGAACACTTGAAGTGACCTAATAAATAAATCACATGCCTTTAGTTTTCTTTTACAACCAAGAAATATGTGTAAAACTAAACCTCGCCACATCCCTGACCTCCCTCTGTGTCTGCAGGTGTGACAGTGAACGGGAAAAGCTTGAGTTTTCTCCATAAAATAGAAGGTTCACCTTTCCAATCTCATCTCTAGACTCTGCTTAGGTCAGATGTCTATAGGAACATCTCTTTGAGCTTTGAAATAATCTTATTTTGTTGCCACATTTTGAATTTAACTGAATTAAGAAGTATTGTCAGAGTTCCCATCGTGGCTCAGTGGTTAACGAATCTGACTAGGAACCAAGAGGTTGCGGGTTCGATTCCTGGCCTCGCTCAGGGCTTGGGTATCCGGCGTTGCCGTGGCTGTGGTGTAGGCCAGCAGCTACAGCTCCAATTTGACCCCTAGCCTAGGAACCTCCATATGCCACAGTTGCGGCCCTAGAAAAAGACAAAAAAAAAAAAGAAGTATTGTCTCTATCCTTCAGCAACTGATTTACTTAGACTTTTCTTTTTGGTCATAATTAACTAACTTTTTTTTTTCTATTTTAGGACTGTACCTGCAGCATATGGAAGTTCCCAGGCTAAGGGGTTGAACTGAAGCTGCAGCTGCTGGCCTACACCACAGGTACAGCAGCACCAGATCCGAGCCACATCTGCGACCCACACCACAGCTCATGGCAACGCTGGATCCTTAACCCACTGAGCGAGGCCAGGGATTGAGCCCACATCCTCACAGACAATATGTCGTGTTCTTAACACACAAAGGGAATTCCCATAATCAAACAGCTTTAAATTTCTAAAGAGTTTTAGGAGTTTCCTTGTGGCTCAGCGGGTTAAGAATCCAACGAGTATCCATGAGAATTCAGGTTTAGTCCCTGTCCTTGTTCAGTGGGTTAAGGATCTGATGTTGCTGTGAGCTGCAGCACAGGTCACAGACATGGCTTGGATCTGGTGTTGCTGTGGCTGTGGTGTAGGCTGGCAGCTGCAGCTCAGATTTGACCCCTAGCCTGGGAACTTCCATATGCCGCAGGTGCAGCCCTAAAAAGCAAAACAATAGAAATTTTAAAAAATTAAAAAATAAAGTAGTTGAAGCAAATGTGTGTGGCACTCTGCTTGATTTTTCACCTGAAAAGTAAGAATAGACTATCCTATCTGGATGAGCTTCCAATACGGGGGGGGGGGGGGGGGACACCAGGGATTTTTATTACCATATTTTAACAGTTCGAAGATGCTTTAAAAATTTTTTTAGAGCTGCATCTCCAAAATTAGATGCATGTTACAATCAGTGGCATTTTATAATTGGTAACTTTTCTTTTTTTTAGTGACACATAGCATTTATGAGATCTTGGAATTCAATACAACAGAGTAGCTGCTTCTTTGTAGTCGCTTAGCAAAGCATTTGCTCTCTAAGCTTAAAGAGAGCTATTCAAAGATCTAGGAGACCAGGTTCTGCTAGACCAGGTTCAACATGCATGACGTGTTGACCTTGGCCGTGCTGTTAATTCTTCTGATCTCGAGTTTCATCATCTATAAAATGGTGGAAGTGAAAGGACCCTTAGGTTTCCTCCTAGCTCAACATTTAAATCTAGGCCACTTGGTAGAACAGGGCAGACAAAGGGCCAGGGTATTGCAAATGAAATTGAATTGTTCTTCTCGCCGCCCTGCGAAGCACCTGGGTTGTTTCCAAATAGAAAATGCAGTTTAGTAATCCGTTGGGAGCAAGAAATATCCCAGCCAAGTTTAGTGAGGAAATAGCAGCAGAATCTCACAGGGCTTTGGATATGGGACCACACATGGTGTATATTTGGCACCACCTTGGACTTTCATGTGAATAAAAATGAAGTTTTTAGTTTTTGAAAATAAAATGTTTCAGATTTGCTGTGCCTCTGGATTATACTTAGCAGTAAGGGAAATTAGCTCTATCTCCAAGACACCCTCCAACTCTCCATCTGCCCGCTCACCCTCATGCATTCCTAACACCTCCCTGCGCTTCCCCCGCCCCCTGGCCACTGAGCATCGCTCCCATGGCCCCTTCTCCAGGCCTCTCAGGCTCCAGTTTCTACATTCAAGCCTATGCTCAGCAAACGAGCTTCATCTCCTAAAGCCACTCAGAGTGTGGACCCCATCCTTCCAAAAGCTCCCCAGAAAGTCTGAACGATACTCCAAATGTCTTAGCTAATATCAAAAACCAGACTTTCCCTTAGGGCCTATTATGAAACTGCAGATTTTATATTTCTTTTACATTAAAAAAATTGCAGTATAGTTGATTTACAATGTTGTGGCAATTTCTGCTGTACAGCACAGTGACCCCATCATACACATACATACATTCCCTTTCTTATATTATCTTCCATCATGGTCTATCCTGAGAGACTGGATAGAGTTCCCTGTGCTGTACAGCAGGACCTCACTGCTTATCCGTTCTAAATGTAATGGTTTGCATCTACTAACCCAAAACTCCCCATCCATCCCACTCCCTCCAACCACAAGTCTTTTCTCTGTAAGTCTGTTTCTGTTCTGTAGATAGGTCCATTTGTACCATATTTTAGATTCCACATGTAAGTGATATTATTTGATATTGTCTTTCTCTTTCTGACTTACTTCACTTACTATGAGAATCTCTAGTTTCATCCATGTTGCTGCCAGGGCATTCTTGCATTATTTTTTATGGCCGAGTAGTATTCCAGTGTATATGAACCATATCTTCTTAATCATTCATCTGTTGATGGACATTTAGGTTGTTTCCACATCTTGGCTATTGTGAATAGTGCTGCTGTGAACATAGGGGTGCATGGATCTTTCAAAATGATAGTTTTGTCCAGATATATGCCTAGGAGTGGGATTGCTGGATCATATGGTAATTGTGTTTTTAGTTTTCTGAGGAAATTCCATACTGTTTTCCATAGTGGTTGTACCAATTTACATTCCCACCAATAGTGTAGGAGGGTTCCCTTTTCTCTACACCTTCTCCAGAATTCATTATTTGTAGACTTATTAATGATGTCCATTCTGGCCAGTGTGGGGTGGTACCTCATTGTAGTTTTGATTTGCATGTCTCTAAGAATTAGCAATGTTGAGCATCTTTTCATGTTCCTACCTGGCCCTCTGTATGTCTTCTTTGGAGAAATGTCTATTTAGATCATCTGCCCATTTTTTTTTTCTTTTTTTTTTTAGGGCTGCAGCTGCAGCATGTGAAAGTTCCCAGGCTAGGGGTTGAATTGGAGCTACAGCTGCTGGCCTACACCACAGCCACAGCAACGCCAGATCTGAGCCTTGTCTGCAACCTGTTCCACAGCTCATGGCAATGCTGGATCCTTAACCCACTGAGCAAGGCCAGGTATCGAACCTGCATCCTCATGGACACTAGTTGGGTTCGTTACTGCTGAGCCACAGCAGGAACTCCATCTTCCCATTTTCAGCTAGGTTGTTTGTTTTTTTGTTGTTGTTGAGTTGTCTGTATATTTTGGAAATTAAGCCCTTGTCAGTTGTATCATTTGCAACTATTTTCTTGCATTCTGTACATTGTTTTTTCATTCCGTTTATGGTTTCCTTTGCTGTGCAAAAGCTTACAAGTTTGATTATGTGGTTTTTCACTTTTCTTTTGCTAATATAGTGTATTACATTGATTGTGTATGTTGAACCAACCTGTGAACTTGAGAATGAATCCCACTTGGTCGTGGTTTGTGAATCTTTTTAATGTGTTGTTGGATTTGGTTTGCATCTATATTCAACAAGGTTTTTGACTTATAATTTTATTTTTTGGTGGTATCTTTATCTTGATTTGGTATTAGGGTGATGGTGGCTTCATTTTGGGAGTGTTCCCTTCTCTTTAATTTTTTGAAAGCACTTGAAAAGGATCTGTATAAGTTCTTCTTTGTATGTTTGGTAGAATTTGCCTGTGAAGCCATCTGTTTTGTTTGGGGGGAATTTTTTTTTTAACATATTCTATTTCACTTCTTGTGATCAGTCTGTTCAAATTATCTATTTCTTCTTGATTCAGTTTTGACCAGCTGTATGTTTCTAGAAATTTGTCTATTTTTTCTAGGTTTTCCAATTTGTTGTCATAAAATTGTTCGTAACAGTCTCTATGGTTTTTTTGTATTTCTGCAGCATCGGTTGTTCTTTCTCCTCTTTCAGTTTTTATTTGGTTTATTTGCATCCTCTCTTTTTTCTTCTTGGTGAACCTGGATGTAGGTTTGTCAATTTTTTTTTACCCTTTCATAGGATGAGCTCTTCCTTTCATTGATTTTTCTATTGTTTTTAAATCTCTGTTTTATTTGCTTCCCTTCTGATCTTTATTATTTCTTTCCTTCTGTGACTAGGTTTTGGGTTTTTTTTCCTAATTCTCTTAGGTGGTAGGTTAAGTTGTTTATTTGAGATTTTTCTTGTTTTTGTGAGGAAGGCTTATATCACTATGAACTTCCTTTTAGGAACTATTTTTGCTGCATCCCATATGTTTTGCATGGTTCTGATTTCATTATTATTTACCTCAAGGTATTTTTTTAGTTTCCTCTTTGATTTCATATCTGTCTCATTGGTTTTTTTAGTAGCATGTTGTTTAGTCTCCATGTAATATTTTTTTTGTTTTGTTTTGTTTTCCTAGAGTTGATTTCTACTTTCATGCCATTGTGGTCAGAGAAGATGCTTAAAATAATGTTCTATACTCTTAAATCTGTTGAAGTTAGTTTTATGCCCTAGTATGTAGTCAATCCTTGAGATTCCATGTGCACTTGAAAAGAATGTATATTCTGGGTTGTTGTTGTTTTTTTTTTTTTTTTTGATGTAATGTCCTGAAAATATCAATTAAGTCTCACTGTTCAATTGTATCATTTAGGATTTCTGTTGCCTTATTGATTTTCAGTCTAGAAGATCTGTCCATTGATGTGAGTGGGGTGTAAAATATCGTACTATTATTCTATTCCTGTCATTTTTTTCTTTTCTATCTTTTAGTATTCATTTTATGTTTTAGGGTGTTCCTCTATGCACATATGTTAACAAGTGAAATAGCCTCTTCTTGTATTGATGATTTTATCATTGTATAGTGTATATATCTTTCTTTATGGCCCTTATTCTAAGTCTGTTTTGTCTGATATGAATATTGCTACCCTGACTTTCTTTTCATTTCCATTTGCATAAAATATCTTTTTCTATCCCCTTCACTTTCAATCTATCTATGTGTGATCTTTCCCTAAAGTGGATTTTTTTTCGTAGGCAGCAAATTGTGGGTTCTAAAGTGGATTTTTTCATAGGCAGCATATTGTGGGTTCTTGTTTTACTATCCAATCTTCCACTCTGTGTCTTTGTGTTGGAGCATTGACATTAAAGATAATTATTGATAGATGTGTATTTATTGCCATTTTAAACACTGTTTTCCAGCAGATTTTGTATTTCTTCTTTGTTCCTTTCTTTTTCTTTTGGTGTTCCCGTTTGTGGTTTGATGACTTTTCTTTTTATTATGCTTATATTCTCTTCTTTTTGTTTCTTGTGAATATATTGTTTGTTTCTGATTTGTGGTTGCCCTATTTTTCAAGTATGTTAACCCCTTTCCATGTCTGCTAGCTTTAGACTGTTAGAGGCTCAAACACATTCTAAGAAAAACGAGTTCACATTTTCTTACTCTTCTTTACTACATTTTATGCTTCTGATGTCCTCTTTGACATCTTCATATTTGTCCTTTTGCTGTTCATTGTAGTTAATATTTTCACAAAAATATATTTTAAAATATCTGTGTACTGGCTTATTTAAGTGCCTTGCTTTCCAGTTATGATATTCTCTTTCTTATAGATTCTTGCTTCTTTTCTATTTACAGAAGACTTTTCAATGTTTCTTTTAGGATAAGTTTCTTTGTGGTTTGTATTTTCTTTTTACAGTAATCTATGTATCTATCAATAGCCTTTTCTTTTGGCCACACCCATGGCATGCAGAAGTTCCCAGGCCAGGGATTGAACCACTGCCACAGGAGTGACCTGTGCAACATCAATGACAATGCCAGATCCTAAACCTGCTGAGCCCCCAGGGAACTCCTCAGCAGCCTTTCTTAATTCCCTCAGTATTTTTATTACTTCCTTTTTGAACTTGGTGTCTATTAGACTGAGCAGGTCTGTTTCATTGTTTCTTTCTTCCAGGGGACCTCTCATTACCTTTTCATCATAAATGGCTCTTCTGCTTCCTCATTTCACCTATATTTCTGTGACCTATGAGTTTTCGAGAAACAGTTATTAGAGTGGTCTTAGATTGCTATTTTTATTTGACAGCATCTCTGTGTTGCCTGTGTGAGTTTAATATTTGTGGTGCAGGGGTCATCTTTAGTATGGATGCTTGCAACATTTTTCCTCAGTGTGTGCTGCCATCATCCCCTTAACAGAGGTGTGATTGGTGTTTTGGTGACCTGTGCCTGCACTGGGTATTGAGCAGGGCTTCCTCTTTGCTTTGTGTTTGTCACATGTGGGCAGCACCACTCCCCAGGTGTTGGAGTAGAATCCTCCAGATCCATTTCTGAGCTGCAGTGTAATGTAGGCAGGATTGGCATGCTCCTCCTGGCGGAAGAACCACTGAGTCTCTCTCTGCCATAGCTGCCCACCAGGGAGTGTGCTCTACGGTGTTACCTGCCACCTGTTGTCCCTGTCCTCAGCCCTGTTTCAACCTTGGGAATGGAGGCAGGTGGCCCTAGTCTCTCAGGCACTGTGTTCACAAAGCAGATCCATGGGCAGAGATACACTGAAGTCAGGTACCAGGACTACCATAGTTGCACACCTGGACCCACCCCTGGACCCAATCCAGATCCTGGCCCTGCTTCTGTGTGTGAGTCACCACCAAGTTCTCAGGTGCTAATGTTGAACCTGTCCCCAACACAGAAGCACCTGCTGTCCACTGGGATGTCCTGCAGGTGCTGAGGTTAAAAATTTCAATCAGAACTCCCTATTGCATGTGTAATAAGCATTACCACATAACATACCTCAAACTCAAGTCCTGATTCCAATTCCTTGTATCCTGCCTTCCTGGACCGTGGTCATCACCACCTTGGTTCTGTCCACATCTTCTAAAGCAGATAATGTTGCAGTAGATTCCCAGGTGCCTACGCTCCCCTCTCCCTCGCCTATTCTCCACTGAGAATACGGAGCAGTTCCTTTAAAATATTAGTCAAATCATCTTAGGGTCTTTGCTTGTTAGCTCATCTCATCATTTCTCCTAGGTGTGTTTGTATCTGAAACTTTATCTGAATACCATAGATACAGTTTGGACGCATCCCCAAGCCAGGACATTCTTCCTCACTTTTACTTTGCTTCATTGCTAAAACACTTGGTATCATTTGATGTTGGTTTTTTCTTAGCTGTCTTTCAACTATTCACTCAATAGGTTTATGCTCTGAGAGGAGGGTGTTTATTTTATTTGCAATGCCAAGAGCAGACTATGTCCTGGAACACAGGAGGTGGAAGATTTCTTGCCTTCACTGTTTCCAGGAGCAGTGGGCTCGGGTCAAGTTCTACATGGTAACTCATAGAGGCTGGGCACTAGCTTCATGACTGGAGAATGTCTCGATTAGCCGGGGGCTCCTTCCACCATAGTGCAATGCAGTAAGGACTTAGAGAGAGGTTGTGCCTGAGCATGAACCTCTTCTCTGCCAGCCTTAAATGCTGGTGCATCTCCATCCACCACTCAGCTTGCAGGAGAATAAAAGGTGATTCAATGGGTGAGGTCAGAATATACATCTCATTTTATTCATTGCTCTACCAAGTAGTGTGATACTGTATATTACCGGAACTAAAACAGCAATGATTTCAGATATAAATCATTGACTATCCCCTAAGAAATTTGGAATTAGTTTGCTTATGCTTTCTTCCTTTTCCATAGCTTGCTCAGGAAGCAGCCTTATTTCCTAAACCTAGTTTGGCACCGACTCCCAATATTCTGTAGATCTTATTAAATACATAAATCTTGTGTTTTCTAAAGCACTGCTTTATATGAAAAAGCACCTCAAGTTCTTACCCTAATTCTTAAAGGATAAGAAGTGGGGAATACTTGGACCATGTTGGTCTTAGCTAGAAAATGCCAACATTTGAGGATGGACGTAGCATAATGGCCTTAGAGAGGCCACACCCAGCCACCCAGGTAATGTCCAAAGTCTCTCTTAATAGAGAAGAATCACAAGATACCAGCCCTATGATGAACTTCTCCCAGGCCTCGCTATGATAACTCCAAGACCTTAAGGAAAGTCAGATGTCACCTAAAAGAAAGCTTAAACTGAAAAGGTCTCATATGCCCTCCCTCAAAAAGAACTGGTTTTCAACAAGCAGTAAAAAATAGAACTTACACTTGTCTGGAATTTATACTTTTTACGAAGTGTTTTTAAATACACCGTGTCATTAAATTTCACAACAGTTTGGCAAGAAAGAAATTATCTTCTCCGTTTTGTTGATGAGTAATAAGAGCTATTATCTGTTTCACACTTATTTCTTGCCAGGCGCCATGCTAAGCGCCCATTTAATCCCCATAACGATCTCATGACGTGCATGCTATTATTATCCCGGCAATGCACAGATTGAATGTTAGGCTCAGACAAATAAAGGAAATTGTCTAGGGACAGGTAACTAGGAAGGGGCAGAGTGGAGATCTGAACTTCCCTTTTGAACTTCATGTTTTTCTGACTCATAGTGCTCTAAGCCAGTGGCCTTCATGCTATTTTGGCCACACAATTCTAAAAGTATTTATCTACCACTGTACTATGATGTGCATTAAAACCACATTAAACAGACATTTTAAAAGAGACTCTGGGAGTCCCTGTTGTGACTTAGAGGTTTAAGAACCTGACTAGTATATGAGGGTGCAATCCCTGGCCTTGCTCAGTGGGTTAAGGATCTGGTGTTGCCGTGAGCTGCAGTGTAGGTGCAGATGCGGCTTGGATCCTGTGTTGCTATGGCTGTGGCATAGGCTGGCAACAACAGCTCCAATTCGACATGTAGCCTGGGATCTTCCACATGCCATGGGTGTGTCCCTAAAAATAAATAAATAAATAAATAATTAAAGACGATGATAAAATACATTCAAATACAAGTTTTAATAGTTTCTCCTCACACCCTGAAAGAATCCCTTGTACACGTCATGAACTTAATCTTCATGAAGCCACTCGTCTAGGTTAGAGCCTTGTATGGACTGTGCAGATGACATGACTAAGGCCCACCGGGTCACGGTAAGTTGCCCATCACACAATCAATAAAAGAGTTACTGGATTCTCAACTCTCATCTTCTAACTCCACAGCCTCTCCCACAGTGTTCTGTGCTCTGGGCTCAGCTGGAAGGCTGCAGTCAGCACCACCCCGCCGGGTGCAAAGCCCTGCTCCTCTCAGGTGCATCCTTGTCAGACTCCGTGAAGACAGTGGGGCAGTCGTACTGTAGCTCTTGTGGTTGCGTGAATGAAGCAGGCCCAGGTCCACTTGAAGACCGATTTCTCCTGGTGGACATTTGCTCCAGTGGATAATTGCTCCCTCTCCCCACTGCTGACCCCTGGAGGGTGGCCTGTTTAGCACGAGTCGTAGCATTGATGTATTTATTTTTTGGAGCGGGGGTAGGGTTTGTATTTGACTGACGGTATTTTCTTTGGGGGCTGAGATCTCTCCTAATTAGTACTCATCACTTCACTTGGGTGTTTTTTGCTGCCTTCCAATGATTCTGTGACTTCATTTTAATATGAACAACACAAACTCTTGCTCTAGCCGTTCACACATTCGAAATGAGGTAATCGCATTTAACTTCGCAGGTGTCCTCAGCACACAGAATTTATTTTGTCAGGGCCCTCATGCAAGGTGGCCAGAGGGGACCAGCCCTGGATGTGGGATGAGACAGAGAGAGAAGCCTGGGGTCATTTCTTTCCCATAAGGACTGTGAGTCTAAATAAGCTGTGTTTCACCAACAAGTGTCCTTAGCAAGAGTGTCCAGGGACCACTGCTCAAACATCCAAGCGGGAACATGAAGCCTCAATGTCAAGACTCTGGAAAGCCACCAAGGGGAGCAATTGCTTTATCAATCTTCTAATTCCACGGACTCCAAACCTTTGCCTCTGAGTCTAGCTCTAGCCATTTTTTTTTTTTTTTAAACAGTCCACTCTCTTCCATTGTGGCTCAGCAGGTTAAGAACCCGACTAGTATCCATGAGGATGTGGGTTCATTCCCTGGCCTTGCTCAGTGGGTCAAGGATCTGTTTGCCATGAGTTGCGGTGTAGCTGTGCCATGAGCCACAGATCCTACAGATCCTGCATTGCTGAGGCTGTGACATATGATGGCAGCTGCAGCTCCAATTTGACCCCTACCCCTACCCCGGCTCCCTCCACATCGGGATCTTCATAAGGACTTAATTCATCCTGTTGAAATAAGGAGAGATTATCTTTTTTGGCTTCTGGGCTGCACCCACAGCACATGGAAGTTCCCAGGCTAGGGGTTGAAACGGAGCTGCAGCTGCTGGCCTATGCCCCAGCCACAGCAACGCCAGATCCAAGCCACACCTGTGACCTACACCACGCTCACAGCAACGCCGGATCCTTAACCCACTGAGCGAGGCCAGGGATTGAACCCGCATCCTCATGGATAATAGTCAGGTCTGTTAACTGCTGAGCCACAGTGGGAACTCCCTTCCCTTCCTTTTCCTATGAGAATTTACTGTAGAAAACTTCTGATTGTAAATACTTTCTCTTCTCTGAGATGAGTATGAATCCTTTTGAAGGCAGGGTAGGTCTTGTGTCAGCTTGATGAGCAGGTATGTCTTCCTCAAAGACCCGGGAGCCATTTCCAGAAAGTAAACATCGGAGGGGCTGCTAACCCGCGGCTGGTTTCTCTGGCACAGTAGCAGCTTAGCCCCAGTGGACTTCTTGCTCCAAATGGTAGAACTACCTCCCCGTATAAAGATGGGAGAAGCCTGCTTTTCCTTTGGATAAAGCCAAGTGTCTGCCCCAACGGCCACGTCCAATTAGGATGAACCACAGGTGACCTGCGGTGCTGACATGTTCTTGGATTGAGGGCTGGTGACTGTTTATTTTCTGACGCCTGGCTACAGAACAAGTGGGTTTCTTTCGCTGTCTTTGCGCTCTTTGCGTGGCGCTCGTCACGTTCTGGTTTAATGCTTTTCCCATAAGAAAGTGTTTTCTTTCTCTACCACTTTGTAGACAAACTTCCTAGGTTGGGAGACGATTCTGTTTTTACTTCCATTTCCCCAACATCTTTTACTTTTTTCGCTTGTGGCTGCTGGACTGATTTTCCTTTTCCTCACCTAATTTCTTGGAGAATGACTACGATGGGTCTGGTCTCTTTTGGAGCAGGTGGTCGATTTACGAATGGGCTGCAGATGGGTAAGTGCCCAGCGCTGGCTCAGTCTGGAAGGCCAGGAGTGAAGCTGGAGCCTCTGTCATAGGCCTGAATCTGGGTCCGGGCCTCTGTCGTAGGCCTGGGTCAGGGCCTGGGCCTCTGCCGTAGGCCTGTGTCCTGTCAGGGCCAAGGCAGAGATCGTGCTGGAGGTGATCTTCTCTTAGAGGCTGTGTTAGCAAGCAGTTTTGAATGTACACCGTCTACTGGCTTGCCACATGACACTTCTAAATTGGCAGTTAGAATTTAAACCTGCAATTTCTAGCGGCTTAGTGGTTACAAACCCGACTCATATCCATGAGGATGTGGGTTCGATTCCTGGCCTCGCTCAGTGGGGAAAGGATCCTGCATTGCCATGAGCTGTGGTGTAGGTCACAGATGTGACTTGGATCAGGCATGGCTGTGAGTTGTGGTGTAGGCCGGCCACTGCAGCTCCAATTTAACCCCTAGCCTGGGAATTTCCAAATGGCACAGATGTGGCCCTAAAAAGGAAAAAAAAAAAAAAAGAATTTAAAACTTGTGTGGGTACCCAGTTTCTCACAAAGGAAGAAATTCCACTCAGCTCTAGAACACCAGCTTCCACTCATAACCTTGTAACTTAAGATGCTGGCAGCAGAGGGAAACCACACAGAACGGGGAACTGAAGACGACCCTGTCTGGAAAAGCTGCTCAGGGCACATGGATGAGCAGCAATTTCCGCTGGAAAGAGGAACGTTGAGTGTCATGTTCACAAGGAAAGAAAAGATGTGGATGAGAGTAAAAACTAAAAGACGGGAGGAGATCTCAGCTACAACACAGAGACAAAACAGGACGACCTGAGCTGGGGGGACCCACAGCGAGAGTGCAGGGGCTTGTCCTAAGCCTTCCCTGGAGCCAAGGGAGGACGGGCTTTAGCGGAGTCAGATCCCCTGCAGCACTGGGGACACAGAGTGCTTACATATTTTAAGAGTGGGAGTAGGATCGTGTTTCTTTAGCAGAAAATCCTGCTCTTCTGTCCTCGGATGACACAGATTCAGGCTTGTCTGGCTCCGTTGCACAGCTCTGATGGCCCGGCTCTGTGCAATCTCCCCTTCCCTCCAGAAGGCATCATGAAGTTTTATAAAATTCCTTTTGTCTTCAGAAAGGAGCTTTATTGGTTCTCCGCGCAGCTGGAAGCTCATCCCTCTTGGAGCATGGGGAGTTTGGTCACCCCTTCCAAATGAGATTTTTCTTTCTCTGTTGGAACTTTTAATCAGTACAATCTGCCAGGCAGAGGCAGTGTGTTCAGAAAGCGGAACGCCTCCTGGCTTTGCAGACAGCACTTTCCCAGAGGGCATCTCATGTTTTATTTCATCCTTATGAAGAAAAATGGTGGAGGAAGAAAACACACTTATATTGAGACTCTCTGTGTTCCTTGCTCTGTGGGAGGTGCTTTATATGAAATCATACCTCAGTGGGTGCCGGCAGCACTCGAGATACAGATACCATTTCACAAAGGTTACTTGACTCTCAAAGAGATGGAGTAATTTGCCCAAGTACTCTCCTGCGCCAAGGAGCATGGATTTGATTCCCGCTCTGGCTCCCAATGTCTGCTGTCTGTGTCATCGCTGCTTACTGCTGCCGTGCCTCTGATTTGGCTGAGATAGATGGAAACAAGGCCAACTGATGCTAAATTCACGACATCAATGCAGCTGAACCCTCTCTTTGCCGTGTACACGAGGTGACGCAAATCATACAAAGCTCTTCCCTTTGCTTAGGACAAGACCCTAAGCTCTTATGCTGCTCCTGTGTTGGAGATGCTGCTTTTTTTTCCAACTCCGCTGGATGTGTTTCCTCTCTCACTTGGCTTTCCTTCCTTCTTTTCTTTCTTTCCTCCTTTCTCCGTTTCTTTTTCTCCCTTCCTTCCTTTCTTTTTTCTTTTTTCCTTTCTCTTCTCTCCCTTCCTGCCTTCCTTCCCTCCTTCCTGTCTTCTCTCCATTTCCTTCTCTTTCTTCCTTCTCTCCTTTTTTTTCTTTTTTTTTTTTTTTTGGTCTTTTTCCAGGGCCACACCCACAGCATATGGAGGTTCCCAGGCTAGGGGTCGAATCAGAGCTGCAGCTGCCAGGCTACACCACGGCCACAGCAATGCAGGAAATGAGCCAAGTCTGTGACCTACACCACAGCTCACAGCAACCCTGGATCCTTAACCCAATGAGCAAGACCAGGGATTGAACCTGCAACCTCATGGTTCCTAGTCAGATTCGTTTCCACTGTGCCACAAAGGGAACTCCCTTTTCTTTTCTTTTTCTTCCTTTCTTTCTTTCCTTCCCACCTCTACAGAGGTGGCTTTCTACTGTTAAAGCAAATTAGTGAGACCTATGGCCCTAATAAAAGGCAGCATATTCAGCCCAAGGTCACAGGGGAAGAGAGAGTGTTGGTGACTGGGGTGTTCCTCCCAGACAGGAAGAAGCAGGAACTCCTCCTGAGTTACAGGGCAGGGAAGGGGGATCAGAGGACTGGTTCAAGGGTTAGGATCCCTTAGCCACCCAGAACCTCAGGAATTTCACCCCAGACTGAGGATGGCAGGAGCCAGCGAGAAGGAATGGGGCCCGTCTGCCAAAACTGTGGGTTTTCCATAAAAAGCTATGTGCCTCTACACCTGCGCAGAAAGATGGAGGAAGCTAGAGGTTTTGCAGGCAAGAAACCTCATGGATAGGAAATTAAAATCTTTGTTAGACAAGAAATAGTTTCTATCAGAAAAAGCAGTTACCACGTCCTAGCAAGTCCCAGGTTTTTCTCATGATCGGTCCTCAGTGGGGCAAAGGGCCTCCAGATTTAGTGAAAGAAATGAGAGAAAGCAGAGAGTCTGCATGTGTAGTCACCCCCTTGTTTACAGGTGCCTTAACTTCCACCGTCCCCCTCTGATGCCCACGCCCTGGTTGTTAAGGTGGTCGAGGCATTGGAGATGCTCTGTGGAAGCGTGAAGGAGGAAACGGAGGAAGGACCTTACGCAAAATGTTCCACGTGTGGTCTTTAGCTAATGTCGTCTCCGTCCGGCAGTGGCCGCATTCCTCTCTTGGTCACTCCCTCTCCTTATCCTGAACTTCCACTTGGTGTAGACCGTAAACCCCACACACGTTTTCCTCTCCTTTCCTTCAAACTCTCCAACCAAGTGGTGTCTCCTTCGACAAAGGAAGACCTCTCCCCGGCTTTGGCTTACCCTATCAAGTGTGTTTTCATTTTGTGTTTATAATATTAATCTGAATTTCTATTTGGTTATTAATCCTAATTCAATTTCAAAGGAGAAAATAGGCAGCTACCGAAAAGAGTCCAAACCAGTATAAAAGAGTGGAAAAGTCTGTTGCCTGGATTAGAAAAATACTTGGAAAAAATCAAAGCTTTCCTGGGTGGCAAATGCTGTGCGATGCAGGAGCCACTTCTCAGCGAAGGGTCAGAGCTGGAGTTTGTAGGGCTGCATCTTGGGAGAAAAATAAACAAGTGGAGAGAAGCTTCAACCTAAGGCCAAGGGGTGCATGCGTTTGAACTCCCAGGACAGTCCTTGTCAGCCGAGGCTACGCTAACTAACGCAGACCAGGTGGTTTACAAACAGCAGAAATTTCCCGCTCTTGGCTCTGGAGGCCAGAATCGGAGGTCAGGGCGCCAGCACGGTCAGGTTCTGATGATGGCCCTCTTCCAGGCTGCAGCCTGCCAGCCTCTCCTGGTGTCCTCATGGGGAGGAGAGCAGAGAGGACAAGCAAGCTCTTTGGAGCCTCCTGTAAGTGCACGAATCCCATTCAGGACAGTGGTGCTGCCAGGACGCATGGAATTCTAACCACCTTCCAAAGGCCCCACCGGCTGATACTGTCACATTGGGGGAAGGTTTCGGCTGATGGACTTTGGAGGGACAGAAAACTTTAGTCCCTAACAAGGAGGACTGGATGCTAACAGGTCATTTTGTAACCTCCTCAAAGCATGTTCTTCAAGCTGGGAGACGGCCAAGCCTGGGGATGGCCGCCTCTCCTGGGGGTGCCTAAAAGCTGGTGCCCCCCAGGAAAGCCTGTCACTGACTGAGACCACGATGGTGCAGAATTGAAGATGGGCACTGTTTCTGGTGCCATTCATGCTCCTGATCCCCGGGGAGGTCTTCGCTCAGCTTCTTCCTCTGCCTAATCCTTTCTCTCTCAACTTTCTTACAAGCTCCTTTTGTGAGCACTCCCCCCACAAAAAGTCAACACCCAAGAGTCACCTTCTTAGACTTCTGGGAGACCCAACTTAAGACATCTATCATGGGGGCTGGGGTGGGGAGTGCTCTGCCAGGCAGGCTTGGCTGCATGGTGATGGCAAATATCCAACCCTCTTTGTGGTTGTGGTTCACTGTCATCCTGATGGGTCTTTGTGGTGGATTCTTGCACAAATGACTGCAGCCTCCTCCTTCGCATGAAGAGGTGGGATCTCTCTGCCTACCCCTAGCATCTGGATCACGTGGCTTGTTTTGGCTGAGCGGAAATTACCAAACAGGACACAAAGACTTGAACAGCACACGCATGGTGGGCTTGCCAGGTCCCTGTTCTCGGATCCCTGCGCTTTGTGATTGAGCCCAGGCTAGCCTGCTGGGTGATGGGAGGCGTGTGCTCTGCTTACCCACATTTTTCCAAGAAGCAAAGCTGTCTAGCTAACCAGAACTGTACCGTGGATACATGAGTGAGCCCAGCTGAGATCAGCAGAAGAACCACACAACCAGTTTGCTGACCCACAAAATCATGAGCTAAATAAGGGTTGAAACCACTAAATTTTATTTGTTTTATAGCAAATACTAATTGATAGAATACCTTAAATTATGATGGCCCCTATTTATTTATACGTTTTGCCATTTCAGCAAAAATAACTGTTTTAGGCTCAAATTGCAGCCATACGAATGCATACAGCAAATATATGCATATAAAAATATAGGTACACAAACGTATATGTTATATATATTTGCTATATATATAAAGCATATATATATATTGCAAAAGAATGTCTTTTTAAATTAATGTAACTTCTTGAAATTCAGACAGGTAAATGTTGCAATTAACACTGACTCTAGGTAGGCAATTTATCCACCAGAATGAAGGAAAAGAGTCACACATTTTTATTGAATGGCTTGTGAGTGTTGGGAGCTCTCATATACGCTGTCTCATGAATCCTCACAGTCACATCGTTAATGTGCTATTTTTACAAGAGAAAAAACTCACTCTCAGAGAGGGCATGTGACCTGCCCAAGGTGACTGGGTGAGCAGATTGATTAGATGGGTTTTCCTGACGTCAGAGATGCTGTAAAGATGCTGCAGTCAGGTACCTCCCGCAAGCCTGGGGATTGCCTTTAAGTGGTATTTGTAAATGCAAGGCTTCTCGCTGAAATATGTATCTTTTAAAAAAAGTTTTTAAATTTATTTTTTGTCTTTTTTTTTTTTTTTTTTTTTTTTTGCCTTTTCTAGGGCCGCTCCCACAGCATATGGAAGTTCCCAAGCCAGGGGTTGAGTTGGAGCTGTAGCCGCTGGCCTACACCAGAGCCACAGCAACTCGGAATCTGAGCCGTGTCTTTGATCTACACCACAGCTCAGGGCAACGCCTGATCTGTAACTCACTGAGCAAGGATAGGGATCGAACCCGCAATGTCATGGTTCCTAGTCGGATTTGTTAACTGCTGAGCCACGACAGGAGCTCCTGGAGTACGTATCTTTCATGACAGCATAATTGCATGAATCTGTGGACCCTATTTTCCACCCTTTCAATGTTGGCCTCCATGACCTACAGAAAGCTTTAGAGTTGCAAGAAATTTTCAAGCAATTATTTAGTTGAGAACAGAATTTGCAAATTTTCAGAGTAGAGAATATTCCTCTAAACTTTCAAATAAACCTTCTGGTTATCTGTCATTTAAAATATCTCCCCAGGCATCACATACATTTTATATTCAATATAAATGTTTATCACACACCAGTCTTTGCCCTAGGCTCTGGAGAGGCAAGAAACAGTAAAACAGTAATCCATTCTGTCAAGAAGTTCAAATTTTGGAGCTCCCGCTGTGGCACAATGGAAGCAGTGGTGTCTCTAGACACTAGAATGCAGTGCTTTGTCTCTGCAGGTTCAGTCTCCAGTCTGGCACAGTGGGGTAAAGATTCAGCTTTGCTGCAGCTGTGGCCTAGGTCACAACTGCAGCTTGGATCTGATCCCTGGCCTGGGAGCTCCATATGCCATGAGGCAGCTGGAAAAAAGAAAAGAAAAGAAAAGAATAGGAAAAATTCTCTTCAGAAAGAAGCAGCAGCTCACATTTTATTGAGAGCAAAAATACACACATAATTACAAAACCATCTAGTCAATAAAACATGGGAGTGCCAAAACGAAGCACTTAACGAGTCTGCCAGCTGGAGAGCTGGTGTAGTCAGGGGGTAATTTCTTGAAGGAAATGATACCTAAGTCTCAGAGAAGTCCACCTGTCTGAGGAGGTACATTGTTCGTTAAAAGGATAGTAACTTCTGTAATGAACGGAACCCCTAGATTTCAGTGGCCTAATATAATCAAGGTTTATTTCTTTCTCATGTTTCAGTCCAGTGTGGGTGTGGGGCGGGGGCTGGGGGTGGCAGATGGGGCTCAGTCCCTAAAGAGATCAAGGTTGACAGAGGCTCCGACATCTTCAACACCAACCTCTGGTGTCTCGTCCACATCCAGAGGGAGAAGAGACAGAGTGTAGAAGGCACATCTGTACCTTACCCACTCCCTTGTACTTCACTTTTTAAACTACTGCATGGATCCACATGCTTGAACTAGTCGCATGGCCCAGCCATGTTTTGTTAATGGCTGTTCCCTGCACTGGAAGCCTCCCCAACACATCTAAGTGCACAGCAAATACTTGCGGGAATTTCTTGTGATTGAGTACAGCATCCAGCACACAGGGCCATTTAATGTATATTTGTAGGAATAAAATGTAACTTCTCATCCTCTTCTTTCCCTACATTAATCACAGTCAAAATATAGGGGAGAACCTAAGGCATCAGGATACATGGACTTCTTAGTAAGGAACCAACCCTGTGACAGGTTGGCAAAATTCTAGGAAATATTTGTTGGGCATCACAGGAGAATGATGGACTCTAGTCAGACTTTCTATTAGAGGTTTTTTTCCTTCCCGCCCTCCCTTTCTTCCATTTCCACCGACGTGAGCACAAGCCACACTCCCATACGTTTGGGAGAATACAGAGATTTCTTATTCACAATTTTGCACCACCAAGAACAAGAACACAAGAAATGTAGTGACAAGCACAGTACAGCCATAGATGGGACCACCCCTGTCCAGTTTGTTGGCGCTGAGACGGGTTGGTTCTAGAAGACCTCCCATTTTCTAGATGGTTCTAGGACCTCAACTTTACCTTTGTCTTAGGGACTCTGGTACACCTGGCTTTCAAATGCCATCTCCCTCTTCCTAGTTCTAGGAAGAGGAAAGTGTCAGAAAAGATCACTGGTGAAAGCTGTCTATTGTCAAAGTCATGATTTTCACCTTAAACATCTGATGCCTCCTAAGAGAATATTCTTGTCCTGTGTACGTGCCCAAAAGTGATGCTTCTCCTGAAGAATCGCCTGGTGGTGGGTCCCAAGGATTGTGGTGCGACAATTTTTACCGTCCTAAGAAGTAAATTAATTGTAATGCATATAGATAGCTATTTCCACAGATGCAGCTGAGTTTGGAGGACACCCTAGCCAGCAGGAGTTAGTGATATTTTTATGCAATCAGGGGAAGTGGGTTAAACAAGCACTGCTTCCCAGGGAGACATCCACCAGTAAGCTCTAAGTTCCCAAGAATTTTGTATGAAATGGACTGTGTTTCCTCAGTAGCTTGAGGACTGTGATGGGTGTTTAGCCCCAGGGATTTGAACTCTGTTATAAATGTTACAGGGCCCACTTATGATTCCCAAGGGCAACAGGAATAGTGCCAAGCTCATGTTATTAGAGGAAGACTCAAAAGATTCTCACCACATTCCTTCTTCATGAATACAATTTCAGTAATGGGGCAATAAGGACGTAAAACCTTGTGTCTCGCTGGGCTAGCCGCTGAATGGTCGTCTGTGTTTTCACTTTCAAAGTCTCCACTACAAAGGTCTACACTGCATGCACTTAACAGAGATTTTCTGCTTTCCACCTGATGACCTCACCTATTCCAGCCTCTTTTTTCCCCTTCCAACTGGTTGGTTGACTTGAATAATAGTTGGACACTTGAATAATCCTTTCTCAATAATTGATAGAGTACAGAAAAACAGCAAGAATTCATGACTTGAACAAAGTTATCAAATGCCTGTACTAATGGAATGTGTTACCCAATGACAGTTGAACACACAATATTTTTAGAAGTACATGGAACATTATTCAGGTTAGATTATACGCCAGGTCATAAAACAAATATCAATAGATTTCAAAGGATTAGAATCATACAAAGTATGTAAATTAAAATGAACAACTGAGTAAAATTTGGGAAATTGTCAAATATTTGGATATTAAAAAAAAGAATTAAATAAGCTATTAGTCAAAGAAAAACTCACAAAGGTAACATGAATTATTTAAACTTAATGTGCACAAAAATACTACATATGAAATCTTATGAATGGCCATAATATGGTACAAATGTTTTGGAAATCAGTTGGGTCATTTCATAAATAAATAGTAATCTTATGATATGACTGAGTAATTAACTTCTAAGTGTTTAGAAGAGAAATAAAAGCAAAAAGACTGATAACATGAATTTTATAGCAGCCGTTGTTCAAAACAGCCCCAAAGAGGAAACAAAGCAAATGTACACTAATGTGTGAATGGGTGAACAAATTGTAGTAGCAGACTCCTGCAATAAAGACTACTTGGCAATGAAAAGAATGAACTACTGATACATGCTGTAAAATAGATGAACCTCATTGCAGCACTCTTCACAATAGCCAGGACATGGAAACAACCCAAATGTCCATCGGCAGATGACTGGATTCGGAAGATGTGGTATATATACACAATGGAATACTACTCAGCCATAAAAAAGAATGACATAATGCCATTTGCAGCAACATGGATGGAACTAGAGAATCTCATCCTGAGTGAAATGAGCCAGAAAGACAAAGACAAATATCATATGATATCACTTATAACTGGAATCTAATATCCAGCACAAATGAACATCTCCTCAGAAAAGAAAATCATGGACTTGGAGAAGAGACTTGTGGCTGCCTGACGGGAGGGGGAGGGAGTGGGAGGGATCGGGAGCTTGGGCTTATCAGACACAACTTAGAATAGATTTACAAGGAGATCCTGCTGAATAGCATTGAGAACTTTGTCTAGATACTCATGTTGCAACAGAACAAAGGGTGGGGGAAAAAATGTAATTGTAATGTATACATGTAAGGATAACCTGACCCCCTTACTGTACAGTGGGAAAATAAAAAATTATTAAAAAAAATAGATGAACCTCAAAAACATTACGCTACGTGAGAAAAGCCAGATGCAAAATACTCCCTGTTATGTAATTCCTTTTATATAAAATGACCAGAAAAGGCAAATCCTAGAGACAGAAAGTGCATCAGGGGTTGCCTAGGTCTAGGCCTGGAAGGGAGATTAGCGCCAAAAGAACACAAGGAAACTTCAGGGAGGCAACAGAAATGCTCAAACTAGATCTGTGTGATGGTGCACGACTTTATAGATTTACTAAAAATCGTGTGCAGTCTGATGGCTGAATTTTATGCCATGTAAATGACACCACAATAAAGCGGTGAAAAATCATAATCAGCAAGGAGTATTGTCGGGGGAGCAGAGATGAAACAAGACTAACAATGTACTTACAACTGGGGGAACTAGCTGACTCATAGTAGGAGCTCATTATACTATTCCACGTTTATGTATGTTTGAATAACTTTAATAAAAAAGTATTTTGAAAGTTAGCACTAAAAATGAATAAACCATAAGCTTGGTCTTCCACTCCTCCCGTGTCTAAAGTACATCTATTTCTTTTAAACAGAGTATCAATCCTCAAGGGTCTCATCAGATAATTAAACTGTGAGTCAACTCGACATTTCAATTTAACAAATTTTGATTGTATATCAATTATATGCAGGATTTCATCTTGAGAGTGACAGAATTTTTTTCTCCCTTCCGGCTCCTAATTGAATGAAGTAGAGAGCCATGTCGTTGTTTTGAAATTTGACGGGTTTTCCTTTTCACTACATTTTATTATTGTCCATGGTATACACACAGCAGCATATTCTGTTCTGTCTCTAGATCATCCTCTTTTCCCCGATTTTATCTACAGGAAACAGAAGCTTCTTATAGAGAGTGGAGTTTTTACTCCCACAATTCAAAATATCTAATTGCTGAAGCAAGATACTTTGCAAAGTGGCAAGATAATGAGGTTTTGGAAAAAATAATTAGCCCCCGCAGCTGAAGTCCAGCAGAGACAGTAATTCAATGCCATGCTCTGAGTGGCAACAAGGTCTCACTTTGTAAAGCTGATTTCCTTTATGTAGAGATGAAATGAGGGCGTTCTCCCCATCAAAGGGTAGTGTACTCAGATTCCAACTTCACCTATTTGAAAATCTCGGAAGGAAGAGAGAGAATTAGGAACAGTTTTAGAATGTTTTGCATTTTCTGCTTCCCCTGAAATCACAAATAATGAGACATAGAATCATCTGTAATGGGACGTTTGAGATACTGCATTCACAAACCTTATTAAGATATTTGCCTGGGGGCAATACGTACAGGCAAGTAAGATTTCTATCCCCAGGTGTCATAGGCCCTGAACTGTCTTAACTTCTAGAATCCTGGTACAATGTCAGGGAAGTCCACACAAATGAAAGAGATGGACTCTCCATAGAGCTAACTGTGTAACCAACATAAGAAATGAGATTATGAAGGGTTTCAAACCTCATCAAAGTTATGGCAGAAGGAGTTCCTGTTGTGGCTCAGTGTAATGAACCCGACTAGCATCCATGAAGTTGCAGGTTCAGCTACTGGCCCCGCCCAATGGGTTAAGGATCGGGCGTTGCTGTGGGCTGAGGTGTAGCTTGCAGATGCAGCTCAGATCCTGCATTGCTGTGGCTGTGGTGTGGGCTGGCAGCTACAGCTCCAATTTGACCCGTAGCCTGGGAATTTCCATATGCTGCAGGTGCGGCCTAAAAAAATAAAAAATGAAAAGTTATGGCAGAATCACTAAAATATTTATCAAAAACAGCTCAGGTCTTCTGAAATCTCCACCCTCTTACCTGACCTGTCAAAAAGCAGAAGCTCAGTAAAAACGTGCTGAGCTGGGTGTTGTTTATCAGCCTTGACAATAACTAATGTATGTATTATGATGTTATGCCTCAAGTAGTAACAATATATAAATCTTGTACTATATATAATCAAAGACAAGGAAAGTTAAAGAATATGTATATTCTGTAACTTTATATATATAGTTATATATACTTTATATGTCTACTAATAATAAACATTATATATACTCATATATAAAATACACACAAATAATTTATAATATATATGGAGTATAATACACATATTTTTAATTTTAATTTTCTTTTATATGTACATATTGTGACTAAGAAAAAAAGACACCATCTCTGAGAGAGAAAAGAATTTCTCTGACTAGAAAAGATGACTATAGGAGTTCCCGTCGTGGCTCAGTGGCCAACGAATCCGGCTAGGAACCATGAGGTTTCAGGGTCGATCCCTGGCCTCGCTCAGTGGGTTAAGGATCCCGCGTTGCCTTGAGCTGTGGTGTAGGTTGCAGATGCGGCTTGGATCTGGTGTTGCCGTGACTGTGGTGTAGGCCGGCAGCTGCAGCTCCGACTGGACCCCTAGCCTCAGAAATCTCCATATGCCGTAAGGGCGGACCTAAAAAGACAAAAGATAAAAAAAAAAAAAAGAGAAAGAAAGAAAAAAAGAAAAGATGACGACAGAATAAAGCAGGAAACACCATCCCGATCACACCACAATCTAGAGGAAGTGTTTGTACTGTTTCAAACGAGCGCAAGATAAGGGGACTCCAAGGTGTGGAGCTTGGGCGATAGTATCCGTTTCGAAACAGAGTGGTGATTAGAAGGTGACGTTGAGGTGGGATCTAAAGGGGTCCCTTGATCAACGTTCCAGGGACACCGATGTAACTGGAGCAGAGCGAGCAGAGTTGGGGGAGGAGAGAGAACACAGAGGCTGGCACACAAAGCTTTAAGAAGGGCTTTTCCTTACCCTTTCTGATAAAGGGGCCCACAGAGGGTGTTGGCGTAAAGAAGTCATTGATTTACCTTTACAGGAGGGCTGTGTGGGGGGAATGGCCTGAGACAGCTTCGAAGTCTAATTCATCACTGTGCTTTCAATGCATCTCATGTGGGTTAAGACTGGATCTTCTATTAAGTGGGACCAAAGTCATGGCAAATGTTCATTTGATCAGGCCACTGGGAAGGTTCATAGGGATGGAGGGATGAGGCGTGGGGCGGAGTGATAACCGGAAAAGCACAGTGTGGTCTCTGAGTCAAGAATCTCCGTTTGTAACCTCCGCCTTATCTTCATGTTTGATTTCTTTGATGTGTATCTTTCTTTTCTCCATTTTGTGAAAAGATCACAGTTTTAGAAATTGAATTTTCTATTAAAAAAATCCTATTTTAAGTTACACAGAAAATTTATTTTATTTTTTTTGTCTTTTGAGGGCTGCACCCGCGGCATATGGAGGTTCCCAGGCTCAGGGTCGAATTGGAGCTGTAGCCACTGGCCTACACCACAGCCACAGTGATGCCAGCTCCGAGTCGCATCTGCAACCTACACCACAGCTCAGGGCAACACCAGATCCTTAATCCACTGAGTGATGCCAGGGATCAAACCCGTGTCCTTATGGATACTAGTTGGGTTTGTTAGCCACTGAGCCAGGATGGGAACTCCGTTTTTTAATTTTTAGCTTTTTTGAAAACATTACATTCCAATGTGAGCGACCAAAAAAAAAAAAAAAAAAAAAACCAGTCATATTTACATGTATTAAATATAAGTCAAAAACACATTTACCAAGCATTTAGTAAAATTCAAACAGCAGGCTGGAAACTGAAATATGAACATGGGCAGGTAAACCCTCTGAGCTGCAGGAGCTCAACAGCTAGTGGCTTTCACTCCAGTGGGAACTTTGTTATGGGAAAAAGCCACTTCTAATATTTTAATTCTGCATAACCATGAAGAGTTACTGATTGTGACTGGGGCCATGGGCCACTCTCCTGCCTGCACTAGGATAAAGGCATGGCTGGGACAAGACATTACCAATCCCTGCTAGCCACCTTACCATCACCTTACACTCTTGGTGACTTTCTCGCTCCATCTGCTCTTGCAGAATCACTACTGGGATTCGGGCTTGTAGGAATACCTTATATAAGTGAAAGGATCATAAATAAGTCCAGTAATACAGATCTAGGTTTAAACAGTAAGTCCATTCCTGATTATTCATTTTACCAAAAGTTTCATAACTAATTCCTTTAAGAGGCAAACTCCTCTTCTACATTTGAAACTATGATCTTTTGCATTAAATGTTTACAGTTGACATACTAATCCTTAGGAATACAAGTATTACAGAGAAGTATAGTTATACCTTGGCAGCAGTGAAAACTGCTATTAATTCTGTGAAGTGAAAAAATAAGAATATTGGAACTGGGGATTTCACGAAGATCAAAATCTGTATCATAGAAACTGAAGCGGTGAATTACGGCAAAACGAGAAAGGAAAGAGGGAGGGATTCATTTGTCATTTCCTCGAGGATGGACCCAGGAGAAGGAAAAGGAGACGTATTTGTCCATTTCCCTATTACCACAGGGAAAGCTTTTAGAGTATATTGCATTTTTTAAATGCCTTTTCCATTTTCTGTTCATGTTTGTGTATATAGGTATATAAATTAAAAAAATACTTTCGGTAAATATCACTACCTAATATATATAATGCTACTATAGCCGATCTCTCTAGCCATCTACCTATCACCATCTATCATCTATCTATCTATCTATCATCTATCTATCTATCTATCATCTATCTATCTATCTATATCATTTTTTATCTATCATCTATCAATTTATCTATCACCTATTTATCATCTTTCTATTGTCTATCCGTCTAACTATCTATCAATCATCTATTTATATAGCCATTCATCTTTCTATTCATCCAGCATAAATTCTCTGGATGAAGATTATTATGTTTTATAAGAAAATCTCTCAATTTCTAATTCTAGGCCACTCTGGAATTTGGAGTCACAAAAATCACTCCCAGGAGTGGCTCAGGACCCGACATGGTCTCTGTAAGGATGCGGGTTTGATCCCTGGCCTCACTCAGCGGGTTAAGGATCCAGTTCGCCCTAAGCTACAGCATAGCTCACAGAGGCCGCTCAGATCCAGTGTTGCTGTGGCTGTGGTGTCGGCCTGTAGCTGCAGCTGCAATTCGACCCCTGGCCCAGGAAATTCTTATGCCGTAGTTGTGGCCATAAAGAAAAAAAAATCACTCCCAAAGTAAAAGATTACTGTGAGTCGTTTCCCTTTTTCAACATATGACACTTCAGGGCACTTCAGCAAATCAAATGGCAACAGAGTCCTTGCTACACAAGAGCTACACGAGGCAGTAACCACACACACGCACACGTGCCCGTGCCCCATCTTCTTAGAGTTCATCATCTCCTGAAGCGAGAGAAGCCCAACATCTGATCCAGTCGCCCGTCAGAGCTGGATTCAGGAGGATGAGCTTCTGCCGCAGGCATGAAGGGCTCAGGCGGGTTTGGGCCCAGCGGACCTGCATCCGCTACATGGCGAGCTGAGCCGCACGCCCCAGACTCATTAATCAGTGTGTCAAGAGGTGAACATTCCTCTCTCTTTTGAGTTTTCCCTTGGTTCTGAGGAAAATACCGCTGCCTCACTCTCTTCTGGAATAGCCGTGAGTGGCCCAGTCTTCTAGGTGCTACTGCCCCTTGGGGACAGGCTCTTTAGCACGCGTGGCTCCAGGCCACAGGTGACCAGCCTGGCTCGCGGCCTAACGCCCGTCCATGGACCACTAACCCCATGGCCCAGCTGCCCGTGTTGCGGGAGGCCACGAAATCCCGCAGCACATCAGTGGACTTCATCCAGGGTGTGCCACGCACGACCTTGCGATCCCAGGGAGCTGCAGCAGGGAAGCAGTGAGAGCCGTTCAAACCGAGAGCTTATCCCTTTTCCCAAGGGAGCAAGAGTCACAGCCCAGGCAGGATGTCTCTCGGGCCCCCGCAGAGGGCACTGCTGGGTGGTGGGGAAGTAAGAAAAACACACAGGGCCCACCCCAGTGACTGCCACGGACAGGCCTCTGGTCCAGGTGCCTGGGTACCGTGTCCTGAACCTAAGGTCTAATTTTGGTGGTTTTGTGGCCTGGAGGAGTTTTGGCAGCAATTACATGTGCTTGGCTCAAAAATGAAGCATATGTCCAGCAGGGCCTGATATAATTTTCTGATAAAGTTTACATCCTGAGCAGGGAGCTCAGATTAAAAATATCCTGCATTGTGTGGTGTCCGGGTGTGACTGCAGCTCAGTGCTGAGCTGGCCCTGGACTGGCCTTTGTGCAGGTGCCTGCCAGGCTATGGCTGGCTGGCTACAGGCACACTGGCTGGCAGTGCAGTTCTCCTTCTTCAATGATGCCCTTTTACCTGGAATACACAGTCGATGACTAAAATCATTAAATGATGGGAGTTCCCATCGTGGCTCCGTGGTTAACGAATCTGACTAGGAGCCATGAGGTTGCGGGTTGGATCCCTGGCCTTGCTCAGTGGGTTAAGGATCTGGCATTGCCGTGAGCTGTGGTGTAGGTTGCAGACGTGGCTCGGATCCTGAGTTGCTGTGGCTCTGGCCTGGGCTGGTGGCTAGAGCTCCAAATGGACCCCTGCCCTGGGAACCGCCATATGCTGTGAGAGCAGCCCTAGAAAAGGCAAAAAGGCAAAAAGGCAAAAAGGCAAAAAGGCAAAAAAAAAAAAAAAATCATTAAATGATGAGGGAGTTCCTATTGCGGCGCAGTGGAAACGAATCTGACTAGCATCCTTGAGGACTCAGGTTCATCCCTGGCCTCCCTCAGGGTGTTGGGGATCCGGCATTGCCGTGAGCTATGGTGTAGGTAGAAGACACAGCTTGGATCCGTGTTGCTGTGGCTGTGGTGTAGGCCGGCAGCTGTAGCTCTGATTCGACCCCTAGCCTGGGAACTTCCATACGCCACGGGCTCAGCCCCTAAAAAGCAAAATCAATCAACCCATCCATCATTACATGATGAAAAGCACCATTTCCCCCATTTAAAAAGTTTTGTTGAAATAGAGTTGATTCACCACGTTGTGGTCATTTCTGCTGTACCACACACTGATTCAGTGGTACACACACAGACCCCTTCTTTTTCCGTTTCTTTTCCCAGGGAGGCGGTCACAGAATATTGGGCAGAGTTTCCCGTGCTACACAGCACGTCCCTGTTGACCTTCCATTCCAGACACACTCGTGAAAAAGCACCAGTTTTTGCGTTGCTCGAATCTGGATTCAAATCCCAGCTCCACCACTACGCAAATGGGTGAAACTGAGCAAGTCACGTCGGCTCTGAGCCTCAGCTTACTCATCAGTGAAATGGGAGAAATATCACCCTACTCAGGGCCTTCTTTTGAGGAATGAGATCATGTGTTAAAGCTGCTCGTCAAGGAAATGAGCATGACCAGAGTGTAAGGAATCCTAGTTACTCCTATTGGCAAATCTGTCGCCAAAGCTCCTTTCTGTGAGCTGGGTGCTACTGTGTTCCTGCTGTTGGTTCAGGAGCTGTGCTGAATTCATTCCACCTGAAGTAGAATTTGCTACCTGGAAGGGGATACTGCAAATATGATTCAGCAATGTGGAGTCGGTGGAGTGCAGGAGGTGGGATTTTGGATTGCGAAGACAGATATTTCAGGCTACAAATCTGGTGGCCCTTCGTATGCAGTAGAAAAACATTTGGTCAGATTTCCACCTGCTGTTCTTTGGATTTCAGACCATGTGCCATGGCAGCTTTGCTATTAGCATAAGCAGTAGGGAAAATTCGGAACCCTGGCATGAGGTTATCATTTTTTTTGAAGAGGTCTGTACTCAGACTAGAGTTTTTTAATCTGGAAACAGAGATGAGAGAGGTATTCCTCCCTTTGGCTGGCATTCTAAATCCTCCAAGAGTCCTATATTTTGTACACATGCAGAATTAATTTTTTATTTTTACTTATTTATTGCTTTTTAAGGCCACACCCACAGCATTTGGAAGTTCCTGGGCTAGGGGTCAAATCGGAGCAACAGCTGGTGACCTACACCACAGCCACAGCAACACGGGATCTGAGTCGCGTCTGCAACCTACACCACAGCTCACGGCAATGCCAGACCCTTAACCCACTGAGCAAGGCCAGGGATCGAACCCGCAACCTCATGGATACTAGTCAGATTCATTTCTGCTGAGCCACGATGGGAACTCCTGGGGATCTTTTTAATCTTTGGGAAAAGCTACACTGAAGAAGTCTCATAATGTGCCTGTCACTTCTATGTGGAAACAGCAAGACAGAGCTCTAACTCATAGCATCCTCATGATGCGTGAGGGCATGCACAGAGAGAGAGAGAGAGGAAGGACGCTAAACCTAAAACCACCACCCAATCCTGGGGATTTTCACCAGCTCTGTTTGTCTACAGGCAGTAGAAAATGTGACTTCCTAAAAATTAACAAATAGGAAATTTTTCGGTAATAAGACCATTGAGGTAGCTGTCAAGGTCTTGATGATAAGAAACCTCGTGATCTATTTGTCTTGCTTTTTGTCTTTTCATCCCACGCTCAACACCATTTGTTGCAAGATGGGAACTCCTCTTCAGGGCACCAGCCCACATTCAAGGTTAGGAGATGAGGGGGGCAAGAGGTTATGCACGCTGTGACTTTTCTGTTTGATCATGTCGACCTAAAAAAAAAAAAAAAAAAAAAAGCACAACCTGAAAGTTGAGAGTTAAGTTTTATTTGGGGCAAAATTAGGACTTACGCCTGGGAGACGGCATCTCAGGGAGCCCTGAGAAACTGCTCCCAGGAGGTGAGGGGGGAGCTGGGATATACAAGCAAAGCAGCAGGAACAAAATATTGCAGAAAACCAGATGTCTCCAGGAATTCAGCACATTTCTATGGGAAGATGCAAAGGTCTGGGCTTCCTGGAGTCTCTCCTTTGATCTGACCCTCGGCTGTGGGACCGGCTTCTTTGTTTCCTTCCTGAGTCCCCTCGGGGCTCACAGGCTCACCCTTGGGAGTGGCTGCGCTCACAGATGACTGTGGCATCTTTGGTTTTGTCCACTTAACGACAGCCCAGAGAGCTCTGAAATTCTGCCCCAAAGAGGAAAGGGGACCCTCGGGACACAGGTCCTCACGGTGAAGGGGGAGGTCACACAGCAGGCCCACGGTTTACAGAGTTTGCTGCTGGGCTCGTGAGCGTTCCCGCTGGTCCAGGCCTCTGTCACCAGGAAGGATTTCAGTGGTTTTCTGGATGGGAGCAGATGCAAGAACTGCGCTCATAAAGTCTCCTAAAAATATCTAAGTCTCTGAAGACCTGCTCCTCCAGTTTCCCAGAGCACAGAGGGCCTCGCTCCCGGTCTCCACCCGGAGCTCCGCTCAGGGGATGCTGCCGGTCGGCAGCGGCAGGGGCTCATGATCTAATCCACAGAGAGGCTGCTGGCCGGTGCCAAACTCCAGTTCGCATCAGGAGAGCAAACACTCTCCTACAATTTCCCTCCGGGACTTCTGCCTCCTGGCAGAGATTGCTAGCGGCTAATCCAATATTTGCTCTCCCTCAGTCCTCAGTCACAGAACCCAATTTTATTTGTGGTGTCACTGTGCTCGGCTAAAAGACATCTCCCAGCCTTCCTTGCAGCTAGGGCTGTCCTTGAGATAACAGAGACACTGTGGGGTTTTCGGAAGGTCCTTAGGAGCTGGCCAGCTCATGTCTTTCTGTTCCCTCTGTCCTGCTCTCTCCAGCACCCCAGGCTCCACGTCTAATGTGGTGTCATGGCTGGAGCCCCAGGAACCCCCTTATTTAATCACACACAGTGGGGAGCTGCCAGAGCTGTTCCTTTCACTCTCTGGAGGCACACAGAAAAGGGATGGTTTGCGTTGGCGGCCACATCCCAAACTGTCCAAACGTCCACTATTCTGCGCCACACTTACCAAGTTTAGAAATGAACTAATTTCCACCTTCGAGAACCGTCAATCCGGGTAGGTATTTTCTGAGAACTCCATTCTTGATTTTGCCAGGCCGTACCAAAGACACTCCACGGTTGTTAGGGGAGGCAGGTGTGGGGAAGACATCGTTTTGGATTTGGCCTTTTTTGCTGACTGAGCAACATGTACAATGTGAGGCTGTGAGGTTAGTTTCCTCTGGGGCCTGCTGAGGACTGTGGTCTGGGCGCCGGCCTCTCAGAAGGCCCTGAGGGGCTCTCAGAAGGGGTAGAGGGGGGTCAGCATACAGGTGACTCTGGTGAGGGGGACACGCCGCCAAGCCCATATCTTGGCAGAGGCTTGATGCCAGTCACACAAAGTTTGCTGCTGGTCCCAAGGAGCGGATGTGCCCCTTAATGACACAGTGCTTTTCTAGACACGATAAGACGCAAGACCTCAGGGTCATGAAAGTCTTCATGTCTAGGCTGTTGTGACTGGTGCTGCGAGGAACACTGGGGGCAGGTGTCTTTTTGAACGAAGGTTTGGTCCGAATATAGGCCCAGGAGTGGGACTGCTGGATCACGTGGTAGTTCTATGTTGAGTTTTCTGGGGAAGCCTCCCCACTGTTCTCCACAGTGGCTGTACCAGTCTACGTTCCCGCCAACAGTGCAGGAGGCGTCTCTTTTCTCCACATATTCTCCAGCATTTGTTCTTTGTTGACGAGTTAATGATGGCCATTCTGACTGGTGTGAGGTGGTCCCTCATCGTCGTCTGTCCCCCGAACTGCTGTTTCTATGGAGACAGATCTGCAGGCGGTGCTCTAGAAAGCCTGGGTGGCAGAGGTGCCACAAGCCCCTGTGAATCCCAAAGGTGAAAAATCTCACATAGCCAGGCCTCAGGCCCAAAGGCACATGCCCTGGGGAGAACAGCTAAAAACCAAATAAATGTGTGATTGTTAAGGCACAGCCCCGGGGCCCAGGATGGCCTCGCCAGGTTGTCAGGGGAAATTTACATGAAAACGCCTGTGCCCCAGCCTCAGCTAAAGACTCACCACCTGTCATTTTGGTCTGAGTGCTTAGATTTCTGGCTCAATCCAATAGATGCTATGTGTGTATATATATGTGTATATTTGGTTTTTATTTTCCCTGTCCAAACACTGACCCACTTCAAAGAAAAAAAAAAGGGGGGGAGGGGAGATACGCTATAGACTGGATGTCTGTAGCCTCCCAAATTTCATATGTTGAAAGCTAATGCGTGCCGTAATAGCATTAGAACGTGGGACCTTTGGAGGCGATTAGGTCATGAGAGTGGATCCCTCAGGAATGGGATTAGCGTCTTCCTGAAAGAGATCCCAGAGAGCTCGTAGGGTCATCACAGCAGTGCAACAACGAGCCGAACCGTGTGGCTCTTATGCATTTCTCTTGGGTAAGCACTTGGAAATGAAATTCTTGAGTAACCAGGTAGACATATGTTCAGCTTTAGAATGCATGATAAGTTTTCTGAAGGGATTTACTATTTATTTATTTGTAATGGCAGCACCCGTGGCATATGGATGTTCCTGGGCCAGTGACTGAATCTTACGCAACAGCTCTAGCAACGCCAAATCCTTTTACCCTTGAGCCGGGCCAGGGATTGAACCTGTGCCTCTGCAGAGACATGAGCTGCTGCAGTTGGATCCTCAACCCACGGCACCACAGTGGAAACTCCTCCAACTTACTTTATTTACAGTTTTTCCAAAGACACTTGCCAATTTACATTCCCAGCACCAGCGTAGGAGAGCCCCAGCTGCTCCTGGTCCCCACAAACTTGGGTTTCTCTGCCTTCTAAATTTTGGCCACTCTGGTGGTTGTATAATCATCTCTCTTTGTGCTTTTAAATTTCATTTTCACAGTGACCCACAAATGATAAACAATTTTTCATATGTTTACTGGTCCTGAAATGGCCTCTTTTGGAAGTATCCGTTCAGGCATCCTGCCCAGTTTCCTACAGGGTTGTCTTATGTTGGCTTCTTCATTCGTAGGCGTTCTTTAGATGTTTCGTGTTTGCATCCAGACCCAGGACTTTTCTCTCAATACCATGACGTGTTCGACCTGGAAATGCAGGCAGTTACCTGCTGGTACGGTCAAAGTGTGGCCTTGGGGGGCAGGAGTCGATGGGTCCATATACTTTCCCTTTCAATCTTCGCTGGACAAACATCCTGAAAGCTCACTGTATACTTTTACTCGGTTGGTCCCGTGGAATTGAGCAACCAGTTGTCCGCAGCAGAGGCCAGTTCAGTAATTTATTCCTAGACTCCAATATAAAAGCATTCTTCCAAGACCTTTTTTTACAGCTGTCCCCTCAGACAACTCGTGCCTTTGTTGAATGGCTCTAACTATCACAGAGTATTTCGTTCACGAACAGCTCAAGTTTATTCGCCCCCAACTTCCACACAACAGCAGGTAAGTTTGGAGTGCATCTGCTGTATTTGCAGCATTGTGCTCAGCCCTTCATACGTATATCCACAAATCCTCACACACACAATAACTACTATTATGAGCGCTATTTTACAGATAAAAAGATTGTACATAGAAATTTAGTAACTTACTCAAGATTCTGTAGCTCACATGTACTGAAAAAGAATACCAAACTCAGATCTTTTTGGTTCAAAATTCCTGTTTGATTTGTTACGATACTCCATTGCGTCACTTTGATTGTAGTTCTAAATCCGAATATAGTAAGTTTGCTGCTGATCTCTCATGACATAATTTAACATGTGTGGAGGCAGCCCCCATGTGTTCCCTAAGGCTTATTCTCAGTGTCTTCTGATGAGAGGAGGAGGAGGACAAAGGTGAGGATGATGACAACGAATCACCTCATCTGGCTTCCCTTCTAAAATAAAAAGTAAGGAAATCTTTAGGAGAAAGTGTCATTCACCCTCAAGAGGAACAGATGGTTCAAGCTTACAAGGAGCTAGGCAAACACAACCAGGAACCTGGAGCCTTCTCTAAGCACACAGTGAGCTAATAAAGAAAACAAACATTTACTAACCAAGGCTGAATAATGAGATAACAAGACAAAGAACTGCAGCCACGATCACAGGGCTTTGAGCAAGTCAGGCAGCGCCTGAAAGGAATCTCACCCGGATCCATGTGTCTGGCTTCCCGCCTAACTCTCCTGAGAGTGTTTCATCTCTGTCTTACTGCTCAGCACTCACGAAAGTACAGAGTAGAACGAAAGGACCAACGACTTTGGGGCCGCACACACTTGGGTTTAATAGCAGGGCTCTGCCGTTTCCCAGCTGTACATCTGCGCGGAAAGGGCTTGACCCTAATGGCTCAGTTTGCACATCCGAAAAAGGAAACTGACAAAAGCCTGCCTTTCTGGGATTTTGTGAAGGTAGAGTCTGGGATTGATTCTTGGCAAACAGAATCAAATGATGATTGGGGTTTTTTGGTTTGTTTTTTGCCTTTTTACTATTTAATGAAGGATTGAAGAGTTACACATGTCTCATGCAAACTGAATCTTTAAAATATCCCAAACAGTACAGAATGACGGAGGCTGTGCAGAGGGAGCGCTGTCATGTGGGTCTGAACGGGTGTTGAGGGGCGGAGGGGGAGGACGGTGTTTGGACAGGTGCGTCTGAGCAAAGGGCCGTCTGTTCTGGAGTCAGGGAAGGCCGGGCTCCGGCTCCGTGTGGAGTCGCTGAGGGACAGCTGCAGTGAGGCTGGCCTCAAAACACTCGTCATTCCCGGCCAGAGGCTGTCTCCTGACTCCCACAGACATCCTGTCATAGAGGGAATAAAATGATAATTGGCTGCACGCGTTTGATGAGGCTGTTGTCAGGATCACCACCTGTACTGGCTCAAAGAGCAAGTTCCTGCTGAGCAAGAAGCTCAAGGCCGCGCAGAAGCAGCAGCAGCAGTGGAAACCGTGGCTGCTGCTCTGGCAGGAGCTCTGGGGCTGACATGACCCTTAAGAGCTTTTGTGTCTCAGGACCGAGCACAGGGAGGTGGGATGTTTCCAGTGGGGCGTTTATGACCTTGGACTGCGTGGCTCTCTTTAGCTCCAGCAGACTCTCCAAGGGCTGATCCTGTCCAGGGCTGAGAGCTTCCATCATGCAGGTGGCCGGAGGAGCCCCTGCAGCATCCGTGACTCAGGAGCTGCCTCTTTAACTTTCCTCTCCCTCCCAGACGCTGTGAGTGGACTGGGAGCTGCCACCCTTGGGGTCCACCCTCGGTACCTCTGCCTTCTTGGCTCCCCTCCCAGCTTCCTTTCCTCGGGGGACAGCATGCCTTTCAAGCAAGACACAGCCACTTAATTCAAGACTGTCTTTGAGACGTTCTGGAGAGCTACCAGCTCTTAAAACCTGGATCCTAGAGCTGCTTATCTGAAGGGTTGGTGCACTTTTCTGCGCCTTTTTGCTTTAGTCCATGTGCTAGAATTTAATTTCCAAATGTGAACTTGGCATAAGTAGAACAGCAAAAAAAAAAAAAAAAAAAAAGCCACCAGCCAGACAGCCAGGTAGGGAATCAACAAAACAAGGCCTGTGAGCATGTCAGCGTCGAGGTCAGGACTCTTCCCACAAGAAGGTCAGAGGGACGAGCGACCCTGGTGAGAACCGCTGGCTGGTGGCCCAATAGCACTGTTCACGAGTCCACAGGGCTGCATGCGTTTCATTTTGCATATTACACGAATCCTTCCAAAGCATCAGAGCTAGTGTTGATGAATGACAACAAATATTCATCAAGTCCTTTCCATGGGTCGGGGGCTGGGCCAAGTACGGCCTATGGATGATCCCATTTTCTCCTCACTGCATCTGCACGCGGTTCCCGGGAGGAGGGGAGCGTTAGGTTCTCCATCATGTGACTGAGGCTTAGAGTGAATTTTCTCGTCTGGGGTCCATGCGATTTGAATCTAGGTAATCTGACGCGGCATCTACGTGGGAATCTTGCCTACGGCACTAGGAGGAGCACGTATATGTAGGGGGTTGAAGTGTGTCCCCCCCAGAATTCATGTCAACCCTGAACTCCAGAATGTAATCTTATTTGGAAACAGTCTTTACAGATGTAATCAGTTAAGAATTTCCAGAGAAAATCATTCTGGATTTAGGGTGGGGCCCAAGTCCCAATGTCTCGTGTCATTCGAAGATAAGTAGAGGATGCAGAGAGACACACAGAGGACAGAGAGAGACACACACAGAGGATGCGGAGAGACACACAGGAGGAAAGTCTATGTGAGGACAGAAGGTCACCACCAAGGGACGCCTGGAGCCACCAGAAGGTGGAAGAGGCCAGGAAGGATGCTTCTCTAAAGACTTAGAGAAAGTATAGCTCTGCTGATACTTTGATTTCAGCCTTTGATGCTCCAGGATCGTGCAAGAATAAATGTCTGTGGTCTTAAACCAGCAACTTGATGTAACCGGTGATGCCAGGGCTAGGGAACTGATACACGGTACAACAGAAACAGACCCGGGAGCTCCCACTGTGGCTCAGCAGGTTAAGAACTCAACTGGTATTCATGAAGATGTAGATTTGATCCCTGGCCTTGCTCAGTGGGTTAAGGATCCAGCACTGCTGTAAGCTGCCTAGATCGCAGATGCGGCTCAGATTTGTGTTGCTGTGGCTGTGGTGTAGGCCAGCGGCTACAGCTCCTATTTGACCTCTAGCCTCGGAACTTCCACATGCCCCGGGTATGGCCCTAAAAAGAAAAAAAAAAAAAAAAAAGATTTAGTTGTGAGTTCACTGTGAAACAAAGGTTTTAGGGGTAGAAGTCTACTCTTGTACTGTTTTGGTTTTGCTGCCCCCACGGCAAGGAGGTGTTGGTCACAGGCTTGTCCTACAAAATTTCGGGAAGATCGTTCCCACGGGCACTGTCTGTACTGGGGAAGAGTCCGCATTTCATAGCCTTCAGCCTTTTTTAGGTTATTGGTGCAATTTTTTTCTGAGAGTCCATTTCTCTCTAGAGCCTAATCATTACTGACGCGGCCCATTGAAAAGCGACACATTCAGGCAAATTCCACTGCTCGCATTAATTTTTGATGCTGTCATCTGTGCTCTAAGTGCTTGTGTTAGGGGGAGAAGAGACGGCAAGAACAAATGAAAGTATTCAGAATGGAAGTCATGTTAGATTCCCTTTTATTTAAGAGGTTTGTGGAAGAAAAGCCATTTTTAAAAGGCTATGGAAGGAACTGAGCAACCACGATGTGTGAAAGGGCTGAGCTGCAAAGAGCCCGTGGAGGAGGCACGACTTGGGATCCTACACTGACAGACATGAATTTTATAGAAGGGCAGGAAGATGGGGCCAGTGGGTCCCAGTTTAAGTCTTTTTGCTTCTTTTCTTTCTTTCTTTCTTTCTTTCTTTCTTTCTTTCTTTCTTTCTTTCTTTCTTTCTTTCTTTCTTTCTTTTTGTGGGGGGGGGTGGGGAGCCCACACCCCTGGCATATGGAAGTTCTGAAGCTCACAGCCAACACCAGATCCTTAACCCACTGAACAAGGCTGGGGATCGAACCTGCATCCTTACGGATACGAGCTGGGAAGTCCTCAACTAAATCTGGATTTGTGCCATACTCCTTCCCTTTGGAGAATTGTTTAATACGCCCATGCCTGAGTACAGAAAGCAACAGAGAACTGGAGTAAAGAAAGGTTGATGGGAGTTCCCGTCGTGGCGCAGTGGTTAATGAATCCGACTAGGAACCATGAGGTTGCGGGTTGGATCCCTGCCCTTGCTCAGTGGGTTAACAATTTGGCGTTGCCGTGAGCTGTGCTGTAGGTCGCAGATGTGGCTTGGATCCAGCGTTGCTGTGGCTCTGGCGTAGGCCGGCGGCTACAGCTCTGAATGGACCCCTAGCCTGGGAACCTCCACATGCCACGGGAGTGGCCCAAGAAATGGCAAAAAGACAAAAAAAAAAAAAAAAAAAAAAAAAAAAGGTTGATGAACCTGCCCCAGGTCACCCAGCCAGTAAAGAAAGAAGCTAGATTAAGTTAACACAGTTTAACTCCAGAGTGTGGTCGCAATCCCTGCCATGCACCCACAGCTCCCCCGCGCTATGATTTGGAGAACGGATTCAATGGAATCAAGAAGGAAGAAAATGAGACTAGTTAAGAGATTTGCAATATTCCAGCAAGAAACAGTATGCGTTTAAATTAAGGTAGGAGTAACACTGGGTTCCCGTTGTGGCCCAGAGGCAACGAACCTGACTAGTATCCATGAGGACACGGGTTCAATCCCTGGCCCTACGCAGGAGGTTAAGGATCCAGCATTTCTGAGAGCTGTGGTGTAGGTTGTAGATGTGGCCTGGATCTGGCATTGCTGTGGCTGTGGTGTAGGCTGGCATCTGTAGCTCTGACTGGCTCCCTAGCCTGGGAACTTCCGTATGCCGCAAGTGCACCCCCCCACCCCCGCCCAAAAAAGTAGTAGTACTATAGAGGCAGTGGTTTGCAATATTAAGGACATAGACGTTAGAGAGCTACAGGGTTGGTTTTCAGCAGAGAGAGGGTGGAGCTATATGACACCTAAGTTTGCCTCTGGCTAAGTGAATAAATGGTGTTGCTACTGACTTAGGAGCCCAAGAGGACAGCAGTAAGCTTGAAAACAGCTCCTGAGTTCAGTGTTCGACTCACCAGTTGTTTCTCCATCCCTGTGGAGACGTTCACAGATGTCTCAATAGCACATATGTATATTGGTCCCATTTTCACAAATCTCCAGATCTGCTTGGCCTCTCCTGCCTCCCAGCCACTTGGCCACCTGCCCAGTGGAGAACCTGAACTTGGGTGCGGAGGTTCGGGTTTTGCCACCTTGACTCTCAGCACTGCTGGCAATTCCAGTTGCTGTCAGGCAAGACCAGGCTCTGGCAGTCTCCATGGTGCCCAGCAGGTGGCAACCACTGCGCCCTGTCCTCCAGACTTGACCTGAACAGATCTCTCTGCTCATCTCTTGATTTCTGCTGCCCCTCTGGACTCAGACAAATTACTGCACTGAGGGACTGAATTCCCCATCAGCTTCCCATAGCCTGGAAGTATGGGAGTAAATTTCCAGATGGTGAAATTTGACTAATAAAAGACAAAAGATGAAGGGAGACGGGAGATCCTTCCAGCTTTCCTGTGACTAACTGTCTCATGGCACGGTGGTTCCAGCATCTTATCTGGAGACTTACCCCCACAGAACAAGCAAAAAAAATCCAGTGCTTTTTGGAGTCTGTAGCAACTTGGCCGTGTACCATATTGTATGTTTTCCCGCTTATCCTTTCTGCCTCATTCTTGATTTCCTGAATTGTACCTCCTCACTGAATAAAGCATTAGTTTGTAGGCGTTGGCTTTGCTTCTGTTTTCCAGGGATCTTGGGTTATAACAATTGGTAGAAGACGTGGCTTTGGAAAACAGACCCTGTGCATGGGGTTTTAACAATGGTTTTCCCACCTGTCTGAAGTCAATAAGAAGTCATTGCTGGAGTAAGTGAAATGACACAACTCCTGCGGCATGTAGGACATAACAAATACTAAAGTTTCACATGCATTTAATTGGGACAAGATGCAGGTGGCAGGGAAGGAGCAAAGAGGTCAAGTAGATGCTACACCAGATGACATAAGGGCAAGAATAATTATGAGCTGTGCTATGAGGCAAGGACTTTTGAGAGCACTGAAGATCTTGCAAAAAAACCCCCAATAAGTCCTGAGCAGTTGATTGCCATTGTAAGGAATACCGTGTACGTTAGGGACCTGCTGTAGCAATTTTAAAGGAGATTCCTGTCACCCATGGCCTCGGGGCATGTTCTGCTGGAATATCAAGTCTAGGATCAAATTATAGATGTGGCTGAGTTGCAAACAGCCTTAATGCATAGACTGACAGGTTTCCTACGTCAAAGTCTGGGCCCTCAGAGGGAAACAGGAGACCTTGCGACCTGGGATGGAACCATCCGGGTGGAGTAACCTGAGCACCTTTCGTATCTGTCCATCCCCTAGACCCTTCGAGCAAGGAGAACAGCCTTCTCTCCCTTGCCAGAGAAGAACAGATTTCACATGCCTGGAAGCCCAACAAAACCCCATTTGAATGAGGTTATTTGTCATGTCATGTTAGCTGCAAGTTTCGCCCTTCCCACTCCTCTTAGGTTTCAGGCCAATAAACAGAGCCAGACCTCAGCAGAGCCTGAGCAGGGAAGCCAACCTCTGCTTTCGAAAGGACAGCTAAAACATGTCCAAAGAATTGTAGGGCATGGCTGTTACGAGCCAGTAGAAAGGGGGAGCACATTTGTGAAAGGAGATATGTAGGGGTTTATAGGGTAGGGCTGAGCCAGCTGAAGCAGGGTGAATAGGAACGAATTTATGGACATGAGAGAAGTTCATACATGACTTGGGATTTCATATTCTCTCCTGGAAAAACAAATGTGTGCCAAGTGGGCCGATTTCATGAGGCCTGTTGTTGCTGATACTTTCCAAGTAAAGACATTCGCCTAAAGCTGGTTCTTATATTTTGTTGGGATGACTCCTTGAAGCCTAGACATGACAGTAGCCCAGAATAGATGAAGTAGAGATGCCAGCATCTCCTTGGCCCAGATTGAGGGAGAGGTCAGAAGGCTCAGGGATACTGAGGATGGCTTTTCACACAGAACCTCAAACCCATCCCTTGACAGTGTTGCCAAGGGTGTAATCAGAAGATGGTTTCTTGGCGAAGGCGGCCAAGAGGGGCCCAAATCTATAGGGAGTTTGGTAACATTCTCTTCTGAAGGTCAGCATTTGCCGAGGGGGACGCCCACATGAAACTGGACCCCATTTTAACAAGGGGCGTGGTGGGGCTCTGGAAAGCCAGATGCAACATGAAATCTCAGAAGCCAAGTCGACATATGTGTTATTTGTATGCTGCGAAGTGCACTTATTAATTCCAACAGTTGGCAGATTGTTTTGTATTTTTTATATTTATAAACTTTTCCTGTACTTATAAGAGTCATATTCCTTCCTTTCCAGTCCTTACTATCTTTTATTTCCATTTGTTGCCCTATTACTTTGGCCTGAAATTTTTACCTTTCTTAGAATGCTAACCTCCCTTTCTAATTCCTGAAGACAGGGGAAAATGTTTCCATGTTTCATGATTAACTGTGACATTGGCTGTTGGTTTTTTATAGTTATCTTCATCTGGGTTTAGAAAGTTCCCTTGTCTTCCTAGCTTGCTAAGAGTTTTCTTTTTTTATTAACATTGTCGTTATTTTTCATGGATATTATTTTTTAAATCATTTTTCTTAATTTATCAAAGTAATTTTTCTTGTTCTATTAATGTGAGGAATTTCCTTGATTGTTCTTTATTTTCATTCTCTCATCTATTTTTATTTTATTTGTTTATTTTTAGGTTAATATTTTTTCTACTATATTTGATTTACATTGTTCTCTCAATCTCTGCTGTATATCAAAGTGACTTGTCTTTCTTACATATATGTACAATTTCTTTTTCTCACATTAACCTCCATCACGTTCCATCACGAGTGACTAGATATAGTTTTCTGTGCTATACAGCAGGATCTCATTGCTTATCCACTCCAAATGCAATAGTTTGCATCTACTAACCTCAGACTCCCAGTCCATCCCACTCCCTCCCCCTCCGCATCAGCAACCACAAGTCTGTTCTCTGAGTCCATGAGTTTGTTTTTTTTCTGTAGAAAGGTTCATTTGTGCCATATATTAGACTCCAGATATAAGTGATATCTTATGGTATTTGTCTTTCTCTTTCTGACTTACTGCACTTAATATGAGAGTCTCTAGTTCCATTCATGTTGCTGAAAACGGCATTGTTTTGTTCCTTTTTATGGCTGAGTAGTATTCCATTGTATATATGTACCAGTCTTCTTAATCCATTCATCTGGCAATGGACATTTAGGTTGTTTCCATGTCTTGGCTATTGTGAATAGTACTGCAATGAACACACAGGTGCATGTACCTTTTTCAAGGAAAGTTTTGTCTGGATATATGCCCAAGAGCGGGACTGCTGGGTGATAGGGTCATTCTCTATTTAGTTTTCTGAGGTACCTCCATACTGTTTTCCATAGTGGTTGTACCAATTTACATCCACACATCAGTGTAGGAGGGTACTGTTTTCTTCACACCCTCTCCATCATTTGTTATTTGTAGACTTACCAAAGATGGCCATTCCGTCTGGTGTGAAATGTGACCTCATAGTGGTTTTGATTTTCATTTCTTGAATAATTAGTGATGTTGAGCATTTTTGCATGTGCCTGTTGTCCATCTGTATGTCTTTGGAGAAATGTCTATTCAAGTCTTCTGCCCACTTTTCAATTGAGTTGTTTTTTTTTTTTTTTTTTGCTGTTGAGCTGTATGCGTTGTTTGTATGTTTTGGAGATTAAGCCCCTGTAGGTTGCATCATTTGAAACCATTTTCTCCCATTCCATAGGTTGTCTTTCTGGGTTTCTATTTATGATTTCCTTTGCTGTGCCAAAGCTTGTAAGTTTGATTAGTCTCCATTGGTTTATTTTTGTTTTTATTTCATTGCTTTGGGAAACTGACCTAAGAAAACATTTGTATGGTTGATGTCAGAGAATGTTTTGCCTGTGTTCTGTTCTAGGAGTTTGATGGTGTCTTGTCTTATATTTAAGTCTTTAAGCCATTTTGAGTTTATTTTTGTGCATAGTGTGAGGGTGTGTTCTAGTTTCATTGATTTACATGCATCTGTCCAGGTTTCCCAGCACCACTTGCTGAAGAGAATGACCTCTTTCCATTTTATATTCTTGTCTCTTTTGTCAAAGATTAATTGCCCATAGGTGTTTGGGTTTATTTCTGGGTTCTCTATTCTGTTCCATTGGTCGGTCTGTGTGTTTTGGTACTGGTACCACACTGTCTTGATTATGGGAGCTTTGTAATATTGTCTGCAGTCTGAGAGAGTGAGGCCTCCTGCTTGTTTTTCTAACTGTTGTATTTAGACCATTCTTATTGAAAGTGATCATTTACACAGTTGGATTAATACCCACCACTCTCCGAACTTTTTCCTCTTCATTGCCCTTGTCTTTTCCCTTCTATTTGTCTTCCACATTTTTTTTCCTGCCTTCTTTTGGTTTTAATTGAGTATTTTACAGAAATTCATCTTTTTCTTCTCTCTTAGTGTAGCAATTAAAAAATTTAAAAAAATTTTAAAGTGGAAAATAAGGAATACAATGAGAAATAACTGATAAAATTTCACTTAAAGATATATTTTAAGATATACAGAATATATGAAATTGTGTTCTCCTTATCTTTGTAGTTTATTACCTATAAAATTAAACACTCCCCAGGTTTTAACTATTTGCTTGCATTTTTTTTTGGTAACAATATCAATATGCTGATTCAGGTCTTAATATCAGAAAACAGTTCTACTATCATTTAATTTTGGTGGAGTTCTCTATCTCATTATGTTTTTTTAATTGTATTATATACTACCCTCAATTGCTATTAATTTCTTTCTATCAGGTTTTGACTTTTTCATGTTTTTATTCATTATTATTACCTGATAATAAATATCAAAGTTTATCCTTTAAAAGAATTTTTTTAAAAGTGGCCAACCTAGAGTTTGCCACTGTGTTTGCCCCCTTTCCAATATTAAACTGCAGCGCAGATAACAGAACAGAGTGTTATTAATTTCTCTCTCTCCTCTGTTATAACCTTACTGGTCACATACCTCACTTACGTATAAGCCATCATCATCATTGTCAGCATTATTTTTTGAAGAAACTGCTATCTGTTTGATCAGTTAAAAATAAGAGAAGTCAAATATCATATTTTAACTTCACCTTCTCCTCCTGTAATATATCTTTATTCTTATAAATATGATTCTTGAGCTCTGCCATTTTCCTTCCCTCCAAAGAACTTCTTTTAGCATTTCCTGCAAACCAGATATATTCATGGGAAACTCTCTCATTATTGTTTATCTGAGAAGTCTTTATCTCTCCTTCACATCTGAAGAATAATTTGACTGGATGAAGAATTCCAGGCTGGGAGTTCCCGCTGTGGCACAGTGGGTTAAGACCCTGACATAGTCTTCATTAGGGTGCAGGTTTGATCCCTGGCCTTGTTCAGTAGGGTAAGGGTCTGGTGCTGCCATAGGCTGTGATGTAGGCTGGCAGCTCTAGTTTTGGTTCGACCCCTAGCCTGGGAATTTCCATATGCCACAGGTGCAGCCATAAAAAGAAAAAAAGAAAGATTTCTAGTTTGGTGGGTTTTTTTCTTTCAGCATTTTAAATATTTCATTCCGTTTTGTTTTTTTTTTTTCTTGCATGGCTTCTAAAGAGAAGTCCAACATAAGTTATTCTATTTAGTAATTTTTATATCATTATTTATTATGAAATCTTCATCTTATCACTAACTTAAAGTGGACATTTTTGGAGTTAATACTGCTATTTCTTTCTCTTATTTTGGTTACTGGGATATACTTTTCTATTCCTTTATTTTCAGACTTTTGTGTGTTTATATTTAAGGCTGTTTCTAATAAATAACATGCAGTTATACTTCTTTTTAACTCAGGCATCCATAGTCTTAAGCCTTAGCACATTCATGTTTTGTCATTACTGATGTATATAGACTTATTTTTGGCAAACCTCTTCGCTCTTATCCCGTTTTCCTTTTATTAATTATAAATAAATTAATACTATGAATATCTTAATGAAATATTTCTCTAGTTCCACTTCTCTCTATATTTATTTCTTCTGTACAACAAAGTGATTCAGGTGCACACATAGGCTTATCCATTCTTTTTCAGATTCTTTTCCCATGTAGGTTGTCACAGAATATTGGGTAGAGTTCCCTGTCTACACAGCAGGTCCCTGTTACTCTCCCTGTATGTATGCATATGATGGTGTGCACATGCCAATTCCAAACCTATCCACTTTTCCCCTTTGGTAACCATAGGTTTGATGTGAAGTCTTGAGTCTGTTGCTGTTTTGTACATAAGTTCATTCATATCATTTTTTTTGATGCCATCTATAAGCTATATATGATATGCGTCTTTCTCTGTCTGACTTATTTCACTGAGCTTTTCATGTTTGTGGTCTCCTTTCTGCAGCAGCAGCTACCCTCTGGCTTCTGGTGTCTGCCCTCTGGCCGACGAAGCTGATGCAGGTGTGGTATCTGCCATCCAGCTGATGAAGCTGGTGCAGGGACTTGCTCTGGCTCCTACCTGGGAGGGACTGGGGCCTGCCCACGGGTGTGTGGAGCTGTCTCATCCCTCCGGCGGCGAGCAGAGCCCTGTCGAGGGATGGAGGTGGCTATGGGCCTAGGAGGTCTTTAAGCAGACTCTGTTCATGAGCAGGTCTGTGCTCCCACCCTGTTGGTTGTTTGACCTGGGGCTTCTCAGCACTGGTGCCTGCAGGGTGTTAGGTGGGGCCAAATTCTTCCAAAACCGTAGCCTCCTGGGGAGCACACGCTGGTGATTATTCCATGGGACCTCTGCCTCCAGTGTCCTGCCCGCACGGTGAGCCGCGGCTGGCCCCAGCCTCCCCAGAAGACCCTCTAAGAGCCACAGGTAGGTCTCGCCCACCCCACACCTGAGTCTCATGGGGTCCCCGCTTTGCCCTGGGCCCCAGGGCACCTGAAACCTTGTGTGTTTCCCCCAAGGGTGGAGTCTCCGTTTCCTTCGTGCTGTGGAGCTCCTGTGCTCAAGTGTGGCTGGCCCTCAACGCCTAATGCTCCAGGGGCTCCTCTTCCCAGTGCCAGACCCCCAGCCTGGAGGACCTGACGTGGGTTCAGTACTCTCACTCCTGCAGGAGAGCCTCCGTGATGTAATTATTTTCCGGCTTGTGGGCTGCCCGCTTGGCAGGTATGGATTTTGCTTATATTGCAAAAGTGCACCTCCTACCTTCCTATTGTGGCTTCTTCTTCAGCTTTGGGTATAAGTTATCTTTTTTGGTAGTTTTTAGTCTATTTTATTGATCGTTGCTCAGCAGTTAGTCGTGATTTGGGGTTTTTGTGAGAGGAGGTGAGTTGAGGTTCTTTCTCTGCTATCTTGTTGCTAATCTCAGGACTGTGTTTTTTAAATATAAAATCAGCTGGAGTCCCGGTGGGGGAGGCATCCTTAAAATGCTTAGATAACTGGGATCCCATTTCCTAGAGGTATTTTTTTTCCCTATAGAACAGTTTTCAAACAGCTTAAACAGCTTACAGCACAAACGACAACTCAAACAGCTTGCAAGCCAATCCCAGCCAGTCTCTTTTTAGGGCCACACCTGCAACATATGGAAGTTCCCAGGCTAGGGGCTGAATCAGAGCTGCAGCTGCTGGCCTACACCACAGCACAGCAACACGGCCTCTGGGACCGACACCACCACTCAAGTCAATGCTGAATCCTTGGCCTGAGCAAGGCCAGGGATTGAATTTGCATCCCCACGGATACTAGTCAGATTTGTTACTGCTGAGCCACAATGGGAACTCCCCAGCCAGCCGGTGTTTTTTTTTTTTTTTAGGGCCATGGTGGCATGTGGAGGTTCCCAGGCTAGGGGTTGAATCGGAGCTACAGCTGCTGACCTATACCACAGCCACAACAACGCCAGATTCGAGTCACATCTGCAACCTACACCACAGCTCACAGCAATGCCAGACCCTTAATCCACTGAGCGAGGCCAGGGATCGAACTCGCAACCTCATGGTTCCTAGTTGGATTCATTTCTGCTGTGCCACAACAGGAATTCTCCCTACCACACCCCTGCCCTCCCAGCCAGTCTTAAGAAAACACCTTGGTCCAGGAAAAGCTAGGTCGACAGAAGACATTCTAAAGGAATGGGCTGAGGGCTGAAAACTCAGCCGTTTCATTTGAAGCAGCTCCTTCCCGATGGAATTGCGTGGAAAGCTTTCTAGCCAACTGCAGTTGAAATAGTTGCAACTTAAGATGAGATTGAATTGCCAAACATAGAAGAAGGCCTTAACCAGAAGGATGAAACCTTTAAATAGGTCCCAAGTCAGGCCTAGAGAGCTTCAAATATAAAGAGACTGTGAGCCTAGTCAGGAGAAAGATGTACCTTTGAACTCCAAGGTCAGGGGGAAAAGCAGTGACAATGGACTCAACTGGGGATAACACACCTATTCGCTCACCAGCCACGGAACTGTCAAGGGGTCCTCATTGGTCCCCATACAAGGCATCAAAATGCTGACCTGAAACAATTACATGCCAGATATTTCTCCAACAAAGATGGGTTTATTCAGGATCAGCAGAGAACTGCAACACAGGACGGGCAGCAACAGCAAGTCCCTTGCAAGTTTCCACATGACAAGGGAAGAGAATGCTTCTAGGAGGGAAAGGGCTGCACACAGAAGCCATTGTCTGAATCCTTGCTCAAAAGAAGAGGCATATTTGTCCCACTGTGTCTGCTTTTGTTCCGCGGCATGGGAGCTTTCACTTCTGTTCTCTGAAATCTATTTTATTTTATTTTTTTGTCTTTTTAGGGCCTAACTGGCAGCATATGGAGGTTCCCAGGCTAGGGGTCAAATTGGAGCTACAGCTGCTGGCCTACACCACAGCCACAGCAATTCAGGATCCGAGCCCTTCTCAGACCTACATGACAGCTCATGGCAACAATGGATGCCTGACCCACTGAGTGAGGCTGGGGATCAAACCTACATCCTCATGGATACCAGTTGGGTTCATTAGCACTGAGCTACAGTGGGAACTGCTCCGAATTCTATTTAATGCAGGTTTCTGTTAATTCATGTTTCACCCTTTCGATCACCTGCCATGTTCACAGGGAGCCTTTCCCCTAGCAAATCCTGAACTCTCATTTTTATATCAATATCACCATAAGACTGCAAAAAGCACTGCTCTGAATTTCAGGAGGCGTCGCTCAGGTTTCTATCCTCTCACGACATTCAACTTTGGAAACAGGCAAGTTCCTAGAGGGCAAATGGCTCTCCACACGATTCCGTCTGAGTCTTCACTACTCGCTGAAATGTTATCTCTTGGTATCCAGTGTTCTCTCTCTAGTCTTGTGAGATTTACACAGTTACAGAGTAACTACACTTGCGGCTTCGTTTGAATTTCGCTGATGACTAATGATGTTGAACATCTTTTCATGTGCTTATTGGCCATAGGTATATCTCCTCTGGCACAAATCTGACATTCATGTGTTAACTGTTTTTAATCTTTTTATTATTGAACTTTAAGACTTGTTTATGCATTTTGGATTCAAGCTCCTTGTCAGATATATAAGATCAAAATATTTTATTCCATTCTGTGCATCGTCTTCCCTTTCGTGTTGGTGTCCTTTGAAGCCCAAATATTCTTAGTTTTGGAGTCTCTCTTGTGGCTCAGTGGTAGCAAACTGGACTAGTATCCATGAAGATGTGGGTTCAATGTCTGGCCTTGCTCAGTGGGTTACGGATCTGCTGTGACGGTGGTGTAGGCTGGCAGCTGCAGCTTCAATGTGACCCCTAGCCTGGGAACTTCCCTATGTGGTGTAGTCCAAAAAAAAAAAAAGTTTTTAATTTTAATGGTCTATTATATCTTTTTTTCTCTTTTGTTGCTCGTGCTTTTGTTGTCATACCTAAAATTGTTCCCTGACCCAGGGACATGAAGATAACCTCTGTGACTGAAAGTGCTGCCTGCCCCATTGGTAAATAAAGGCGTTCACAGCCATCTAAGCCCTCACATTACCGCCATCCCGACGGCGAGCCCTGAGGGGACTCAGGATGGGCGCAAGTTGACCCCCCACATCTGGTGGTCAGCTGCTGCAGCCTCCCCACCCCTACCCGAGTGCTGCACCCAGAGGAAACTCAGAATGCAAATCACAGGACACTGGCCCTACCTAGCTGAGGTGCCTATCAAAGGAATGACTTAAGTGAGCCCAGACTCTGCAGAGAAAAGCATTAAAGTCCTTAATTTGAGATATCTTCTTTTTATTTATTAATAGTCATCTTTTGATGTTCTGACTACCTGGTCTTTGTTGCCAAAACTCCTGTATATATTGGTTCCCTCTCTTCTTCTGCAGAGCAGTTTCTCCGTGTCTCAGTGTTATCTGAGGTGCTGGGTCTGGGGTTCAAGTCCTCAGAAAGTCTGCTGAATAAAACATAACTCTCAATATTTAGGTTGTGCTTTTTTTTTTTTCCAGTTAACATACTTCAGTGTTTCCCTTTTTTCTTTTTATGGCGGCACCTGCAACACATGGAAGTTACTGGGCTAGGAGTTGAATCGGAGCTGCGGCTTCAGGGTTGCGCCATAGACACAGCAATGCAGGATCCAAGCCACATCTACAACCTACGCTGCAGCTTGAGATGACACTGCATCCTTAACCCACTGAATGAGGCCAGGGATCAAATCTGCATCTTCACGGACACTGTGTCAGGTTCTTCACCTGCTGAGCCACAACGGGAGCTCCTTAAGTGTTTTTTAGAGTTTTAGAGTTCTGACATTTAGATCTGTGATGCATTTTGAGTTATTTTTTGTTAAGTGGCGTGAGTAGAGATCCAACTTCTTCTTCTGTGTGTGGGTGCTAGTCATTTCAGCACCGTGTATTGAAAACTATTCTTTCCCCATTGAAAGGTCTCGGCTCTCCTGTCAAAAAATAATTGGCCATTGGTATATGGGCTTTATTTTGGACTCTCCATTCTATTTCTTTCATCTACGTGTCTATGTTTCATCTATGTGTTTATGATGCTAGTGCCATGCTGTCTTGATTTCCATGGCATTGTGCTAAGTTTGGAAGTAGGGAAAGTGTGAATTCTCCAATTCTGTTCTCCTTTTTCAAGATCGTTTTGGATATTCTGGACATCTTGAATTTTCATAAAATTTTTAGGATCAGCTTATACATTTCTCCAAAAAGCGACATATTTCTATAGAGATTGCACTGAATGCATTGTTAGTATAGTTTTAAACACATTTCTCTTATGAATTAGAACATAGTTTTCCTGTTTTTAAGCCCATTTGCATTTCCTTTTCTGAGATAAGAACTCATATCGCTGACTCTTCTTGTTTGAGTGTCAGTTCCAGTTCTATTCCTATAACATTCGAACTATGTTTGAGAACAAGACCAGAGGGATGGGCCTGTGTCAAAGCTACACCGTGGTCTAGACTCAGATATACCCGTCTCCATGCTCCCCTCAAAAGGCTTAGGAACACTGGGATTGTGGGGCAGGATATTTCTGACTAAAATAACCAGACTTACATTTGAATTAACAAGGACAAAACATTCCTTCTTCCCTCTCCTCATAAGACAAAGTGTATTTATTATAATGTCCTTGGATTGAACATTCCAAAGTGACCTTCATCAAAATAGTCAGACAAATGTCCATCGACAGATGAATGGATTAGGACATTCATCTTCATCGATCTATAGATCTATAGGTATAGATATATATGATGGAATAGTACTCAGCCATAAAAAGAATGAAATAATGCCATTTGCAGCAACAGGGATGGGCCTAGAGATTATCATACTAAGTGAAGTTAGAGAGAGAGAAATGCAGATACCATATGATATCACACATATGGAATCTACAGAATGGCACAGATGAACCTATCGACAGAGCAGAAAGAGACAGACATGGAGAGCAGACGTGTGGTTTCCAAGGGGGAGGGGGATGGAGTAGGACGGACGAGGAGTTCGGGGTTAAGAGGTGCAAACGCTTACATTTAGACTGAGTAGATCATGAAGTCCTGCTCTTTCGCACAGGGAATTATGTCCAATCCCTTGTGATGGCACAGGATGAAATATAATATGAGAGAGTGTGTATAGATATACGACTGGGTCACTTTGCTGCACAGCAGAAATGGACAGAAAATGTAAATCAACTATAATAAAAATTAAAAAAAATTAAAAAATAGTCAGACAACATATACTTAGATGAAAGTTATTTCACCAGACACATCAATTTGCTCTCTTTCTTTTTTCTTTCTTTTCTTTTCTTTCTTTTTTTTTGGGGGGGGATGTACCCTCAGCATATGGAGGTTCCCAGGCTAGGGGTTGAATCAGAGCTGTAGCCCCTGGCCTACACCACAGCCACAGCAACGCTGGATCTGAGCTGTGTCTGCGACCTACACCACAGCTCACGGCAACGCCGGATCCTTAACCCACAGAGCAAGGCCAGGGATTGAACCTGCATCTTCACGGATTCTAGTCAGATTCATTTCTGCTGAGCCACAATGGGAACTCCCCAATTTATTCTTAATGGTTTTTTAAAATCAGTTTCTTTTTCTTCAGCTGTTTTATTTCCTTGTTCTCCCTGGGGAGAAGTGGTAAGTCTTGCCTTCTTTCTGTTTTGAAGGAATTTCCCTGTAGGTTTCTGTATTTTATTTCTCTCTTCTCCTTCTCTTACCTGATATGGGCTAACCATGATTTATGCTTCTCTTGTGTTTTCCAGTTTTCTAAGTATAATTTATAGGCCTTAAATTTAGTCTAGTCATGCTTCTTGGAAGAATAAGGCTTAGGTATATTGTACAGCGGTGTCTTGGTTAGTGAGAAAAATAACTCCCAGATGTGTCAAGGCCAGATCACCAAGTGTCACTGCGAGGCTCCCAATGCAGGAGGGACAGGTGGCATTAATCTCCCTGCTAATCAAGGGTCGGGGGTCAGCGGTTTTGCTCTTCTCTCCACTGTGCTATGTCTTTGGGAGCTTTTGTTTCAAACATGAAGACCTCTTCTCTTCTGTTCCCCTGGAGTGCTGAAATGATGCATTTTCATTCACTCAAAACCAACGTTCAATGCCAGTGGGAATTAATCAATTCTAGACCACGAAAGGGCTCTGTGGATTCCTAAATGGCTCTGACTGTTCTTGATAACACGTTAGAGGAATGAATAGGGCAGCCCATGAGGACCGAAAGGAATGCCTCTAGGGCCTTGATCTGTGGTGTTCAGGGAGAGTTTTACTCCCATGTGGCCATAGGCTGGGAAACTTGAAAAAAACTGTTTTCCAGATATCTAGTTGATGGGCTCTGTAAGTCAAAGGCAGATAAGATTGATTTTTCATACCTTGAAAAACTATCCCTGGAATAACCCACGATAAGAAAGAAAAATAGGGAGTTCCTGTTGTGGCTCAGTGGTTAACAAATTCTACTAAGAACCATGAGGTTGCCGGTTCGATCCCTGGCCTTGCTCAGTGGGTTAAGGATCCGGTGTTGCACATGAAAGTTCCCAAGCTAGGGGCTGAATCAGAGCTACAGCTGCTGGCCTGTACCACAGCCACAGCAACACCAGATCTGAGCCGGATCTTTGAACTACACCACAGCTCATGGCAATGCCAGATCCTTAACCCACTGAGCAAGGTCAGGGATGGAACCCTCATCCTTCTGGATACTATTTGGGCTCATTATGGCTGAGCCACCACGGGAACGCCCCATCACTACTTTTCCAGCAGTGCAGTTTGAGACTGCATTATTTTTAGGGGGCATGTGTGTGGTTGTTTTGAACACTATTGCGTTTGCTTTCAGCTACAAACCAAACAAAACCCAAGTATCTTTTTCATTTGAACTGAAGTTCAGCCATATTTTGTCCATCCTGCATTTAGCATTAATCTGATGGTCTCTGATTTAGATACAGGGCTTCTTAAATTTCATCTTTTATTTGCTTAAAGTTCATCCTTTCAGCCTGCCTCAACCTCCTTGGGGTCTGCTGCCCTGATGCAGTGCATTAGCTGTTCTTCAAAGCATTGTGCCATTTATAAATGTGAGAAGTGGGCTAGTTATAGCCCGACTTGAGTCATTGTGGAAGCCCAGGTAGTTCAGGGAGATTCTGAGCTCAGAGCTCCGAGTCTTCCTGATGAGGTGCACCCTGACCAATGAGTCAACTCTGTTCGCTCACTTGATGCTCATTCTGCTATGCATCCAGTGAAGTGCTCTTTGAGCCCCCGCCTGCCTTCCTGTTTACAAAGCTTTCACAAAACAAACTGTCCAGTGCCTCATGCGTGTGCCTCCGGGCAGTCCTCATCTGCCAGCCAGAGGTGGTGCTCCCAGAGGGCTGTGTGGCACTGCGGTGGGAGGAGCCTCATGGGCTCTTTGCGTTCCCCACTCTTCTCTTGACGTTTTCAAAACTCATCCTCTCCCTTTCTGTGCTTTTGTTTTTGTTTTTGCCATGCCTGTGGCATGTAGAAGTTCCTGGGCTGGGGATTGAACCTGAGTCACAGCAGCGACAACACTGAATCCTTAACCTTATCAGTCACATCATCTGCTTTCTTTCTTTCTTAAAAGGTTCCACTTTTATTTTATTCTATTTTTTTATTTTTGGCTACCCCACCACATATGGAGTTCCCCGGCCAGGGATCAGATCCTAGCCAATGCTGTAGCAACACCGGATCCTTAACCCATGGTGCCTGGCTGGGGATCGAACCTGCTTCCCAGCACTCCCAAGATGCCGCAGATCCCAGTTGCGCCACAGCGAGATCCCCTCATCTGCTTCTGGTTGCTTAAATCCTAAACTTCCCAGCATGGGCTGCAGGGTCTTTGCTGTCTGGCCGCAATTCACATACCAGCTTCATCTCCACCACAACCATTCCTTCTGTTTGAAACCATTCCTATGAAACTTCTTGCTGTTCATCAAACACTCATCTTTTATTTCTACATCTATAATTCAGCACATGTTATTCCACCCACCCAAAATGTTGTTGTTTTTATTCCTCCCCTTTGCCCATCTGGAGATTCCTATCAGTTTTAGAGACTCATACAATAAATGTCCTGGGCTCCCATTTCTGTGCTTTCTTAATGCTCTACACTCACATGCAGTGTACACATCGCCCGACTCACCCATCTCTTCTCAGCTGGACTCCGCCTTGGGAAAGGTTTGTTCGTCACCAGAGGCCAGCAGAATGCCTGGTGTGTTGCAGGGGACTTTGACGTGTACTGAATACTATTATAGAACTTTGCTATGGACAAGCTCTGGGTATCAATCCAATTTGTGCAGCTTCTCTCTTAGGTCTGGTCCGCTGGCTCTATTCTGCAGTCATCCTTTCTCTTCCAGCTTAAAACGTTACTGAGGATTTCACTTCCAAATTCTCTCAGTCACAGTGGCTGGAACTTCTCTGACTCTGGAGATAAATTCCTTAAGACAATTGAGAGCTCTTTTATTTCTTTCATCATCCTGAGTCTCTGTTGCCTTTTACAGCCATTAGCACCTAATGTAAGAAGCATTAGACTTGGAATCTTCAGATTGGAGTTTAAGTCCTGGCTTTAACTCTGCCGTGGGAACTTGAGAAAGTAAGTTCACTTCATTGAAGCCCAGTTTTTCCCTGTTGTTTGAGGATTATCTCTTCCATGTTTATTGTTTTAATATTCTAATCATGTCCTCTCTCATTTCTAACTTGAAGACTGTTCTTGGTTGGACTTAGGAAACTAAACAGAAGATGAGTTGATCTGTGTTTTCCTATTCTCTGGGGTCATGACCTCGATGACTCCCATGCAGCCGCTGGATTCTGCATTCGAGCATCTCAGCACCAGCCCTGCTGAGAGCTGCAGCCTTGGCCTGTTCTCACCAGGCTCAACCCTCCTGCAGGGGCTCTACTCTTCCGTCTCTCGTTACACCTTCCTGATTCTGACCCAGTCTGGTTTTCACCACAGGCTAGATACTGCCTACTGCCTGCTGGAGGGACTGTTTTCAATCACTCCAGCGACAGCTGCCCTGGTGTCTGACCCAAAGACACAATGGTCTATTTCTAGGCCGGTGCTTCTGATATGATCAATAGGACGGCTTTCAGACTGTCTTTGTTTGCCTTTCAATAAAAAGATTTTCACAGCCAAACAAAGTAAATAATATGAGTTCTGTTTTTTTGTTAAGGACACTGAGGCTTAGAATGGTCAAGTCACTTCCCCAACAGGGCAGAGATTTTAAGCAGTGGAGTCACTCAAAACTCTGAATTTTTCCTTTTTTTTTCTTTTTAGGGCCACACTCACAGCATATGGAAGTTCCCAGGCTAGGGGTGAAATTAGAGCTGCAGATGCTGGCCTACACTACAGCCACAGCAATGCCAGATCCTTAACCCACTGAGTGAGGCCAGGGATCAAACCTGCAACCTCACGGACACTGGTTGGGTTCGTTACTGCTGAGCCACAGTGGGAACTCCAAAACTTAGAAGTTCTAATGCTTTCTCTAGTCCTGCTCCAACATGCCAAAAGGGCAGGGACAAAGTCTCAATACCTTCTATATTATTTCCCAAATTTATATAGTCTCTCACTCATAAGTACTCAACAAATTTGCCAACTAATTGAAAAGTATGTATAACATTTAAAAATCATGTCATTTTGGAAGTCATCTATATCAGAATTTAAACATTTCCACAGAAGGAGTGTTGTGATAGGATTTCTTTTGTGTTAAGGATTTCTACTCATCTTGTGTGAAAGTTATAGGGTTTATGCTGTTTTAAGCTACTCTCATTAGCTAAAAATGGAGTCACAGTGGCTGATGTGAACTTTCATATTAGTTGTTTCGAAACATCCTCTGTAGGACTGCAGGTGTCTGAGTAGTAAACTAAGAGTGCTAATTTAGATAAGGGATTTATTAGGCAAATTGGGATTTATGTCATTGGAACTGGGGGGTGACTGGTAGAGATAAGATTGAGATAAGATCACCTGGAGTGTAGCTGTTACTCCTATTGACAGACAGAATTTTTTTTTTTTTTTTTTTGAGGGCTGCACCTGCGGCATATGAAAGTTCCCAGGCCAGGGGTCGAATTGAAGCTGCATCTGCCGGCCTACACCACAGCCACAGCAATGCCAGATCCTTAACCCATTGAGCAAAGCAGGGATCTGACCCAAATCCTTATGGATACTAGTCGGGTCCTTAACCCCTGAGCCACAACGGGAACTCGCAGACAGACCTCTTAAAACCAGATGGCGGAGCAGGGTGGCTCTTTGGTGGAGGACTGGACTCTGTGCTGCTGAAACTGTTCCGGGGACGCTGCCCGGGGCTCCCTTGGAGCAAAGGGTGAGTCCCCACTCAGACTTGTCGCTTGTCCTGAGCCGGGCTGCTGGACCCAGGGCCGCTGGACCCGGGCCGCCTCCTCCCCAGACTCCTCCGCGGAGTGATTCAATACCCCGGTCTGTTTTCCCACTTGGCCTACCTGGTCTTCTGAGCTGATCATGTGCAATAATCTAGCAATTTGTGCATTGAACTGGCTGCATTTCGTGTGTCTCCAATCCTGTGATTCTCACATGGCCTCACCTCTGGGTCCTGACAAACAGGAGAGATAAATAAACTCCTGACAAGGACAAATTGTAGTTTTTGCTCCTCCCTGACCCGCCAGCCCTCGGACCTTGGTGTGGGAGTTCTAATGAGCAAGAGAATGGCCATAAAATAGACAAAAGTTGGTAAAAGCGGAGACTCGTTCATGAATGAGAGTGTCGTGCCATAAATCACTGTGAGTGGACTACAAAGAGGAAGGTGTTTCTTAAACATCTGTCACCTGGGATAAAATTTTTTAAACCACTTTGCGTTTTTCAGTCTCAAATCGATGATCCCGTGAAAGGCCAAGGTAACATGTGAGCGGCGGAATCCCTTTACCCTGTCCTGCTCTTTGTGCTTTGCAGCCCTGTGTCACTCACAGCTCTTTCACACAATGAAAGCCTCAAATGAATACAGCGCTTTCTTCTGGAAATTCGAAATGTGTTCTCCATGGCACCGCTTAATTGAGTCTCAAAGCATTTCTCTGTGGAGTGGGCGTGCAGGGGGAAAAGGAGTTATTCTTTCCCTTTGTGACACAGAGAAAAGAGCTGGAAGAATAGATCAGTCCCATCTACTATGCAACCGGATGCTAATTCCGTTTCATTCAAAGTCAGAGACCAGGTTCCCCTCGTGCAGCCAGTCTTTCAGACAGAATCATGCTCAGTAAGTCAGCAAATAATTCCTCGGGGCCAACTGTATGTCTGATTCTGTTCTCAGGGATACAGCCGTGAAGAGGAGAGGAAGCATCTCTGCCTTACAGAACCTAGATTCCTTCAGAGGGAGGCAGACAACAAACGCCATCAGCAGGTCAGTGGTACAGTGTGTTTGCAGGTATAAACGCTGTGAGAAGCAAATAAATCAGCGAAAAGGGAGGAGGCGTGCAGGGAGGGTGATGCTCTCCAGTAAGTTCCTCTCCGAGGTGTCCCTGAGGAGGTGTCTGCGCAACGTCTAAGCGGAGAGGACGGGGCTGGTGCAAATACCCTGTGGCGGCAGCAGGCTTGGAATGTTCAGGAAACAAGGAGGGCAGGGTGGCTGCAAAGGCGTGAATAAGGAGCCGGAAACTGAGGCCAGAAGAGGTTACCTGGTGTCAGAGTGACAGGTGTCAGAACGAGGTCACAGGCTAGACCCAAATCCAACAGGACTGGTGGCCTCATATGAAGGGGGAAATGTGGACACAGAGAGAAACCTAGAGGATGGCGGAAAAGACCCAGCCTTCCTTCCGAGCCCCTCACAAGCCACCAACCCTGGCCGACCCCTTGACTTTGGACTTGGCACCTTCAGGGCAGTGAAAGAATACATCTCTGTTGTCTAAGCCACTCGGTGTGTCATGCCCGTTAGCAAACACAGAAAACCGTTTTCAATATTTCAAAAACATCAATCAAATTCTATTGTGTCTAAGATAAGACTGGAGTTAAAGACAACAGCAACAACAACAACAACAAAAACCTGAAATGTCATTGTCTGGGGGTGGAATTCTACTTATCGGACGAAGTAACAGCACTTTTACCGGCTACTCGGGAGTTCCATCCAGCGTGGAAAATGGATGCATTATCGCATTCTACAACTGAATCTGTTTGACAAAAATATTTCCAAATACAGGGCCCATGTGGAAAATGAGAAGTGATTTTGAGTGATGATAGCTGAAGATCACATACTTATATGGTTTTGGAAAGAAAGCAACAGAAAATCATCCTAGAATATCCATGCTGTTTTGCTGTTAGCGACATAAAAGGCCATAACATAGGCGGAGGCAAAGCACAAAAAAGAACATATGAAAACTCCATGTTCTAAGATCCAGATGGGCTGTGGAAGATGATCTAGTCTAACTCTGTTTATATAGGAAAAAATATGAGCTCTATAGAAATGCTGAGGGAATGGACACAACTGTGTTTCCAATATATCGTAACGCAAAGGAGGAGTTGTCTAATGAGGCTTCACAGTAATAGCAGGAGAAATGGTGAGATGTGCTATTCCTGGAACCTTCCTTCTTGGTATGTGCCTTGCAATGGGAAGCAGTCAGAAGCACTTGAATCACAAATGCACAGAGAGAAAGGTGTGAGTTGTGTAAGTAGCAGGAGAACAGGTGGGGTGAGAGATGAGACAGACGATCGAATCAAAGCGTCTTGGTGGGAGACCCCTGAATTGTTTTAAACTCATACCGTGGCTAGAGGCACTTTTGCATCTTCTTTCCACGGGGCTTTAGAGAGCCATAGAGGCATGTTTGAATCCAGGCTCTGATATTTACAGGTATGTGGTCATCCTCGGGTTTCCTAACTTGAATCTCAGTTTCTTTGCATAGCTTGTAGGGTAAATTTTGTCAAAAATTGTGAGAATTTAAAAAATGTGTGGGAGGATTATAGACACAGATTATGTTTAGGTATAAATATCGATACAGTAGGAATCCAACAAATGGTTGTCATTAGAGTAATAATAACTTATTATTATTAGAGTAATAATAATTATTATTAGAGTAATAATAACTTATTATGAGTAATAATTATTATTAGAGTAGTAATAATTATTATTAGAGTAATAATAACTTTCCAAATGGGTTTTGGAATGTCTTGCCTTTGCGTCTTAGTCGAAACCCTTTCCTCCACCGTCTGTACCGTCATTGGTTTCCAGGTTTTATCTTCCTAACGTGGATTTCTTGAGCAACAGTGAAAAGCATCAGGAAGACCTGGATTTGAACTCTGCCAGTCACCCCCCATCAGGGACACAGAACCCCTGGGAGTGTATTGGAATGGGGGGTGTATTATAGGAACAAGAGTGCATACAATTGCAAGGGAAGCTGGGAAAGTTACTTTCTAGAAGGAGGACTAGGAAGACCTGAGAAAAGTCAGTGCCAGAAGCTCGGAGGTCTCTATGTGGCTGGACGAGCTGAAGCTGATGGGGGCGTCTGGGAGGCCAGGCACTGCCAGGTGCGGGAGGGGCCACGACAGGAAGCTGGTCAAGGACACAAGGTTGTGGCCTTGCCATGGCTACTGCCCCTTTGTCCATCTCTTGCAATGTGTCGGGGGCTGCTGCTCAGAAGGGCTGGGAATTAGGAATATCTGGCTGTGAAGGGAGGGAGCGCCAGGACAGGCTGCAACTTTCTGGGACTGTGTGTGTGTCACCGCGTCAAACTACCAAGCCCTTCAGAAAGGAATAGGTCCCGTCTCACCTTGTTTTCTGAATTTTGCACAAACTCCTCCTTTGGCAAACTCTGCTCACATGCCTACAGGGCAGGGGACCTATGAAAAGTCATTCTAGCTATAACCGAGTTGTCGCAGGACCAAGCCACACAGGCACGTATTGGTTGTGTGGGTTGTATCAGGCAGTTGATGTAACTTTTCTGCTCTCGCCTTCCCACAGATGTATCAGTATAAAAAAGATGACAATTCTAATGACTGCTACTGGATTTTAGTGAGGATTAAATGAGATAATAATGTAAACAGTGTATTGCAAAATATAAAAATTATATATCATCATCATTTAATTAATATGCATCTACTGTGTGCATAGAAACTCTACTATGCCTGAGACATTACATAGTAGTGAAAACTAAATAGATAGTGTCTCTGTTCTCATGAAGTTGAATCAGAAACCAACGAGATATTCAAATAGACATGTTAAGTAGGCGGATGATAGACTGGATTTCAGAGAGTGGGTCTACATTAAAGGTACATATTTGGGTGTTATTCGTATTTAGGAAGCATTTAAAGGTCTGAGTCTAGTTTAGCTTACCTAGGGAGTACATGTAAATTGAGAGGAGTAGAGACCCAGAGTTCTCGTTGTGATACAGCGGAAATGAATCTGCCTAGTAACCACGAGGTTTTGGGTTCAATCCTTGGCCTCACCCAGTGGGTTAAGGATCCAGCATTGCCGTGAGCTGTGGTGTAGGTTGCAGACGTGGCTTGGATCCTGCATTGCTGTGGCTGTGGCATAGGCCAGCAGCTACAGCTCTGATTCAACCCCTAGCCTGGGAACTTCCATACGCCACAGTGTGGCCCTAAAAAGCAAAAAGAAAAAGAAAAAGAACACCTGAGTTTTACATGTGGCTCAGATCCCCAGTTGCCGAGGCTGTGGTGTAGGCCAGAAGCTATGGCTTAGATTAGACCCCTAGCCTGTGAACTTCCACATGCCACACATGTGGCCCTAAAAAGAAAAATTAAAAAAAAGGAGCATAGACCCAAAGATTGAGATATGAGGCATTCCAAAATTTAGAGGTGAAAAAGATAAACAATCAGTGAGGCTGAGAAACAGCAACTAGTAATGCAGAAAAGAAATAAAAAGGTTGATGGGATGAGAGATATAGGTAAGAGAGATTAAGAGGTAGAAGCTTCCAGGTACAAAATAAATGAGTCACAGCTACGAAGTGTACAGTGTGGGCCATAGAGTCAGTAACCGTGTAATACCTTCGTGTGGTGACAGACTGTAGCTAGACCGGCTGTAGTGATGACTTTGAAATGCAGAGAAGTATTGAATCACTACGTGGAGCCCCAGGAAAGAACACAATCTTGTAGATCAATTAAACTTCAGAAACCAACAAAGAAACTCACCGAAAAAGAGGTGGGATCTGTGGTTCCTGGAGGTAAGGGTGGGGGCACCGGAAATTGGATGCAGGTGGCCAAAAGGTACAAACTTCCAGTTAGAAGATAAGTAAGTCCTAGAGAAGCAAGGTGCAACATGATAAATATCATTGACGCCACTGTGTGCTGTCCGTGAACGTTAAGAGAGTGAAGCCTAAGAGTTCTCATCACAAGGGAAAAGCATTATTTATTTATTCTCTTTTGAAGGATGGATGTTCATTCACTCAATTTAGCGTGGTAATCATTTTATGATTTATGTATGTACATCCTTATGAGGTACCCCTTAAACTTAGGGCTGTAGGTCCACTATGTCTCAATAAAACTAGAAGGAGAAAAAAACAAAAATAAAAAAACAGACAGTGGTGTCCTGGTAATGAAGTGGAGAAAATTTTTGAGAAGGTGCGAGGGATCAACTTTAACGTCTATTGAAAAGTTGATTCTCGCGATAACTGAGAATTACTGATTCAGAGACGAGGAGGTCATTGCCAGAATTGAATGGGTTCAAGACGGAATTAGAGGAGAGGATGTTTTCGGCGTAAAAGGAAGCAGAAAATAGGGCAGGAACACGTGGGAAGTGCATCAAAGGAGATCTTACACCTGTCTATATCTGTAGCTACCGACTGATAACTTAGGTACCTATCCCATGTAAGATAACCTTCACAAGGATATAGCTATCATACCTACATGATGGGTGGATAATTAGATGGTGTATATCTTACACCTCAGGCATAAAATATAAACTGTTATCTCTGTTCCAGCTGTTAGTTTGCTGATTGACGGGACTGTCCCATCAGTGCTGAGTCTGGGTGCCCCCCCCCCCCCCGCCCCATGAGGACAGAAGCTCTATCTAGAGATGCAAAGGAGAAAGGCTGCTTCTTCCATGTGGTTCCTCCTTAAGAGAAAAGGGGTCAAACTGAGTGAACATGTCCAGTTATTCTTTCCAAACTTATTCATCCAATTCATGTCAACTTCCCAGGAGTTGACTGAGCAAAGCGGAAGGGAGAGGGGTGAAGGGGAAGAGGTAGGTTTTGGCTACAGTAAGAAAGTTAAGGAACTATTCAGAGAAGAAGCTGAAACAATGGCAAGTTTGCTGACAAAGATCACAAGTTCCAGGGCTCACAATGGGGAGTTCCTGGAGTGGCTCAGCCGGTTAGGAACCCAACTAGTATCCATGAGGTTGAGGGTTCAATCCCTGGCCTCAGTGAGTTAAGAATCTGGCGTTGGGAGTTCCTGTCAAGGCTCAGTGGTTAACAAATCCGACTAGAAACCATGAGGTTGTGGGTTCGATCCCTGGCCTTGTTCAGTGGGTTAAGGATCCGGCGTTGCTGTGAGCTGTAGTGTAGGTCGCAGATGTGGCTCGGATCCCACGTTGCTGTGGCTGTGGTGTAAGCCGGCGGCTACAGTTCCAATTGGACTCCTAGCCTGGGAACCTCCATATGCTGCAGGTGCAGCCCTAGAAAAAAACAAAATGACAAAGAAAAGAATCTGGCATTGCTGTGAGCTGTGGTGTAGGCCCCAGGCGCAGCTCAGATCTGGCATTGCTGTGGCTGTGGCATAGGCTGGCGGCTACAACTCTGATTCTACCCCTAGCCTGGGGACCTCTGTATGCTTCTCAGATGTGGCCTTAAGAAGAAAAATTAACAGACAACGACAACAGAAAACAAAACAAAAAAACTCCCAAACCCCACAAAAAACCAGTGTACAATGGAAAGATTTTGGGAATTGGGCAGGAGTGGGACATAGGGCCGGCTAGGGTGTGGGTGAGCTAGCTTGGGGGAGTCATCTCTGCGTCTAATATTTAGAACCGAGGACAGGCTGACTAAATAGCAGTGGCTTCAGGGAAACCTGATAGGCCTGGGTGGGCCTGGGGTATGCCCTGATGCACGTGGCCCCTGGGTCTGCTTGGCACGGTTGTGGGTGACCAGCAGCAAGCTCTGTCTTTACCTAGGACATTAGGAAGGGGCTGGCTTGATTGTCATACCTCTTTCTCTCCCACGTCTGGCCAGTGGGTGGAAGGCGAACTCATATTATTCATAACTTCACAACTCTGCTCCTGAAAGCCAGAGACATAAGTTCATTAGTATAACTGGGGCCAAAATGATTTTTTCTTTTTCTTAATGTCCTAATCTTTACAGAAAAATCAGTGACAGCAACCTGAAGCATAGTTCCAACTCCATCTTTGGAAACGCTAGAGGATCAGAGTAGTGGGTGAAAGTTCTTCCGAGCATCTTCTGTCGAAGGGAGAAACCGGATATTGGGGACGCACCTTCATTTTAACAGGTGGCAAGATTTTCACCTCGAGTCGGCAGCCTCCGAATCGTTTCTCTAACTTAGAAGGAAGCTGTGAACGTCGCAGGCAGCCCGGCTGAATGACTCCCTTGATCCCGGCCACTCCCTTCACTCCTAGGCGGCTAATATCGCTCCAGTCTCCTTCTGGAAGCCTAATGATCCTCAGTCCTCTGCTTGCCTCGCTCTGCCAGCGGAGTCACCGGGCGCGTGACGACACTGCTGGCAGCAAGGGGCTCCATCCCCTCCCGCACGCCTGCCTCCGTCCAGCCGCCGTCACGCTCCCTGCGCGTCCCGCTTCCACGCTCGGCTCGGGGCCTGCAGCCGCGCGCACCCCGCCGGGCGGTCGTGACCGTGGGCGGGCGGGGCCGCGAGGCCTGGCGGAGCCGAGCCCCCCGCCCCGCCCCGCCCCCGGCCGGCACCTCGGGACGCCGGCTCCCACGTGACAGTCGCCTCCTCCTCCCTGCAGTCGCGCGCACGGGCCGGGCGTCTCGGTCCCGCGCGCGCTCGTGGCCCCGGAGCCCGGGAGCCGAGCGGAGCCGGGAGCGGCGGAGCGCGGGCCGCCGGAGCCCTGTGCCCGCGCGGGGGGATGAGGCTGGCCGCGCGCTGACACCGCCGCACCCAGCCGCCGGGAGCAGGCGCCGCGGCCGCGACCTTGACCAGGAGGTAGGCGGCGGGGAGGGGCGGGGGGAGGCGGCGCCCGGCCGAGCCCCGCGCCCCGGCCGCCCGCGCTGACACCGCCGCCGGCCCGGCGCCCGCGCGCCGCTCGGGGCCGCCTGCCATTTGCTGCCGCCGCGAGCGCCAGGCAGGCGGCCGGGCCGGCTGGTCCCCCGGTGCCCGGCCGCCCCCACCGGGACCCAGGTACGGCTCTGGAGGGCCCCCCTGCCACCTGTCTCTTGGCCGGGACGCCCTGAAGCCTCCCTGCCAAGGTCGGGCCGAGTTCCGCCGTGACGCCCGGAGCCCGGTGGGCCGGGAGGAGAGGGGCCGGTGGCCGGCGGCGCGGCAGGTGCGGGGGACCCCGGGAAGGAGGAGGAAACCCCAGACCGCAGGCTGCGGGCCTCCGGATGCGCCTGCCCTCGGGGACCCGGGACAGAGCCTGGAGAAAGTGTGCTGCCACGGGGTGTTGCCTTTCCGCCCTTCCGCGGAAAACACCATCGAGTGGAGATGCGAGTAATGGGAGAGAAGAGAACTCTGTAGCATGGAAATGGTAACCGTGGGTTTTTTTTTTTTGTTTTTTTTTTTTCGGTGAGCTTCAAACACTTTAAAAAAAATGAGTATCCAGAACATCAAGTCAGTTCAAACCATCGCCAAATGACTATTTTAACGAGCAGATTCTCATTTCTTCTAATTCCCTGGGAGGACTGTAGGTGTAAATTCGTTTTTTTTTTTTTTTTTTTTTGAATTCTATTCCTGTGCTGCTTCCTGCAGCCATGCCCAGCACATAAGCATGCTCCATGTGGGGTTGGTGTTGTGGATGAATCAAGAGATGCCACCTTCTTCGGCACTGCCCTTGGGATCTCACTGAAGTCTCTCTAACTCTTGCAGGGTGGACTGCTCATTCCTGCGTCTGAGAGTGGACCACGTGTGTGTCGGTCGTGTGGTGACATGGCCCAGGGCAATAATTATGGGCAGACCAGCAATGGGGTGGCAGATGAGTCACCCAACATGCTGGTGTACAGAAAGGTAAGAATTCCCTCACTTTCTTGGAAAAAGGGAAAGGCTTGGCTTCCTACAGTTTTTTTCCCCCATCAGAATCTATATTTAAATCGTGTGGCCTTGTAGCTTCTCCCAATCCCCAGTGTCTGCACCTGTGCCGGAGGATGATCTGATGTTCTCAAGTGACGCCTGTGTAGAGACACAGTGAGGGGAACGAGGCCACTCATACTTTACCTGCTGACTTTACAAGGATGCCTCGGCGCTCAGCAATAGCTGCAAGTTGGGGGGGGGTCCTATGTATTTCGTTTGTTATGTCTATGACTTTATAGCGTCCATAGGAGTTTTTAGAAGCTTTTTGTTATACTCTCCCTGAGCATTTAGATTATAATGATTATATAAACAGTCATTTTAGAAACTAAGCACCTTTGCAGTTCTGGGGCAAGAGTGAATGTGGTTGTGAATGTCTGGGTGGTTTAATGATTCAACTCCTAACTAAACAATTCCAGTTTTTATTTTTTTTTTTCAATCTTAGCCTAAATTGTTTTTTACTTTGTGTTTTTTTAAAATGGTTTTGTTTATGGGTATTTATGTTCTCGTTCCATATGCCCATTAGATAAATCTTTGTATTTTAGTGGGTTATTTTTTTTCTTTAAACCAGTCTAGCAGGTTTATGTATTTTATAATAATGCTGTCAGCACCAAACTTCTAGACATCGAGCCCGCATAACAAAGATGTGTTTGAATACTGACTGTGTGTGCTTCAGAGTGGTTGCTTAGGTAAGGTCACTCTGGTTGTAATCAATCTTACTAAAATTTAGGAAGCAGTGTTCTTTATTTGCCTTCTGTACTGGTTGTTTCTATTGCATTTTATGCTGGAATTATTTTTCTTTAGCATGTTATCTGTAGTGCTTCTTGGGCAAGATTCCTTTAATACTAGCAACGGAAACAAGGAAATCAGACCTTGAAATCGGAAACAGTGATGAGTGTGAGCCCACTGCAGAGTCTCGGATGGGTTTGCTAGAGGACCTGGTTATGAATAAAGATGAAAAGCTCCCTCCCCAGGCCTGTACTAAAGCAGAACATCCCTGCCCATGTAGGCCATGATCAGAGGAGGTGGAAGTGATCTGTCTTTGAGGGAGTCTTGCTATTGCTTTGACATGAAGATGCTGGGGCGTCCTGGCAATGCCAGCCTGTAGGCAGTAGTATTTTGAGTACCTGTGAATGCACTTTTGTGTGTCTGGGAAAGCACATAGAGGGACAAAAATTGGAGATTACTTGCCTATTTTCCAGCACCCCGACTGGATGAATCAAGAAAATAATCCACCTGAGTCTAAATCATTGCTATTATATTCCTCCCTTGATTGAAATGACTGGATATTTGCTCATTCTGTATAGGTATGGTTCTCAGAAGAACGTTCGGGGGCAGCTCTGTGTTTTGCAAAAAGTTAGAGTGTTTTTTACTGTTTTGTATGACTCTGACTATTGTAATATGCAATCTGGGAGGACTGCAGCTTCTGTCTTTTAGGTGTGCACAATGTGGAGAGTTGGACTTTTGGAGGTGAAATTGCAGGAGTTGGCTAGTTTTCTTAGGGTCCAACACTCTATCTCTTTCTTTATACAGATCAGGGGCTGAACTGATGAGACACCTAACAGTTCATTGTTGATTGGAAAGAAACTTAATATGACATCACTCTGTGTGTCTCTTTAGTCAGTTATCATGAGAATAAGTGAAAATGAGGCTAGGAGTTTCAGAAACGGTTATTGGATTATTTTGTCTACCTAAGCTTCATCTTGCGAATTTTGAAGCACTCTACAAATTGTATAGCATCGAGTTGCTGTTGGTGCTGCTTGTAAGTTCACAGGCTAGGCTGACCTCAGGGAGAGACTCTCATGCCTCCTTCTTGCAGCGTGATTATTTTGTTGGGTGGCCTTGGAGCGGCCTGTTTTCGGCCTCCTTTTATGCGCTCTTTGTCTAGGGTGATGGCACGCATCATCTGTTTCTAGGAAGGATTTCCCTGATAAATCATTACTGAGGAAAGACTTCATTCAGTACATTTTACTTAGGCTTAATCATGGATTGCCTGTCTTTCCTTTTCTTCTCAGGGCGTATGTTTTTGGTTTTGTGTGTGATAGAAATGATAATAAATACATCTGTATCAGCTAATTTATATAAAGAAATACAGTGTTCTTGGTTATCATTTGCTGGATACCAAGTCCGATGGTCCGTGTCTGGGGGCAGGTGTACTCATGTTGTCATGTGACCATTTTAGCTCTGTTTTCATATCTTGGGTGGGCTGTGGCTTTTAATACGAATGTGAAGAATGAAAGGGCAGACTAGTGGGAGAGGGGTGTGCGTTGAATCCATGTGATGGGGTACTCCAGCTGCCCCACCTGCTGGAAAGCATAAGCGGCATGTTACAGGTGCTTATGAATCATGAGTCAGTCAAAGGTTAGGAGAGAACTTTTGTCCCGCAGTGCCTGGCGGGGCATCAGCAGAGGAGAGGATGGAGGGAGACGTTGCCCGTTTTCCACTTCTGGTTCCTTGTTGGCACACAGTTCTTGAAGTGGCTTCTGAGGCGGAAGTGTTCCAGTTCTCACTGTTTCTGCTCCTCTCAAGCCACCTTTGTGTCCTGCCTGGATTCTGATGGTTTGTATACCGACTGCAGACGTGTGAGTTGTGAGTTGTTCCCAGGTTCCCTCGGTCGGTTGTGAATGAGGTTTGGGGACGTGCTCGTGAGCGGGGTGGGGGACAGTGTGCAGCTGCCGAAGGAGCGTGAGCACGGAAGGCTGGGATTGGGAATTGCTTGTGCTCCTCTGGTGCCTTTCCTTTATGATTCGGCTCATGATTGTAGGAATTCGTCCAAAGAATGGGACGATTCCAGGGATCTTTTTCTCATGGAGAATCCTTGTGATGTGACGAGGGGAAGGTACGGGGTGGACCTCTGACCCTCCAGGGGCGGTGAACGCTGCCTCCTGAGGGCCAGAGGCACCAGTAACACTCTTACCAGCCAGGGTCCTTGGACACCTTCATCCCTAGAAATTACTAAGAGGCCAGACCTGAAATTCAGGCAAGGCTTTATAGGGACGTGCAGTACAAGGGAGCTGAAACAGGTAACAGGAGCCACAGGTGCCCCTGCTCACTCCCTGAGGAAGGGTGAGCTGGTCCTTAGACGGGGCGGGCCTGGGGTTTGGCCAGAGGGTGGCTTAGGTGGCCTGCAAACCCCCCCCTCCCCCAGTGGTGGTGGTGGTGGTGGTGGTGGTGGTGCGTGCAGGGGGCTTTTGCCTCTGACACCTCTGAAGTGGCAGTTGGGTTTTTGGTTTTTAACTTTTTTTGTTCATAATATGCCCCAACTGCACATGTGCGCAGTTATTTTTAGTCCTTGGAGTTTCTTTGTATTCTGTTGCTCAAGGAGAAGTTGGTCCAGGTCCAGCACCGCAAAGGGTCCCGGGCCCTGTGTCCTGCCTGTGTCCACACTGCCTCCCCCTTGGGGCTGGATGTAAGCTTTGGGCTTCATGCGAGGACTCTTTGAAGGCTTTGTTTGCTCCCAGAGGTACATTAAACAATCCATATGGACAAAATATTTTCTTTACCAGTTTTTTCAGTTTGTAATGCTCCTTTTTTCACAAGTGGCTGATTAAGTTGGAGTGGCTCTATCATTTCATGTATTTGAAAACATCTTGTTTAAAAGCTTATATGGAGTTCCTGTTGTGGCTCAGTAGGTTAAGAATCTGACTAGGACCCTTGAGGATGCAGGTTTGATCCCTGGTCTCACTCAGTGGGTTAAGGATCCGGCGTTGCCCTGAGCTGTGGTGTAGGTCGCAGATGTGGCTTGGATCCCTTGTTGCTTGGCTGTGGCGTAGGCCGGCTGCGGTAGCTCTGATTCCACCTCCACATGCCGCAGGTGCGGCCCTAAAAAGCGAAACAGAAAACAAACAAATAAAACTTATAAAATGTGAGTTTTAACCATTTTTGTTTTGGGGCTTCCTGGGCTCCCTTTGGATAGGCCTTTGCTAGAATGGAAGTAATCAGCTTCGTAGGAAGAGACCCCACTAGCTCCAACTCACCCTGTATGCAGACGAGCTTCCCGAAGTGTGTGTAGAGGTGGCAACTCGGTGCTCAGACACTACCCGCCTCCTTGGTCTGGCGGCGGCAGGGGCTGTAAGGATGGCTCCGCTAGAGCCCAGGGTTCCAAGGAGACACAGTCCGCTTTTGGTGTCTGGCCAGCATGCTGCCCACTAGACAGTGTACATCACTTTTTGTTCAGAAGCTGACATTTGAAAAACAAAATATCTAGGGCACCTTGGGGCCAGTATTTCGAATTGGCTGGAATACTGGCTTCTTACAAGCAAGAATGCTCAAAATGACCCATCATTTCTGATATTATTGCAGCAACCATTTGTGCTCCAGCTATAGAAAAGAAGCTGAAAATATTTTCCTCATTCACTATGTTAAGGGAATGAACACATGTCTCGGAAACAGCAGACCTGTAAAGTCTGCTTGCCTCTCCCTCCCCATCTCCCGCCCCTCTTTCTTCCGTGCCACCCTCTTCTCTGTTTTTGTGTTTTTAGGGCCCCATCTGCGGCATATGGAGGTTCCCAGGCTCGGGGTCGAATCAGAGCTGCAGCTGCCGCCTGCATCACAGCCACAGCAACACGGGATCCTTAACCCATTGAGTGAGGCCAGGAGTTGAACCTGCCTCCTCATGGAACGTCAGGTTCATTACCACTGAGCCATAGTGGGAACTCTCCTCTCTATTTTCCGTCTAGTCATTCTCCTTCAATTTGTTTCTTCCTTTTTATTTTTCTTTTTAAAGGAGAGCTAAGGGTGAAGATAGACTTTTCCCTAAGTTGCTGTTCATTCTCGTTGTGAAAGAGAGCATGGTGTCTTTTGGTGATGAGAGAAGGTGCCAGTCTTATTTGACTACCTGTTGCTCACAGACGCTTGACAGGTGCTTTTAAACTTGGTATCATATAGTGGTAAAGACGAAAGGTCAGCCTTAAGGGGTTAGGACTGCTCTGTTCTTGAGGAGAAAGATGGGACCCCTGGCCTCTCCTAGATAAAGAGCTCATCACTTGGTAGGAAGATCACCTCTGCGGATTGACTTGAGCTGGACATTGCCTTCGAAAGCTGTTTCTGAAGTCAGTCTGTCCTGTGGAATTAGATACATCTGCAGGAGAGGGGAGTGACTTGTTTCTCCTTGGGAAAAAATTGAGCCACAGACATCACGAGTTTCGTAGTGGTGCGTTAGCTGAATTATCAACCTTAACTCAGTGCATTGCTCCCTTCAGGATGGTCCACTTACGGGGGTCAGATTCCTCCCTCCTTGAACTTCGTTGTGAGAAACAGCCTCTGACTGTTTTGGGCATCTCATACAGTTTATTGACTGCTGTGTGGAAGGTGAAGAGCAGACTGGCTGCCCGGGTACAGAGGCCGTAAGTCGTGGTTTATCCTCCTGCTTGTGCAGCTGACTGTCCAGCAGCACGAGAGTGTATCACAACCAAGACGGCCAGCCTGGGAAAAGATCAGAATTCAAAGTCCAGTTTCTACTAAATGTGTAATTGCTTTTGCAGTGCTGTAAAGCCAAAACGTCTAAAGGTGAAGCATCTGAAGTCGAGGAACGTCCGTAGCATGATTTTCATCAGAACCATTGTGTCCTTAGAAGATTAGGAGGAAGTCCTCTCTGTGTTTGGCCCTGACATTGGAACTTTCCTGTTGTTGGACAGTCCTGGGCCATCTCCTTGCTCATCCCAACTCAAGCTCCGTAGCTGGTCCCGAAGGCTCCGGATCATAAACTCCTAAATGTCAAGAATGCGGTACCTTCGAAGTTCTTTGAGGTCCTAGTGAAACGCTTTTAATCCAACAGGCAGTCAGAAAATACGTGTTGTCCGAGGGCCATCCCAGAGGTCGCTAAGCTTCGCCTCCCCAAGTGCCTTAGCTTCCCAGGGATGCTGCAACCAAATCCCACAAACTGGGTGACCTGAAACAGGAGAACTGTGTTGTCAGAGAGAGTTCTGGAGGCTGGCAGCCCGAGCATGGCCACAGGGGTCTGAGACGCTGGCTGGAACCCTCCCTGGCCCTCCGTAGCTTCCTAGCCCTCGTGGTTGGCAGCCCTTGGGAGTTTTTGGCTTGTCGGTGCATCTCTCCTGTGGCATCACATGGCCTCGTGTCTTGCCTCTGACGTGTTCAACCCCTGGGTATCTTGATCTGTCTGGGTATAGCATCTGCTCCGGGTTAGGAGAGGGGAGACTGTTTCTAAGGGGTGACTAGAGAAAGGCTGTTACGAGAAGGAAGGAATGTTTGCAGATGCATCGTCGCGAGAGGCTTTTAAGCCTGCCCATTTCCAAATTAGGGGCTCAGAGGGGAGGCAGGCGTCGGGAGAAATTCCATTTCTAAACATTTGCAAAATGGTGCGTCTTCCGTGTAGCTTATTTGAAAGCGCTTTCGGGACTGAGGGATGGTTGCTGCTGTCCATGTGAATTTACTGTGTTAGACTCTCAGGCAGACCAGTTCTCCGGTAGGATAGGACCATCCTCGGTGATACTTCGAAAAGTAGTCAGAGACCTTTTCTGAGGAATAATTTAATGATGAATTTCGGGTAATGATTAACTCGAGTTTGGAGGAAGAACGCCTCCCGTGGTCGAGCTTTTCCCTAACTGTTGCTTGTCGGTGCTCTTTGTCTGTGGGATTAAGGTAAGGATTTGTAGCCCGAATTTTATTTCCTTTCTTTCTCCCCTCCGGCCTCCCCACATCTGATTGATCAGAGGAAAGTTGCAGACGTAGAAAAGAGAAGCTATATAGGGATTTTACTGCCTTATAATCGCCTTTGTGGTTCTATTGTGTGATGGAAAGCCGGGTATTTTTAGGTCATATGGGTGATGGAATGTGATCATTGCGGAGACTCTAGAAATATTTTTTGATTTGGACAGTTGTTAGTGACCGAATAAATGTTAAGTCTCCTTGAAAACAGGACTGTGGAAAATGGGCAACATGAGCCACTGTCCCGCGCCCCCTCCTGGCGGTGAAAGGAGGCATTTGAAGGTCAGCGCTACCGAGGCGTCTGCCTTATGAAATATCAACCTAATTATAAAATAATTGTAGTTGATAAAGTGGGTATGCAGCTCCTTAGGGAAAAAAAGACCCACTTCTCTGCCGCTTGCCCAGGGCAATACGAAAATTTAACTCACCTCTTTTTAATTCCCTCTGTCTTGTGGCTAATTCAGTCAGCAAAGGTCTCAGGACTTCGGAACTCTAATGGACAGTCGTGACCTTGGTTCCTGCGCCATTAAAATTGCCCCCTGGCCTAGGTTGGAAGAAAGTCTGCCTGAGGGGCCAAATTTTGGTTTAGGGAGATAGGTGGTTGTATCTTTTGGAAAAATATACAGCACTTGGCAGCTTTGTGACATTAGCTGAGTTCTAAAGAGTAGTCTAAGAGCCTTCATATTTTAGGTCCTTTCTGGTGATGTGTAAACGTTTTCTTCAGGAGTCAATATGCTGAAGTGGAAGCGCGTGCCCTGCAGTTGAGGGGTCTTGGTTTTAAACCATGGCTCTGCCACTCTCAGGCTGGGCACTCGTGGGTTAGCAACCTACCTCCGTTCATGTCAGTTTCCTTGTCTAGAAAATGATGAAAACATGTCCTTCATAGAGTTGTTTGATGAAAAAGTGAGGCAGCCTATGTTAGACCCTCAATAAATGCCTCAATAAATGCTATAGTTACATAGTTATTATATAACGTGACAATTATGACATGAAGGTAAGATATAATACATTATATATTATAATTATTTTTCTATTACTATGTATTTAATGAAATACCGCGTATGTGTATCGGGTCCGTATGTTAAATGTAAAAATGTGAACCTTTTCACCCCCTCCAGTCGTGTCTTTCTGGTGGTTAAGAAGGCAGATTCCATAAGATGCGTTTGTAATTCCATTTTTATGACACAGTGTCTTGTCTGACATTATTAGTTTACAGAGCTGGCCTCTTCTATTTATTAATAAGCTCCTTGAATCATTACCTAATATATCTTTGAAGTCTGCACAGTTCTTTAGCTATTACGTACACTAAATAAAGCCTTGGCCTTCTGGAATTTCACAGGTAAAAGGGAATGAAGAATTTATCTACTTTTCACTGTGCAGATTATGAAATTTAAGATCGGGGAAGTAACATGATTTGTCTCAGGTCACACAGGTTGAATTCAGGTCTTTATGTCTTTGTCTTTCTGTGGTGTGTGTGTATGTCTCTCTCTTAAAATAAACGTGTTCCGTCTTACGTTTGTGGTTCAGTTGTGTGAGTGCCCAGTGTCGTGATTACTCTTTGGCATCTGCAGGTGATTCGAGGGTGTTTGTCACCCACCATCAGCAGATGACTAGATTTCTTTTTCCCTTCAACTTTAATTTAGCTTTTGGAGCCCCGGGAAGGAGAAGATTGGGCGCTTGGTATGGCCTGCTCAGAGGGTAGTTTGTTCTGTTCTTGGTTTGATCCTGACTGAAATTCTACGCTGATGAAAACCCAGAATTTGATGCTCGGTGGCAGCGCTGTCCAATAAGAGCCTTCATCACGAAGGCGTGGTCGATATGCGTCCTGTCCAGTGTAGTAGCCACTAGCCCCGGGGGCAGTAGAACACTTGACATGTGGTTAATGTGACATGTGGTTAATGTGCATTTCAAATTATATTTAATTTTAATTCCCCGTAATTTAAGTTTAAACAGTCCCCTGTGGCTAGTGGCTCTTGTATCTGATAGCACAGTGATTATGGAATAAAGACCTTTGGAAAAACAGCATTAAACCCAAGAGAGGAGAGAAGAGGAGACGCTGCCCTTAGCTTGACACTTAGCAAACAGCGCTTGCAACCAAGTAGGACCCAGTGAACATTTTTTTAAAAATAATAAATGTGGGTTTTAAAGGAGGACCACGACATGCTAAGGAGATACTAGGAAATACTGTGATAGAGGACACCAAAGGTTTATTTATTTTTTGATTTATTTTCATCCTGTGGAAGCTTTCAGTGCTCTGCAGAGGTCGCCCCTCCAAAGGTCAGATGATAGAGGTCATCCTTCAGTAAGACTGGAGCCTGCCTGTACCACGAGTTTCTCAGGAAATGTACTTGCAGCATCTCGGGTGATTTGCTGATGCTGAGAGTATTCCAGCGTATCTCATGGCATCTCAGAGATGCATCGTTGCCATTCCAGCTCCTAACAAGACGGAGGGCAATCCAGACACTCTGGGTGAAAGGGATTTAAAGTGGTTAGAAGCCTTGTTGAGAACTTAAAATTGGGCTATAAAGGAATCTTTCCTTTTTTTTTTTTTTAATTTTAAACTCACTTCTCTTTCATACGTCTCAGAACCTTGAAAGGAAGGTAGTAAGTAGTCTAGGTGAGGTAGTAATTAATGATGGAGCGACAGAATCTCCAAGTCAGAAGGACTGGATGGGAATTCCTGCTGTGCCCCGATTGGCTTCATGAGTTTGGGCAAGTTTGTTAATTCCCCTAGAGACTACTTTATTTATTTATTTTTATTTTTATTTTTTGCATTTTAGGGCCGAGTCCGAGGCATGTGGAAATTCTCAGGCTAGGGGTCGAATTGGAGCTGTAGCTGCTGGCCGACACCACAGCCACAGCAACGTGGGATCCGAGCCACATCTGTGACCTACACCACAGCTCACGGCGATGCCGGATCCTTAACCCACTGATCGGGGCCAGGGATTGAACCTGAGTTCCCGTGGACACTACTGCGGTTCATTAACCGCTGAGCCACAGCAGACCTCCCTAGAGACTACTTTATCGAAGCGTTGAAAAGATGAAGTTTAGGTGAAAGTGTTTCAGAGTGATTGACATGTAATAGTGACATGTAATAGTTCCTTGCAAAACTCCCTGACAGGTGTTCCCTGCTTGCTGAGGGTCCTGAGGGTGTGGGTCATTTGGAAGCCCCGTCGTCAGGCTCTCCCCCGTCTGGTCGTTGCTGGATGCTTAGAACAATATAAATCTATGTGACCTTTGGCCCCACAAGGCTTTTGAATGTCAGGTAAACTGGGTCCGTAGAAAGTGTTTTTCTAGGATAGAAATCTTGGGAAAATTTTCACCCTTAGTATTTAAGATGATGCATATACCAAAGCATTTTGAAGAACCTTAGGTACCACATAGAACGTATTCTTAGTAATATATATATTTTTTGTCTTTTTAGGGCCACACCTGCAGCACATGGAAGTTCCCAGGCTACAGTCTAATTGGAGCTGCAGATGCCAGCCTACAGCACAGCCCCAGTAACGCAGGATCCCAGCCACATCTGCGACCTACACCACAGCTCATGGCTTTGCCGGATCCTTAACCCACTGAGTAAGGCCAGGGATCAAACCCTGGACCTCATGGATACTAGTTGGGCTTGTTACCACTGAGCCACGGTAGGAACTCCTCCTGCTGAAGTTTTTAAAATGCATTTCCTCTGGAAATTCCTGCCATTTGTCACTTGCACTAAGTTTTATTTTTAGCATTTTGGGTTGTGGCTTTTGGTTTATTGTTAATTGGAATTGCTGTCGTTTATTGCATGCTTACCTTGTGTCAGGGCCTTTTTGTATATCACCTTAAACTACTGTTGCATTTGGTTATCAGCATCCTGATTTTTAGTAGAAAAGCTAAAACCACTCAAGATGGCTCAGGGGTTAGCGGCAGAGCTGCTGAGCTCCATAAGAGTGGAAACTCCTGTCTTTCACTGCTGTGTTCCCAGCACCTAGAAAAGTGCCAAGGTAGGTGTTTCTGAATATTGAGTGCCTGAGTAGCATGGGTCAGTGGATGAATGAATGAATGAATGAATGCTTGATCCAGAGACCCCATTCTAGCCTCTTCACTGTGGTGCTTCTGTATAAAGTAGTGCATGGACAGCACACTCAGAATTCAGGTTTGCTCATCACGCATGCATTGTGTCCTAGCTGTGACTGAGCCTGTGGTAGGGATGGAGTTGTGGACTAGACAGGATCTGCGCCCTCAATGAGCTTATGTTACAGCGGTGAGGACAGACAACTTAGTGTAGAGTGATCGCTGCCTTGAAAAGGGAAGAACTGGGTCCAGCCGCTGACACTACCTTTCTGCTTTCTGTCCCTGTGAATTTCACTGCTCCTGCTACCTTGTGTAAGTGGAATTATGCAATATTGGCCCTTTTGTGACTGGCTTATTTCAGTGTCCTCAAGGTTCATCCATGTCATGGAATTTTAAAGCTGAAAACGACTCCATTGTCTGTATATACCCCATTTTATCCTTTCATACATTGATGGGCATTCGGTTGCTCCTTTCACCTTTGGCTAATACTGCTGCAGTGAGCATTAGTATATAAATATCTGTTGGAGTCCTTGCTTTTAGTTCCCACAGTTGGAATTGCTGATTATATAGTTATTGTATTTTTATCTTCCATAGTGGCTGCACTATTTTGCATTCTCGCCAGTAGTGCGCAAAGGCGACACCTTGCCCACATTCTCACCCACGCTTGTGATTTTTGAAACTAGGCATCCTAATGGGTAAAGCAGTAGTGTCTCCTTGAGGTTTTGATTGGCATTTCCCTAATAGTCGAGCATCTTTCCCTGTGCTTATCGGCCATTTGCAGGTCTTCTTTGGAGAATTCATGAACTTTAAAGACAGATTAGATTATACTGTTAGGAGTGGTTTGATCCATCAAGTATTCTGTTTAACTAAAAATCCGTTGTTTTTGTTTGGATGTCTGAGCTGGCTTTTTAATAATGGGAAAGTTTTTAACACCTTTCTACCCTTAGCTTCTAGGTCTGCTGTTAGGGCGAAACCTCCATAATTGACTCTTTGGGGTGACGGTAGTGATGGAGCTTAATGAATAAAACATGTAAAAATGATAGCACATTTAAAAATAAATCCACTTTTATTTGTTTTGAATCTGTGAAATAACTGCTTTTGCAGCTGTTGGGATGGGGGCAGGCAGCCCACAGCTTGTAAAGAATCTTGTAAAGCTTTCAAAGATTTAAAGGCTCTCCCAGACTCTCTCAAATTAGAGGAGTTATTGTCTGCCTTTGACTTTTCTTTAGTCTCGCTGCCCTTTTATTCCCAGTGCATTTAGTTTGGACCATGTTAGTGAAGATACAGCACTGACTGTTTTCTGAAGGTGAGAATAGAGATATAACTGATGCTAACCAGGAAAGTTACTATTCATTTAGATCAGTGTAGAAAGATAATTTCAAATGAATTTATCCATTCATCTTAAATCTTGTTTTTGTGCAGTCATATATGCTTTTCATAACATTCCTTTGAACTGATGTGAGCTGTTCAGCTGATTCGAAGATGTCGTTTAGGCTGGGACTTCAGTGGCTTCAGTTGGAAGAGTTTATCGTTTGGAGGTGTGTTCCAGCTTTCCCTATTGTTTCCTTACTCTGGAAGTTTGTTAGAAACTAGTTAACTTCCTTGGACCCGATTGATTTGTTTGACTCCACGCTTAGCATCCCTTTATAAAAGTGTGGTGATCCCTTCTGTCCTGGGTACCTCTTCGCCGCCTCTGTGCTCATAGCGCCCTCGTCCTCACCCAGGCACGTGGCTGCTAGCAGAAAGCTTCCATTGCCCAGGCTCCGGGCAGCTGGGCATGGGCTTGTGATATATTCTGGCCGATGAGGTGGAAACAGGAGAGGTGCATGGAGGATCTAGGAAGGGCTCTAGAGAAAGGGGAGGATGCACCTTTCTTTTTTCCTTTTCTTACGCTGGCTGCCGGGAAGGCGGTCCCATTGGCAAGGAGGGGGAAGGTGAGAGTCCTGATGGCAAAACAACAGAGGGAATGAACCTGGGCCCCCGATGATTCTAGAGTCGTGTACAAACCTGACCTGCCTACACAGTTGTGTGTTCGAGAAAAATTAACGATGTCTTCTGTTTTTTTTAAGATTAAATTATTTATTTATTTATTTTTTATTTTATATAATTTTTTTTTATTTTCCCACTGTACAGCAAGGGGGTCAGGTTATCCTTACATGTATACATTACAATTACATTTTTTCCCCCACCCTTTGTTCTGTTGCAACATGAGTATCTAGACAAAGTTCTCAATGCTATTCAGCAGGATCTCCTTGTAAATCTAAGTTGTGTCTGATAAGCCCAAGCTCCCGATCCCTCCCACTCCCTCCCCCTCCCATCAGGCAGCCACAAGTCTCTTCTCCAAGTCCATGATTTTCTTTTCTGAGGAGATGTTCATTTGTGCTGGATATTAGATTCCAGTTATAAGTGATATCATATGGTATTTGTCTTTGTCTTTCTGGCTCATTTCACTCAGGATGAGATTCTCTAGTTCCATCCATGTTGCTGCAAATGGCATTATGTCATCCTTTTTTATGGCTGAGTAGTATTCCATTGTGTATATATACCACATCTTCCGAATCCAGTCATCTGCCGATGGACATTTGGGTTGTTTCCATGTCCTGGCTATTGTGAAGAGTGCTGCAATGAACATGCGGGTGCACGTGTCTAAGATTAAATTTTTTAGAGCAGTTTTAGGTTTACAGCGAAATTGAGAGGACGGAACAGAGATTTCCCTTATACCCCTTATCCTGCTTAACCTGCCCTGTGTGTGACTCACCGCGTGGTACATTTTTACCAAGGCTGGACTGTACCGATAAATCATAATCGCCCCAAATTCATAGTTTGCCTGAGGGTTCACCATGTTGTATCTTCTTGGTTTGAACAAATAAATATAGTCATCATTGTAATATCATGCAGAATATTTTTATTGCCTTCTTTATGTCTTCTTTAAGATAATGATGTTTTGGGTTTTCTATCGCTTGTGACCAAACCACAGTCTAACCAACTTCACGACTACTTCCAAACCTTTAAACTGTAAGGTAAGTTATAGGGCTCAGGTTTTATTTGAAATGCACATTTCTTGTGTTATTTTAAAAGCAATCTGTTTGCTTTCTAGGACTAAATCTAGTTTCTTTTAAACAATATAATTGAGAAATTTTGGTACATTATAATGTTATATATATCGTTCCATTTAATTTAGTCAGTATTTATTACACAATTGTTTCATGCAAGGTAATTTGCCAGATGTGTCAGAGGATAAAGAATCAGTGGTAACAGTAATATCTTCCTTATCGGAGCACTTTACAATGCCAAGATTGGAAGATCCACAGATTTACAAGTCATTTCATGTGTGTGTGTGTGTGTGTGTAAAACCTCATGAAATTGGAGGTGCAAAATTCTTGTTTTCAGGTAAGGAAACCAAGACCTCGAAAGGTTATTGCCCATAAGAACATAAAAAGCATGTTTTGTTTTACTGTCAATTACGCTGGGTGTAAGAGGAAAAACTTTAAACATATTTGAATTTAAATTTCTTTACTGTAGAAATTAGTTATTCATGTGACAGATTTTAGAGCTGAAGATGCTCTCCTTGCAGTGTCTTTGCTTTGCTTGTAAATTTAGCTGATTTGAAAATGGAATCATTTTACATAATAAAACATAGGCTACTTTAAGTTGTGGAGATAGGACAGGGCTGCCTAAATTTATGTGAATGCTATATTTACACCCTCTTCTATGTCTAGAAGCATTTTGTTGAGCATCTTTTTGAAAAGTAGCTGAATTACCCTTTTTTGGTAGCATCTTTTTGGGTTGGGAATTGTACATTCTTAACCATGCAGATGAGGTGCTGAGTTGAATTTTAACAAAGAGAGTCAAATAAGTGCAATGCAAACAATTTATTTACACCATTTATCCCATCAATCTGTGGTGCCCGAATATATCAGAAACATTCACACAACAAAGCAAAATACAGACATTTCTGCTGTAGCATGAATGCATTCCTTTAAAAAAAAAAGCCCCACACTTTGCAAAATTATACGCTAAAAAAAAATTGGCATTTTGAAGAAAATAGCATTGGAAGAGATCACGCAAAGTGTTTTAACGACCCCGAATATTTAATATTAGAATTAAGCCATAACCAAAACAAGCTTATTAAAAATTCTAGCACAGCTATAGCTAACTTCCCTATATGTAAAGAAATAACACAGTAAGGCAAGACTTTACCTTTAGAAAGTGAAGGAATAGGTAGATTGATGGAAGCGTGTGTAAGGAGGTACTAGGTCTGCCTAATTATGGGAATAAGGGCAGAGGGACCCGCCAGCGTTTACAGGTGGAGGAGCAGGGACAGGCTTACCATGAAATGGTTCTGGCTCCTTAGCTAGCGTGGGTTTGTTTTGTACAAAGATCTGAGAAACGTGCCCTAACCCCTTTTGAAGCGCAGCGTTTAGCCAGATTGAGCCAAGGGGGGGCGTGGGTCATGAGAGCAGGGCTGCGCTCCTCGTATTTGCTGTGCCACCTGCACGTGTCCTCACTGTTTAGCTGCTCTGTTTTGGTGGCACAGACTATAATGTGCGAAGGAAACCTGCGCAGGGACCGCTGGGCTTCCGCCGGTGGTCTGACGAAATTCCCTGCCTTACGATGGGCTACTGCGCGGAGTGGAAATACACCGAGCGAGCGGAACACGCGGCATCAAAGGATTCTTGGGCTCCTCGCTATGGGGCTGGGGAAGCCCTGCCCAGCCGAGGTGGGAAAAGAAGGAGTTTGTTTGAACTCAGGGGTGGTTGGTGCACAGGAAGCGGGGAGGGGAGGCAGGTGGAGGGGGGCAGGCAGGGAGGTGAATGTCGTGAAAATCCCCGTTTGTTTGCCAAGTTTGATTTGATTTGATTGGGGTCACCGTCCTGTGAGCTGGGTACCGTTCTACGGAGGAGGAAAATGAGGCGCATAGAAGATAAACCTTTGCTAAGATCACGCAGAGAGAAAATCCTCCTGGGTGTACTATGGGCTGTGGAGCCCGTGTGTTGAAGGCTGTGGGCTTTGTGGACTTAGGGAGTCTTTTAAGCTCCCGGAGCCTCTCTTTTTCCCATCTGTAGGGGCGGGAAGAACAGCCCCTTCAGAGGATGTATGTATGATGACACACGTACAAGCGCTTTGCAAACGCTTAAACATTATGCAGGCAACACAGTGCCTCGTTTTCCCACCACAAAACTTGCAGCTCTTTCCATTAAAAATGATTATACATGTAAGTGGTTTTTGGGATGAGGGAGGCTCAGGAGTCTATAGAGTCACAAGTTAAACAAGAGGGAGAGGAAGGTCTTTGGGATGTTTGGTTCCAAAGCAAAATGTGTCAGCTTGTGAAGAAAACTGAAGGAGGAACCGTTGATTCCAGCCGCGGACACTACGGAAAATCAACCTCCAAACCAAACAGGTGGCTTTTCAGTGCCACTTGTCTGGGGGGCTTGGCAGAAGCAGTAATATTCTTGCCGGTATCTCTGTGCTTCAGTGATCACCTGGTGGGTTGTTCCCACTTCCCTCCCCTTTTTCCTGAACAATTGTATAACCAAGTATGTGGAAGGATTAAGACTGTGTGGTGGGAGCACGCTCTGTAAATGTGCTTTATAGGCTGCGGAAAGCGGTGTGGTTTTGAAGGGGAAGTTTGTGCGAAAGGAAGTCTTGTGGTGCCTCCACGTTCGATGCTGTAGCACTTTGCTTTCCTACTTCTCCCAGCCCAAGTGGCTCCGCAGCTAAGCTGATAAGCCTTCTAAATGTTCTGGTCTCTCCACTCCTTAGATAATTCGGGAAATGCCAGGCCTACCTAGGCAAACGGGGGTAAGGATCTTGCTTCTAGAACATACTCTTGATTAGCAAGGGCGGGTGCTAAAGACCATAATCAACCATAATCCCACTGTTCTAAGATGACAACTGTGAAATATTTGGTTAGTTCTTATATGATGTGTGTGGGTGTATATCGATTTGCGTAAATGTAAACATCCACCTAGAAGTGGTGCCCTGGTGCCCGCTGAGACCCTGTACCCGGCTCTCCAGTTCCACGTTCAGTGCTGGCAGGTGGGCAGATTGAAACCAGCCGTGGTGGGGATTGGAAAACGCTGTACGTCAGGGCCCTTCCATCTTCTTCTTCCTTCTCAAATGTAAAACATTTACCAGCTTGTCACCGTGTGTCTGTGTGTGGGTTTGCCCACGTGCACACATGCATACACATACACGCGTATTTATTTATTTATTTATTTATTTATTTATTTATTTATCTTTTGGGATCTTTAAGAAGAGGCTCACAACAACTATGGAGAACAGTATGGAGGTACCTTAGAAAACTATGCATAGAACTGCCATATGATCCAGCAGTCCCACTCTTGGGCATATATCTGGACGAAACCTTCCTTAAAAAAGACACATGCACCCGCATGTTCATTGCAGCACTATTCACAATAGCCAAGACATGGAAACACCCCACATGTCTATCAGATGATTGGATTAGGAAGATGTGGTATAAATACACAATGAAATACTACTTAGGCATAAAAAAGAACAAAAGAATGCCATTTGCAGCAACATGGATGGAACTGGAGACTCATACTGAGTGAATAAGTCAGAAAGAGAAAGACAAATTCCATATGATATCACTTATATCTGGAATCTAATATATGGCACAAATGAACCTTTCCACAGAAAAGAAACTCATGGACTTGGAGAATAGACTTGTGGTTGCCAAGGGGGAACGGGAGGGGGTGGGATGGACTGGGAGCTTGGGGTTGATAGATGCAGACTGTTGCCTTTGGCATGGATTAGCAATGAGATCCTGCTGTGTAGCACTGGGAACTGTGTCTGGTCATTTATGACGGAGCATGATAATGTGAGAAAAAAGACTGTATGCATGTATGTGTAACTGGGTCACCTTGCTGGACAGTAGAAAATTGACAGAACGCTGTAAACCAGCTATAATGGAAAAAAAATAAAAATAATTATATAAAAAAAAAGAAAAAGAAAAAGAAGAGGCTCTGGTTTTGGTTTCCCTTTGTGTCCCTAGAGAAGCTAACATACCACCTGGCAGATTTAGTGACTATTTAATAACTGGCAAATTAAAGACTGAGTTAGAATGGTAGTTGAAATTTTTACAGCAGACTCATTGTGTTTGTTGCTAATATTTAATTAAAAAGTAGTTCCACAAACTAAGATGGCTGTTTTGCAGTTGGCTGCGTAAGTTGTTCAGTTAATAGCAGTGGCATTGGCTCCAACCCCAGGAGGGTTTAAATAGTCATTTGAGCCCCCACAGAGTAGAAGGTACATTGGACTGATCTGAAGTTCGTGGTCCTGACTTTGCTCATCATTCCCAGCCAGTTGGTTTGGACAGTTGGTCTTCATTCTTCCGTTTGTGAAATGTGCATGTGTTTGTGCGTGTGGGTGGGGAATAGGTGATGTAAAGATGCTTTCCAAGCGGTGCTACGGTTTCAAGATAGGATTCAAGGTGCCAGAATAACTTCTCATGCCTCCCAGAAGCCCAAGAGATGTAATCCGTCTCCCAGAGTTACAGCCCACCCCCTAAAAGTGGGCTCAGTCGTTCCTTTCTTGCTGTACTGCTTCATGTTATTTGGCTTAGCTCTACTTATTAGTGTGGAGATTGGAATAATCAATGTGCAGGAAATTAATTGTCTCGTGGATATTATTTTTGATTGTTAGGAACATTAGACCGACAAAACCCAGTGCCCCTGCCTGCTGATTGTTAATGACTCCTAATATAACGTAATTTAATAAAGCTTGTGGAAATAAATGTTTGCTTTCTTTTGTAGTTGCATGGATTAGTCTTTGCATAAATCAACTGATGATTCTTAAAGTGATTTTATAGCTGGAACTTCTGATAGAGACTTTTGCCAAGATATGGCCTTTTTCATTGCAGGTTCCTCTTTTATAAAAATGCAGAATGGTCATAGTAGTCAAAGGAAACTGAAACATCCACAGACATTTTATGCTACTTTTTTTTTTTTTTTTTGTCTTTTTGCTATTTCCTGGGCTGCTCCTGCGGCATATGGAGGTTCCCAGGCTAGGGGTTGAATCGGAGCTGTAGCCACTGGCCTACGCCAGAGCCACAGCAACTCGGGATCCGAGCCGCATCTGCAACCTATACCACAGCTCACGGCAGTGCCGGATCGTTAACCCACTGAGCCAGGGCAGGGACCGAACCCTCAACCTCGTGGTTCCCAGGCGGATTCGTTAACCACTGCGCCACGATGGGAACGCCATTATGCTACTTTTAAAAAACTCCTTTAGGGAAGGAAATTTTGTCGGTTGAATGGGTGCTCCTGTTTGGGAGAAGTGCTCGGTTTGCTCCTCTGACTATGTTGCCTGCAAGATTCAAAAGAACTTTCTAATAGCCATTCAGTTGCAGAATGAGTCCCTTCAGGATAGGGATTTTTTTGTTCTTTTTAGGGCTGTACCCGTGGCATTTGGAGGTTCCCAGGCTAGGGGTCTAATTGGAGGTATAGCTGCTGGCCTACACCACAGCTCACAGCAACGCTGGATCCTTAACCCACTAAGCAAGGACAGGGGGGAACCTGAGTCCTCATGGATACTAGTCGGGTTCCTTATCGCTGAGCTGCAACGGGAACTCTCAGGAAGAAGATTTAAAATTCCTCAATTAACCATCATCTTCATAATGTCACTCTAGAAGCTGAGAATTCCCACATGCTTTTACTTTTCTCATCCATCATCTGCTGATTCTCCATGGTTTTATTTCTGGTTTACCCTTTTTTTTTTGAAGGGGATGAAGTCCTTTTTGATCTTATATCACACTGACTTTCTCCACCAGTAGAATTCTGAGCAAGTTTGTTTGGGGTTATGGCTTTTGTTTTGTTCCTGGTGAAGGCAAGGACTCGTCTTATTGCAGAAAGAATCCAGAAATGCGACAGGGAGCTCAAGAAAATAAAGCAAGTATGTGTTTAGGCGGCAGAGTGCCCTGGAAGGGAGAGTGGGCACATAAGCAAATTGCTGCCTTGAGTTCTTTGGCGGGCTGGCCTTGGGGGCACGCAATGAGGGGCAGAGTAGCCTTGGGGAGGGAGGGTGTGGCGGTCGTATTCTTTGCTTTTCATCCCAGCTCCGCTTTCCCAAGGGGATGGATTTTTGTCCTTATTTAGCCTTGATTGGAAGTCTCATGGTGTTGGTGCATCATTCGAACTTCTTATCTTCGGGACTAATTTTATCGTAATGAGAACAAAATCTTACATGTGGAGGGGCAATTTCCACCTTTTCCTACTTTTCTTTGTCTGTGTCCAGGACACTTATCACCCCGAAGTGTGTGGTCTCCTATTAGTCTGGAGGTTCCTGCTTTTGTCTCCCCAGAGACCACCCCACCCCTAGCCGTTTATAAGATCCATGGTTTCCCGCCATCCAGCCCCGACCACCTTTCCATGCTTCTGTCCAGCTACCTGCCTGCTTTCACGGCTTTGCTTAAACATTACAGAACCAAACGGTGTTCATGTAACTATCACGTTGGAATTGTTATTTATGTGAAACTTTCCCAGAAGCTTGTTAACATAGAGAAATTCCAAGGACTATTTTTTTCTATTAAGAAGGTGAGAAAACTAAGATGAAAAATAAGTAGAACAGGGGTTCCTGTTGTGGCGCAGCAGAAACGAACCCGACTGGTACCCATGAGGTTGCAGGTTCCATCCCTGGCCTCGCTCCGCGGGTTAAGGATCTGGCGTTGCCGTGAGCTGTGGTGTGGGTTGCAGATGCAGCTCAGATCCCGCATTGTGTGGCTGTGGTGTAGGCTGGCAGCTGCAGCTCCGATTTGACCCCTAGCCTGGGAACCTCCATATGCCAAGAGTGCGGCCCTAAAAAGCCATACACAGGAAACAAAAGAACATTTTTTGTGCCAGTAAATCTAAAACTCAAAATGGGCTTTTGATCTTGCTAATCGTACTACCTATGCGAATCATTTTGATATTCTTACAAAAATAAGAAAAGACAATATATTTCTTTAAGTCATTGTTAATTTATCGAGGCGGAAGGAGTCACACCAATCTTAGTAAAAGGTCGCTAGAGCCTAACATTTAGGCAGTGTTTTGAACTTTACAGAGGGCTTTTGGACATCCTGTTTCTTTTTTTTTTTTTTTGTGGTTTCTTATTTTATTTTTTTTCATCCTGTTTCTTTTTAATCCTCATGGTTGTGAACTGGAGTTTGGCACTTGCCGTCATTCAGCCTCTCCACGGAGGAGAACGTGAGCCCCTGCAGCTGCCCACCCGCAGCGCCCCCTGAGCAGAGGGGTGCAGACCGGGGTGAGGTCCTCTGTGCTCTGGGAAAACCGGGGGATCGGGTCTTCAGAGAGTTAGATATTTTCAGGAGAAGGTTTTATGAGCCTGATTCTTGCATCTCCTCATATCTAGAAAGACATTAAAATCCTTCATGGTGATGTCTGCTCCTTGGTGGTGATGTAATGACCTTGCCAAGATCAGCAACAAACTTGTGTAAAGTGTGTGTGTGTGTGTGTGTGTGTGTGTGTTTGCGCGCACGCCGCGCGTTGTAAACGTTGTGCCCGGCTGCACGCACTCCTTGTCACCTTGAGCACATCCTGATGCTCCCCCTTTTCCTCCTTGGGTGGGATTTCAGAGCCCGGTCCGTCTGTAGTTAAGGATAAGGTAGTTAAGGGTAAGGAATGTCACGGTCATCTGTGTGAATCAGTCACCTCCGGGGGTGAGAACCGGTGGTCCTGCAGGCGGTGAAGCCGGGATGCTGGCCCTGAGAGCTGCCCTGCACATCAGCGGGAGGCGTTCAGTGAGCCCAGGCCTCTTCTGTTCCTGCTCCCGCCCTTTGTTCGAACCCCCTGTGTATCTTAGCTCCTCTCTCCCCGCCTCCGAGCCGTTTCTAGGGCTACTTGAGGTGTCCTCTCCCGGCTTGCGTCCTAATTTCGCCCCAGATAAAACCTAACTCTCAACTTTCGGGCTGTGCATGTTTTTTAAGTCGACACGCTTATCGGGTGGGAATCACTGTCTTTGAGCACAGGGCGGATGAGAAGCCTCAGTCCTCCTTGTCAGGGGTGGGGACAGGAGGGCGGATCCCCCCGCTTTCCTGGCGCCCCCGGCGGGTCTCGTTCTCCACAACCTGCATCTTGCCTTTGCCGCCCTGTCCCCGTTGTGAAAACACCTGTTTTAATGGCCTCAGCGTGAGACTGGGAGGCTCCAGGGAGGCTCTCCCGTCACCGCTAAACTACTCTGGGCAGATTCTCACGTGGGAAGAGACAGATTTTGTGGCGCTGCTGTCACCGCAGTCATCGTGTCTCGCCGACGAGCGTCTCCTGCCCACCCCGGAGCTGCAGTGGCCCCGCTCGGGGCAAAGCGGGGGGGCAGAGCCGTGTCTCCCTGGTTGTCGCCTTGCGAAGCACCGGGTCTGCCTCTCTGTGGATCTGCTTTGGGGCCTCTTTCTACCTTTCAGCTGTGAATTTCCTCGCTGCGAGAGCGTCTTCCATACAAAGTCAGACAGTGTGTGTGTCCTCCTCCCCGGCCGAGAGCGATCAGGGAGGCACGTGGAAAGCACAGACGCAGGGACTGTTCACCGTTTTGGAATAAAACCTTGTTCCGCTTGCAGGAGGCCGTGAAAACAGTGGCTGATGGGGAATAGGGCTTGTCCACGGCATTCCTTTAATGTCAGAACCTGTACGGTGTGGCTCAGATGTTGAAATTAAAAAATTTTTTTTTCTTACTCATGTCAATTTGGGGGGAAGAGTCAAAGGCTTTATTGACATTCCAATCAAATTCTACCAGGAAGGTCAAACTGTCAATAAATTTTTGTTTCTCATTTGCTTGTAGATGTGCCACCAGAAGATACACCACAATTGAGTTTTCAGAACAGTTTGCAAAATTAATGAGCTTTTCTCTACAAGGGAAGTGTTTCATTGTTTTTGATATTTCTTTGGCACGAGTGTGAAGTAAAAAACCCTACTTTTTAGGGAGTTCCTGTTGTGGCTCAGTGGAAACGAATCCGACTAGTATCCATGAGGATGCAGGTTCCATCCCTGGCCTCGCTCAGTGGGTTAAGGATCCCGCGTTGCCTTGACCAGTGGTGTAGGTTGCAGATTCGGCTTGGATTCTGCGTCGCTGTGGCTGTGGTGTAGGTGGGCAGCTGCAGCTCTGATTCGACCCCCAGCCTGGTAACTTCCATATGCTGTGGGTGTGGCCCTAAAAAAAAAAAAAAGCCAAAAAAGAAATACTTTTTCAAATTGAATGGTACTCTTTGGAATAAAAGTTTAAATGAAAGGACTGCAGACTGAGTACAGTGAGTGAAAGGACGATTCAGTGGGGAAAAAGTACCCTCAGAGCAGTTTTAGAAACTGGATTGTGCTCTTCATCTATTACAGTTTTAACCTTCCTGGGCCAACGGAATTCCTCCCGTGTCTGCTAAACTCTCCCAACATTTGACTGTTTCTCTTGCGCTGTCACTCACTTTTCCCGTCTCTGCATTACCCCATATCTTTGTATTGCATGTGAAGGACCCCCTAACTTGGGATATCCGGATGTAAAAGCTAGATTTCTCATTTCGTAGCTCATAAAACCTTGCTGGTTAAACTCCTAGCTGGCTAATAACCTTGCCCAGAGTTCTCTCCCTTAGCAGTTGTTCCTTTAAATCTCTACTGTTGGAGTCTATGGATTGAGTGAAACTAGGAAGTACATGCATTAATAAAATAGCAAAAGTGATTGTTGGATCCCAGGTCTGAAACTTAGTTTCGCAGAACACTGTGATACTCATGATGACTCTAATACAGATACAAAAATGACTATATACTATTTAAAATGTTGTCTTTCTTTACCACATGCGAGGCATTCTGCTGCGCACTCTACATGTGCTGTACCATTTAATCTTCACACTGGTTACAGAGTTGGCGAATTTAAGGCACAGGCCACAGGGTGAGCTGCATTTGTCAGAGCCAGGCTTCAAACCCAGATTTTTCTTTAAGAGCTTGTTCTCTCAACAATTCTATTATAATGCAATACATTTGATAGATTCTTGGTCAGTTTGCCTTAGATTTTTTTCTCTCTCATTTTTCGATAGCGAGGCTCTGAGGTTGACAACAAAATCGTATGTATATTTTAAACGCTTCTTTAGCTGGTTTTTGCCATCTGATGGAGCAAACAGTTTAAAAAAAAAATAGAAGGAAAAAATCCACTAAAGAAGAACCTGTTTGATACAGGAATTATGAAAAAGCCATGCTAAATAGACAGGAAGTGATGGACAGATGAAAATGTATATTGCATCCAAATAAAAACAGGATTTTATTTTGTTTGCAGAGTGGAATGATGTGCTTTTAGAGTCTAGGGTGTAAAAATAGTTTCCTTAAGAAAATTCAACCAAGGAGGGGCTGGATTAGTTGGTAGAGAGTATAGTGGAACTTCTCCCACCTAGTTTATGGACGTTATAATTCTGTTTTTACGTGAATGGTTCCATAGTCCTTTATTTTGCCAGTTCCCCTTCACTTTAGATTGTGTTGAGCTTGCAATTAAAGGAAGACTCCAGGTATTTTTCGGAGGCTGCTGTACAGCAGGGCTTCTTTGGGTTCTGCTCTGGGAATCATTTCTTTAAACCCAGACACTGGCTTTCTGTTTAAATCTGTGCAATTCCAGTTTCTTCAGTTCAGTTCAGTTCATGTGGGTGTTTTTGTCAGACACCGATGTTCTGTTTCCTTTTACTCCGAGATGTGTGACCCAGGCCACTTAAAGTGATCCCATTGGATGACAGAGCCTCACCTTACGTAGAAACTTGTCATCAAGTCTTCATTGACTTATTAACCAGTTATGTTTCTCTAAAATCTAATTTGAAACCGTCCTGTATCTTTTGTGCCTACATATTATCCACCAGAAGCACACAAGAGACTTGGTCAGCTGTCTTCCAAGATCTCACTTACTCTCCCTAGAGCGAAAGAGTGTCTTTCTCTTATCCAGCACGAAGGACAGCACCACATTGTCCAGCAATTAAGCACCCACGGGAACTGCCCTTAACTGGTTACTGATGGTTTTTTTAGCTACTTTGTGGTGCAGCATTAGGGGAACATATGGTAAGCTGACAGCACCAAGCACTGGGTGGAAGATTAGCTCTTCCTTGCATTTTCACAACCATGAAGTCTCTGGTGAACTGTTCTGTGTAGGCTGAATCAGGAAGGAGACACATCTTTCACCGTTAGTGTTGGAGGTACCATCTGTGAGCTTCCGTGCAGCTGTAACTGGCTCTCAAGCATTTGGACACTTAAGAGCCTTTATGACACGTGAGCACGTGGTGCACCTGCCGATCTTCATTGACAGAAGGCTTTTCTTCCTGCTCCAATGTGCTGTTCTGTCTGTTTTCTAATGATATCATCTTTGTATCCAGTCAAGCTAAAGTTGGAAATGATTCTCTAATTCCCTTTATATATCTAGTGGCTATATTTGTACTGCATGAGTGGACCTTGGGTGTGGAAGGTTTTGGTGCCGAATTGGGTTGCAGTCAAACCCCTGAGAACGTTGGGGAATAAATGACAGCCCCGAAATTGGCCATTGAGGGGGCACAGGCTGGTCGCTCGTGGCGTTTTTTTAGATGGGCTTTTTATTAAATGGGTATCTATCTAAAAATGGTTCTTTTCATCCCTTTATGTTGTCCACAAGGGAAACGAGAGAAAGGATTGTTTATGAAGGTGAATGGCGTTGGCCTCTATTTCCCACTTATTGCTGATTTTTTTTTTTTTTATGTGGATCTGTGTGGTGCAGAAAGGAAAAAAAAATTTCTCTCCCTGGTGGACCAGTTGTCTGAGCATCAGCTTTGTCTTCAGGATGTTTCCACAAGAGAAATCACCCCACTGTAGATTTATTTTTGGGTCGCTAACAAATGATAAGATGGCCCTTTTCTGAAATGTTTGTATAGAGACCCAAGATTTAATAAATGGAGTTATTGCAGCATAAAGTATTACAGCAAGCATCCGAGACAGCAGCCGAGTCTAGCAGATGAAAAACCACGCTGGCGCGCGTAGCAGTCCGAGATCAGGACAGATAGCCACACTGCCAGCCGGTTGTGTGAACATTACACGGGAGAGCAGGAGTAAGGTTTGAAATTCAGACAAGTTAAATTAATCCGTTAAAATGAAGTGAAAATGCTACCGTCAGAGGATGGCTGTGTGAACTCACCCTGGCACAGGGGCTCGATTTGAAACCTGACAGGACAGGTATGAATCCTGTATCGAAAGTGGACCTGGGCCTGTAGTTTCTGGTAGTTAAACAGCTGGTAGTGGCCTTTTCGGAAGCCTGCAGTGTCACACAATGTTGGAGATACGACGGACTAGGTAATCCAGCGTTTGTATTTTATATATGAGATGGACCTTTCTGGAAGCTAAGTGATTTGCCCAGGGTTGCTGGCTAGTGGCTGAGCCAAGGATCTGACCATGTCACCTGCCACATATCAAAAAGATGTTAGCGTCAGCAGACTTCTGTGAAAAGCTAGGGGGGCCTGTCTTTTTTAATAGCCTGTACGTGCATCCACCTTTAGCCAGACATACATTCCAGACTTTTCTGTGGCAGTCCTGACTTCATAAAAATTTTCAAAGAGCCATTAGATGCAACGTCAAACTTGGTGTGTACATAGATTGTAATCTTTTGTACAAATAACCTCCTCCCCGGTTCAGATATCGTTTTTCAAGCCATATCTCCTCTTTGAAAAATACGGTCCCTTTAGCTTTAGAGTCGGTCCTATAATGTGACAGTTGTGCCCCGAGAAACCTTTTTCTGTCAGAACTCTGAGTTAGAATAATGATTTCATTGGGAAAATATTAAAGAGTTTCGGATTCCTAATTATAAAGTTTTTTTTTTCCCTAGTAGGAATTTCAATAATAAGAGCTTTAAAATACCTGTAGATGTGTAACCAGAAGCCCTCACCCGTGGCTGACTGACTCTTGATTATGGCTAACTTCTGCTCAAGAGGAGTGGCCTCTCTCTTCCTTGCACCTGCTATGATCAACATAACGTTGTTTCACGTTCTTGTCACATTTACCGTTGAGGGACAGCCTCTCAGATCCACGTCCTGTGGGGCCTTGTCTTGGTGCTGCTGGTTCTGCGTCACCCAACACTGACTCGCACCATGGAACCCCCTTAACAGTGGACGGCTGTCTGCTTGGTTCAATTATGAAGCCTTATGTTACAGGATTTTGTTCTCGCCTGTTATATATTATTTATTAAGGAATTTCATACCAGTATGTTTTTATTCTTCAGGCTGTTCTGTTCATCTCCTTTAACATCGTGATATGAAAATACCCATGCCAAGCCGTGCAGTCTTCTGAAGTTTATTTATGATACTGTCTGTACTATAATCAGTGCATTTTCCCTCCAGCACTGGTGTGTTCACAGGTCATATCCGTGGCCTGCCTTGAATAGAGTGTAAGGATTACAAGCAAGTATTATAGTTTCCTGGTCTGCTCCTACCTTTTCTGCTGTGGTTTTTGCTTTCCTGGGACTCGCGAATCATTGACTGTATCTTTGTAACTGACCTTACCTGTTATTTTAAACCTGAGACAAGATGTAAATAATAATTTAGGAGTTCCTGCTGTGGGACAGCAGGGTTAAGGATCTGGTGTTGTCTCTGCAGTGGCTTAGGTCGCTGCGGAGGCCTGGGTTGGATCTTCCGCCTGGTGCCGTGGATGAAGGATCTGGCGTTGTGTCTGAGGTGGTGCAGGTTTGATCCCCAGTCCGGCGCAGTGAGTTAAGCACCTGGCATTGCTTCAGCTATGGTGTAGGCTGCATCTGTGAGTCAGATTCCAGCCCTGGCCTGGGAACGGCTGGATGCTGCCGGTGCAGCCACATAATAATGATAATAATAGTAATAATAATAATAATCATTTAGATAAGCTTCAAACATGTTTTTTAAAGAACAAGATGAAGTACAAATAAATACATGTAAAATTTGGTACAGCTGTTGTGGGCAGACCTATTGACACCATTGGGTCAAAGCCTCTGGAGCCTCCTGGATGAAAACTGAAGCCCTCTGTGTGCACGAGGGCGGAGGAGGTGGGAAGAGAGAGACGGGCCCTCCGGACTGGGAGGTGGAGGATGGAATAGGCAGGAAACTCACATAGGAGACTTGCACCGGGCGGCTGAAGGCAAGTGCAGCTCTCCATCTGCTCACCAGAATCCTACAAGGGTATCTGGTTATGTCTGCTATTCCGCAATAAAAAGTAACAGTGCTAAGACTGAGAAACTCTGGAAAACAAGTTTGTCTAGAGGCCGTAGCAGGGTTCAGTCACGTATTCAGCCCAGATGGTCTCAGCCCCACATTGCTCTCTGCAGTGGGATTTTTTTCACAGTGGCTCCTGCTGTGGGAACCGTGTGTAGAACGTACTTTGCAAGGATGGGGGCACGGGGGTGAGGACCTGACTGCCCAGCTCTAGGATCCTCCTGCGGTCACGTCCTCGCCATGCCCTCGTCCAGAGACACCTAGAGAAACACTCTCACAACGACGCGATGAAGGGACGGTGGCAGCTGCGGGATTCTCTGCATTTAGTAGTGAAGGGGCCCCGCCGGCTGTCTGTGGCGTATCCACCCCCTCCTGGAGCCTGAAAGAAAGCACTAACACGCCTGGGGTCCAGGAGTTGGACGTGGAGGGATTTCGTCTTTCCCTCAGCCTTTTCCCCCGAGCAGGGAAACCAAGATGACGCTCCTGGAGGTGCCTCTGTCTGGATGTGAGTCCTGAGGGAGCAGATCCATGGTGACAGGTGCTGGAACACTTTTATGACTTTGCTGAGGAGGCTGTAGCCCTTGGGGAAGCTGACCTTTGCATGGGGGAGGTGGCCAAGGGATTACACTGTTTTATCAGTAGATCCTGTGACTCTGTGCTTGAGTTTATTTAACAGCGTGGGCTCTAAAGTGGAGTGTACTTGCAACATAGTGAAAAAAAGAATAAGAAAGAATGGTTGTTCTAAGCCATCCTGTTTGCCTGGAGAAGTGGGAAAAATTACATCTTCCTCGGATCGATTTACAGATGTTCTCTCTCTCCCCCTCCCCCTCTCTCTGCATCTCAGTACTTGATGTGGGTTTAAGAAAAGAGTGTCAGTAGCCTCTGAACATAATGTTGACCTACAGCAAAAGAGACACACGCACGGCAAATACCAGATCTAAAATCTGTGCGTGATTTGTCCTTGGAGTCAGAAAAGTGGTCTCTGTGTAAAGGCCAGAGTGACCCCTATGGACCACCATTTTTCTTGCCAGTAGGCCTATGCTGTTGTTACTTTCCTACAGTAATGAAGAGAATGTCAAAAATTGATTTGGGAAGCAGTTCAGGGTGTGCCCCCTAAGTCTGACAGTGGGTTATATATACATGAACGCTGCCTTGAAGCTGTTCAGATTCTTGAATTTTCTCCTACTTCCAGCTCTAAGTTTTTTTTTTTTTTTTTTTTTTTTTTTTTTTTTTTTTTTTTGTCCTGTAGTCATTTTGCAGTTTTGTCTCTACCCTTTGGGTCAGTAATTTGTCCTGTGAGTTTTTCCAGGTTTTATTGAGATATAATTGGCGTATAACACTGTGTAAGTTTTAAGTGTGCAGCATGACGACTCGGTCCTCGTATACATTGTAAGATGAGCACCATGGTAATTCTAGTTAACACACATCATGTCACATAGTTACACATTTCTTTGTTGATGAGAACTTTTAAGGTTTTCTTTTATTTCTTTCTTTTTTTTTTTGTCTTTTTGCCATTTCTTGGGCTGCTCTTGTGGCATATGGAGGTTCCCAGGCTAGGGGTCTAATCGGGGCTGTAGCCACCGGCCTACAGCCTACACCACAGCTCACGGCAACACTGGATCCTTAACCCACCGAGCAAGGCCAGGGATCAAACCCGCAACTCCATGGTTCCTAGTTGGATTCGTTAACCACTGAGCCACGATGGGAACTCCCTAAGGTTTTCTTTCTTAACTCTCAAATACGCAAAACAGGATTGTTGACTTGAATCGCTATGGTGTATGTACATCCTGAGAACTCATTGACCTTCTAACTAGAAGTTTGTACCTTTTCACCACCTTCATCCACCCACCTCCCTCTGGCTTCTGGAAACCACAAATAGGATTTCCACTTCTATTGAGCAAATTCCCAACACGAGTGGGCTCATACAGTGTTTGTCTTTCTCTGTTTGGCCGCCTTCCCCTCGCACGGTGCCCCGGGGCCACCTGTCAGGGTGAGTGGCAGGACCCCTTCCTTCAGGACTGTACAGCGTTCCCCGCACACACACCGTGTTCTCTCCATCTACCCACTCGCTGATAGACACCCGGGCCGCCTCCCGTGTCCTGGGCACCATCAATAGCACGCACTCAGTGGACGGGGGTGTGGACATGCTCAGGAGATAGTGATCCTGTTTCCTTGGGACACACATGCTGAAGTGGAACCAGTGGACTGAATGGAAGGTCCGTCCCTGGTTCTCTGTGGAGCCTCTGTACTGTTTTCCTCAGTGGCTGCGTCAGTCCATCCTCTCGCCAGCAGTGTGTGAGGCTCACCCTGTCCCTGCCAGCCTGGCCATCTCTCATCCCCGATGGCAGCCATCCCAGCAGCTGGGAGGTGACTCCTCACTGGAGCCCTGCTCTCGACCCTCTTAATAATTCCATTCACCTGCTGGCCACCTGCGTAGCTTCTCTGGAAAGGTCCATTCCATATGTATGGCTTCTCTGGAACTTTGGGCAGGTACAAGGTCGCAGTGATCACCTGCTGCGGGGTAACTGGAGAGGGCTGCCTGGCTCCCTCACACCCACTTTCACTTTGTGGGCTCTGAGAACCTGCTGGGAAGGCCTGCCGTCATGGTGACTAAAAGTTTGTCACGTTGAAATAGAGAAAATCGTAGGGTATATGTCTCTCTCTTTCTGACTTAACTTCACTCAGTATGAGAGTCTCTAGTTCCATCCATGTTGTTGCAAATGGCATTCTTGTGTTCTTTTTTATGGCTGAGTAGTACTCCATCGTGTATATATGTACCACATCTTCTTAATCCATTCATCTGTCATGGACATTTAGGTTGTTTCCACATCTTGGCAATTGTGAATAGTGCTGCAATGAACACATGGGTGCATGTATCTTTTTCGGTGAAAGTTTTGTCTGGATATGTGCCCAGGAGTGGAATTGCTGGGTCATATGGCATATATAGATGTATAACTGGGTCACTTTGCTATACTGCAGAAATTGACAGAACATTGTAAATCAACTATCACTAAAAATTAAAAAAAGAAATAGAGCAGATCTTTGTTGTGTAGATGATTGTGTTTTCTTAGTTACTAGAATCTTTACCTATCCTTAGACTCAGGTTGTTGGTGGGGTATGTGGACATTGAAATGTATGATGTGCAATAGTTTCAGTCATGTTTACCAGTATTTTTCTCATATCAAGAAGACCTTGTTTATGAACTTTATAGTCCTTTTTTCATTCCTCTCCATATACAGTGTAGCTTCAGGAGTTCCCTGGTGGCTCTGGGTTAAGGATCCAACCTTGTCACTGCTGTGTCTCAGGTTCCATCCCTGCCCTGGGAATGTCCACATGGGCATGGCCAAAAAAAAAAAGGAAAGAAATAAAATGTAACCACAGATTTTAAAGAAAAGGTACATTCATAACTTTTCTAGTAGAATATGAAATATTATAGTTGAAATACAGATTACTCTGCCACAGAAAAGAAAATTATTCAGTCTGAATATAAGAATTCAGTAATTTCATAAAGAAAAAGAGCAGTGAGCTGAGCCTTATGAAATAGGTCAGATTCTGACCTAGACATTTGAGGTAAAAGAGGCTTCCAGCCAGGGAATACCAGCCAGAGCCAATTCATAGATATGGGCCACAGCAGGTTGGTGGGCAGCTGTCGGGAGCAGTGCCGGGAGGTAGGATCAGGGAGTGAAAAGTAAGGCTCATGATCACAGAATTCAGCCCTCATTCAGCAGACAGGAGTGTTTTAGGAAGAGTTGTCATTGGGGATGACTATGGCTCAGGAGGTCTTTTGAAGCAATACGAACAATGCCTTGTGCGTGGGCAGGAGGTTCAATGCTGAGGCCCTAATAAAATTCCCAGGAGGGTGACGGACGCGTAGGTTATACTGTTTGCAGAGGACGTGGGAAAAGGGCTTGGGTTATAGGAGAGCTGGCGTCGCTGGGGGATGACGGAAAGACCAGTACCAGCTTGGTGTTATGGAACAGGTGTTCTGGGTTTCTGCTTCGTGTGTCCTTTTCATCACTGTGTCCGAGGCAGTGCTTCCTGTGCTTAAATGACCCACTGAGCAGCCGAACTCTTTCAAGTGAACGAGCTCATGAGAAGAGGCTAGAGACTTCGTTTAAATGTCAAGCGCGCATGTTCCTCTATTGAGTGGAAAGAAACTCGTCGTTATTGCCATCATCATGCTTGTGATCATCTCGTGACATTGAGGGCTGTCTGTTAACCGCTGTTGCTCGTCGTCTCACTGATTGCTCATGATGACCCCTCAAGGCACTGTTATTGTACCCATTTTACACATGAGGCAGATGAGGCTTAGAGCTGAGGCCCAGAGAGGTGAGGCTCAGACAGGGCCACAGAGAGCTGGGCTTTGAGCTCAGGCAGCCTGGGCTTTAAAAAATGGCAGTTTGCTTATGCCTGTTTGCTGCAGGACTAGATCAAGAATAGGCTAAATTCTTTTATTATGAACTTCTGGAATTTATCCAGATTATGTGAGCACATGATGAGTTTGTCCTTACTGGGAGTTTGGGGTATATTTCAGAATGGTTGTAACCCGTCGGGTTGGATGGAATCAGGAACTCAGGGAATCAGGACCTCAGACAGCTCCCAGGCTTGCTCTCTGGAGGGAACTGCCTCCATAGGTACCTTTCTGGCCTTTTTTTCCTGCTAATGGGCCTCCCCCCCTGTGCTTCCCTTTTGACTCCCTTCTAACATGAAATTACCTTAGTGCACTCTTCTGATTTCTCACTGCAGACATTGCAGATTAGAATCTGATGCCTCGTCTATCTTTTAACACTTGGGTGTAGTCTGGGCATTGGCTGTCTTTCAGTGAGAGCCCCCTTTTTATTCCTAAAACTGGGGGAAGGAGAAAAGGGTACCCCCCTAGGCCTGCCCCTCAGTGAGGGTGGTGGGTGACACAGGCTCTAAGAGGTACCTCTTCGGTTTAGAGGAAGTAGACGGTATGTCTTACAAATGCATCACGATTAAGTAAAGTAAATTGTCACAGCATCTATTGGTAAACACTGTGTATTTATTAGCTAGGTCTGGGTGTATTCATTGGCACTTAATATAGCCACAGAAACATATCAAGAAATATTATGTTATTCCAGAATCAGATACGTCACTTTTTATTTCTTTTTGGTTTCCAAATAAAAATATCAGAGTAGTTTTTCATATATGAGGATGCATATTTAAATGATTAAATCAAATAATAAAACTCCCTTGGTTTTTGTTTTCCGCTTTGATGAAATTTACCTGTATGTTTCTTACTGTCAGAAGAATTTAGAAATCATTTTATTTCCCAGCTGTACCAAATCAATTTCTGCCCTTCAGAGTATTCTGAGACTGCAGCATAAAAAGTCAAGATCTGGGCAATAATCGTGCGATGCTGTTTTAATTTGTTCCTCATGGGAATTCATGAATTACAATACCTTTATCTTACATTTTGTAGAATATTTTACTAGGAAAGGATAGGGCTGTTGACACTCTGACTTCATAGAACTGCTAGTTGTTACTCTACTATCTAAGAGGATTTCCAAAACTAGCACCTTCAATAATGTCAGTATTTATTATTTAATGCCATAAAGGTCTTCAGGTATTCTGAGGTTAGAACTTAAAGAACACCTGAGGGGTTGCCTGGAATCAAGGCTCAATTCATCCATAAAAGGCAATTCATGTAGCTGATACCTAAATTCAGGGTGTTGAATAATAGTAAACTCTCTCTCTCTCTTTTTTTTTTTTTTTTTTTTTTTTTGATCTTTTTAGGGCCGCACCTGCGGCCTATGGAAGTTCCCAGGCTAGGAGTTGAATCAGAGCAGTAGCTGCCGGCCTACGCCACAGCCCCAGCAATGTCAGATCTGAACTGTGTCTGTGACCTACACCACAGCTCACAGCAATGCCGGATGCTTAACCCACTGAGCAAGGCCAGGGATCGAACCCGTGTCCTCGTGGATGCTAGTCGGTTTTGTTACCACTGAGCTGCAGCAGGAACTCCCTCTAATAGTAAACTCCTTTTTAACTTGCATTTTTACAAGTAGGTTATTTTACCATCAGTTTTTTTCATTAACTTTCTTCATATAAGAAATAAACAAGTGGCAGATAACCTGCCATGTGTATTTGCTAAAACAGCTTCTGGTGTCAGTTATAGGTGGACATGGAGTCATCAGCATCTAATGAAACCTGAACCTATTAAATTATCCTGGTGGGTGGGCATGGGTTACATGGAAAAGTAAAATAGTCCTGCAGTGTCTGATTTTAAAAGGTCCAGTTCTGCAGTTGCACATCTACTCTGCTCTCACTGCTGTGGGAGGCTGTGATCAGGAGTGAGCTCTGGTGGTGGGGGCAGGAGAGAGATAAACCAGAAGAGTGAAAGGAGAGAGGAGAGGAGAGCTCCGTCCTATGGCACAGTCTGGGCAGACTCCTAAGGAGGCGGGTGCGCTGGGTTTGAGCAGGTGGAGTGGGAGGAAGGTCAGTGCAGTTGATCAAAGGGAGAGACCAGACCTAGAGAGGCGCAGACTCTCCCAATGCCCGGAGTCAGACAAGGCCTTTGGAGATGAAGTATGTATTTTGCAAAGGACACGTGGCCAGTCAGTGAAGAAGGTAGGTTGGTGTCAGCCTGCGGGAGCTTGTGCTCCAGACAGAGCTTTGGCCTTTCCTCCACAAATAATGAGTAAGAATTATACACGTTAAATTTTTTTGTCTTTTTTGTGAGCTGTTTTTTTTTTTTTTTTTTTTTTTTTTTGTCCTTTTGCCATTTCTTGGGCTGCTCCCATGGCATGTGGAGGTTCCCAGGCTAGGGGTTGAATCGGAGCTGTAGTGGCCGGGCTGCGCCAGAGCCACAGCAACGTGGGATCTGAGCCCCATCTGCAACCTACACCACAGCTCTTGGCAACACCAGATCCTTAACCCTCTGAATGAGGCCAGGGATCAAACCCACATTCTTGTTGGGTTCGTTACCGCTGAGCATGTTGGGAACTCCCAGTTCTAGGTATATTGTATTTTATTTTATTTTTTAGCTTTTCATTTTATTTATTTATTTATTTATTTATTTATTTATTCCCACTGTACAGCATAGGGATCAAGTTATTCTTACATGAATACATTTTTCCCCCACCTTTTGTTCTGTTGCAATATGAATATTTAGACATAGTTCTCAATGCTACTCAGTAGGATTTCCTTGTAATTTTTTAAGCATGGTAGTAAATATGTGATATACTTGGTAATTCTCAGATAGAACTGAAGCAACCACAGCCTCCTGTCTTCATGTTTTTATGTATAAAGGAATATATTCTATGGTTTGGAATAGTAATTTTAGGAAGAAAAATTTGAAAGAGTCTAAAGTTGAAGTAGTTAAAAATCTGGTTTGTGATTCTGAATCAAGTGGAATATTTTTCCTTATGCTTTTGAACATGAGTCTGATGTGGTTTAGAAGCAGAAAACTTGGGAAACTAAAAGATGACTCATGCTTACTAGGTTTTTAATATAGAAACAGGTTCCTTTTTTTCTTTCTTTCTTTCTTTCTTTCTTTCTTTCTTTCTTTCTTTCTTTCTTTTCTTTTCTTTTCTTTTCTTTTCTTTTCTTTTCTTTTCTTTTTTTGCTTTTTTAGGAGCCACATCTGTGGCATTCGAAAGTTCCCAGGCTAGGGATCGAATCAGAGCTGCAACTGCTGGCCTATACCACAGCCACAGCGATGCAGGATCCAAGCCATGTCTGTGACCTACACCACAGCTCACAGCAATGCTGAATCCTTAACCCACGGAGTGAGGCCGGGGACTGAACCGGCATCTTCATGGTTCCTAGTCGGGTTCCTTAACCACTGAGCCATGAAGGGAACTCTGAAACAGGTTCATTTCTTTATAGGATGACAGGCTAATAATGCTCAAAGATGATATGGCACAAAGTGACTCTTATTTTGCCACAATTTGATCCAGAAGAATTTCTCCCCAATTAAGGAGAAGTTTTTCATCTCTTCACCACCTGCTGCCCACGTGTGGACCTAGGCAGAGGATTTGGAGGATTATACATTGACACCAGGTTTTAAACGTTTCTAAAATCTTCCTGCAATGCCCCTTTCAGGTCCAGACTTGACCTTGACCAGTGCGAAGTAGCCATGGGTTTGCTGTTTCCTCTGTCCCTTCAGGTTCTGTGACATTGTTTACACTGATTATATCACTCAGGGAATTGTCCAGTCCAACCTCGATTTTGCTTTGTATTGTAGACACAGCTGCATTTGAATTTTATCCGTTGCTGGGACAAAGAAGGCTTGTCCCCACACCCAGCCCCACCCCACTGGCTGCTGCTGGAAGTGGTTGCCTCATGAGAGGCCCCTCCACCATTTGCTGCCCATTCACCTGTCTCTCCACTGGTCTGCGTTCATTGAAGCCTTACTATTTATTATATGAGTGGGTGGAGTTTATGTAAATAATTGTAAGCTTTTCCAGCATCCAAACACCTCCTTGGATTAACTCCTGTCGTCAAAGGGCTGGTCATGTAGGTGAGTGAAAGAACATGGGTCAGCCTTTTGTTTAACTGGTGGACGGGTCAGAGTTGCTCGTCTGCTCATTCATCTCTTTGGCATAGGTGCTAAGTCATTTGCGAATAAAACACTTCATGAAGTTCCTCAGGGGGCTCATACTTACTACTGATGAATGCAAGGCTCTGTTCAAAGGACAGACGTGTGTATTGCTCTCCAGACTCCGAAAAGGCTTCGTGGAGAAGGTGATGCTGAGTTCTGGAGGAAAACTAGGAGTTAGTGACTTGAAGAACATGGGAAGAGTACCTAAGATGCCAGGGACAGCATCTGCAAGGGCACAGCGTTGGAGGCAGCGTGATGCATCTGTGACTGCAGACTGCAGCATGGCTGGAGGGGCCTGGGAAAGCAGGGCGCTGCTTCTGGACATTTAGACATTTTTCAACAGAAATAAAATTAAGACTCTTTTCTTAAACATGTTTAATAAGTGAAAGATGGTGACATTCGCTCTTTTTCATTTATCCTTATTAAAAGTAAAACTCCCTTCAATCCAGTGGTGATCCATGATCACTATGGAAACTTGGAATACATATAAAAAATAAAATAAAACAAGACATCTCTTTTACTCTCTCCATTGAGACACTACTGCCATTAATATTTTGTTGTATTTCATTGCTGACATTTAAAATAGCAACAGTTAACGGGTGCCACTAATGGCAATATTTTGATGTGTTCTTGTAGATTTTCCCTTTCCTATCAGTACTTCATATCTGTTTCCCTAGGTGCGGAACATGGGAAAGAGCAAAGTCCAGCAATAAATCATTAAATGGCTTTCATTTTACAAAGGGAGAAGAAAGGTCACATTTATAGGCAAAGCATTGTGGGTTTTTTGGTTGTTTAAGTTTTATCAAAGTATAGTTAATTGACAAGGTTGTTATAATTTCTGCTGTGCAATCAAGTGACCTGGTCATACGTACACATATCCATCTCTCAAAGATTCTTTTCCCACAGAGCTTATCACAGGATACTGGGTAGAGTTCCCTGTGCTCTACAGCAGGTCCCTGTTGGCCAGTCAGGCCATACACCTCAGTGTGCATATGCCAGTCCCAAACCCCTAGTCCATCCCTCCCCACCCACCACCTGTCCGCTTTGGCAACCATATAACTGTAAGTTTGACTAAGTCTGTGAGTCTGTTTCTATTCTGCAAATAGGTACCCCCCCTTTTTTTTTTTAAAGATTCCACATATAGGTTATATCCTATGATGTTTGTCTTTCATTGTCTGTCTTCACTTAGTATGACAGTTTCTGGGTCCCTGTATATTGCTGCAAATGGCATTATGCCATTCTTTTTTATGGCTGAGTAGTATTCCACTGTGTATATGTGCCCCATCGTCTTCATCTGTTCCTCTGTTGATGGACATTTATGCTGATTCCATGTCTTGGCTATCGTAAGTGATGATGCAGTAAACATTGGGGCACATGTGTTTTTCCAGTTACGGTTTACTCTGGATGGGTTTTTCATATTAAGCATTATTGGTCAATCAAGTTAACATGGCCAGAAGACTTGAGACTACAGTCTCTGGAAGATGAGTACCCAGAGGGTGCTCTCCACGTCTGTGTGGATTTCCCAATGCAGTTTTGGTTGTTCCCTTAATCATTTTAACAATCTGATGAACCACTTGAAAAATCACAGAAAACCCAGATGTCTGACTTGAGGAATAATTTATGGATCAATGCCCTTTGTTTGATCATCTCTTTCTACCTTATTTTTTTTTTAAAGTCAAACACTGTGCATTTTTAAAGGCTTAAACCTAACAGCCATTTCTAAATGAAGCAGAGACTTGAGTAACCAATTCCCTAATTGCTTTGTGATGATTAAGAAATTGTATAAATGTTGACTATTTCTACTTATAAAACAACACTCCCATGGTGGAAGTCCTTGCAGTAGAAGTACTTAAGTGCTGGCAAGTGCATACATGTACCTAAGAATACTTTAAAATGCTGTCACATTAAGAACTGATTAACCTGGAGAGCTCTTGGAGGTCATCGACTTGCTACATTCTCATCAGGTCTTATTTTATACTTAATACGAAACACTGTAGACGTCTGTAATTTTATTGTTATTTTGTTATTAGAACCAAAGTACTTCCATTAGTGTTTGATGTTTGGATTCCTGTATTAACCTAAGAATTTTACTTTATTGTCCATATATATATATATATCTTTATTTGCCTTTTTCTATTAGAATGCTTACTCTTTGGTTATAAACTCCTGGGTGGCATGGGGTAGGTCTGTAATATGTAGGCAGAGGTATTAAACAAGGAGTAAATATTATGCTCAAACTCTCCATTGAGACGGTAAAGTGGACCAGGAGCATCCAGATGGGAGGCGGTGGCTCTCCTCTGAAATGCACCAGAGAGGGTTTAGCTTACAGAAGGAAGCCGAGACCTTGTAAGGGAATCTTAGAATAACCGGGTGGCATATGAATCAGGGTTTACTGTCCAGTGTTGTCTTCTGCTTTGGCAAAGGAGATGATGATATTATTGTCCTTGTAGGGTATATTTGGAACCTAAAAATATATCTAAGAATAGCAACTGAGGAGTGGCTGAGAAGCAGAAGTCTGAAATCTTGAGAATCCAAAGGGCTCCATCTATAATGCCAACAACTGAGATGTTTGTTCCATGATTTTTTTTTTTTTTAGATGTTTGTTCTGTGAATTTTTTTTTTTCTTTTTAGGACCACACCTGTGGCATATGAAAGTTCCCAGGCTAAGGGTTGAATTGGAACTGCAGCTGCTGGCCTACACCACAGCCCCAGCAACTCCAGATCTGAGCTGCATCTGTGACCTACAGCACAGCTTATGGCAACGCCGGATCCTTAACCCATTGAGTGAGGTCGGGGATGGAACCTGTGTCCTCAGGGATGCTAGTTGGGTTCATTACTGCTGAGCTCCATGATGTTTTATAAAGGGTGCATACTTTGGTATGTGGGGCCTACATTGGTCTCTCTTAAAATCTGTCCTCAGAATTCTGGGTGTCTGAACATGTGGCCCTTAGTGCAGTGGGTTCCTGGGTGAGGCCTTAAGAAGCCTGGCTTGAGGTTCAGGGTTTGATCCAGCTGAAGAGGTGATGACGGCTTCCCTCAGGCACACTGAGAGACCCAAGAAAAGATAAATGCAGGAAGCAAGATGCAGGTCTTTTCCCACGTGTGGCTCCAGATCGTCCTAGCAACTTGGTTACGGGAGACCAGGCTACAGTTCGAGAGCTGACTTGTGTTGCATCACAAGAATCAACTGTTAACTTCTTAGGAAGTCTCTCTGTTGGTTTTTAAACACAACCGTCGTTAAGTATTAAATAATATAAACCTACAATTCAATAGATCGTATTACAAGGGGGTAATAAATACTCAAAACTCATCATTTCCTAATTACTTCTTCCAAATTTTATTAGTTTCTATGCTTTTAAGAGTGTTTACATCTTATAAACAGACCGTTTATTTCATCCCAACTCTGGGTTCCATATCGTACACTGGAAGCTTGAAATCAGTCACATTGGAGTAGTGACACCACGGAAATCAGCAAACGGTACAATTGAATGCTTGCTTGATTGTTTCGTTGACTTCTAGACCTCAGAATGTGATGGAGAAAACATTAACAATGCAGACGGAAACTTAACATACATTGTGTGTCCAGCTGTTACCCTGTGAAGAGCAAGAAAAAAGAAGAGGAGACGTTCTGCCAAGACTTGAGTCGTTGATGAAGCTTTGATATTCAGCTTTGTTGTTTTACTCATTAAAATAAAAATATCAGTCAGCATTCATGCCACATGCAAAATTATAACAATACGTTTATTGGGAAAGGGTTATGGATGCAACTCCAATTGTCAAATCATGGTTGAATTACAACTGTAGTTGGCTATGGATTCAAGAGTTGGGCAGAAACCAATGGAAGCATCTTGTGAGAATAGAATTTACAATAGGAAGTATGTGCATTTTATTCTTGGGGAATCGTGTGTGTCATTCACTCTATCAGTATAATTTACAGTGAACTTAGGTTTATACGCGCAGACACTTTGGGGCCACCTGCCCTCACTCATTAGCATAGGCCTTCCAAACTGAAAGTGACAGCAGTACCTCCTACCCTCCACCTTAAAGTCTGGGCCTATTTATGGGGCTATAATTATAAGGCAGTAGAAAAGCCCTTTCTCCTCCTTCTTCTTCTTTTTTTTTTTTGCTTTTTAGGGCCACACCTGCGGCATAGGGAAGGTCCCAGGCTAGGTGTTGAATCAGAGCTGTAGCTGCCGGCCTACACCACAGCCGCAGTAGCACCAGATCCGAGCCGCCTCTGTGACCTACACTATGGTTCATAGCAATGCTGGATCCCTAACCCACTGAGCAAGGCCAGGGATCGAACCTGCATCCTCATAGGTACTAGTTGGATTTGTTTCTGCTGCACCACAGCAGGAACTCCTCTCCTCCTTGCTCTTGAGAGTTAGATATGTATTTCATAGACTCAAGGCTTCCTGTCTAAGATGTTAACATTCCTGAGAGAAGTGGTGCATTATTCTTTATTAGTCCTTTGCATTACAGTATTCTTGAATTTGTTATCTTGCCCCATTGATAAGAGAGCCACGGATATTGGGGAAGTGAAAACGTTCAGAATGGAGAGTCAGAAATCAAAGATAAGTTTCACCCACTTCGTTGTTTTGTGCGAGGGCAGTAAGGAATTAGGAAATTGACTTATTTATGACACTCAGTCACAGGAGAGTGTAGCATCCCTGTGGGACAGTGGTCCTGAGTAGTTGGTTTGCTTCTTCCATCAGGGTCTTCTCTGGTTCTGTGCGACTTTCTACAGCTCAGGGGCAGGCACCTCAATAAGGTAGGAATTGGTGGTGGTATTCAGGACACATCTTAGCTGAAGTTATAAAGAAGACATCATATTAGCGGATGCATTCAAGTCTTTGGTACAGCAAGAAAGTGACTCATTGTTGCTTATTGATGTATTTTTTAAGCCATTAAATTCCTGAAATTTATTTTCTCCTGACCTGAAATTTTAAGACAATGAGGCATAGCTATTCTCAGACATCAAATGGTTCACAGGATAACTATGCTGGAGGAAGTACAGGACTCAAGGGGGAACACTTTAAGTGAATTATTTTTGAAAAAAGAGCATAGGAAGTCAAAACATTACAGTCCCCCTGGTAGAGGAAATGAAGTGGTTGATTGTGGGATGGACTTGCTATTCACTTTAAAATAATTCTATGTGAGCCTTCTCTTTTTATTCTTGGGCTGAACTCGGGCTGCTGTTAAGTACAGCTTAATATCTGCTACGCCTCCACTTCCTAGTCCCAAACATGCTCCTGTCATTTGCATCTCAAAAAATGGTACTATCCTTCCTTCCATTGTTTGATTAAAAATTGTGGAAGCTGTTCTCGATCTGCCCTTTTTCTCCTGCCGAGTTCTGTCTGTCAGCAAGTCCCCTTGGCTCTGCCTTTAGCGTGCATTGTATCTTCGTCCTCCTCAGATCGTTTCCATAGCTAGCCCACTGTCATCTCCAGCGGAGACGGCCCCTGCTTAGTTATTCTCCACGGTCCAGGCAAAAGTCTCTTCAGCATTTCAGTTAGCTCGTGTCACAGCGTCCTCAAAACCTTCAGCGCGCTGGGCGTCTTTGCTGTGGCCGACAGAGCACTGTGGGGCCTGGGCCTGGCCACTGCTCAGACTGCTTCTCTCACCACGGCTCCTGCAGGGAGGGGTCTCTCTCTGGCCCGTTGCTACAGCTGCAGTGGTCTCCGGATGGGTTTCAGATGTGCCCAGCTCAGCCCACCTCAAGCATTTTGCATCTGCGCCTCTTCTGTCTGAATTCTCCTCTTGCAGATACGCAGGAGTCATGATGTCTCTGAGCTCATGTATCAACTTTCCTGAACCCTCTAGGACAGCCCGCTCCCCCACTGCCTGCATTAGCCTCTGTTTTCATCAGGCTTCATTCCTCTTACCATTAATCATTACACGATATGATGCTACATAGGGTGTTTGGGGTTTATTGTCTGCTTTGCAATGAAGACTTTCTTGAGCACATCATTTAGGAATGCCCTGCCAGTCTGTTTGCCTGATGCTCACAACTCCCTCTGCCCTCTACTCTCACTCATCGCTTTATCACCTCTACCAAGCGTGTGATTTTCGTGTCACGCTGTGGTTCCTAGTCCGCCTCCCTCACTAAGTGCCCCAAGAGTTGGTACTTTCGTTTGTTTGGTTCCCTGGTGCATCCCCAGTGCCTGGAACAATGTCTGGCACATAGTAGGTGTTCAATAAAGTTATTGAATGAAGAAAGATCAGGAATGAAAAGTTGTCACGTGATTGAAAAAAGGAAGGGAAAGCTCCCTGGTTAGTAATCTCGTCATCTCAGTCCTCTAATCAGATGTCCTTTGTGAGGCTCGCAGGTAATACGGTGCTAAGACAGTCCCCCTTCTGGTAAAGTTAACTTTTGAACCTTCTAAATTTTCAAGGTGTCGAATGCTCATCTATTTGTTGATGGAAAAACGTAAGCTCAGCCTGGTTGCTGCTGGGTGTGTGCTCCCCTCAAGCATCAGGGTGAGAGCGGCAGCTGCGGTTACTTTGGAGCCTTGTTTTCCGTTTGGGGAACGCGTCCGTGATGGTTAGTTCTGCTCTAACCCTCATTTGAAACCACACATTTGTTCTGACATAGTTGATATGTTAGGTAGAAATTTGCATGTAATACAAATTTCACTTGTGAGTGAACGAAGAAAAACATTGCCCAGCTGACCTGAGCCATGTAGAAATGCATAAAACACACATTTCTCAAACATCTACCAACCATCTCACTCTTGAGACTTGTGCTGTGACCCACGCTCATGTGCATGTGGTGTTAACCAGTTTCCGATGGCAGAGTACTGTCTTTCTTTGCTTCTTTTTATTGCTCATTAGGGCCACATCTGCAGCATGTGGAGGTTCCCGGGCTACGGGTCAAATTGAAGCTGCACCTGCCAGACTACACCACAGCCACAGCAACATGGGATCTTTAACCCGCTGAGTGAGGCCAGGGATCGAACCCACATCCTCGTGGACATAGTGGGTTCGTTACTGCTGAGCCACAACAGGAGCTCCAGACACCCCTCTTTCCGTCACTTCACAGTAATGAAGGTTGTAACCCTTTACTGCCCCACACTTATTAGCAAACAGGTGTTTTTCAAGATGGAGATTATATATTATCTTGAAAATGCAAAATACTGTGGAGGTTTTGTATTTATTAAGCAATTAACATGAAAAACGACTGCCATTTTAATAGGTTTGTGTCTGTTTTTCATGTGTCGCAAATGAAGTTTTGAGTGTTGTGCCCCTAACTACACTTTCACCCCATATGCTGTGAGTTTTATTGCCTAATTTTGTGTCATGCACAATTTTTTTTTTTTTTAAGGAACACTTGCACTGTGTTATAGCAGCACCAGCTCTGTTGCTATTTTTTTTGGCCACACCCACCATGTGGAAATTCCTGGGCCAGGGATCAAACCCTGCCATGGCCGTGACTCAAGCTGCTGCAGTGACAACACTTGATCCTTAACTTGCTGAGCCACATGGTAACTCCACTGTCGTGTTTTCAAAAGGGACCAGCAAAAGGTCTAGTAAACCTTATAACTGTGTTATGCTTTGAAATCTAGTTTCTATTTTTTGTTATTCGCTTTCTTATTTTCCACATAATGATTGTTTGAGGAAGATATTTTATAAGTGAAGAATCAAAACATGAGAGGGGAAGAACCTTGTCAAGGGTGGATAATCAGTGTTAGAAGCATGGGATGCTCTAAGTCAACTATGATAAAAAAGTAATCAAAAAGATTATAGCATTTGGGGTGGAGAAGCAATGAGATCCTGCTGTAGAGCACAGGGAACCCTAATCACTTGTGATGGAACACGATGGAGGAGAATGTGAAAAAAAAGAATGTATATAAATAAATGACTGGGTCGCTTTGCTGTACAGCAGAAATTAAGAGAACATTGTAAGTTGACTATAATAAAAAAATTAGGAGTTCCCCTCGTGGAACGAATCCGACTAGGAACCATGAGGTTGCAGGTTCGATCCCTGGCCTCTCTCAGTGGGTTAGGGATCTGGCATTGCCCTAAGCTGTGGTGTAGGTCACAGATGCGGCTCAGATCTCGCCTTGCTGTGGCTGTGGTGTAGGCCGGGGGCTGTAGCTCTGATTGGACCCCCAGCCTGGAAACTTCCATATGCCGCAGGTGCATAAGGACAAAAAGACAAAAAAAAAAAAAAATTAAAAAACAAAGAACTGTAGTCAAACCCAAACCTCTGTCTCCACGTACAGTTTTCTGCTTCAACAGCTACGAAGTCCAAGATGAGAAGATGCTGCCTCATTTCTCTGATCACTGTCTTGCAGATATTCCCTTTGTGGGAAGACTCTTTCTGATAGTTAAGTGAACACCATCAATTGGACAGTGAATTAGAAAAAGCAAAACAAGAATATTAAATTAAGGATTTAAACATTTCAGGTAACAGCCGATAGAATAAGAAAGGGAACAATTCTGACTTGGGTGAGGTGAAACATTTAAAGGCTCAGGGAGGCTGATTCATTCATCAGTTGCTCCTATAAGCTCCTTTTCAGGGATAGTCACTGGCTTCCCGGGAATGTTATGATGCTATGCTTTTGCCCTGGATTTTGGTAACCTTCTAGACTATAGTGGATGGTATATTGGTAAAAGGAACATATTCCTGTCTGCCTTTTTATCTCTCTCTCTCTCACACACACCTTCATCCAGTCGTAATTTACATTGTTACCTAAGATAAGCATATTTAATGGAAAATGGTTGACTTAACTAATTTTGAAGATGGGTTTGCTCTTAGGAGTCAATTTCTTAAGTCCTCAACTTTTTACATAAAGAGAAGAATGGCCACAAGTATTGGTTTATTTAAAATGAAAGTTAGTCTTTTGAAAAATATCTACTTTCAGACATCAGGAAGAAGCAGACGTGTTGGGCATCTTAGAAATATGCCCTCTTAACTTTTTTTTTTTATCAGGGTCTTCTTTAACTTGTAATGGTCTTAACTCACAAGAC